>NC_066579.1:175972760-176581927 GCF_024323335.1 Lathyrus oleraceus
GAGACGTTGAGGAGACGTTGAGGAGTGTTGAGCCCTATATCCACGCCATGCTTTTATGCATGTTGAAGACCTTTTTGGCAGCGGAAGCGGTTACTCAAACATATATAAATAGCCACTTGCAAAACCAAAAAGGGTTCCGAAGCTTTTCCACATTTTTTCCTTTGCCGTTTTCGCTTTTGCATATTTTCTTTTCCAGCAACTTAACATTATTGTTTCTTTATTATTTTTACGAGTTCTACATTATCTCTCTTGCAATTTTTATTTTCCTTTTTCCTTTTTAGCATTTAGTTAATTCTTTTCGTGCAATAGTTTCTACACCGGAAACTATTGTGCACCTTTTTACCGGATCTAACCTTACGTTAGAATCCAGTTTTTATTTCCTTCGTTTTGTTTTGTTGTTTAATTGAAGAATCCAAGAACAAATCCTACCGGCTTGTGGTGGAGTGTTCAAGACTATTGTTTAACTCATTCAGGTTCTTTAATTATTATTTAATGCTTTGTTTTATTATTTATTTATATTATCTGCCTGGGATGAGTCTGTTTATGCATGATAAGTATTTTAGTTTGTTTAGCATGTCTGGCTAATTCGCTTAGATATCGGTATGTAAAGTAAGCGGAATAAGGAATCAAAACTAAGTCGGTTAAATTAAGTTTAGAATTAAAATCACTCTTTTTACGGCCTCAATTTACAGGTTTAATAACAAAGGTTTTTACGAAAGTAAAAGACATAAAGAAGTTAAAATCAATAGAGCGAGAGTTTGAGGTTTTAACTGGACAGTGTAAATTAGACATTAATTCTAGATCAGGGCGAGAGCAAGTTTTAGAGTTAATTAAATTCCGATCCTTTCCAAAAAGTATTTTTAAAGATTGAATGTGAGGACGAGAGTTAAGCATTCGAATTTAATTATATAACCTAAGTCAACAGAGCGAGAGTTTGAGATAAGGGTGTTTAAACGGTCAGTGTTTTCTTGAAAAGAGTTTCTATGGACTGTATTGCTTTCAAAAAATGGTTTTTGACTTAATTATAAGTGACAACTACATTAACATAAAATCATGGTTTATTCAACAGAGCGAGAGTTTGAGATAAAACTTTTAATCAATAAAGTCAACTGAAAAGATTTATTTTAAAACCAAGAGACCGACAAAGGATTGATTCCCTAATTACGACGAACTACATACCGATATTTGCTTTATTAATATTTAATCTAGATCTTAGTTTAGTTTTTAGCTTTCCCCTAAACAATCAAACATTGTTCACCTTAGCTTTACGAAGTGACCTTAGATAACGGTATATCGATTCGTAAGTCCCTGTGGGATCGATATCTTTTAAAACTACGCGATAGAACTGTGCACTTGCAGTTTGTACCCCAAATTTGACTCATAAAGTCGCGATCACCAGACCCATATACCATCTCAGGGCAGCACCGGACAGACTGTCCTGAAAATAATGAATGAGTAGCAGATCATTATCCGTTTGAGTTGACATTTTCCTGGCATACATGACCAGGTGGCTGAGAGGGAAGGTGTTCCCCTTGTACTTCTCAAAGTCTGGGACCTTGAATTTCATAGGTATTTTGACATTGGGAACCAAGCAGAGCTCGGCAGCGGACTTGCCGAACAAATCCTTTCCTCGAAGGGTCTTCAATTCCTTGCGGAGTTCAAGAAATTGGTCATTCATCGCGTCCATCTTCTCATTAACATCTGGGCCCTCAGACGGCTCAGAATGATAGATGGTGTCGTCTACCCTAGGAACGGTATGCACGACGGGAGGAGGAATAGAAAGGACCGGGCTAGATGCCGGCATTGAAGCAAAAGTTGGAGCGGGAATATCGGGCATAAAACTGGGAGGCATCCCCCCCGGAAACCCGGACGGCATGGCTGTTGGAACAAAATGGGCACTAGCAGCAAGCACTGCAGAGGAGACAATCTCAGAAATGACTGTCCTCTGGGGAGGAGTTGCAGGTGGTGGAGACGACTGGCTCTGGGCAGCCAAGAACGATTCCATCAAATCACTCAGTCTGGCAACTTCCTCTTTGAGCTCACGGTTCTCTTGCTCAAGCTGATCCATCACTCTGGAAGAGTTGGCTCTGGTGTAGTACCGGTGAGTCAGCTTGTCTTCAAAATAAATGAAGAGCACACAGAGTTAGACCACAGGACTGGAGGCTGAAACAAAACCTGCTTATGCAAATGATGCATGCAATGCTCGTGCATGTGATTTTGTTTTTATTTTAGAGGAACTTTAGGGTATTATTTGCAATTTTTTTGAAATATTAAGCATTTTATCGCATATGGAAAATATCTCATCATATATATCTGAGAAAGAAGTACAACATTGTCAATTATATTACAAGAGAAAAGGAATATAAACATCCTATGGATCCCTAGAAGCTCGGGATGCCGGAAGATAGGCTGCACGAAGCCTCTTCACTTCTCTCTCATAGGTTGCTTCCATATCCGCTTTCTCTTTGGCAAGTCTGTCATACCTCCTTTTTCAGAACTTGGAAGACTGAGGAAGTAGAGAAGTCCATGCATCATCAGGATCGTCAATCACCTGATGCTCGAGGAACTCAATCAGAGCATCCTTCTCCTTGATTTGCTGAAGCAAATCTTCTCTTTCATGGATCCAGGCACGTGAAAGGTCTCATCTCTCAACTCCTCTACCCCTTGATTAGGGAGGGTTGAAGGCCCAGCCATAATCAAAGGTGTAGGTCTCGGATAATCATAAGGCATGAGATACTTTGATGCTCTCTTCCTTACCCAGGCAGTATATGGCTCCAAAGCAATGCAATTCTTAGGACCCAACTCGCTCCTGCCTTTCTTGTGGATCTTGCGCCAAGCGCGAACCATTCTGACCTTCAAGCCTTGGGGATCTTTACCCTCTTGAAAGAACACACCCTCTAACAGAATGTTATTAGGTTTATCCTTTAAGGGGAACCCAAGCTGACGACGTGCTAAGATAGGGTTGTAGCTAATCCCACCACATGTACCAAGAAGAGGCACATTGGAGAATTCACCACAAGAATCAATGATCTGCACAGTGTCATATACACGATAATAGCTGAAAGTCTGGAAAAGTGAAGTAGCGATACAGAGGATCATAGAACTGCACCAAAGTACCCATCAACCCTTCGTCAACCTGAGTATTCAGAAGAGGCAGAAGCTTCCCGAAACGAGCTTTGAACCCAAGGGATCTAGTACATAGGATGTCAGATTCCTTAACTCTTTCAGATCGGGCTGTCTGAAGCTGTACTTCTTTGTATGCCTTTTTTGTCTTTCCATATCTGAAATTTTTTGCAAATAAACCCCTTAAGTTCCTTGAAATTTTTTTCTTTTTTTCTGATGATATGGATGCGGATGAATGTATGAATGCATGAATGCAACAATCACACTCAAGGATCAAGCAAAGCACACCAGACAAAGGTCATGGCGATGGTTCATTTTATCCTTAATATCAATCATCCATTTTGGTGGATTATGGTTTTCACCTTATCGACACCCAAGTTCCATTGATATTAACGATATATGAACGGTTCAACCTCCTTAGTATCAATCATCCGTTTTGGTGGATTATGGTTTACACCTTATCAACACCCAGGTTCCATTGATATTAAGGATGTGTGAACGGATCAACCATGAATCAAGGGTTTGTTGCGAGTCACGAGCATGCAGTCTCGGTTAAGAACCACCCAAAGGGAGTGTACTAGGGTTTAAACCTGCCAAGCATGTTCTACCAGAGGTTCCCATAGTCATCATCCCATCTTTCGAATATTATCGGAGGAACAAATACTCGTATTCCAAAAATATTCTCAAGAGAGACTCTTATGAGTGTAGTATCGCGTAACAATCGCATAAGATATTACATCTGAACGACCTCCGCACTACGTCCTAAAAATAGGCAAAGATGGGTTTGGTAAACTAAGGTCCTTGGCTTCTAAGGCACGTATTGGAAAGGGTAATGTCTAACCACAAATGACTTGTGTGACATTATTGATACCAACATGACCTCCACCAAGTGAATGGACTCGCAAGTCAACTTGCTAAGGAATAACTCCACACAAGTCGACGAGACTATGCCATTCTCCTATCCTAAGGTGCACTCGAGTTCGGGTATAGAACTCATCTCACAGATCACCAAAGCATGCAAGCAATTGATATATCAAGCAAATCAATCATTACAAACAATACAGTAATCCCAAATTGCACCAAAATATGTCATAAACAATATATTACAACAATCGTGAAAAGTTGGCAAACCCACTAAGAAAGGTTGTCCCCAGCAGAGTCGCCACTTTTCTGTAGCGGTGTAATCGTTACCATTGGAAATATTAATTAGATCCAAGGTAAATCATACAAGGTAGAGTCGCCACCGCACTTCTATTTATCCAAAAGAATGGCTAGAAAGCGAACAAAAGCCTAAGAAGTTTTGCAAGAGAAAACTAATAAAAGAAACAGAGATCTGGGTAAGGGGGTAATTATGTCGTGGGAAGGTGTTAGGCACCCACAACATCCTAGGTACTCCTAGGGAACCCTTTTCACAACTTGTTGCAAAAGGTATTGTTTATGAAATATTTATTGTGCAAACATGATTGAAGAGATGAGAAAAGAATGTGCAAGTTAGTTATTTTTGTGTTTGGATGGATGAACCCATTGCCTACGTACCCTCTCATGAAAGATAAGGATCAAAACCTCGTATTTCGGGTAACAAATTTCAAAACAGTGAGTGGATTGATTTTAAACAAAAGCCTTAAGGTCTTTCGTTATCAAAGGGAGAAAACTCAACCTGAACAACCACAAGTCCACCATGTGAGAACAACTTCGACATGCTAGTGAGGGATTATGCCCTATAATAAGCATGGAAGTCTTACAATTCGATCACTAAGGACAAAGGTGAGATTCACATCAACCACTAAGATAATTCAGATCTATGGCTAATGCATGAAAATTTTGATTAAGAAGTGGACGGGGGCCACAAAAGCAGTTTGAATGGGTTGAATTAACCAATTAGAAGTATTCACAAAGATGGTCAAAGTTGACTTAAAGTTCAATTCAAAATGAGTATTATGAAAAGAAAGTTTGAAAATCAAAGGCCTAAGGCCTAGGTTTCTAGTTTTGAAAACAGGTCAAATTGCACAATATTTTCTAGTTTGGTTTAACATGAAGGTGGGATTATAAGGAAACAAAAAGAGGTGGAGATTAGGAACAAAACTTCATTAGGAGTTCCTCTCTTGAGATCATATGTAGATGATCCAAGTAAGTACCATCCTTTGGAATAGGCAACAAGCACAAGGCAAAATCAATAAAGAGGAAACGGAATGCCAATAAATGAACTTATATCCAACTCCTGCACAACAAAATGGAAACAGAATGCCAATAGATGGACTTACTTCCAACTCCTGAATAACACAAAGGAAACAGGACGCCAATAGATGGGCTTACTCCCGACTCCAAACAGATAAAGGAAACAGAATGCCAATAGCTGGACTTACATCTAACTCCTCAAAACAAAATGCGTGAAAAGCAAACACATGAAAGATGCAAATAAGCAAACAAGCAATCAAATATCACACTCTATATACAAACAAGAGGCTCAGACAAATGGTTGGGCTTTAGTCAAGAGGGGTCATATCAACCTCGACAAACAAGCCAAAACTATAGGGGTGTTCTGAAGCTCTTAACCACTAACATTGAGAGTTAGGGTGAAGTTGATGAAAGGAAATGAGGATGTGACCTCATGCTCTTAATCTTGGCCTGGGTGAGCTTGTGACAAAAGAAAGTGTGGGGATCCAGAATAAGGGATCCTATTCCACTTGACTGACTTTATACAAAGATCTTGGGTTATGTTCAAGAGCATAAGCACGTAGTGCAAGCATAATGAACGACTCACTGATTAACAGGGGATTGATTGCTAATCCCTTCTATCTGTCAATTGCCTCTTCACTTAAGAGGACTTAACAAGTAACATGCGTCATTTAGAGGTCTTTAGCACAAATGTAAACAATCACAGTCATTGCCTCTTAAGGAGGACTTCAGCCAAATGCCTGCCAAAAAAGTGACAGGACTTCCAGACTACATGGAGAAAAAGAGTGGCTACCTAAGTGGTGTATCAACCACACTCCAAAAGAAAGCTTAAGCCAAATCTAGCAACTAATGTACCTGTACAAAAGCCAAACAATCAATAGTGTATTCAGACAAATCAAACAGTCAACAATATGACATTTCCAATATGTACACAATACAAGGTCACAAATGCAAGAACTCAAGGGAGTTCATCACATCAATGGACCTACAACGCAACAAGAGTTAGTAATCAAAGCAAATGGCATCTCAAATAATGAGCAAACCAACCATTAGTGCTAGACACCTGAAACACAAACACAATTGGTGAGTACAAACCACTAGTACAAAGACTAGGGTCAAAGGCAAGTTAAATGACCAAAACAGAAGTCAATATTTCACATGAAGCACATTCAATCAAACAAGAAGAAGGCCTCAAAAGGAACAAAGCTAATTCAATAAGAGAAGCCATCACATGAACAAGATAAGGCAAAGACAAGTAATGTGATCAAATTTGGACATCAAACATAGAAAATCCACATTAAAACAGAAATGAATTCAATGATTATGCAAATTTTTATGTAAGCTAAACATGTTATGAACAAGCATCATACCAAAAATTAAATCTAGAAGACAACAAATGGTATATGAATGGAAATGCACAAGTACAAGGCACAAAATGTTACACCAAATGTCACACAACATGTCCATGTGTCCAAAACAGTGATGCTAAATGATAAAAATGCCAAACAAAATCCAAAAGATCAAGTCACATGTTATGAACAAGCATGTCAAATTTCAAGGCAATTGGATAAACCATGAGCATTTCACAAATCAATTAGCTAACATATCAAATTGGCATCATGTCCAAATAAGCAAGCACAATTGAAAATCCAGCAATGCAAAAATCAGGAAATAAATGCTAAAAAAACTAGACATTAAAATGAACATGTGACAAAAAATTTGGATTAATTTGGATTTGTATGCTATTTTTTATGATTTTTGGAATTTGATGAAATAAATGGAAATAATATGAAAATAATGGAAAATGATAATTGAAAGGAAGAATGGAAAGTGCATCTGGAAGGATTCGAACCAAGGCCCTTCAGGTCACAGGCGCGCTCAAGAATTAAATCAATTGGAAATCAAAAATGCATGCGCTGAGAATCGAACCAAGGACTTGAAGGTATAAGGCGCGCTCAATGAAACGCAACGTTTCATTAAAAGAGCTGACGGCCACCTCACAGTCAAACGCCATGCAAGCGCGGTCAAAGAAGCGTAAGCCAATGGATATGCCAAGCAGGATCCACGCAAGCGCACACGAGTCACAAACCCTAGCACCTTTTTCAGACGGCGGAGGACGGTGTTTTCCACCGTCTTCTCCGATTGGATCGGCGGAGCTCTTGGACAATTTTTTTTCAAAAATTAGCATGATGTACATGGATCGAACCGTCTCATAACATAGAACACGAATCTAACAATTATTTGGCCTAATTCTCACTGATACGCACGGATCGAAGAGAAACAATTTGGACGTCAAAAATTCCAGTCAACATATCTAGCTCAATTCCTAACCATTTCGAATTCTAAAACCATCAACATAATCAGCATCAAAGGATCTATCAGTTTATGGCAATGAAAGGCAAAACAAGAGATTCGAATTACAACCTTGATATGAAGTTTGATGCACAAATTACCACTTGAAATGGCTTGGATCTTGCTTAATTTCAAGCTTTCATGTTCATGTTCAAGCTTTGTGTATGCACGATTCTGCACCAAATTCTCCAATCCAATGCTTGATTCCTCCTCAAGAATGCTCAATGAATCAGATTATGCCAGAAAATTCATGAGTTATGTGAAGAATTTTCAAGTTTGAGGTGAGAGAATTTTTGGAGGGAAATGCAATTCTAGATCTAAATTCTGTTTTTTCTGATTTGTGATTAGCATTTGGCTTTTATATCATCCACTAATCATGTTGAAAATGAGATTAAGCTTTGGTTAATGAAAAATTAGGGAAATATGAGGTGCATGGCAAAATTGGTATATACACCTATGCATGGCAAAAGTGCACGTGAACACTGCCCATGCAAGGTTCAAAATCATCTAAAATCAGCTCATGAACATGATAGGATTGGTATTTGGCTCATGTGATTCACCAAATTTGAATTATGCATTTTCCCTCCAAAATGTACTTGAATGAGCAAGTGGTCATGTGAGCTCTTTTCATGCAATGCAAAGGTAAATTTGGAATCTCTTGGTCACAAAGAGCATTTTGCAAAAAGAGTGGTTCAAATTGGAGTTTTGGATCAAAAGTTATGGCACTTTGAACTTCCATGTACACTTTGCAATCATTTGACCATAACTTCTTAACCGTTCATCAGATGCTCATGATCTTGGACTTTTTGAAAATAGGAGATAAAGATATTCAACTTTCATGGTTACCAAAGTTTCATTTGAAGCATATTTGATGTTGGAAAGTCAAGTTGAATGTGGACCAAAAACTTGCCATTTTTGGAAACTTGAAATTACAGGTCACTTTCCAGTTTTGGAAACTTTTGATTTGACTTCAAAATCTTCAAGATAGATGTTTGACATGATAAGTAGGCCTTGTATGAACATGATTAGGATGAAGAAATTCCATTCCTCAACTCATAGCCCTCAATTGATTGCACAGTTGATTGTATTGGTCCTCAGATGACCTGAAAATGCTTTGATGAACTTGGGCTTCTTCCACCTAGTAAATTTGATTCAAAATGAAACCCTAACTCATATAAGCTCTTTAGAATGATCAAATGGTCCTCATCTCAAGGAAATGCCTAATCTTGTGCACATAGGATCCACTTGATATGCTTGACCTGCTGACTGCTTAAGCTGCAAGTAACAAAGGTTAATGACAATATTTTTGGTGCATTTGGTTAGCAAACAAATGAGAAAAGCAATGATATACAATGAAAACATGCTTGGTGATCAAGAATCACTCACAAAAGATCCCAACCACAGGTAAAGGAAGCAAAGATGCTCATTGATCCTTGAGGCTTATGCAATGCAATGCTATGATGCCATGAGGGATCTTAGGGTCAAAAATTGGGGTCTTACAAGTAGCTTTATACGCGTCCTCAGGTGCTCAAATTCTCCAGATCTTCTCCTCTACTTGTATCTTGAAGCTTTGTGTGTAAAGAATCACTTGAAATCCACTAGATCTTGTTCAATTTCAACAATCCATTTCCATGTTCATGCACTTGGTATGCTCAAAATTGGACTGAATTCCACCAAATAAACATTGAATCTTGCTCAGTAGCACTCCATGATCATGAATATGCAAAGAAAATCAAGGTTTGTGTCAAGAAATTTGGAGTTTTGAAGAGAGAGAAAAATGGAGGGAAATGTGAATTCTAGATCTGAAATTGTTCTTCTTGCAAATTCTGTTATGATTAGGCTTATATATGGTGTGCTAATGACTTTGCTAATCCAAATTAGGCTTGGTTAATTAAAATTAGTGAGTTATGAAGTGGATTGAAAAAAAATAAAAAATGAGCTTATGCATGGACATGTGCACGTGAACAGTGCAATGTTATGCTATGATCTCACTTAAAACCATCTAATAAACACAGTGGAAGTGGTATTTTGCACATATCTTGAACCAAATTTGAGTTATCCATTTTCCCTCCAAAAAGCACATGTATGAACACATGATCATATGAACTTTTTTCATGCAATACAATGGTTGATTTGGAATCTCTTGGTCACAAGAAGCATTTTGCAAAAAGAGTGGACCAAATTGGAGTTTTGGAACAAAAGTTATGTCACTTTGAACTTCCATGTACACTTTGTGATCATTTGGCCATAACTCCTCAACCATTCATCAAATGGACATGATATAGGACTTTTTGAAAAGAGGAGAGAAAGATCTTCAACTTTCATGTTCACCAAAAATCCATTTGAAGCTTCTTTGATGTTGGAAAATCAAGTTGAATATGGTCCAAAAACTTGCCATTTTTGGAAACTTTGAATTACATGTCATTTTCCATTTTTGGAAACTTTTACCAGGACCTCTGAATCTTCAAGATAGATGTTTAACATGATGAATAGGCCTCTTTTGAACATGAATGAAGTGTCTCAAATCATTTCCCCAACTCATAGCCCTCAGTTGACTGCACAGTTGATTTTTATGGTCCTTAGATGACCTGGAAATGTGCTGATGAACTTGGGCCTCTGCCACTTGGTAAAACTGCTTCAAAATGAACCCTAGCTCATATAAGCTCAATATAATAATCATGTGGCCTTCATCTCAAGGAAAGACCTGCTCCTCTATACAAAGGACTTTCTTGATGCCAATTCTGACTGCCATTTTACAATGCAATATGGAATGATGAATGACCTAAAAAAATGAATGAATGCATGAATGAGTGAGGGCAAATTTGAGGTGCTACAATATCTACTGCCAGGGGCAGAAATTTAACAGTGAAGACATTGACCTTGGTAGCTCCGCTGTAGACAATGTTGGAGGAGTTGGTGGCTTCACTCGCAGTGGACGCCTATTTGCACCATCAACATTGCGCACGAATACTGAAGCTGAGGCAGTTGCCAAGGCTAAAGGAAAACACGTATCCACCGAAGAGGTTACTACTGAGGAAGCTCCTCTTAAGACCGCGTTCGAGAAGGAAGTGGATGAGTTTATGAGGATTATCAAGAAAAGTGACTACAAGGTAGTCGACCAGCTAAATCAGACACCCTCAAAGATCTCCATTCTCTCATTATTGATGTGCTCTAAGGCGCACAGAGCAGCCTTGTTGAAGGTACTGAATATGGCCTATGTTCCACCAGAGATAACTGTTAACCAGCTAGAGTCGGTAGTTTCAAATGTAAACGTTAGCCATGGGCTAGGTTTTACCGATTATGACCTGACATCTTAGGGCAAGAATCACAACAAAGCCTTACATATTACAATGGAATGCAAAGGGGTGGTGCTTTCCCATGTTTTGGTTGATACAGGCTCTTCTCTGAATGTTCTTCAAAAGAAAGCCTTAATGAAGTTGGATTACGATAGCATCATCCTGAGGCCAAGTAATTTAGTGGTGAGGGCTTTTGATGACTCTAAGAGATCTGTCTTTGGCGAAGTTGAGTTGCCAGTTAAGATTGGACCGCAGGTGTTCAAAAGCACTTTTTGTGTGATGGATATCCAGCCTGCCTATAGCTGTCTGCTAGGTCGGCCATGGATTCATGCTGCCGGTGCTGTTACTTCTACTCTCCACCAGAAGCTCAAATATGCACTAGAAGGTCAGGTCGTCACTGTCTGTGGTGAAGAGGATATTTTTGTTAGCCACCTGTCTACATTTAAGTATGTGGAGATGGATGGCGAGATGCATGAGGTGCTGTGTCAAGGCTTCGAAGCTGTCAACATCAGTGAGGTCGCTCCTGAAGCTCTCTTTTCACCTAAATCTAAGAAGGTCGGGACTTCTATCTCTTCATACAAGCAAGCTGTTGAAGTGGTTAAAGCTGGTAATGCCCAGGGCTGGGGCAAATTCGTGGAGCCGATCATCAAAGAAGACAAATTTGGTTGGGGTATACACCGGGGTCTCAGAAGAATGAAGCTGGTACTTTCTCCAGCGGGGGTTTGGTTTCTCCCCACATCATCAATGCTGCAGATGAAGACAAGGCTGACAGCGACTGTGATTTAGATAACTGGATTCGCCCGTGTGTCCCGGGAGAAAAGCTCAACAATTGGCTGTTTGAAGAAGTCGTCCGGGTTACTCTACTGAAGGAGTAATTTTTATTGTTTTCCTTTTATTACATGCATAATAAAGTCTTACACTTTGCCCAAGGTGTAATGACTCATCTGTAGGGCCATCCATTTAGTTGCATTTCGCAATTATTTTCATCATCAATAAAGGACAACTTTTGCAAACAATTTTGTGTTCTCTTTCTTTCAATTTTTTTAATTTTACAGAAAAAAACAATAAAAATGGCAATGCTTCTCTTTCGTTTTTCTTTCCAAAAAATCTCGTTCTAAGGTAAAGCATAATCCTCCATCATACGGAGGTGATCACCCGGATCTCACTGCTAACGACACTGCTATGGCCAAGTATGACTTCGACAATCCTATCTATCAAGCCGAAGAAGGGGTTGAGAAAGATTATGAATTGCCTGAGGAGTTAGCCAGGTTGTTGAAACAGGAGGACCGAGCTATTATACCTTATTAGGAGGTGATTGAGACCGTCAACATTGATACTGAAGACGACAAGAAAGAGATCAAGATCGGGGCCAGTCTACAGGCCGAGGTGCAAGAAAAGTTGATCAGTTTGCTTCGTGAGTACGTCGACATCTTTGCTTGGTCCTATCAAGATATGCCAGGTTTGGATACAGACATCATTGTGCACAGGGTACCGTTGAATGAAGATATGCCGCCGGTGAAGCAGAAGTTACGCCGAACTCATCTTGACATGGCATGAAAATCAAAGAAGAAGTTCAGAAACAGTGGGATGCAGGGTTTCTCGCTGTGGCCAGTTACCCACCATGGGTTGCCAATATTGTACCAGTACCCAAGAAGGATGGCAAAGTACGGATGTGCGTCGATTATAGAGATCTGAATAGAGCTAGTCCAAAAGACGACTTCCCATTACCTCACATCGACATTTTGGTTGATAACATAACTCAGTTCTCCGTATATTCTTTCATGGATGGTTTCTCCGGTTATAATCAGATCAGGATGGCACCGGAAGACATGGAGAAAACGACATTCATCACACCCTGGGGTACCTTTTGTTACAAGGTCATGCCTTTTGGTTTGAAGAACGCAGGGGCAACATACCAACGGGCTATGGTAACACTTTTTCATGATATGATTCACAAAGAGATCGAATGCTATGTGGATGATATGATTGCCAAGTCCCGAACAGAAGAAGAACATCTGGACAATCTGCAGAAGTTGTTTGAACGCCTGAGAAAGTTCAAGTTAAGGCTGAATCCGAACAAGTGCACTTTTGGAGTGCGAATTGGTAAGTTGTTAGGTTTCATTGTAAGTGAAAGAGGAATAGAGGTAGATCCTGCGAAAGTAAAAGCTATTCAAGAAATGCCTGCACCTAAAACAGAAAGAGAGGTTCATGGCTTCCTGGGTAGATTGAACTACATTTCAAGGTTCATATCTAATCTTACGGCCACATGCGAGCCATTGTTCAAAATGCTGAGAAAAGAGCAAGAGGTCAGGTGGAATGATGATTTTCAGAAAGCCTTTGAGAGAATAAAAGAGTATTTGCAGGAGCCTCCGATTCTAATGCCTCCAATAGAGGGAAGACCGTTGATCATGTACTTGACTGTGTTAGAAAGATCAATGGGTTGTGTGCTCGGTCAGCATGACGAGTCAGGTCGAAAAGAGCATTCAATATACTACCTTAACAAAAAGTTTACCGACTGTGAATAAAGATACTCACTGCTCAAGAAAACTTGTTGCGCTTTGGCATGGGCTGCTCGCCGACTAAGACAGTATATGTTGACTTACACGACTCTATTGATATCAAAGATGGATCCAGTCAAGTATATTTTTGAAAAGCCAGCGCTTACCGGAAGGGTTGCTAGGTAGCAAATGATACTGACAGAGTATGACATCCAATACACTTCGCAAAAAGCCATCAAAGGAAGTGTCTTGTCAGACTATCTTGCAGAGCAACCCATTGATGATTACCAACCTATGAGGTTCAACTTTCCTGATGAGGACATCATGTTTCTCAAATCGAAAGATTGCGAGGAACCACTCCCGGAGGAGGGGCCTGACCCTGAATCCAAATGGATTATCATGTTTGATGGGGCGGTCAACGTCAATGGTCGCGGAGTTGGTGCAGTGTTGATCACGCCGGAGGGGGTTCATGTGCCATTTTATGCCAGAATAACTTTTCCCTGCACCAACAATGAAGCCGAATACAAAGCTTGTATCCTAGGACTTGAGGAAGCCATCAACCTACGGATTAAAACCCTGGATGTATACGGGGATTCAGCTTTGGTCATCAATCAAACCAACGGGAAATGGTATACACATCAACCTCATTTGGTTCCTTACAAAGATTACACGAGAAGACTGTTGACTTTCTTTACGACGGTGAAGCTGCATTACATTCCTCGTGAAGAAAACCAATTTGCTGATGCTTTGGCTACCTTGTCTTCGATGATTAAGGTGCTACGTTGGAACTACGTACCCAGAATTGATGTATCTCGGCTTGATATACCTGCCTATGTGTTTGTTGCCGATGTAGTATCTGATGATAAGTCGTGGTATCATGACATCAAGCGTTTCCTGAAGAGTCAAGAGTACCCAGCTGGGGCATCTTCGAACAATAAAAAGACGTTGAGGAGGTTAGCCGGTAGCTTCTTTCTGAACTCAGATGATACTCTGTACAAGCGAAATTTCGACATGGTCTTGCTCAGATGTGTGGACAAGCAGGAAGCGGACATGTTAATGCAAGAAGTACATGAGGGATCTTTCGGTACCCATGCCGGAGGACATGCAATGGCTAAGAAGTTGTTAAGATCGGGGTATTATTGGTTAACAATGGAGGAAGACTGTTGCGTATACGCCCGAAAGTGTCACAAGTGCCAAATTTACGCAGACAAAGTGCATATCCCTCCAAGCCCATTGAATGTCATGTCATCACCTTGGCCTTTTGCGATGTGGGGCATTGATATGATTGGCAAGATCGAACCGACTGCTTCCAACGACCATAGATTCATTTTGGTCGCTATTGATTACTTCACTAAGTGGGTGGAAGCAGCATCCTATGCGAATGTTACGAAGCAGGTGGTAGCCAGATTTCTGAAAAGAGATATCATATGCAGATACGAAGTTCCCGAGCGAATCATTACTGATAATGGTTCGAATCTCAATAACAAAATGATGGCAGAGCTTTGTCGGGACTTCAAAATCGGGCATCACAATTCTTCCCCTTACAGGCCAAAGATGAATGGCGCTGTTGAGGCAGCTAACAAGAATATTAAGAAGATTGTGCAAAAGATGGTGGTAACATACAAGGACTGGCATGAGATGTTACCGTTCGCATTACATGGGTATCGAACTTCAATTAGAACATCCACCGGGGCAACACCCTATCAGCTTGTATACGGCATGGAAGTAGTTCTTCCGGTTGAAGTCAAAATTCCTTCTTTGCGGGTCCTGATGGATGTTAAGCTGGACGAAGCAGAATGGGTTCATTCTCGATACAATCAGCTGAGCCTAGTTGAGGAAAAGAGACTAGCAGCTATATGTCATGGCCAACTATATCAGAGACGAATGAAGAGGGCATTTGATCAGAAAGTGCGCTCTCAGGAGTATCAAGTCGGTGAATTGGTACTCAAAAGAATTCTTCCTCCCAACACAGATCACAGGGGCAAATGGACACCGAACTATGAGGGTCCATACGTGGTTAAAAGGGTTTTCTCTGGCGGAGCTTTGATGCTACCAACCATGGATGGCGAAGACTTCCCATCCCCTGTCAACTCAGACGCGGTTAAAAAATACTTCGCATAATTGACGCGGTTAAAAAATACTTCGCATAATTGACCCGCTGGACATGAATCGGATGCCAAGTCATGAATCTTCATCCCCAAGCAATTGACAAAGACTCTCCTCAGCAGAGCATGTCCCCCAATAGAGTTGCACCTTGTATCCCCAGTAACAGCGGAGTAGTTGCATACCCAACGGACAAGAGGGTGGTGTTCCCAGTGTTCATCTCATTCCCCAGCAGATTATTTTTAACAGATTTGTTTTGATCCTCAGCCTAAGGACGATCAGCAAGTTCATATCCCCAACAAGGGTCGATTCCTACGACATTTCCCCAGGAAGAGCTTTCCCCGCAGACTCTCCTCGCCGAGCCTCGTCAAACAAAGCTCCCATAGTTGATACTTCCCCAGCAAGGTCAACTTTTCAAAGAAAAAGAAGAAGCCGATTTATTTTCGGTGGCTCCCCGGTCCCAGCAGACGGATCATTCCCCATAGAGCATTCAAGGATTGATACAGCGATTCGTTCCCTACCGAAGTTTGCTTCCCCAAGCAACTTTATTTTTGCACCATGCATAACATTTGCATTTGCATTTGCATGCATATCAAGCATACACATAAGCTGATAAACAGGTTCTTCAAAGCAGATTGAAGAATTACTTTACAACCAAAGTCATGAGATCCAGCCAGAGGATCAAGTGTGAGTGATCCAGCCTGAGGGTCATTTTGAAGATTCAACCTGAGAATCGTGTTCCAGTGATCCAGCCTGAGGGTCATTTTGAAGATTCAGCCTGAGAATCGTGTTCCAGTGATCCAGCCTGAAGGTCATTTTGAAGATTCAGCCTGAGAATCGTGTTCCAATGATCCAGCCTGAGGGTCGTTTTGAAGATTCAGCCTGAGAATCGTGTTCCAGTGATCCAGCCTGAGTGTCATTTTGAAGATTCAGCCTAGAATCGTGTTCCAGTGATCCAGCCTGAGGGTCATTTTGAAGATTCAGCCTGAGAATTGTGTTCCAGTGATCCAGCCTGAGGGTCATTTTGAAGATTCAGCCTGAGAATCATGTTCCAGTGATCCAGCTTGAGGGTCATTTTGAATATTCATCCTGAGAATCGTGTTCCAATGAGCCAACTCAAGGTTCGATTTGAAGATTCAGCCAGAGAGTCGCCTACAAGTGTTATTTCCCCAGCAAGCCAGCTAGAGGAGTAAATCCACCTACAAGAGGATCCAGCCCGTGGATCGCAATTTAAAAACAAAGTCTAATTGAAGAGTTGTTACAACATGTTCTAGCCTGAAGAATATGTACAAAGCCCAAAAAGTGGAATATTCCCGAAGTTACATGTCTGGCATGAAGATTGGGTGTAGATTTCGAAAGAGGGCCCACCAGCGCATGCCTCAGATGCGAGATCCTGATGATGGAAATTTATCATCAAAACAATCCAGATCTAGCCAGAAGATCGAAGTCAGGTCTTGCCCGAAGATCGGAAATATATTTAGCTAGAGAATCAAAGAGAATAGATTCAGCCAGAGAATCGAAACAAAGAAGATCTTGCCAGAAGATCGAAGTCAGGTCTAGCCCGAAGACCGAAAATAGATTCAGCCAGAGAATCGAAACAAGGAAGATCTAGCCAGAAGATTGAAGTAGATCTAACCAGAAGATTGTAACACCTCAAAATTTGCCCTCCTCTCTTGGGACTAGCTTAACATATTGCATTTCATTCTTAGGTCATTAGTCATTGCATATTTGCATATCATGTGGCAACATTGAGCAAGTCATCCTCCTAGGTCTTGATCAGAAGATAAAGAGGTTAAGATATTCAAGCCTGAGGGTTTCATTGAATGGATCACTAGCCATCTGAGGGTTTGTGATTCAATTAGGGTTTCCTGGTGCCTCGAGGAGATTGATCATCATCTTGGTTGCAATGGTACATCATCATCATCATGGTTTTATCATCACCAAGGGTTTCATTATGCTTGATCAGATACCTTGGGATTAGGGTTTTGACCTCTAGTCAACCCTAATCATCTGAATTGTGCCAATCAGGGCTTGTTAAGGAGATGGGGTCTTCATTGAGATGAGAGATCATTATATGGTTTTATTGAGTTTATGGAAGCTAGGGTTTCATTGTGGAGCCATTTCATCAGGAGTTTGAAGCTCAAGTTCATCAGTGCATAGCCAATTCATCTATCAGTCAACAAAAGTCAACCAAAGGTCAATTGATGGATTTGGAGGTGGGAGAGGGTTAGAAACACTTCATTCATGTCCAAACAAGTTTCATTTGACATTTCAAACATCAACAATGAAGAAAATAAAGTCAGATGAAAACTTTCCAAAAATAGAAAGTGACTTGTAATTCAAAATTGCCAAAAATGGAAAGGTTTTCTCCTTAAGATTACATGTCCAAAAATGCTTCAAATGAAATTTTGTCCAACATGAAAGTTGTAGATCTTTCTCTCACCTTTCCAAAAAGTCCAAGAACATGAATTTCTCATGTGTGGTTGGCAAGTTATGGATCAATCTTGGTCAAGAAAATTTGAACTTCAACAAGGCATAACTTTTGCACCAAATGGCCAAATCATGTGGTTCTTTTTGGAGCAATTTTCTCTTGATGTGCACTATCATAATCATGCATCACATTTCATTAAAACTCATCACAAAAAAAGTGCATTTTTCACTTGATTTCATTTTTGAATTTTGGTGGGAAAATGTGAATTTGAAAAATGTGCATTATTTTCATTTCAAACCAATTGTCTTTGCCTTAAAAATAGGTTTTTAAGCTTGCTCCAAATGAATATGGTACTGTTACATTGATTTTCATGCACTTGAAGGTGAAATGCAAAATTGGTCATAACACTTGACATCACTTAATCCTTTGGCATTAACACTAATCATGATTAGCAACATGCTTAACATCACATATAAAACCATAATCATAACTGTTTTCTGATTAATCATAACAGAATTGAGATCTAGATCTAGAAATCCAAAAACTCTTCATCTTTCTCTCTCACTTTTTCTCCAAAAGTCTTCACAAACATGGCATTGTTCTTGATTGAAGCATGATCCATGAGCATAATTGAGTGGTTAGAGGCAAGATCCATGGATTTCGAGCAAGTTTTTGGGACTGTTGCAAGTGTGTTCATCCATGGCAGTTTGGTTTTCTGGACTCATCAAGCACAATTAACATCAAAGCCTTGCTTCATTCACTCATACAAGCATTAAAGAACTTCTGTTTCAGCTTTTCCAAGCCAGATTCACACGATTTCACATCTGCCATCCAATTGAGGTCAGTTTTCGAATGTGATGATTCATGAAATTAATGGATGTATGTGGTAGATCTTTGGATGTAGAGTAATCTGCACTTTGTTCCATTGAATTTCGTTGAGAAACAAGGAAGTTATGTTGATTCTAAGTTTCATGAGCAGAAATGTTTTCCTTCGAATCTTTGAAACTAGGAAGAATTAAGCCAAATTGATTTGAGATTCGTGATGTACGTTGAACAAGGATTCCAATGATGTAGGTCTTGTTAATTTCTGAAACAATTTGTTCTTGAGCCTAGGGTTTGTGATGAATGTGGATGAACATTTGAATTTCCGTTTCCAGAAATCATTTTGATCTTCTTTTTCGCTTGCTTGCATGCTTTTGGTGTTAGTCGCCCATGTATTGGACCACGTGTCCACATACTTAAGCCAAGCGCGCGCTGATTCAAACTGTAACATGGATCGATTCTTTGTTACAGCATTTTCACATGAGCCTTGTGTATTTTTTTTATTATGCCATGCCTTGTTCACATGCCTTGTTCCATTGTTTTTTTATTTTTTCTCCTCATTCAAAATTCCATAACTCCATGATTACTTGTCCAAATCACATGAGGTTTTTTTCATTGTGTTCATCATGATCTTTAGAATTTAATGAATATTTTTCCAGAAATTGTGCATTGTTGGATTTTTATTTTGCTTAGGGATTGTGTATGTGTATGTTTAAATGACTTATCTTGCCATATCCTTCATGAAATAATGAGTTTCTATCCAAAATTCTTGAAACTTTGCATGCTTAAAATAGACATCTCAATGAAAATTTTGGTATAGAGTTTGTATTTTTCCCATTCCTGGTTGATGAGATATCATCATTTGAATCTAGGTGTGACAATGTGTGTCACACCATTTCTTGTCCAACTTGTGGATTTTTCATTACCATGCCATATGAACTCTAATTGATGTAAAGTTTTGCATGACGATATTTCTGGATGTTAGGATCACTCATGAATTTTTGTGGAATTTTTTAGTGCATTTCCAATTTGTTTGAGAATTTCTTTTCTGTTTGACCATTTGTGGACTTTTTGATAGTCATGAACTTAGATGATTTGTGAAATTCTTGATATGTATCACATGAACTTGAAATTTTGTGGAGTGATTCTAGACACCTTGAGGTTTTCCATGGCTTTGGTTTGATGCATTTATCTTGTGCCAATTCTGTTTTGTGCTTGCTTGAAGTTGATGTATGTTTTTGTGCCCTCATTGAGCTTGTTTGAGCATGCTTTTACTTATGGATTTTAATTGACTTGCTTCCACTTGTCCAATTGATTTGAATTTTGGTATGATGATCATTTTATGAGTTCTGTTTAGCCATGATTTTTCTTGGGATTTATTGAATTTTTTTGAAGTTAGTTTGGATTGATTTATTCTGTTTGGTCTAATGAGCTTTGAAATGGCATGCTTTGCACTAAATGCTTCATGAAATGAAATTGGTTGATGATATGAATGTGAGACCACTTGGACATTGTTATAATTTTATTGAACTTGATTTGTGCCAATTTTCATGTTCTGTTTTGAATTATTTCTCCTTCTTTGACCCTAGGCCTTGTCCTAGTGGTTTGCTTCTCATATTTGAGTTGTGTTTTCAGGACAAAAAGCATATGGCATGGAGGAATTAATTCACTTGGCTTGAGTTGCTTATTTGGTTGATGTTGATTAACATTAAGTTTGTTTTGTAGGTGGCTTCTAAGTCATTTGTGTTGAGCATTGGCTTGTGCTTTGCTTGATGCATTGCTTGTGTACAGTTAACTGTTGACTTTTAGTTTGTTTGTTTGACTGTTTGAGTTGGATGCTAATTGTGTTAGATTGTTTTCAGGTACATTAGTTGTTATAGTTCATTGTGAACTTGCTTTTGCTGTTGCTTGGTTGCTTAACCAATTGAGGTATAGCATCACTAACTTCATGTAGTCTGGAAGACCTGGCCTGTTACTTGGCCAGGCACCTGTCTGAAGTCCTCCTTAAGAGGCAATGCTTGTGATTGTTTATCTTTGTGCCAAGCAGGAAAAGACCTTTGTTAAGGCAATTCGCAGATACAAGAGATGTGCAATCCATCTCCTGCTATTCAGGTGAGTCATCCCTTTGCTCACACAACTGGTGTTGATGCATCGTGGATATTAACCCAAGATCCATGTTGAGTCAGTCATAAGTGTAGAAGGGTTCCCACTTTCTGAACCCACACTTCATTTGTCTGAAGCTCTCCCTGGCCAGGGATAAGAGCTGTGAGGCACACCCCTCACTTCCTATTTCATCTGCTTCACCCTAACTCTCAATGTTAGGGTTAAGAGCTAACATCACCCTGATACAGTTGGCTTGCTTTTGCAGCCTAACCCTTGTGTGAGCCCACTTTGTCTGTATATATTGTGTGCTAATTGTGTATGTTTGCTTTGTTTTGATTGTGCTTGCATGCTTTGCTTTGCCTGTTTAGGATTAGCTTGCAGTCCGTGCAAGTAGATAGCAAACTTAACCTAGGACCATTGTGGAATACATGATAACTATTAGGCTCGAGTCAGTCTCCCTTCTAGTTGGTCATTTCCCAGTCTCTGGTTAGGAGAAAGTTTCTCCCCTATTTAGGGGAACTACGTTGCCCTGATCCTCATACCAGATGAGGTATGTAGGCAGGAGGTCGTACGAGATCTCTCCGGGCACCCTTTTCCTTTTTTGTGTGTGTTTGCTTGACCGTTGCTAGGCTCGAGTTCCCGACTCCTTAGTAACTTGTTGTTGTTATCTTTCTTGTGTGTTAGGAGATGGATGTAAGACCAGCGATTGGCATTCCGTATCCTATTGTTGTGTGCTTGGAGTCCGATATAAGTCCATCAATTGGCATTTGGTTTCCAGTGTGGGTAAGTTTGGTTCGGAGTCTGATGTAAGTCCAACGATTGGCATTCGGGTTCCATGTTTGCCTGTTTGCGTGTTTGTTTTGACGTCTCAGCGTTTGTGCGTGTGTTTTGTTTCGGCGTGCGTGAGCCGAACGACGGTAGCTCTGATTCTCATTCCAGATGAGATATGTAGGCATAGGATGCGATATCCTAGCGAGCCCGTTCCTCTCTTCTCCCACCTGTGTTGTTTTCAGTGTGTGTGTGTGTGTGTGCATTTGTTTTGAGCAACTTCTTGTAGCAACCTTATTCTTTCCTTTTGAGCGTGGATCCCGTCGAGTACGACGGATGCGTAGGGGTGCTAATACCTTCCCTTCGCATAACCTACTCCCGTACTCTGTTATCTCCGGTCGTAAGACCATTTCCTTTCCAGGTTTACTTCGAGCGTTTCCTTTCTCTCTTTGGGATAAATAATGCACGGTGGCGGCTCTGTGTTGTTTAGTTTTAGCCCGCCGGTTGTTTTTCACGGATGCGACAGCTGGCGACTCTGCTGGGGACATAGAAGTTGACCTTTTGCTGGTCCGTCTTCCCTAAGCGAGTCTCTCCTAGCGTTCTAGGATAGTTTAGGTTGCTTGTGTTGCTCTATTTTATTGCATTTATTATTCTGTTGTGTATATATTTGCATAAATATTTGCATGCATCATACTATCATGTTGCTGTCCTCTGTACAGGTGGTTCCTCTGTTTTGGGGTGGGTGTTCTGAGTGGGGCTAAAACCCAGGCCCGAGTATACACCTAGGATTAGTGTGGTCTCAGGTTGCCTCTCATGTTAGGTCAACATGATCTTGGCAACTTGACATACCACAAGCCGGACGAGGTTCTTTTGAGGGAGCTTTTCCTTTGTGGAGTATCCACTTTGGTTGAGTGACTTCATCTGAGCTATTGACTTCGGTGACCGATCTTTCCCGGATATTTGGTTTAGACAATCTTAAGGGAGCTACAACGGCACACCCGAAAGGGCAAACCCGTTGAGTATCTTTGCCCGATTGTCGAGACTATTATCCGCCTTAGGATGACCTGATTAGAATTTACCTGTGAGGGGAGGGTGATTCTTACAAATGCATGTTCAGATGATGACTTTGATGGTGACTTATGGTTCCGTTGATCAGAGTCATATTTATAAGTCGGATTTATGGGCATTTATTTCTGAGGCGCCGAAGTGATGTCCGTGTTATTTATCAGTGGGGATCCGTTTATTTCAGGATTCCCCGGGCCGATTCAGAGATGTTGTGGTTATCTGCTCAGAGATTGACTGGTGATGATGGTGATGTATCTTTCAGTTCCGTTTATTTCGGAACCCTTGAGTTGGATTTGTGGTTACATGTTCCCTCAGATGGTTGTGATCAGTGCAGAGATCAGGCTTCAGTGCAACAGAGGTTCAGATGACTTGGAGGATGGCACTATGCATTGCATTCATTCATCAGCATCATTCACATTTTGCATTTACCTGCATCTAACACATGTTTATCCATATGCAGGGACATTTTTGATCGAGATCCTGGTTGAGAGACTTCTTGCCCAGATATGAGGACCGGTTTGAAGGATGATGTTGTCTATAGCTTCTTTGACCCAGAGATCAGTGTGTTGAGAGATATGATAGCATTGATTACACCCGACCATGTGGGGATGTTCAGAGAAGCATACGGTGGTATTCTGAAGATGGTTTTCAGGCTCACAAACAGCGACAGAAGCGCCATTCATACTCTTCTCCAGTTCTATGACCCGGGTTTGAGATGTTTCGTGTTCCCGGATTATTTGTTGGGACCTCTGATGGAGGACTATGCTAGCATCCTGGGTATTCAGATCCAAGATCAGATTCCTTTCTGTGCCATTAGGGGAGAGCCTGACATCCTTGAGATTTCTCGTGCTCTTTATTTGAGCCCGGAGGTGACCAAGGAGGGTTTGAAAGAGAAGGGCAAGTTATCCGGTTTTCATTTGAGTTTCTTGGAAGCCAAGGCCAAGGAACATGCTGCTGTGGGTAACTGGAAGACGGTCTGTGCTTTGATTGCTGCGAGCATTTATGGGACCATCCTGTTTCCTAATCAGAAGAGCTTTGTGGACCATAATGCCATCAGATTGTTTATGCAGAGGAACCCTATTCCTACTCTGATCGGAGATGTCTATTACTCGGTTCATAACAGAAACGAGAAGCGGCGTGGGGGACTGATTCGGTGTTGTGCCCAGCTATTGTACAGATGGTTGATGGGGTATTTGCCTTCCCGAGGTGCTTTTGCTTCTCTTGATCCTACTGTCAAGTGGTCAGTCAGATTGATGGGTTTGCGGGCCGCTGATATAGCTTGGACTCATAACGGTATGGCTGGACGAGATTTCATATATAGTTGTGGGAGTCTTCCCAATGTGCCTCTTATAGGAGTTCAGGGTTGCATCAATTACAACCCGGTGCTTCTCAGGAGACAGATGGGGTTTGCTATAGAGGGTCCTCCTCTCGGGCGAGAGATTCAGGAGTCCTTCTACTTCCCGATTGAGGGCAATCAGGCCAAGTTGAGGCAAGTGTTGGATGAGTGGCATAGCATTCAGCGAAAGGGAAAAGTTCCTTTTGGCAAGGTTAACAGCCGGTATTTTCCTCTATTTGATGATTGGCTTCGGAAGAGGATCGAGATCACACATCTACCATTTCCTGGAGGCGATCCTTGGTGTCCTACGATTGAGGGTCCGCGTTCTTCTGTCAGTATGGAAGAATTCCTCGAGATGAAGAGAGCCAGAGATCAGCTGCAGGCGGAGAAGACTGAATTAGAGATGAGTGTTGCTCGGATTCAGATGGCTAATCAGGAGATCAAAATGAGGCTGGAAGATCAAGATAAGAAGTATGCCCTGGAAGCGAAGCGCTTTGAGATGGATACTGCTTACTATGGGAAGATCAGCCAAGCCTTAGCGTCATCCACAAAGGAGCACGACATCACTAAGGAGAAGCTAGCCAGAGCTGCAAAGGTCATTGAAGATGAGAAGAGGAGGCAAATCCTCGTGAGAGATCAGAGAGATGCCAGAGCCAGAGTCCTTGCTGCAGAATGGGAAGCGGAGAAAGCGAAGATCATCGCCGAGAGAGATCATTACATTGCTGAGAGAGATCATTACTTCAGGCAGATGAAGATTCATCAGAAGGAGGTGGGGAGATTACAGCAGGAGAATACCGAGCTCAGGTTCGCCGCAGAGTTTGCGAAGATGGTTGATGATATAGGGCCGTCTCTGGCACCCTCGCCAGGCTAGACCTTTCTTTTCTGTGGATTACCATCAGGCCTGTTGACGGAATTCATTTGCTTGTATTTCCTTTCTGATTCTGGAGAATTATATTGACTTGTATCAGCTTTGATGTATGACTATGGCGCTTATTGTGCACTTTTGATATGCAATGATTGTTTTCATTCAGTGATCGATCTTCAAGCTTTATTTGGTTTACCGTATGCACTCGCACCGCACACACATGGTTGGGGGTATTTTGCTAAATCATATATCTCTGATCTGTATGATGAAATCAAATGCTGAATGTAGAAATATTGCTGCCGGGTTATTATCTGTCTCGATGAAGCCAGGATCGAGAGATAAAGTGTCCCTCATGTGGATAAACACTGCATTCATGCATGATCATAATAACGTGTTTTTATTTTGCAGGTATCAGTTGCTAACGTGCTTGATTGTTTCAGGAATCATTGCTCGTGCTCGTAGAGTTGTACCTTTGCACTCAACACGCCCTCATAGATACTTCACTAGACGCAACACTCCCAGACTGATGGATCTCCCAAACACGGATATTGTCGAGCTGAAAGATAAAATGAATGAGCTGATCAACATCATGCAGGGTTTTGCAGTTGGTCAGAAAGCTTTAGCTGATAAAGTTGAGAAGCTCGAGCGGGCTTCTGCTGCTAACAGTGGTGTCAACCTGGATGGTGTCTCCAACCAGGGGCTGGGTGGCTCTAGAGATGGTGGAAAACGAACGACTGTAGGCGTGGTGAACAATGATGGAGGTTTTGGTGCTGCTACTGGTGGTCAACCTAGTCCGATGGGTCAGAATATGAAAGATAGTCTATTCCCTCCTTTCTTCGGGGTTGATGATGACAGAGAGGAAGACCGAGAAGCTGATCAGTTCTCCATGCACAATGAGCCGTTTGGGCAATATGGTGTCCAACCTCCCAACAAAGAGATACAATTGCTGGCAGAAAAGATCAGAGCTCTCGAGAGCTATGCCACTCCCGGGGTCATAAACATGTCAAATATGGGGCTAGTCGAGGGGATTGTGATCCCACAGAAGTTTAAAGCGCCCGCATTTGATAAATACAATGGGAGTTCCTGCCCGGAAACTCATCTTCAAGCATTCGTCCGCAAGATCTCTGCATACACTATGGACCAGAAGCTGTGGATGTACTTCTTCCAGGACAGTCTGTCTGGAGGATCTTTGGAATGGTACACCAAGCTGAAGTCTTCTGATATCAAGAGCTGGCAGGATCTTGGTGACGCTTTCTTTAAACAGTATAAATTTAATGCTGACATGGCTCCTAGTCGTACCCAGCTGCAGGGTATGTCTCAGAAGTCAAGTGAAGGGTTTAAAGAATATGCTCAAAGGTGGAGGGAGTTGGCTGCCAGAGTGCAACCTCCACTGGTGGACAGAGAGATGTCAGATTTGTTCATGGGTACCCTGCAGGGGGCATTCGCCGAGAGGATGGTTGGTTGTCCGGTGACAAACTTCGCAGACATTGTCGTGGCTGGTGAAAGGATTGAGAGTTGGCTGAAGCTCGGAAAGATTCAGGGTAATGCTTCGTCGTCAGGATCGAAGAAGCCCTTCGATAACGGCCAGAGGAAGAAAGAGGGTGATACCAGTGCAGTATACACTCAGAGAGGACCCAGTAGGGACCGTTACTTTCAGCACAATGCTGCGGTAACTATTCCTGCTGACAATCAGCCTGCACAACAGCAACAGCAACAACTACAACAACAAAGACAACCATTTCAGCAGAGGCCACAGAGGGTTGGATACCAGGTCAGAGGAAGAATGAACGATCGGCAGTTCGACAGGCCGCCTGTGACCTACTCCTTCCTGTTGAAGAAGCTGAAAGATCTGGGACTGGTACAGTTGAGAACTCTGGCACCTTTGAGACCTGATCAGAGGCCAGCCAACTTTGATGAGAATGTGAAATGTGAATTCCATTCGGGTGCTCCCGGACATAATGTGGAGGACTGCAAAGCTTTTAAGCATGTAGTCCAAGACTTGGTCGATTCAAAAGCTATCAACTTTGCACCATCTCCCAATGTGAATGCTAATCCCATGCCCGCGCATGGTCAAAGGGGGGTGAATGCTATCTCTGAGGAGAACCGGATTGGGCTGTTGAGGGTTGCTCAATTGAAGACTCCTTTGGCTGAGGTCAAGAGGTAGTTGTTGTTGAATGGGGTTTATCCGGGCTGTGGTGATGATTGTGCTGCATGCACTACTCCTGAGGGATGTATACTGTTGAAGGAAACTGTTCAAAGACTGATGGACGAGGGGAATATTAGGGTTGAGAAGGCTGGTTTGGGGAAAGATGATGTCTCCGCCATAACGATTTACTTCGACCCGGTTGATTTGTCAACTCTGGCGGAGGCGGCTCCAGTTACTATCACGGTACCTGGACCAATTCCCTATGACAAAGATGATGCTGTGCCGTGGCATTATGGTGGGGAAGGTTACTGTAATGGAGAGAAAATAGGGGATCAAACTGCAAGTGAAACCACCGTTTCAAAGGTGGATAATGCCGGACCCAGTGGTTTCACTCGCAGTGGAAGGTTGTTTTCTCCTGATGCCTTGAGGGAAGGAGAAGGAGAAAAAGAAAAGAAAGAAAAGGCCGAGGCTTTAGCCAGGGCAAAAGGAAAACAAGCGGTAATCAGTGAAGGTACTCCTGTGGTGACACCGGCGCCTGGTGGGTCAAAGAAAGAGCTTGATGATGAAGCAGAAGAATTCCTAAGAATCATCAAGAAGTCTGAGTACAAGCTTGTGGACCATCTGCAACAGACTTCTTCCAAGATATCAATTCTATCTTTGCTGTTAAGCTCTGAGGGGCATAGAGAGGCTCTGTTGAAAATTCTGAAGAAGGCCTATGTTCCTCAGGAGATAACGATCAACCAGTTGGAGACGGTGGTGTCTAATGTTCATGCCAGCCATGGGCTGGGTTTCACCGACATGGACCTGACTGTAGATGGGAGAAATCATAACCGGGCTTTACACATCGCTTTGGAATGTAAAGGGGACGTGCTTTCGCATGTGCTAGTTGATACTGGCTCCTCTTTGAATGTGTTGCCGAAGAAAGCCTTGGCAAAGCTGAACTGTGAAGGGTTGATACTGACGCCCACTGATCTGATAGTGCGGGCTTTCGATGGGTCGAAGCGGGCTGTGTTCGGAGAGGTCGAACTCCCGGTGAAGATAGGACCTGAGGTGTTCAAGTCGACATTCTATGTCATGGATATTCAGCCGGCATACAGTTGCCTGTTGGGTCGCCCATGGATTCATGTTGCTGGGGCAGTGACCTCGACTTTGCACCAAAAGCTGAAGTATATTTGGGAAGGACAGGTCTTTACCGTCTGTGGAGAAGAAGACATCTTTGTCAGCCACCTTTCTTCATTCAAATACGTCGAGATGGACGGTGAGATATGGGAGACCCCGAGTCAAGCATTTGAAACCGTTAAGGTAGAGAATGCTCTGTTTGCAAAAGAGGAAGAGAAGCCGTCCATATCTTCGTACAAGCAGGCTGCTGAGGTGGTGAAGAGTGGAGAGGCTCCTGGTTGGGGTAGGATGATGGATATCTCCGCCAAGAAATACCGCTTCGGAGTGGGTTACCAGCCTGGCAGAGGCTCATCTGGACAAGGAAGAGGACGTCGTCCGTCTGTCACATTCACCAGTGCCAGAATGCTGGATCCGGATCACATCTGCATGGTGGGTGATGAAGCTGATAGTGACTGCGAATTTGATCGATGGATAAAGCCGTGCGCACCAGGGATGGGAATCCAGAACTGGAAGGCTGAAAAGATCATCAGGGTCACTCTGCTCGAAGAGTAATAATTTATGTTTTTTGATTTTATCTGCATGAAAGCCATACGTGTTGCCCGACACGTAATGGTTCATTATAAGGGCCACCTCATGTTCATTTTGCAAATTCGCATCATAAATAAATGGATATTTTTCAATTAAAAGCGGTGTTCCCTGTTTTTCATTTATTTTTGCAGTTTAAAAACAAAACAAAATAAAAATGGCAATGTTTTCATTTTTTCTTCAATTTGTCTCGTTCTGGTTCTAAAGCAATGCATGAATCAACATTAATGCAGATGCGATCATTCTCCGGATCTCATTGATAACAATCCTGTTACACCCTCATATGACTTCGACAATCCAATCTATCATGCCGAAGAAGAAGGCGAAGAAGATTGTGTACTGCCAGGGGAATTAGTCAGGTTGTTGAAACAAGAGGAGAAGGTGATTCAGCCGCATGAGGAGCAAATTGAGATTGTGAATCTGGGTACCGACGAGGTCAAGAAATAAGTGAAAATCGGGGCTGCTTTGGAGGCGAGTGTCAAGAGCAGAATGGTAGCATTGTTGAAAGAGTATGTCGACATCTTTGCCTGGTCTTATTAAGATATGCCAGGGTTGGATACCGATATCGTTGTGCACAAGCTACCGTTGAGAACAGATTGTCCTCCAGTGAAGCAGAAGTTGCGCAGAACTCGACCTGACATGGCGATGAAAATTAAAGAAGAGGTGCAGAAGCAGTGGGATGCTGGTTTCCTTGCTGTCACTAATTATCCGCCTTGGGTCGCAAATATCGTGCCAGTGCCGAAGAAGGATGGGAAAGTGAGAATGTGTGTGGACTATCGAGATTTGAACAGAGCTAGCCCGAAAGATGATTTTCCGTTACCTCACATTGATGTGTTGGTAGATAATACAGCTCAATTCTCGGTGTTTTCCTTCATGGATGGCTTTTCTGGCTATAATCAAATCAAAATGTCGCCAGATGATATGGAGAAAACAACGTTCATCACACCGTGGGGCACTTTTTGTTACAAGGTGATGCCATTCGGTCTCAAGAACGCCGGTGCTACTTACTAGAGGGCCATTGTGACTTTGTTTCATGATATGATTCATCATGAAATCGAATGCTATGTTGATGACATGATAGCAAAGTCCCAAACAGAAGAGGGGCATTTGGTAGATTTGGCCAAGTTGTTCGACCGGCTGAGACAGTTCAGACTGAGGTTGAATCCGAATAAGTGCACTTTCGGAGTGCGGTCCGTTAATTGCTGGGGTTCATTGTAAGTGAGAAAGGAATCGAGGTTGATCCTGCTAAAGTAAAAGCAATAAAAGAAATGCCTGAACCGAGAACAGAGAAAGAGGTTCGTGGTTTCTTAGGTAGATTGAACTACATTTCACGGTTCATATCTCATCTAACAGCCACGTGTGAACCAATTTTCAAGTTATTGAGAAAAGATCAAACGGTCAGGTGGAATAATGATTGCCAAGCGGCATTTGAAAAGATAAAAGAATATTTGCAGGAGCCTCCGATTCTGATGCCTCCTGTGGAGGGAAAACCGTTAATTCTGTACCTGACAGTCCTCGAGGGGTCTATGGGGTGTGTATTGGGGCAGCATGACGAGTCTGGTCGAAAAGAGCATGCCATATACTACCTTAGCAAAAAGTTTACCGACTGTGAAACAAGATATTCACTGCTCGAGAAAACTTGTTGTGCTTTGGTCTGGGCTGCTCGCCGACTGAGACAGTATATGCTGGTTCATACCACTTTATTGATTTCCAAGATGGATCCAATCAAGTACATTTTTGAGAAGCAAGCATTGACTGGACGGGTTGCGAGGTGGCAAATGATTTTGACTGAATACGATATCCAGTATACCTCTCAGAAAGCAATCAAAGGGAGCGTATTGTCTGATTACCTCGCCCAGCAACCCATTGAGGATTATCAACCGATGAAGTTTGAATTCCCTGATGAGGACATCATCTTTCTCAAATCGAAAGATTGTGAGGAACCGATCCCGGAGGAGGGGCCTGACCCTGAATCCGAATGGATTTTGATGTTTGATGGGGCCGTTAACGTGAATGGTAGCGGTGTTGGTGCTGTTTTGGTTATGCCGAAAGGATCCCACATTCCTTTTGCTGCCCGGCTAACATTTGAGTGCACCAACAACGTGGCTGAATACGAAGCTTGCATATTGGGGATTGAAGAGGCGATTGATTTGAGGATCAAGAACCTTGTCATATATGGAGATTCAGCTCTGGTTGTAAATCAGGTTAACGGAAAATGGTATACGCATCAATCTCATTTAGTTCCATACCGGGATTATACGAGGAGATTACTGACGTTTTTCACCAAGGTGAAGATGCATCATGTGCCTAGAGAGGAGAATCCGTTGGCAGATGCTTTGGCTACTCTGGCTTCCTTGATTAAGGTGCAGTGGTGGAATCAGTTCCCCAGTGTTGAAGTGGGACGTCTGGATAGACCGACTTATGTGTTTGCTGTTGACATAGCGCCTGATGATGAGAAGCCGTGGTATTACGATATCAAGCGCTATCTGGAGACTCAAGAGTATCCTGAGGGAGCATCCAAGAAGGACCGAAAGACTCTGCAGAGGTTGGCCATGGTGTTCTACTTGAATAAGGGTGGGGTTTTCTACAAGCGGAATTTTGATTGGGTCTTGCTCAGATGTGTCGATGACAAAGAAGCAAGCCAATTGATGAAAGAGGTTCACGAAGGATCGTTCGGTACCCATGCCAGTGGGAATGCAATGGTGAAAAAGCTGCTGAGGGCAGGTTATTATTGGATGACAATGGAGGCCCAATGTTTTAATTTCGTGCGGAAGTGTCATAAATGCCAGATTTATGCTGACAAGGTGCATGTGCCTCCAAACCCATTAAGCTTGATGTCGTCTCCGTGGCCGTTTGCTATGTGGGGCATTGATATGATCGGAAAAATTGAGCCTACGGCTTCGAACGGGCACCGATTCATATTAGTGGCTATTGATTACTTTACCAAGTGGGTGGAAGCAGCCTCTTATACAAACGTGACAAAATAGGTCGTTGCCAGATTTCTGAAGAGAGACATCATTTGCAGGTATGGGGTTCCCGAGAGGATCATTACTGATAATGGTTCTAATTTGAACAACAAGATGATGGCAGAACTGTGCCGGGAATTCAAGATTGAGCATCACAATTCTTCTCCTTATCGTCCGAAGATGAATGGGGCGGTTGAGGCAGCCAATAAGAATATCAAGAAGATTGTGTAGAAGATGGTGGTAACCTATAAAGACTGGCATGAGATGTTGCCGTTTGCATTGCATGGGTATCGAACGTCGATGCGCACATCCACTGGGGAAACGCCTTTCTCGTTGGTATATGGGATGGAAGCTGTGCTACCGGTTGAGGTTCAAATTCCCTCTTTGAGAGTCCTGATGGACGTGAAATTGCAAGAGGCTGAATGAGTAAGGACCCGGTATGAGGAGTTAAGCCTGATTGAGGAAAAGAGGCTTGCGGCCATCTGTCATGGGCAGTTGTACCAGCAGCGGATGAAGCGTGCTTTTGACCGAAAGGTACGACCTCGTGTGTATCATGTGGGAGATATGGTGCTGAAAAGGATCCTTCCTCCTCAAAACGATCGTAGGGGCAAATGGACACCTAATTATGAAGGCCCGATCGTGGTCAAGAAGGTTTTCTCTGGTGGAGCCTTGTTGTTAACGACCATGGATGGCGAGGATTTTCCATCCCCTGTGAATGCGGACGTAGTTAAAAAATACTTCGTATAAAGAGACCCGCTGGACGAAAAGAATAAAATAGTCCAGGCAAAAAGGGGCATCCCGGCGAACCAAAAAACAGAAAAATGAAAAGGTTCGAGCAAAAATTAGGGATAAAAATAAAATTGTACACCCGGCAAGTCGAAAACCTGAAAAGGCGACTTGGGCAAAAAAGGGTATCCCGGTGGACTGAAAACCCGAAAGGGCGGTCCAGGCAAAAGAGGGATTGAAACGAACAACTGCGTCCGACATGATCGTTCTCGCTTTGATTAAAGCATCATGGATAATGCCCGGTAGGGATCAATCAGAAACGTCTTGTTCAGAAGGCAGAAAGCAAGGAGAGTCTGAGGACATATGGGGTGTAACCGAGTTGGAACTCGATGAGATCACGGGTTTCCCATTGCCATTAGGATAGATTTTCCTTTTGTGCGCAATTACCTCTTTTCAGGAATTGCTTCCTTTGTATTGCTCAATTTGAGCCGCACATTTTTCAATCAATAAAATGCATATTCAGTCAAATAATTTTGTTTTTGTTTTTCATTACCGTTTTGATTGCAAAAACATCCAATTATTTTGATAAAGAATCTTGCATTTTAAGACATACAGGTCCCTTCCAATGCATGCTTATAAGATTGAAAACTTGAAATCTTATTCGGAAGGTTGGGTGACCCAAGTGTTGAAATCTTGACACGCCTGGGGCACGGTTTTATCTAACGACTTCTTTTGCAGGTACTGTTAGATATTTTCACTCACTTGCAGGTTGTGATGTGGAAGCTTTTGACAAAACAAATCCCCATGGAGTCCGATCAGGGACGAACGAATGAAAGAACGGTGAAAAGACGGCCAGGACGTACGACGCTCCTGGATATTAATCAAGAAGACTCTTCAAAGTCTGAAGATTGAAAAGTCTGTATAAACCCCAGGAGTTCGCTCTTCGTCGAGTATGGAGCGGTCGGGAATACAAGGTGATGAATCAGAAAAGTCCAGACGAGTCTGGGAGTTGTCAAAATGGGAAAGCTGACATTGGATTTGGATGGTGAATATCATGGTTCGACGAGTCGACGGATGTTCGGTACCAGACTTTCCTCATCCCCCCAAGCAGAGTCGGAATGACTAATTCCCAGCAGATCCAAGGTCTGTAATTTCCCAGCGGATCCAAGGTCTGTAATCTCCTCAGCAGATTCAAGGTCTGTGGCTTCCCTAGCAGGGTCAGGATGGTTATCCCCAGCAGGTTGTAGATCAGTGCTTCCCCAGCAGCCAGGCCTGAAGGTTGATGTTTCCCAGCAGAGGTATCTGTGGGTGGTGGTTTCCCAAGCAGAGTCGGGAGTGTTGTACCCCCAGCAAGTCAAAGACTGTTGTTCCCCCATAGAGTGCATTGGTGGTTCTTATCCTCAGCAATTCCCCAAGCGGATCGGGTGCAAAGGAGGTTTTTCCCTGGCAAGGGTTGCCTTTTCCCAACAGCAGTGCTATTCCCCAACAGGGTGGAAATTGGAGTGTTGGCGAGTTCCTCAGCAGAGTGTCTCGAGCTCCCCAGAAGAGTCCCTTGAGGGGGATACCTTTTATACATTCATCAGGTAGATAAGCATAGCATGTTGCATAAAATCGCGTAGCATTTCCATGATTATGGAGCATTACGCTGAAAAATCAATCATATTGCAAGCATAAGCTAGTCTCAAACCGTGGTCATTGTTTGAGAAGTGGTTTTTCCCGAAGGTGAAGGTGTTACTCCGAGGAGTTTAGCATCATGATTTTTAATCAGCAGTTATTCCCCAGTAGTGCGATGCTGGAGGAAAATTTCTGTCGAGCAGAGATAGGAATGTTAATCAAGAAATTCTCGGAGTTCAAAAAAAAAAGGGGAAAAAAACAAGAAAGAATAATCCCCGGCTAAACGCGAAGTGTTCGTTGGCTAGGGTGGAATAGAGAATGGCCGGTTCATGACTTGATTATCCCCAGCATGGGTCGTTGGCATGCGTGCCGATTCATTTATCATTGTTATCCTTTCTGCCGATACTGATAGGCATGACCAGTTCCCGGTATCCAGATCGAAGTGGCGTTCAGGCCAGTTGATGGTATTCAGACTAGTTCCCGGTATCCAGACCGAAGTGGCGTTCAGGCCAGTTGATGGTATTCAGACCAGTTCCCGGTATCCAGACCGAAGTGGCGTTCAGGCCAGTTAATGGTATTCAGACCAATTTTCCGGTGTCCAGACCGAGGTGGCATTCCGGCCAGTTTCCGATTTCCAGATCGAAGAAGTTTCCAACAATCAGGTTGAAGTACTTGCGGCGCCCAGGCCAATCTTCCGGTGTCCAGACCGAAGCGGTATTCAGACCGAAGCGGCACTCAGGCCAATTTTCCGATGTCCAGATCAAAGAAGCTTCCGACGATTAGATCGATGCAGCTTGCGGCAGTCAGGCCAGTTTCCCGGTATCCAGACCGAAGTGGTGTTCAGACCAAAGTGGTGTTCAGGCCAATTCCCCGGTGTTCAGACCGACATCAATACTCTCATATTCCGAGGTTCAGTATGCAGACTGACGAGCGGCGTTTAGGCCATGGTTATCTCTGTGTTTCCGTTTATCCAGACATATTTCTGTTCGGTATTCAGGCCGATTTTCTCCGCACCAGACGGGTTCTTCCTTAGAGATTGCTTCTTTGCCGATCCTGACAGGCATTGTTAATTATATCCCATCAGACTGCAAATTGTTCGCCAGTTCTTGGTATTCAATCACTCTTCATCCTGATCATCTGAAAGCCGAGGCTATTCGTATCGACAGGTTCACAGTGGATTGAATAGGGGCAGCTGTAACACCTCAAAATTTGCCCTCCTCTCTTGGGACTAGCTTAACATATTGCATTTCATTCTTAGGTCATTAGTCATTGCATATTTGCATATCATGTGGCAACATTGAGCAAGTCATCCTCCTAGGTCTTGATCAGAAGATAAAGAGGTTAAGATATTCAAGCCTGAGGGTTTCATTGAATGGATCACTAGCCATCTGAGGGTTTGTGATTCAGTTAGGGTTTCCTGGTGCCTCAAGGAGATTGATCATCATCTTGGTTGCAATGGTACATCATCATCATCATGGTTTTTGAAGGAGAATTGCGGTCCAAAACGCAGCGGAAATAAAAATTTCTCCTTTAGAGATCCTTACGAATGGTCATGATCAGTGATAGAATATTTACCTCTTGTGACGGTTGAAACCTTTGGTGCAGATCTCTTGTGACGATCAAAACTTTTGATGTAAATCCACGAAGCGATCACGAACGTTGAACGATGACAACGACTCTACTCAGTCCACACGAACGGATTCCTTCATTCTCAGTGCTAGCTGGTACGAATGAAGGCTTTGAGTGAGAGAGAGAGAGAGTGAAAACGAAAAGAATGCAACCGCAAATTTTTGCTTATGCACAAGGGTTCTATTTATAGAACCACTTGTGTGGGCTTCAAGCTAAAAGCCCACTTAAGTGTATTTTGGCCCATATCTTATAATATGCCCAAAATCACTTAAGCTCATGGTACCTTACCATATTTCGTATTCTACTCAAGTACATCGTACCTTACGATGCTCTATAACTCACTTAAGGGCACCGTACCTTACGGTATTCCTTAGTTACTCTATCTCTCATCAATCCGTCCTTTGTGTGTGACCCTGTAGGTTTTCGTGACGTTGGCAATTATATTAAATCACGCATTTAACATAATAAACAGTGAGCGGTATCTAGCAACACATCACTGCTACCCAAGACACGAAAATGTCATGTGATCTGACAAAACCTTTTGTGATAATAATTATGTGTATAATTACCCTTTTGCCCTTATGTCTATATTGAACACAAGGTATAGACCGTGTCATCCTTGTCCAGTTCAATATTGGGCCCATATACATTTATCCTGTTATGCAGGATGGGCAAATTCCATCTAGGTCACTCATGTCCCTCAACATGCTTTGTGGAGTACCCATCAACTGTCTTTATGGTTATCCAGTTACGGACAATGTTGGATCAGCAATAAAGCACTCGACTCTACATCTAGGATCCATAGTGGTTTCAGGTCGAAGAGTGGAATACACTATTATCACCATGAGAATAACTTATGACACCTTGCATAACTTTCTATATAGTATTCTCATAGCGGGTCAATCCGGTATAAATATTACTCCTAATATTCATACCTATGTTTTAGACTTGATAACTCTTTATCCATGATCCATGAGATGTGATCATCAGTCTACAAACATAATAGTCTTAATGCTTTAATGTTATCCCACTTCACACTAAAGCTCGACTACGGATACTTTAGGAATAGTGTCCTTATGTTTAATGTGTTCTCATGATTAAGTCACACTTAATACATTAAACGGACTATCTATTCCAGGGACTTTATTAATCAACCATAATAAAGAGAATGCCTTTTATTATTCGATACAAGTACCAAAATGTATTGGCCTTTAGGGCTTACACCAACAGTTTTATCATCACCAAGGGTTTCATTATGCTTGATCATATACCTTGGGATTAGGGTTTTGACCTCTGGTCAACCCTAATCATCTGAATTGTGCCAATCAAGGCTTGTTAAGGAGATGGGGTCTTCATTGAGATGAGAGATCATTCTATGGTTTTATTGAGTTTATGGAAGCTAGGGTTTCATTGTGGAGCCATTTCATCAGGAGTTTGAAGCTCAAGTTCATCAGTGCATAGCTAATTCATCTATCAGTCAACAAAAGTCAACCAAAGGTCAATTGATGGATTTGGAGGTGGGAGAGGGTTAGAAACACTTCATTCATGTCCAAACAAGTTTCATTTGACATTTCAAACATCAACAATGAAGAAAATAAAGTCAGATGAAAACTTTCCAAAAATAGAAAGTGACTTGTAATTCAAAATTGCCAAAAATGGAAAGGTTTTCTCCTTAAGATTACATGTCCATACATGCTTCAAATGAAATTTTGTCCAACATGAAAGTTGTATATCTTGCTCTCACCTTTCCAAAAAGTCAAAGAACATGAATTTCTCATGTGTGGTTGGCAAGTTATGGATCAAACTTGGTCAAGAAAATTTGAACTTCAACAAGGCATAACTTTTGCACCAAATGGCCAAATCATGTGGTTCTTTTTGGAGCAATTTTCTCTTGATGTGCACTATCATAATCATGCATCACATTTCATTAACACTCATCACAAAAAAAGTGCATTTTTCACTTGATTTCATTTTTGAATTTTGGTGGGAAAATGTGAATTTGAAAAATGTGCATTATTTTCATTTCAAACCAATTGCCTTTGCCTTAAAAACAGGTTTTTAAGCTTGCTCCAAGTGAATATGGTACTGTTACATTGGTTTTCATGCACTTGAAGGTGAAATGCAAAATTGGTCATAACACTTGACATCACTTAATCCTTTGGCATTAACACTAATCATGATTAGCAACATGTTTAACATCACATATAAAACCATAATCATAACTGTTTTCTGATTAATCATAACAGAATTGAGATCTAGATCTAGAAATCCAAAAACTCTTCATCTTTCTCTCTCACTTTTTCTCCAAAAGTCTTCACAAACATGGCATTGTTCTTGATTGAAGCATGATCCATGAGCATAATTGAAGTGGTTAGAGGCAAGATCCATTGATTTCGAGCAAGTTTTTGGGACTGTTGCAAGTGTGTTCATCCATGGCAGTTTGGTTTTCTGGACTCATCAAAGCCTTGCTTCATTCACTCATACAAGCATTAAAGAACTTCTGTTTCAGCTTTTCCAAGCCAGATTCACACGATTTCACATCTGCCATCCAATTGAGGTCAGTTTTCGAATGTGATGATTCATGAAATTAATGGATGTATGTGGTAGATCTTTGGATGTAGAGTAATCTGCACTTTGTTCCATTGAATTTCGTTGAGAAACAAGGAAGTTATGTTGATTCTAAGTTTCATGAGCAGAAATGTTTTCCTTCGAATCTTTGAAACTAGGAAGAATTAAGCCAAATTGATTTGAGATTCGTGATGTACGTTGAACAAGGATTCCAATGATGTAGGTCTTGTTAATTTCTGAAACAATTTGTTCTTGAGCCTAGGGTTTGTGATGAATGTGGATGAACATTTGAATTTCCGTTTCCAGAAATCATTTTGATCTTCTTTTTCGCTTGCTTGCATGCTTTTGGTGTTAGTCGCCCATGTATTGGACCACGTGTCCACTTACTTAAGCCAAGCGCGCGCTGATTCAAACTGTAACATGGATCGATTCTTTGTTACAACATTTTCACATGAGCCTTGTGTATTTTTTTTATTATGCCATGCCTTGTTCACATGCCTTGTTCCATTGTTTTTTTATTTTTTCTCCTCATTCAAAATTCCATAACTCCATGATTACTTGTCCAAATCACATGAGGTTTTTTTCATTGTGTTCATAATGATCTTTAGAATTTAATGAATATTTTTCCAGAAATTGTGCACTGTTGGATTTTTATTTTGCTTAGGGATTGTGTATGTGTATGTTTACATGACTTATCTTGCCATATCCTTTATGAAATGATGAGTTTCTATCCATAATTCTTGAAACTTTGCATGCTTAAAATAGACATCTCAATGAACATTTTGGTATAGATTTTGTATTTTTCCCATTCCTGGTTGATGAGATATGATCATTTGAATCTAGGTGTGACAATGTGTGTCACACCATTTCTTGTCCAACTTGTGGATTTTCATTACCATGCCATATGAACTCTAATTGATGTAAACTTTTTCATGATGGTATTTCTGGATGTTAGGATCACTCATGAATTTTTGTGTAATTTTTGAGTGCATTTCCAATTTGTTTGAGAATTTATTTTCTTTTTGACCATTTGTGGACTTTTTGATAGTCATGAACTTAGATGATTTGTGAAATTCTTGATATGTATCACATGAACTTGAAATTTTGTGGAGTGATTCTAGACACCTTGACGTTTGCCATGGCTTTGGTTTGATGCATTTATCTTGTGCCAATTCTGTTTTGTGCTTGCTTGAAGTTGATGTATGTTTTTGTGCCCTCATTGAGCTTGTTTGAGCATGCTTTGACTTATGGATTTTAATTGACTTGCTTCCACTTATCCAATTGATTTGAATTTTGGTATGATGATCATGTTATGAGTGCTGTTTAGCCATGATTTTTCTTGGGAATTATTGAATTGTTTTGAAGTTAGTTTGGATTGATTTATTCTGTTTGGTCCAATGAGCTTTGAAATGGCATGCTTTGCACTAAATGCTTCATGAAATGAAATTGGTTGATGATATGAATGTGAGACCACTTGGAAATTGTTCTAATTTGATTGAACTTGATTTGTGCCAATTTTCATGTTCTGTTTTGAATTATTTCTCCTTCTTTGACCCTAGGCCTTGTCCTAGTGGGTTGCTTCTCATATTTGAGTTGTGTTTTCAGGACAAAAAGCATATGGCATGGAGGAATTAATTCACTTGGCTTGAGTTGCTTATTTGGTTGATGTTGATTAACATTAAGTTTGTTTTGTAGGTGGCTTCTAAGTCATTTGTGTTGAGCATTGGCTTGTGCTTTGCTTGATGCATTGCTTGTGTACAGTTAACTGTTGACTTTTAGTTTGTTTGTTTGACTGTTTGAGTTGGATGCTAATTGTGTTAGATTATTTTCAGGTACATTAGTTGCTATAGTTCATTGTGAACTTGCTTTTGCTGTTGCTTGGTTGCTTAACCAATTGAGGTATAGCATCACTAACTTCATGTAGTCTGGAAGACCTGGCCTGTTTCTTGGCCAGGCACCTGTCTGAAGTCCTCCTTAAGAGGCAATGCTTGTGATTGTTTATCTTTGTGCCAAGCAGGAAAAGACCTTTGTTAAGGCAATTGGCAGATACAAGAGATCTGCAATCCATCTCCTGCTATTCAGGTGAGTCATCCCTTTGCTCACACAACTGGTGTTGATGCATCGTGGATATTAACCCAAGATCCATGTTGATTCAATCATAAGTGTAGAAGGGTTCCCACTTTCTGAACCCACACTTCATTTGTCTGAAGCTCTCCCTGGCCAGGGATAAGAGATGTGAGGCACACCCCTCACTTCCTATTTCATTTGCTTCACCCTAACTCTCAATGTTAGGGTTAAGAGCTAACATCACCCTGATACAGTTGGCTTGCTTTTGCAGCCTAACCCTTGTGTGAGCCCACTTTGTCTGTATATAGTGTGTGCTAATTGTGTATGTTTGCTTTGTTTTGATTGTGCTTGCATGCTTTGCTTTTCCTGTTTAGGATTAGCTTGCAGTCCGTGCAAGTAGATAGCAAACTCAACCTATGACCATTGTGGAATACATGATAACTATTAGGCTCGAGTCAGTCTCCCTTCTAGTTGGTCATTTCCCAGTCTCTGGTTAGGAGAAAGTTTCTCCCCTGTTTAGGGGAACTACGTTGCCCTGATCCTCATACCAGATGAGGCACGTAGGCAGGAGGTCGTACGAGATCTCTCCGGGCACCCTTTTCCTTTTTTGTGTGTGTTTGTTTGACCGTTGCTAGGCTCGAGTTCCCGACTCCTTAGTAACTTGTTGTTGTTATCTTTCTTGTGTGTTAGGAGATGGATGTAAGACCAGCGATTGGCATTCCGTATCCTATTGTTGTGTGCTTGGAGTCCGACATAAGTCCAGCAATTGGCATTTGGTTTCCAGTGTGGGTATGTTTGGTTCGGAGTCTGATGTAAGTCCAGCGATTGGCATTCGGGTTCCATGTTTGCCTGTTTGCGTGTTTGTTTTGACGTCTCAGCGTCTGTGCGTGTGTTTTGTTTCGGTGTAAGATGAGATATGTAGGCATAAGATGCGATATCCTAGCGAGCCCGTTCCTCTCTTCTCCCACCTGTGTTGTTTTCAGTGTGTGTGTGTGTGTGCATTTGTTTTGAGCAACTTCTTGTAGCAACCTTATTCTTTCCTTTTGAGCGTGGATCCCGTCGAGTACGACGGATGCGTAGGGGTTCTAATACCTTCCCTTCACATAACCGACTCCCGTACCCTGTTATCTCCGGTCGTAAGACCATTTCCTTTCCAGGTTTACTTCGAGCGTTTCCTTTCCCTCTTTGGGATAAATAACGCACGGTGGCGGCTCTGTGTTGTTTTGTTTTAGCCCGCCGGTTGTTTTTCGCGGATGCGACAAATATCAAAATCGTATCCATCCCGAGGATCAAGATTGATATCCAACCAGAGGACTAGATTGAGTATAGATTCAGCCAGAGGATTGAAACTCCAGATTAAGTTAGGAGACTGATTCAGATTCAGCCAGAGGATCGCAAGAAAAATAAACTGCGTGGTGTTCTCAGAGCGCAAATTTTCGGTTTGTCTTTGGTATTCAATCACAGCTAACCCTGTCTGTCTGATAAGCTGTTCGCTTTCATCCTGCTCGGGTTAACTGACGATTGAATAGGGGCAGCTGTAACACCCCAAAATTTGCCCTCCTCATTCATGCATTCATTTTTAGGTCATTTAGCATTTCATATTGCATTTCATCATGTCAATCAGGATCAAATCCAAGAAGCTTGAATATCACCCAGAGTACTAATCTGGAAGGAGCAAAAAGCAGAGCCTGAGCTGTCATGCCCGCTAGGCGAGCAGCAGGGTTCTCCTAGCGAAGAGAACTGTCATGCTCGCTAGGCGAGCAAATCCTTCGCTAGGCGAAGCGCACATATTTTGAAAAATAAAACAGAAAGCCATGGACTTGGGCCTCTCCCATTTGAGCCCACAAAGCCACGAAGTTAGGCTATAAATTCTGAGTTTTCATCTGAAACAAGGGTTGGAGACAGAAAGACAACAGACAGAGAGAGACAGAGAAACCTACGAACTAATCTGCAGCAACCTCCGGACAACTCTGAAAAGTTCACTCTGACTCACACACTTTTCCACCTCCATCTCACGCAAACCCTAACATTGCTTTGAAAACCCAACCGTGCCATTCGATTTCAACCGATCTCTCCAATCAGGTTTGCCCTTATTTCCCTTCCTTTATGCTTTCAATTTGAATGCTCTAAATGTGTGAGGTTTCATTAGGTTTTGTCCACGGGCTTAGATATGCATGAATGTATAAAACAATACCTTGAATGTTTAATCGTTTCGTTTTCTAAGATGTGTGCCATAGGGTTTGGGGTTTCTGAAACCACACTGTTATCCATGAAGAATCCAAAACCCGCAGGCGTTCGCTAGCATCATCGCTAGGCGAGCATGTAGCGAAGCTTCGCTAGCACCTCGCTAAGCGAAGCAGTAGCGAGCGTGACAGTAGTTGATTTTTTCTGTTTGCTCTAATCTTATTTATGTTTGCCACAACATGTTTTCTCCTGATCCCTATTGTAGCACCTCAAATTTGCACCTATCATTGTACATACCATCTCATATTAGGTCATAGCATATCATGGTCCATTGCATAGCATTTGCATTGTCCTCAGTTGCCTCAAGAGCAAGCAAGCAAGAATTAGGTCAAACTGATCAGGAGATTAGTCCACCAATCAAGCAAAGGTGTTTCTCAAGGAGCCAAGGCCCTAGGGTTTGCCCATCAAGTTCACATTACTTGGAGGTCCATTTGAAGAGTTTAAGTCAAGGGTTGGATGTTCAGAAGCCAGCAGTTCATGCATAGCCAGGCAAAAACCCTAGAAAGTCAACAGTCAGTCAAAGCAGTGGATGGTGGCCATTCTTGTGGAATTTGGGCACCATGATCAATAATCAAGAATCCATACAACTTGGGACATCATTTGAAGTCAAGGTCTCAAGGAATTAGGGTTTGGAATTCATCAGAAGTGCACAGTCAGTCCAAAACCCTAGAAAAGCCAAAGTTGGTCAACTGTGGTTGATTCTATGGTTTTGATGGATGGAAATGGTTTGAGAGAGCTTATTCATGTCCTAATAGGCCTCATATGTCATGGCAATCAACATCATGGAATAATTTGGAGCCAATCAGAAAATTTCCAGAAATAGAAAGTGGACCTGTAATTTCAACTGCCAAAAATAGAAACTTCTTGATCCTCAACTTGCATCATGATACAAGCTTTAAATGAATTTTTGCCAAACATGAAAGTTGAAGATCTTGTTCTCCCATTTTCAAAAAGTCCAAGAACTCTCAAATCCCATGTGTGGTTGTCAAGATGTGATCAATTCAAATTCAAAAATTTGTGAACTTCAACAAGCCATATCTCTCAAACCATAAGGCCAAATTTGGTGGGGTTTTTTTCCTACAAACCACATTTTTCCTCCTCTTTCCAAAAATATAAATTTCACCCTCCAAAACCTTGCCAATCAAAATGGCATTTTTTGACCTTTTCCATTTAAAATCAAGTTTGACCAAATTTTGACTTTTTGATTCTTTGATTTTTTCACCATTTTGCCAATTGGAATTTGTTTCATTTGGCATTTGAAACTTGTCCCAATTCCAAATCCATGCCCATTCCATCATCATATCATAATTTTGGCAAAAGATGCATAACTTGGTATTTTGGCAAATGGACTCATAAGAACCAAGCAAGCTTAGCAATTCTTCAGCAGATGAAAAACAGCATACACAAATGTCCTTTGCAGCCTATTTCAAGGCCCAGCTCGTGCAACTTACACCCTCCATACACACTTATGCAAATTAGCAATTTTGGGCAAATAGCTTCATTAAGCTAATTTCTGGTTAGCACTTGGATTAGCAAGGTAAAAACAGAAGTATAAGACTTCATTCTCAGTAAATTAAACCCTAGAACCACAGCCTCCACGACAAAAATACTCCCATTCACTCCCTCTTGCATATTTGCATTTTTGAAAATTCTGAGCAAATCATCAAAGCACACGAGCAACCCTTGATCCTTTCTTCACCTAGACAACATACTGAGCTCGGTTTCATCATCAAATCCTTGCTGTAACTGCACCTTCTTGTTCTGTTTTCACCAACCACCAACAATGGCAAATCATTATTTGTTTATTGCCAAGCATCTTTGAGCCAAGGGAACTTCATCATCCATCATTTCAAAGCAGGGAGGGCATCTGTTTCAACCTCTAGCAACCAGAAAATCACACTTTCACTCAGCTCTTCAAATCTGGTTGGTTTTTCGATTTCTTTGTTTCTTAAAACTATTGCCTGTTTCTCATAGATCTTCACTCCCTGAGCATTATGAATTTCGAATGGTTTAAAATGATTGAATATGGCATGAGATATTTGGAAATAAAGTTTTGTGTTCAATGATAATTTTGCTCGATGCATGAGGTTCAACATGTTTTAATGCATTTGGCTTCTGAATTTGTGATGTTTATGCTTTGCTGAATCGATTGCCATGTTTAATTTGGATTTCTGGGCAATTCGATTTTGCTCATGTTTGAATGATAGTGATGATACTCTGCTGTTTGAACCTACATACTTGCCCAGATTTTGCATGGAAATTAGGTTTAGTTGTTGTTAGCTGATGCTTGCATGAGTTTTATTGCCATGTTGGTTGTGAATTATTATTTGTGAAATTCGTGTTTTGATGATGAGTTTCGATGAAAATGTTAATGCCCTGCTGTTTGAAACCCTATGAACTCTGCCCAGAAAACCCTCATGAATTGTATTTGGTATGCTGTTGTTTGGTTGCTGTACGGACATTACTTAAATGCCATGCTATTGTGTAATTCTGCTTGAAACTTGTGTTATGATGATGAACACATGATGCTGCTGTTAAACCCTAAGTTTCCAAAACCCTAACAGCATTTTTCCAGAAACTTGGATTTCAATTGGCTGCTGTTATTTGTTTTCTGTGCGTGTACTGTTCCATTGGCTGAGAGCCAATCAAAACATTTTATTCTTCTGCATGAAACGCAGAGTTTTAATAAGTGAGACACGGAATTACCACTTTGCCATGCTGACTCCTTGTTGACCACTAGTCCATGTTATGCATTCATACTTGCTTCAATTGTTCATTCAACTTTGAAAATTCATTTCTCTCTCAATTTTAATCCAAAAATCATGAGAATTTTTCCATCATCTTCACAGGGATGTCTAGTATTTGATTACGATTTTTAATTAATTTTTCATTGGCTGGATTTTAATTGGTAATTGGTTTCCTAACATGTATGCACATTTGACACCCTTAGCCATTCCTTTTGTGAAATGATCATGCTGCATCCATTGGTCCTGAAATTTTTTGTGGTAAAACTAGACTCATTCACCTTTGTTTCCATGTAAAGTTTGTGCATTTATCATATGTGGTGTGTGAGCTTTGATTTTTTGAAGTAAGGTGTTACATTTGGTGTCACACCATGGTTGTGCATTTTCATTAATTTTAATGGCATGCTTCCTTACATCCAAATGACCCCAAATTTTGCATGATCCCTCCCTTACATGTCTAGTTGACTTGTGATTTTTCTTGTAATTAATTGTGCTGTTTCCCATTTATTTGAGATTTTTCTTCCCTGCCTAGTCAATTGTTGACTTTGTGTGACACTTCTTTCCATTTCATTTGGGAAATTCTCATACTTTATCATATGATCATGAAATTTCACATGTGCATACTAGACATCTCAAGCTTTGCATTGGTGTTAATCTCATTCATTTCTCATCTGTTTTCAATTTGTTATGATTTTTTGAAGTTGACCCATGTTTGTTGACTTTCATTGTGCTTACTTGAAATTGTGTTGACTTTTTGATTTTAGTTGACTGCCTTCCTCTCATCCAAATGCCATGAAATTTGACATGCTTACCATGCTAGATGTTAGGATTGAGTGTGATTTATTTGATGATTTTTGAAAATGTTTTGGTTGACTTTTGATGCAAGTCATTCTGTTGACTTCTTTGAGCTTTCATTTGCCTTACTTTGACTTCAAATGTTCATGAAATGATAATAATGCATGATTTGAATGTGGGTCTAATTGAGATAGCTTCTTAAATGTTTGACCTTGACTTTGGTTGACTTTCCTTTGCTGTTTTGACTTTTTCTTTCATCCTTGACCCTAGGCTAGTCCTAGTGGTCTTTTGAGCTTACAATTGAGTTCCTGTTTCAGGTTAAGCACCAATGCCTCAAAGATCATTCAAACTTGTTTGAACTTGATTGTTTTATCATATGCTAACCTTTGTTTTGTAGGTTTGATTCATGTGTTTGAGTCTTATGCCTTGCACAGTTGACCATCTGTGTTGACTGTTTACCAATTCCTTTTGATTTAAACTTTTGAACTGTTTGCTGATTGTTTTGACTTTTTCAGGTACTTTAGTTGCTTAAGTTCTCTGAACTTGCTTTGCTTTGCTTTTTAGCAACTTGCTTGAGGTATAATCTCTTTTACTTCATGTAGTCTGGAGACCCGGTCCGTTATTTGGCCGGGCAAACTGTCTGAAGTCCTCCTTAAGAGGCCATGCTTGTGTGTGTTTAAAATTGTCCCTGTACATATTGAAAGTCCTTCAAAAGGCAATTGGTGGAAGGTAGGGATATGCAATCTATCCCCCACTACTCTTGTTGTGTCATCCCTCTGCTCACACTGCTGTGTGTTGATGCATTGGGATACAAACCCAAGATCTTGTACAAAGTGTACAGTGTCAGAGTCTTCGAGTATAGAAGGGTTCCCACTTTCTGGACCCATGCTCATTTGTCTATTAGCTCTCCCTGGCCAGGGATAAGAGCTGTGAGGTCTCATCCTCACTTCATCCTTTCATCTGCTTCACCTTAGCCTCTCAATGGCAAGGTTAAGAGCACACTTACCCTATTCCAGTTGGCCCTAGTGCCTAACCCTTGTGTGAGCCTCTTGTATGCATATAGAGTGTGCTTCCTGTGATTGCCTGTTTGCTTTGCCTCTTTAGGTGTAGTTTGGACTTGCCCTTGTGCAAGGTAGGTTTGTTTGACTTGCTTCCTGTGCAAGTTAGGTTTAGTTTAGACTAATCCTTGTTTGCTTTCGCCCTCGTTGCGATCCTTTCTCTCGCCCTCGTTGCGATCGAGCCTTTTCTCTTCTCTCGCCCTCGTTGCGATTGAGACTTTCCCTTTCTCTTGCCCTAGTTGCAATCGAGGTCCTTTCTTCCTCCGTAGCCGAACTACGGCAACTCTGATTCTCATGTTCAGATGAGATACGTAGGCACGAGACGCGATGTCTTGCCGAGTTTGACTAACTACTAACAGCTAATCCTTGCTTGCTTTCGCCCTCGTTGCGATCCTTTCTCTCGCCCTCGTTGCGATCGAGCCTTTCCCTTTCTCTCGCCCTCGTTGCGATCGAGTCCTTTTTCCCTCCGTGGCCGAACTACGGCAACTCTGATTCTCATGTTCAGGTGAGATACGTAGGCACAAGATGCGATGTCTTGTCGAGTTTTGACTAACCACTAACACTAACTCTTTTCTCTCACCCCTGTGTGATTGAGACCTTCTCTTCTCTCGCCCTCGTTGCGATCGAGACCCCCCCTTTTTCTCTTGCCCTAGTTGCAATCGAGACCCTTGCTTCCTGTGCAAGCCTTGTCTAGGATAGGTTGGCCCTCGTGCCAGTTAGCTAGAAACCTTAACTTAGGGTTGACTTTGCATGACAACATCTAGGCTCGAGTCGTAGTCTCCCTAGAGTTGTGTCTCCCTCTGTTATCTGGTTAGGCTAGAACCTTTGTCCCTGCGTAGGGGAACTACATCGCCCTGATCTTCATACCAGATGAAATATGTAGGCAGGAGATTGAGCTGATCTCTCCGGGCGCCTTTTTTTTCTTTTTGTGTGAGTTTGTTTGACGGTTGCTAGGCTCGAGTGCCTGACTCCTTAGCAACCTGTCGCCCTTTTTCTTTTTCAACCCTTTGTGTCTTAACCACCCTTGTGTGTGTTCTGGTTGGAGTCCGACATAAGTCCAGCGATTGGCAGTTGGTTTCCTGTGTGTGTTTAGGTTCGGATGTCGACATAAGTCCAGCGATTGGCAGTCGGGCTCCACGTTTGCCTTTGTCTTGTTTTGTTTGTGTGCGTGTCAGCCGAGCTACGAATGCTCTGATTCTTCTCTCGTCCGAGAAGATACGTATGCATAGGATGCGATATCCTAGCGAGCATGTGTCGTTTCCCCAGTCCGAACTACTTCGACTCTGATGCCTATGTCTGATAGACTAAGTAGGCCCAGGATGCGACATCCTGCCGAGTCAGTTTCAGTCAGTCTCTTTCGCTTCTTTCAGCCAGTGTGTGTGTGTTTTAGCAGTGTTTTAGCAACCATTTTCCTTCCTTTTGTGCGTGGATCCCGTAGAGTACTACGGATGCGTAGGGGGCCTAATACCTTCCCTTCGCATAACCGACTCCCGAACCCATCCTCTTTGGTCGCGAGACCATGTTCTTTCCTAGGTTTACTCTGAGCGTTTCCTTTCCCTCTTTTGGGATAAATAACGCACGGTGGCGGCTCTGTTGTTTCTTTCTTTTCCCGCCGGTTTTTCGCGTGATGCGACAGCTGGCGACTCTGCTGGGGATTTAGAGAAGTTGACCTATGCTGGTCCATCTTCCCTGAGCGAGTCTCTCCTAGCGCTCTCTAGGTTAGGATTTTGGTTGCTTTGTGCTGTTATTTTTTGCATTCATTGTATATATGTGCATTTACTGTTTGCATTTATTGTTTGTATCTATGTTTGCATTCATATTCATTATTCATTCTGCCTGACTGGTTGTCTGTTTTTCTTTGTGGGGTGGGAGTCAGTTGAGATGAGTTCTATACCCGAACTCGAGTGCACTTTAGGATAGGAGAATGGCATAGTCTTGTTGACTGGTGTGGAGTAGTCCTTAGCCAGTTGACTTGCGAGTCCATTCACTTGGTGGAGGTCATGTTGAACTAATAATGTCACACAAGTTATTTGTGGTTAGGCATTATTCTTTCAATCATGTGCCGCAGAAGCCAAGGACCTTAGTTTACCAAACCCATCTTGGCCTATTTTTAGGACCGTAGTGCGGAGGTCGTTCAGATGTCAGTTCTGATACGATTGTTACGCGATACTACACTCATAAGAGTTTCTCTTGAGAATATTTTTGGAATACGAGTATTCGTTCCTCCGATAATATTCGAGAGATGGAACGATGATTATGGGAACCTCTGATAGAACATGTCTGGCAGGTTTAAACCCTAGTACACTCCCTTTGGGTGGTTCTTAACCGAGACTCCATGCTCGTGACTCTCAACAAACCCATGATTCGTGGTTGAGTCGTTCAAACATTGTTAATATCAATGAATCCCGGATCAGGTGTAAAACCTAAATCCACCAAAGCGGCTGGTTGATATTAAGGATGTTTGAGCTGGTTCAGGTACCGTTAATATCAATGGAACTTGGGTGTCGATAAGGTGAAAACCTAAATCCACCAAAATGGATGATTGATATTAGGGATACAATGAGCTTTCCCACGACCTTTGTTTGGCGTGCTTTGCTTGATCCTTGAGTGTGATTGTTGCATTCATACATTCACGCATTCATCCGCATCCATGTCATCAGAAAAAGAAAATTTTCAAGGAACTCAAAGGAGTTTATTTGCAAAAATTTTCAAAACATGAAAAAACCGGGAAAATTTTTTCACCTGATATATCTGATGAGATATTCTCATATATGATCAAAATGCCAAATATTTCAAAGTTTGCAAATAAAACCCTCGAGTTCCTTTGAAATAAAAACAAGCATATGCATAAACACTTCATGCATCATTTGCATCAGCAGGTTCTGTTCCGGTCCCCCGTCCTGTGGTCTGACCCTGCGATCTTCATTTATTTTGAAGACGCACTTTGTCGGTACTATACCAGAGCCATCTCTGCCAGATTGATGGATCATCCTGAGCAAGAGGATTGTGAACTCAGAGAGATATTTGCCAGACTTTGTACTGTTGATGGATTTATTCCTGGTTAACCGATCCCGGGCTGGCATTGGCTACTGTTCTGGGGCACTTAAGGAGCAAGGTTTGTTTGCAAGTGGAGGATTCATCCATGACGACCAACCTGAAGAAAAGGATGCTGCTATCTTGGAAGAGGACGCAGAGGACTTGAACAATTTCATCATTCCTGGTGGTGTCTGCCACAATTGGGTCACTGTGGGCTTTCCTACAGTTGTTTTTAAGTCAGAGTAACAATCACTTTGTTTAAAAACCCTTCTCCCACGCCAAAAGGAGAAGTGATGGCATTGTTGGCAACATTTTGTGCAATGATATTTTCATTCAAATAAATTCATGTTAAACATTTGTTTTTCCATTTGTTTTCCCTTTTCGCTTTTTGCATGAAATTGGTGATCACAAAAAACCTTAAAAACAAGAATAAAAGCAATCTTTTCATCTGCATAACGATTGTCTTGTTTGATTTTCAAAAAGCTTTTCATATCAAAATCATTATGCAGGTTGTTTCTTAAACCCATTAAGCATAATGATCGGACGTCATCTCCCAATTTTGAATTCCTTGTATCCGAAACGGACGAAGACGATGTTGAAGGGATTCCTGACGAGATTTCCTGACTTCTTGAGCAAGAAAAGAAGATCACTCAGCTGCATATCGAGAATCAGCAGAACAGCCAACTGGGGCATTATCAAAAAAAAAAAAAAAAAAAAAAAAAGGAAAAAAAGAAAAAAGAAAGAGGAGGGTGCAAAAATCAAAAGAAAATCAAAAGAAATCAAAAGCAAAATCAAAAGAAAAAAAAACAAAACAAACAAAAGAAAGATAGCACCCTCAAAGTCCCAAGTTGGCTGATGCTGAATTCGATCGAAAGGAAGAGATCAACTGCCATGTGTCATGGTCAGTCATATCAGCAGAGAGTGAAAAAGCATTCAACAAGAAGGTCAAGCCTCGTGTGTTCCGAGGGACCTCATGCTCAAGAAAGTCCTGTCTTTCGTGCCCGATTCCAGGGGCAAGTGAACCCCCCAAGCTATGAACGTCCAGCCTCTTCAGGCAATGTTTCGACACTTACAACAATGGATGAAGAAGTTCACTCGTCCTGTGAATTCCAATGCAGTCGAGAAATACTTCGCCTAAAGAAAAAAAAAAGCAAAACAGCTCGCTAAGTCGAACACCCCAAAGGGCGACTTAGGCAAAAAGGAGCGTCTCGGTGGATTGAAAACCCGAAAGGGCGATCCAGGCAAAAGTTAGAGACATTGAAAAAAGAATTTGCATCCCGCTAGATTGAGCACCTCACACTGGGGCAATCTAGGCAAAAATTAGGGATTTGGCAAGTAACTGCATCTTGACAAGACTGTGCTGTACATCTGTCATCCGTCAGGAATTCTCGATTCGTCGTCGACTGAAGCTCCGAATACATCGAAAATTCGGAATGGTAGAGGAAAGGTCATTATGTTCAATGTAGCCCTCTCCAATATATATCGCCGATTTCAAACTTGTACAGATCTATGGAGTCTCGCCCTTTGCAGACTACCATTCCATTACATCTATTTGAGCTTTTACCCAATTATTTGCACTCTTATTTGTTTCAACTCAACAAATGTTTTGCATGTTTAATTGATAAAGTATCATTGTTTTCAAAATAAACAAATTTTTCACAAAAATTGTTCTTAAACAAAGTGAACGTTCACAATGATGGAAGGATACTTAGGAGACCCACAGTGCTCTCCCGGGGGTGGTATGATTACCAACAGGTAAGACAATTGTTCGTATCTCGAGCATGACTGTATCTTTGTCCTGCAGAACCTCGTATGGTCTCTCCTCAGTGAAGTTGCCCGATGCAGTGTTGTTTGAAGTTGTTCATCTTCATGTTCCCGGCAGTACAGATTTTTCCTCCAAGTCCCTGTTAGCTCTATTGTGGGGCATCCCCAGTAGAGTGCTGTCTGAGCCTCATCGTGGGGCATCCCCAGCAAGTTTGCTGTTTCGGACATTATTGTGGGGCAGTTCCCCAAGCAGAGCGTTTACTGAAGACTTCAACTTTCGCCTCTCCAGCAGGCCAGTCTTCCTCTCCACCAGCATGGGTGTTTTTTCTTTGAAGATTCAGTATTTGGTGGATCGACATCCCAGTAATCCGGTATTCTCTCAGATAGATCCCTCAGCGGAGTTGTTTGCACAAGGAGCTTTGTCATTGCCTTTGTATTTCTCGTCAGAAATTTGGTTGCTTTTTGGTACCTCTGATTTTCATCACGAGTTGTTGTGGCGCATCCGCCTGTATGTTGAACTCTGTTCTCCGGTTGTGACCGACGATCCCTCCGGAAGCCTCTTGTGGCTCTTCCTCCCCTGCAGGATGATGACTTTGGTTTTCCCTCCGGATGAGTGGTACCGGGTGGTTGATCCCTGGACCCGCGTGTTGAGCATGTCTGTTTGTCAGCATTCATCATGCATAATGCATACATGCATAATCATAGCATTTGGATACTCATGTTGCAGCTGTTGCCGTGTATCCGTTGATGGTTGTCTCCTGCTATTTGTTGATACAGAATCTCTCCAGTAGATTTTCCTCTAGCAGATATGGGTGTGTCTGATCTCTCCATGTAGAGCCAACCCCTTAAGCAGAAAGTGTCCATCCTTTCTTTCCATTTCCCCACTGAGATACATCCTCGTGGATGACGGTTGCTTCCGTTCCCTCCCTACACGGGATGGGTTTTCCCTATTGAGTTCTTTCCTCATTAGGATGAGTCTTGTTTCAGTCTGCCTTTTGGATCGTTCCTAAATTGGCTTCCTGTTGGCTGTCTTCTGTGCTTCCCTGGGGCATAAATGAATAGTCGCTCACTAACCGGCACTCATTCATCTTATCCTCAGCGGAATTTGTTGGCTTCTACCTACGACCCGGTAGCTGTAAGTCCTATCTTTGTGGTTTTCTACCCACTAGCTGGTAGTTGTAAAATCCCACTTTCTCCCCTTGGTGGAGTTAATCCTTTGTGCCCATCCCGATGATGACTGGTTACATTTGTTGGCTTCTACCTACGACCCGGTAGCTGTAAGTCCTATCTTTGTGGTTTTCTACCCACTAGCTGGTAGTTGTAAAATCCCACTTTCTCCCCTTGGTGGAGTTAATCCTTTGTGCCCATCCCGATGATGACTGGTTACATTTGTTGGCTTCTACCTACGAACCGGTAGTTGTAAGTCCTATCGTCGTGGTTTTCTACCCACTAGCTGGTAGTTGTAAAATCCCACTTTCATCCCCTTGTTGGAGTTAACCCTGTGTGCTCATCCTATCGATGACTGGTTACTTTTCCGTGGTTTTCTGCCTACAAACCGGTAGATGTAATCCCCTCTTTGCAGTTATCAGTATCCGGTTTGCGGTATTGATATTCTTTCCCCTTTGGATACTTGCTCCGAGTTAGCAACTTTATCCTCTTTTGATTGGTCATCTTTGCATACCTAGTCCTGGTACCCTGATGCCTTTCTTTTCGATCGATTATTCATTTAACAACCTACAACCCGGTTATGGATAATCTTCCATGCGAGGTTATTATCTACGTTTTGACGGCTATAGATAATATATCTCATGCACTCTTTGGTCAATCCTTCGATTGTTATCACCAGCAGAGTAAGATTCGTATTCCTTGTGGAATCGAATGTTCATCCTTTAACAAGACTGCTTTTTCTAGCCCTCTTCAGGATGTTGTATGTTTTGGAAAACAAACCAATTCACGCTTTGGTCGGTCACCCGTTTCATACCTACAACTCGGTATTCTTGGTGTTCCTTCCTGTTTGTTCGCTGTCATGACCTTGTTCCCCAGCGAAACCCCCTGCAAGTGTTCAGCCTAGCCCTGTCATCTTGAGAATATCAATACCCCGTCAGCACCCGCGTGTGTTTGTTTCTTTGGTGTCGGTAAACACCATCTTTCGGTGATTTCCAGTCATGCGTAAGTGTCTGGTCTTCTTTGGTGTCGGTAAACACCATCCTTCGGTGATTTCCAGTCATGCGTAAGTGTCTGGTCTTCTTTGGTGTCGGTAAACACCATCCTTCGGTGATTTCCAGTCATGCGTAAGTGTCTGGTCTTCTTTGGTGTCGGTAAACACCATCCTTCGGTGATTTCCAGTCATGCGTAAGTGTCTGGTCTTCTTTGGTGTCGGTAAACACCATCCTTCGGTGATTCCAGTCATGCGTAAGTGTCTGGTTTTCTTTTGATGTCGGTAAACATCCTCTTTCGATGTTCATAACGTCGCCCTCCCTTCCCTGGTGAAGTTTTCCTCCTCTCCGTTGGTGTCGATAAACGTGAGTCTCCCTTTCGTCCTATGACGTCTGGCTGAGTTTTCCTCCTCTCCGTTGGTGTCGATAAACGTGAGTCTCCCTTTCGTCCTATGACGTCTGGTTGAGTTTTTCCTCCTCTCCGTTGGTGTCGATAAACGTGAGTCTCCCTTTCGTCCTATGACGTCTGGCTGAGTTTTCCTCCTCTCCGTTGGTGTCGATAAACGTGAGTCTACCTTTCGTCCTATGACGTCTGGTTGAGTTTTCCTCCTCTCCGTTGGTGTCGATAAACGTGAGTCTACCTCTCGTCCTATGACGTCTGGTTAAAGTTTTCCTCCTCTCCGTTGGTGTCGATAAACGTGAGTCTCCCTTTCGTCCTATGACGTCTGGTTGAAGTTTTCCTCCTCTCCGTTGGTGTCGATAAACGTGAGTCTACCTTTCGTCCTATGACGTCTGGTTGAAGTTTTCCTCCTCTCCGTTGGTGTCGATAAACGTGAGTCTACCTTTCGTCCTATGACGTCTGGTTGAAGTTTTCCTCCTCTCCGTTGGTGTCGATAAACGTGAGTCTCCCTTTCGTCCTATGACGTCTGGTTGAAGTTTTCCTCCTCTCCGTTGGTGTCGATAAACGTGAGTCTACCTTTCGTCCTATGACGTCTGGTTGAAGTTTTCCTCCTCTCCGTTGGTGTCGATAAACGTGAGTCTACCTTTCGTCCTATGACGTCTGGTTGAAGTTTTCCTCCTCTCCGTTGGTGTCGATAAACGTGAGTCTCCCTTTCGTCCTATGACGTCTGGCTGAGTTTTCCTCCTCTCCGTTGGTGTCGATAAACGTGAGTCTTCCTATTCGTCCTATGACGTCTAGTTGTACCTGTCCCCTTGTGGATTTACCTCTCCTAGTTGTCCGTTGGCATCTAGTTGTGATTTCTTTTCCCATTCATCGTCATTGCGGTGTCTGGATGTGGTTATACCCGTTGAAAACAAAAACAAAAAATATATACCCAGTAATAAAAATCAAATCCCAATGGACGTTTCCATTGGTGGATCCCTGTTGTGCAAATTCTACGGTTCTTTTGTATTCAATCCCTGTTTACCCCGAAAGTCTGACAGCCATCGCTATCATCCGTTCGGGTTCCCAACTGATTGAATAGGGGCAGCTGTAGCACCTCAAATTTGCACCTATCATTGTACATACCATCTCATATTAGGTCATAGCATATCATGGTCCATTGCATAGCATTTGCATTGTCCTCAGTTGCCTCAAGAGCAAGCAAGCAAGAATTAGGTCAAACTGATCAGGAGATTAGTCCACCAATCAAGCAAAGGTGTTTCTCAAGGAGCCAAGGCCCTAGGGTTTGCCCATCAAGTTCACATTACTTGGAGGTCCATTTGAAGAGTTTAAGTCAAGGGTTGGATGTTCAGAAGCCAGCAGTTCATGCATAGCCAGGCAAAAACCCTAGAAAGTCAACAGTCAGTCAAAGCAGTGGATGGTGGCCATTCTTGTGGAATTTGGGCACCATGATCAATAATCAAGAATCCATACAACTTGGGACATCATTTGAAGTCAAGGTCTCAAGGAATTAGGGTTTGGAATTCATCAGAAGTGCACAGTCAGTCCAAAACCCTAGAAAAGCCAAAGTTGGTCAACTATGGTTGATTCTATGGTTTTGATGGATGGAAATGGTTTGAGAGAGCTTATTCATGTTCTAATAGGCCTCATATGTCATGGCAATCAACATCATGGAATAATTTGGAGCCAATCAGAAAATTTCCAGAAATAGAAAGTGGACCTGTAATTTCAACTGCCAAAAATAGAAACTTCTTGATCCTCAACTTGCATCATGATACAAGCTTTAAATGAATTTTTGCCCAACATGAAAGTTGAAGATCTTGTTCTCCCATTTTCAAAAAGTCCAAGAACTCTCAAATCCCATGTGTGGTTGTCAAGATGTGATCAATTCAAATTCAAAAATTTGTGAACTTCAACAAGCCATATCTCTCAAACCATAAGGCCAAATTTGGTGGGGTTTTTTCCTACAAACCACATTTTTCCTCCTCTTTCCAAAAATATAAATTTCACCCTCCAAAACCTTGCCAATCAAAATGGCATTTTTTGACCTTTTCCATTTAAAATCAAGTTTGACCAAATTTTGACTTTTTGATTCTTTGATTTTTTCACCATTTTGCCAATTGGAATTTGTTTCATTTGGCATTTGAAACTTGTCCCAATTCCAAATCCATGCCCATTCCATCATCATATCATAATTTTGGCAAAAGATGCATAACTTGGTATTTTGGCAAATGGACTCATAAGAACCAAGCAAGCTTAGCAATTCTTCAGCAGATGAAAAACAGCATACACAAATGTCCTTTGCAGCCTATTTCAAGGCCCAGCTCGTGCAACTTACACCCTCCATACACACTTATGCAAATTAGCAATTTTGGGCAAATAGCTTCATTAAGCTAATTTCTGGTTAGCACTTGGATTAGCAAGGTAAAAACAGAAGTATAAGACTTCATTCTCAGCAAATTAAACCCTAGAACCACAGCCTCCACGACAAAAATACTCCCATTCACTCCCTCTTGCATATTTGCATTTTTGAAAATTCTGAGCAAATCATCAAAGCACACGAGCAACCCTTGATCCTTTCTTCACCTAGACAACATACTGAGCTCGGTTTCATCATCAAATCCTTGCTGTAACTGCACCTTCTTGTTCTGTTTTCACCAACCACCAACAATGGCAAATCATTATTTGTTTATTGCCAAGCATCTTTGAGCCAAGGGAACTTCATCATCCATCATTTCAAAGCAGGGAGGGCATCTGTTTCAACCTCTAGCAATTAGAAAATCACACTTTCACTCAGCTCTTCAAATCTGGTTGGTTTTTCGATTTCTTTGTTTCTTAAAACTATTGCCTGTTTCTCATAGATCTTCACTCCCTGAGCATTATGAATTTCGAATGGTTTAAAATGATTGAATATGGCATGAGATATTTGGAAATAAAGTTTTGTGTTCAATGATAATTTTGCTCGATGCATGAGGTTCAACATGTTTTAATGCATTTGGCTTCTGAATTTGTGATGTTTATGCTTTGCTGAATCGATTGCCATGTTTAATTTGGATTTCTGGGCAATTCGATTTTGCTCATGTTTGAATGATAGTGATGATACTCTGCTGTTTGAACCTACATACTTGCCCAGATTTTGCATGGAAATTAGGTTTAGTTGTTGTTAGCTGATGCTTGCATGAGTTTTATTGCCATGTTGGTTGTGAATTATTATTTGTGAAATTCGTGTTTTGATGATGAGTTTCGATGAAAATGTTAATGCCCTGCTGTTTGAAACCCTATGAACTCTGCCCAGAAAACCCTCATGAATTGTATTTGGTATGCTGTTGTTTGGTTGCTGTACGGACATTACTTAAATGCCATGCTATTGTGTAATTCTGCTTGAAACTTGTGTTATGATGATGAACACATGATGCTGCTGTTAAACCCTAAGTTTCCAAAACCCTAACAGCATTTTTCCAGAAACTTGGATTTCAATTGGCTGCTGTTATTTGTTTTCTGTGCGTGTACTGTTCCATTGGCTGAGAGCCAATCAAAACATTTTATTCTTCTGCATGAAACGCAGAGTTTTAATAAGTGAGACACGGAATTACCACTTTGCCATGCTGACTCCTTGTTGACCACTAGTCCATGTTATGCATTCATACTTGCTTCAATTGTTCATTCAACTTTGAAAATTCATTTCTCTCTCAATTTTAATCCAAAAATCATGAGAATTTTTCCATCATCTTCACAGGGATGTCTAGTATTTGATTACGATTTTTAATTAATTTTTCATTGGCTGGATTTTAATTGGTAATTGGTTTCCTAACATGTATGCACATTTGACACCCTTAGCCATTCCTTTTGTGAAATGATCATGCTGCATCCATTGGTCCTGAAATTTTTTGTGGTAAAACTAGACTCATTCACCTTTGTTTCCATGTAAAGTTTGTGCATTTATCATATGTGGTGTGTGAGCTTTGATTTTTGAAGTAAGGTGTTACATTTGGTGTCACACCATGGTTGTGCATTTTCATTAATTTTAATGGCATGCTTCCTTACATCCAAATGACCCCAAATTTTGCATGATCCCTCCCTTACATGTCTAGTTGACTTGTGATTTTTCTTGTAATTAATTGTGCTGTTTCCCATTTATTTGAGATTTTTCTTCCCTGCCTAGTCAATTGTTGACTTTGTGTGACACTTCTTTCCATTTCATTTGGGAAATTCTCATACTTTATCATATGATCATGAAATTTCACATGTGCATACTAGACATCTCAAGCTTTGCATTGGTGTTAATCTCATTCATTTCTCATCTGTTTTCAATTTGTTATGATTTTTTGAAGTTGACCCATGTTTGTTGACTTTCATTGTGCTTACTTGAAATTGTGTTGACTTTTTGATTTTAGTTGACTGCCTTCCTCTCATCCAAATGCCATGAAATTTGACATGCTTACCATGCTAGATGTTAGGATTGAGTGTGATTTATTTGATGATTTTTGAAAATGTTTTGGTTGACTTTTGATGCAAGTCATTCTGTTGACTTCTTTGAGCTTTCATTTGCCTTACTTTGACTTCAAATGTTCATGAAATGATAATAATGCATGATTTGAATGTGGGTCTAATTGAGATAGCTTCTTAAATGTTTGACCTTGACTTTGGTTGACTTTCCTTTGCTGTTTTGACTTTTTCTTTCATCCTTGACCCTAGGCTAGTCCTAGTGGTCTTTTGAGCTTACAATTGAGTTCCTGTTTCAGGTTAAGCACCAATGCCTCAAAGATCATTCAAACTTGTTTGAACTTGATTGTTTTATCATATGCTAACCTTTGTTTTGTAGGTTTGATTCATGTGTTTGAGTCTTATGCCTTGCACAGTTGACCATCTGTGTTGACTGTTTACCAATTCCTTTTGATTTAAACTTTTGAACTGTTTGCTGATTGTTTTGACTTTTTCAGGTACTTTAGTTGCTTAAGTTCTCTGAACTTGCTTTGCTTTGCTTTTTAGCAACTTGCTTGAGGTATAATCTCTTTTACTTCATGTAGTCTGGAGACCCGGTCCGTTATTTGGCCGGGCAAACTGTCTGAAGTCCTCCTTAAGAGGCCATGCTTGTGTGTGTTTAAAATTGTCCCTGTACATATTGAAAGTCCTTCAAAAGGCAATTGGTGGAAGGTAGGGATATGCAATCTATCCCCCACTACTCTTGTTGTGTCATCCCTCTGCTCACACTGCTGTGTGTTGATGCATTGGGATACAAACCCAAGATCTTGTACAAAGTGTACAGTGTCAGAGTCTTCGAGTATAGAAGGGTTCCCACTTTCTGGACCCATGCTCATTTGTCTATTAGCTCTCCCTGGCCAGGGATAAGAGCTGTGAGGTCTCATCCTCACTTCATCCTTTCATCTGCTTCACCTTAGCCTCTCAATGGCAAGGTTAAGAGCACACTTACCCTATTCCAGTTGGCCCTAGTGCCTAACCCTTGTGTGAGCCTCTTGTATGCATATAGAGTGTGCTTCCTGTGATTGCCTGTTTGCTTTGCCTCTTTAGGTGTAGTTTGGACTTGCCCTTGTGCAAGGTAGGTTTGTTTGACTTGCTTCCTGTGCAAGTTAGGTTTAGTTTAGACTAATCCTTGTTTGCTTTCGCCCTCGTTGCGATCCTTTCTCTCGCCCTCGTTGCGATCGAGCCTTTTCCTTTCTCTCGCCCTCATTGCGATTGAGACTTTCTCTTCTCTCGCCCTCGTTGCGATTGAGACTTTCCCTTTCTCTTGCCCTAGTTGCAATCGAGGTCCTTTCTTCCTCCGTAGCCGAACTACGGCAACTCTGATTCTCATGTTCAGATGAGATACGTAGGCACGAGACGCGATGTCTTGCCGAGTTTGACTAACTACTAACAGCTAATCCTTGCTTGCTTTCGCCCTCGTTGCGATCCTTTCTCTCGCCCTCGTTGCGATCGAGCCTTTCCCTTTCTCTCGCCCTCGTTGCGATCGAGTCCTTTTTCCCTCCGTGGCCGAACTACGGCAACTCTGATTCTCATGTTCAGGTGAGATACGTAGGCACAAGATGCGATGTCTTGTCGAGTTTTGACTAACCACTAACACTAACTCTTTTCTCTCACCCCTGTGTGATTGAGACCTTCTCTTCTCTCGCCCTCGTTGCGATCGAGACCCCCCCTTTTTCTCTTGCCCTAGTTGCAATCGAGACCCTTGCTTCCTGTGCAAGCCTTGTCTAGGATAGGTTGGCCCTCGTGCCAGTTAGCTAGAAACCTTAACTTAGGGTTGACTTTGCATGACAACATCTAGGCTCGAGTCGTAGTCTCCCTAGAGTTGTGTCTCCCTCTGTTATCTGGTTAGGCTAGAACCTTTGTCCCTGCGTAGGGGAACTACATCGCCCTGATCTTCATACCAGATGAAGTATGTAGGCAGGAGATTGAGCTGATCTCTCCGGGCGCCTTTTTTTTCTTTTTGTGTGAGTTTGTTTGACGGTTGCTAGGCTCGAGTGCCTGACTCCTTAGCAACCTGTCGCCCTTTTTCTTTTTCAACCCTTTGTGTCTTAACCACCCTTGTGTGTGTTCTGGTTGGAGTCCGACATAAGTCCAGCGATTGGTAGTTGGTTTCCTGTGTGTGTTTAGGTTCGGATGTCGACATAAGTCCAGCGATTGGCAGTCGGGCTCCACGTTTGCCTTTGTCTTGTTTTATTTGTGTGCGTGTCAGCCGAGCTACGAATGCTCTGATTCTTCTCTCGTCCGAGAAGATACGTATGCATAGGATGCGATATCCTAGCGAGCATGTGTCGTTTCCCCAGTCCGAACTACTTCGACTCTGATGCCTATGTCTGATAGACTAAGTAGGCCCAGGATGCGACATCCTGCCGAGTCAGTTTCAGTCAGTCTCTTTCGCTTCTTTCAGCCAGTGTGTGTGTGTTTTAGCAGTGTTTTAGCAACCATTTTCCTTCCTTTTGTGCGTGGATCCCGTAGAGTACTACGGATGCGTAGGGGGCCTAATACCTTCCCTTCGCATAACCGACTCCCGAACCCATCCTCTTTGGTCGCGAGACCATGTTCTTTCCTAGGTTTACTCTGAGCGTTTCCTTTCCCTCTTTTGGGATAAATAACGCACGGTGGCGGCTCTGTTGTTTCTTTCTTTTCCCGCCGGTTTTTCGCGTGATGCGACACCTATCTTGTTAGTCTAACCTGTTCGTTGAGTTTTTGTTAGGGCTCACATGACTCTTGCAGGGATAACTTGTTTGGTGTTCCACTTTATTTGTGGGACACCATTTGGAGGTCTATTCCGATTACCTGTACTAACTGGCTGTCTTTGATGATGCTAGCTTGAGAGATCTCTGGGTTTCTTATTACTTTAGTGCTGTTACTTCGGATCTTTATCCGTACGGTAGATCTCTCAACCCTTTATTTTTCTCGCATTTTACCGCTTTCTTAGCTGGAAGACCTCGATAGGAGGCAATGTTTTTGTGTGTTTACTTTTGTGCCTAAAGACCTCCCAAAAGAGGCACCAGTGCTAAAGACCTCCATGAAGAGGCAATTGACGGATAAAAGGGATTAGTAGTCAATCCCCCGTTATTCAGTGCATCGTTCTTTAAGATCATACTACGTGTCGATGCTACAGAACAAAGACCCAAGATCTTTTGTCCGGTCGGTCAGTGGAGAGGGTTCCATCTTTCTGAACCCCCACGCCTTGTCATGAGCTCACCCTGGCCAGGGTTAAGAGATATGAGGTCTTATCCTCATTACCCTTTTGATCTGCTCACCCTGACATTCAATGTCAGTGGTTAAGAGCCCATTTGATTACCTTTCCATGGCTTGTTTGTCAAGGTTGATATGACCACTCTTGACTAAAGCCCTACCCCTGTATGTTTGAGCCCCCTTGATGGCGTGTTTAATTTAAGATACATGTTTTGTGTGGTGTGATCGTTTCCCTATAGGATTGTTAGGCTGCGTATAGCCTCCCTCTTGCATGTCAATTAAGGTAGCACCGTTCCTTCGTCTAGGACTTCCTTGTTGCATGAGCATTCCCAAACCCAAACAACTCATTGATTCTTCTTCTCCTAAGAACACGTTAACTCCTTCTACTACAGGTGAGTAAGTCTCCAAAGGTCGAGCATCCGGTAGATTGCGTAGTAACGTCGTTCATCCAAAACCAACCCCGTAGTCAGCCGAACTACATTTTGCTCTGATTCTCATTCCAGATGAGATACGTAGGCATAAGACGCGACGTCTTACCCAGCACACATCCCCTTAACCCGTAGGTAGCCGTGGCTAAAATTTTTAAAACAAATTCTATACTGTATTTTGCTTGAGGACAAGCAAAGATCTAAGTATGGGGGAGTTTGATAACATGAAATAGTATCACATTCTAGGACTCAATTTAATTAAATTATATTATTATTCACTTCAATTTATTTTATTTTATTTGATATTACGTGGTATTTTCTTTCTATTTATCTCAGGTAGTTTATTTGAAGCACAAGTAAAAAAAGGAAGAAAAGGAGGTGCAAAAAGAAGTTTTTGGAAACAAATATCAAAAGCCAAAGCCCAGCCCAAAAGCACAGACGCTGTGCCTGTGACGAGCGTCACGCTATACACACTTGTGTGACGAGCGTCACACATGGTGTGACGAACGTCACACCATTCCCTTATATTTTTGGCACAAGGAACGCAACAGACCACGTTGAAGCTACTTTCACGCTTGACCCTTTTGCAACGTAATGGCTATGTACACGGAAAACCCTTAGAAGCAGTTACAAAAATTAGCAATATAAATAGTAGCTTTTTGGAAAGCTCTCGGTTCCACGCTTCTTCGCCGCTTTCTCTTTTTCGCAATTTTTCTTCCAGCAGTACAAACACATTTTTTACAGCATTACTTTTACAATTTTTATATTGTTTCCTTTGCAATTTCTATTTTCCTTTCTAGCAATTACTTAATTTTTCGCACAATAGTTTCTACACCGGAAACTATTGTGTACCTTTCACCGGATCTAACCTTACGTTAGAATCTAGTTTTTTTTATTCCTTCGCTTTTATTTTTTCGTCTGATTGAAGAATTCAAGAACAAATCCAACCGGCCTGTGGTGGAGTGTTCAAGACTGCTATTTAAATTACTCAGGTTCTTTAATTATTGTTTGAATTTATATATGCTTTGTTTTATTATTAATTTATAATGTTTGCCTACGATGAATTTGTTTATGCATGCTGATTATTTAGATCTGTTTAGTATGTCTGGCTAATTTATTTAGGTATCGGTATGTAGAGTAAGCGGAATGAAGGAATCAAAACTAAGTTGGTTTAATTAAGTTTAAAATTAAAATCACTCTTTTTATGGTCTCAATTTACAGGTTTAATAACAAAGTTTTTGTACGAAAGTAAAAGGCATAAAGAAGTTAAAATCAATAGAACGAGAGTTTGAGTTTTTAACTGGACAGTGTTAATTGGACATTAATTCTAGATCAGGGCGAGAGCAATTTTTAGAGTTAATTAAATTCTAATCTTTTTCAAAAAGTATTTTTAAAGGTTGAATGTGAGGACGAGAGTTAAGCATTTGAATTTAATTGTATGACCTAAGTCAACAGAGCGAGAGTTTGAGATAAGGGTATTTAAACGATTAATGTTTTCTTAAAAGGAGTTTCTACGGACCTTATTGTTTTCAAAAAGTGGTTTTTGACTTAACTAATGAGTGACAACTACGTTAATATAAAACCATAGTTTATTCAACAGAGCGAGAGTTTGAGATAAGACTTTTAAACAATAGTGTCAACTGAAAGGATTTATTTTAAAACCCAGAAACCAACGAAGAATTGATTCCCTAATTACGACGAACTGCATACCGATATCCGCTTAATTGATATTTAATTTAGATCTTAGTTTAGTTTTTTAACTTATCCCCCAAACAATCAAATATTATCCGCCTTAGCTTTACGAAGTAACCTTAGAAAACGGTATATCGATTCATAAGTCCCTGTGGGATCGATATCTTTTAAAACTACGCGATAGAACTGTGCACTTGCAGTTTGTACCCCAAATTTCGACTCATAAAGTCGCGATCAGACATCCGTGCGAGTCATTTTCTTTTTACCCTTCTTTTTAGTAAATAGTACATTAGATAAACCTACACTCTTTAGACAAGAACAACAAAAGTGGATCCCGTAGAGTACTACGGATGCGTAGGGGTGCTAACACCTTCCCTTTGCATAACCGGCTCCCGAACCCAAGATTTGGTTGCGAGACCTTGTCTTTTCCTTCCCTTTTTCCAGGTTTACTTCGAGCATTTCCTTTCCCTCCTTTGGGATAAATAACGCACGGTGGCGAATCTTCTGTCATTTTCCTTTCTTCGCCGGTTGTTTTTTCGCACTCTATTTTTCAGGTTGTGACATGTCTCTTATAACACGATCAGTATAGTGTGTTCCTTCCTTAGAATTAGTGATAGGAGTTGAACTAGATGGAATACTAGAGGGATTACCTTGATTGGAACATGCATAAGCGGAGGCATCAATGGAGATGGGTTGGTTCAAATCGATGTCTGCGGCGGCAATCACAGAGAGAGGAGCAACATCCAGAATCTCATCATCAGGGACGCCCATGGGAGGAACACTAACTTTTGGAGTAGACTTAGTATTTTTAGAAGCAGATGTATCTTGATGTTGTGACATTTTGGAGTTTTTTTGGAAAAAGTAAGGTTACCCTAGAAGAGGTTTGTGGAGAAGGAAAAGGAAGATGGAATAATTGGAGTAGGTAATGGGGTTATGGGGGTAGCGTGTGAAGATGGAATAAATGGTATTTCTAATACAAGTTAATAATTTACCATAATGGGGGCACTTTATTTTAGGAAAATAGACGTAATTTGAGTATTTTTTCTATTCCATATTAATTGCTACAAATTTTCATAAATGCAAATCCCTAATCTCCCTCTCAGGAATTCAAATTGATTTGCATCCAAGGCCTTCGTAAAAATACCAGCTAACTGCATCTCAGTAGCAACATGCTCTAAGGCTACAATCTTATCCTCCACAAGTTCTCTAATAAAATGGTGACAGATATCAATATGTATGGTCCTACTGTGTTGAATAGGGTTCTTTGAGATGTTTATGGCACTCAGGTTGTCACAGTACAATGTCATGAAATCTTGTGTGACATTGTATTCAGCCAGCATTTGTTTCATCCACACCAGTTGAGAACAACAACTTCCAGCTACTACGTATTCAACTTCAGTAGTAGACAGAGAAACACAATTTTGCTTCTTACTAAACCATGATATTAGATTGTTCCCCAAGAAGAAACTTCCTCTTGATGTGATTTTCCTATCATCAACACTTCTAGCCCAATCAACATCGCAATAGCCAAACAACACAGAATCAGATCCATGAGTGTATAGCATCCCATAGTCACAAGTGCCAATGACATATTTCAGGATCCTTTTCACTTGGTTTATATGGGTCACCTTTGGTTTAACTTGATATCTAGCACATACACCTACAACAAAAGCAATGTCAGGTCTGCTTGTTGTAAGATATAGCAGACTCCCTATCATGCTTCTGTAGAGACTTTGATCCACACTGACACCATTTTCATCTTTAGACAACTTCAGATGAGTAGGAGCAGGTGTCCTCTTGTGGCTTGCATTCTCCATGCCAAACTTCTTAACTATATTCTTGGCATATTTACTTTGAGATAGAAAGATAGAATCTTCCATCTGCTTGACTTGCAGGCCAAGAAAATAAGTTAGTTCTCCAACAAGACTCATCTCAAATTTAGACTGCATTTGTTCAACAAAATGTTGAACCATCTTACTTTACATCCCACCAAACACAATATCATTCACATATATCTGAGCAATCATAAGCTTTCCTCCTTCATCTTTGACAAATAAAGTCTTATCAATGCCTCCCTTTCTGTATCCATTGTCAATGAGAAACACTGTGAGTCTCTCATACCAAGCGCTAGGAGCTTGTTTCAACCCATAAAGAGCTTTCCTCAACCTATACACATGATTTGAAAGATTTGGATCTGTGAATCCCTTTGGTTGTTCAACATATACTTCCTCATTCAAGTAGCCATTTAAGAAGGCACTTTTCACATCCATTTGGAATAGTTTAAACTTCAAAATACATGCCACTCCTAGCAATAATCTAATGGACTCCAGGCGAGCTACAGGTGCAAATGTTTCATCAAAGTCAACTCCTTTAACTTGAGTGTATCCTTAAGCTACTAACCCTGATTTATTCCTAGTAACCACACCTTTTTCATCAGATTTATTCTTGTATACCCACTTTGTTCCAATAACATTTATCCCTTGTTTACTTGATCAACTTCAGGTTCAACCTGGGTGGACTCACTCTCACTACTTTTATGAGAAGGTTTAGCTGGGGCATCATTCAAAAATGTTTCAACATCGTCTGTGACAGCAGTCTCTTTATCATCAACAACAACATTGATAGATTCCATCATAACTTTAGTTCTGGAATTAAAGACTCTAAAGGCTCTGTTGTTTGTTGATTAGCCCAGAAGTATTCCTTCATCACTCTTGGGGTCCATTTTCCTTCTTTGTTCACGATCAGTCAGGATATAGCATTTACTACCAAACACATAGAAGTATTTGACAGTAGGTCTTCTTCTCTTCCAGACTTCATATAAAGTGGTTGAGGTCCCTTTTCTCAAGGTTACTCTGTTGTCAACATAACAAGCAGTGTTCATAGCTTCAGCCCAAAAGTGGTAAGGCAACTTCTTAGCATGAATCATAACTCTAGTAGATTATTGGAGAGTTCTATTTTTCTTTTCCACCACACCATTTTGTTGAGGGGTAATGGGAGAAGAGAACTTATGTCCAATCCCTTTAGATGAACAGAAATCAACAAATTTACTGTTTTCAAATTCTTTCCCATGATCACTTCTGATTCTGATAACATGACTCTCTTTTTCTCTTTGAAGTCTTTGGCAAAGGTCTTTGAACACATCAAACATATCAGATTTTTCCTTTATAAAATTCACCCAGGTATATCTGGAGAAGTCATCCACCACAACATAAGCATACCTTTTTCCACCAAGACTTTCCACCTGCATAGGCCCCATCAAGTCCACATGGAGAAGTTCCAACACTTTAGATGTGGTGTCATGTTTGATCTTCTGATGTGGCATCTTTGTCTGCTTTCCAATCTGAGATTCACCATATACTCTTCCTTCTTCAATCTTTAATTTTGGGATTCCTCTGACAGCTTCAACATATATGATCCTCTTCACCCCTTTAAGATGCAGATGACCTAGTTTTTGATGCCATAATTTCACTTCTTCTTCTTTAGCTAGAGCACATATTGATGAATAGATAGTTTCTTGAGGAATCCACATGTAGCAGTTGTCCTTAGATTTGACTCCTCTCATGATCACTTCATTTTTTGTATTAGTAACCAAGCATTCAGTTTTTGTGAAGTTCACTTTGAGACCTTGATCACATAGTTGACTGATGCTGATCAGGTTTGCAGTCAATCCTTTAACAAGCAACACATTATCAAGGTTAGGAACTCCAGAGCAGTTTAGCTTTCCAATCCCCTTGATTTCACCCTTTTCTCCATCACCAAAAGTTACATAGCTGGTGACATGAGATTGGAGGTCAACCAACAAATTTTTGCTTCCAGTCATGTGTCTAGAGCATCCACTATCAAAGTACCAATCTTCTTTGGCTGAGACTCTGAAGGAAGTGTGAGCTATCAAGTTGGTAGCACCAACCCTAGGAACCCACTGTTGTCTATTAGAAGAGATGTGTTGTTTGGGTCTAGGTTGATGAGTAGGAATGGGATAACCATACAACCTAAAGCAGAATGGTTTTATGTGACCAAATTTCCCACAGTAATGATATCTCCATCTTTGGTATTTTCCTTTTGAGTGCTTATGTTGTCTTCCCTTGTGATGTTGAGACACCTGATGTAACAACTTTGGCTTGCTATCAGAGGGACTATAATCAGGAGACGATTTATTGAACCCAAGGCCAGTCATGTCTCCTGCCATCTTTCCAGCCTGGAGGATTTTGTCTAAGGTGTCAGATCCACTATTTAGCATTCTGACAGACTTAGTCATCTCATCCAGTTTGGAATTCATGAACAAGGCTTCAATCTTAAAATTAGAAATGGTTTCTAAGTGTTCTGTCTTCTCAGCCTCTAGTTGGGTTATCAGTTTCTTATGATTCTCCACTTGTTGACACACTTTTTCACTTCTGAAACACAACTTCCTGTAAGAAGTAGCTAATTCATCAAAGGTGTTAATTCCTTAGGATTGGCATTAATTTTGTAAAACAAATAATGTAATCATCTCTGTTGTTTTAATATGTTGGGTTGAAGAAGTTCAACATCTGGACCAACATGTCATGTACGATGTCACGACATCATGCCTGTGACATCGCACATGTGTAGAAAACTGAATTAATTAATTCAGTATATATTCTGGGATTAGCAAGGATATCTGGTGAATATCCTAACTCCCATGTGGAGGTCTTAAAGACTTAATCAGAATATATATAGGCTCTAAATATGGAGATATATATGGAGAGATTTTAGGATTGAAGACCTTGTATGTAGCAGAATTTTTCTGCTGAAGTTGTAACAGCCAAGAACAAGTCTGCTGCGATTTCTGAAGGCCCAAATCCAGTTGGGTGATTAGGTTATAAATAGCATATTATAACCTAGTTTTTGTAAGCCTCTTAGAATGAATTTTTAGGGGTGTGTGTAAGGTAAACCTCCCAATCTGTGGGAAGGTTACCATGTGTTTCTCAGTGGTAAAAGCTGAGAGTATTTGTAACTCAAAGCCTGTAGGCAAGAGTGATTATGTTCTTGAATGGAGTTGTGAAGCAAGTTCAAGGTGTTTGAACATTACATTGTATTTGTAGTGATAGGAATGGAAACTGGAGGTTTCTATCTAGGAGTTCCTAGGTATAGATTGCATTAGGTAGGGATTAAGTGATGAGTTGTAAACGGGGGAGTTTAACTCTGAATTAATACTGCTAATAGTGGATCTTCTTCCTGGCTTGGTAGCCCCCAGATGTAGGTCATGTTGGACTGAACTGGGTTAACAATTTCCTGTGTTTGTTTTCCTTCTGTTGTTATAATCCTTCTGCCATAACACAGTTGGTATTCCAGTCTGCTTGTCAAGATGATAACAGACCTGGTACATAGCCTTCTATTTGAATGTTAATCAGGATGTTTTGACATCCATCATTAACATCATGTACTGAATAATTGGCAGGTTGATATCAATTCAGTATGTAGGTCTGGTCTTCAAGAGTATAACAGACCTGGCCAAAGGACCATTGAGAAACTGTCACACTGGATGTCTTGACAGTTCTTCCAGTAAGCTGATACTGAAGTAGAGACTGGTTGGTCTTTTACAGTACAGCAAATTTAGCACAATCTGTTTTTAGGAACTTAACAGACTTAGCATATGGTCCTGGACTTGGTTGTCAAACTGAATGTTGTGACATTCATTCCTGACAGCACATGCTAAATTGTTGGATGGTTAGTTTTTCTGTTTAGGATTTTTCTCAGGCTATTCCTTAGGAATCCAACTGCTGATCTAAAATCCAGGAAACTAACAACTAAGCTACAATTAATGAACCTAGCAAATAGACTATTTGTTAGCTCCTTAATAAGTGGAGATTAGTTTAACTTGTTTCAACCTTTAATTTAGGAAGTACAAGTACATGGCCAACAAACTGGAACAATGTAACAGATGATGTCCAAAATCAGGATTGAGACATCATGTTGATAACTACGTAGGAAAACAACAGAAGTGAGTGCTATGTTGCACAGAACTAGGTGTTCCTCCATACTAGGGTGACATAGAAGGAGATGTCGTGACATCTATGAAAGGGTGCATATTAGTACAGGATTTAATAATTGTCTTGCTGTATTATTTACAATGTTGGATCAGATGTCATGACTTGAAGTAGAACATCTGAAAACTGACTACGCCAGAATTTCAAAAGGTTAATTCATCATCACTGGAATCTTCATCAGAATCCCATCTCTCAGTCAAGGCAATCACAAGATTGGAAGATTCTCCTTCTGTTTCACTTTCAGAGTCATCATCAAACCAAGTAGCAGCAAGACTCTTCTTCTATTTCTTGAGATAGGCCCCACATTCAGCTCTAATGTGACCATACCCTTCACATTCATGGCACTGAATTCCTTTGCCCTGTTTGGATTTTTCTTCAGATTTTGTTCTTCTTCCAGCATCATTGGACCTACTGATGTCAAATGAGTTGTTCTTGACATTAGACTTTGACCTCACATCCATCCTCTTCAGGATTTTGTTGAATTGTCTTCCAAGTAACACTAAGTCATTTGACATACCTTCATCAGTATCCTGACTACTTTCTTCCTTTTTATCTTCAGTGTTGGACATAAAGGCTATGCTTTTGACTTTCTTTTCAGACCCATCACTCATTCCCAACTCGAATGTTTGGAGGGATCCAATTATCTCATCCACTCTCATCTTGCAGATATCTTGAGATTCTTCTATGGCTGTCACTTTCATGGCAAATCTTTTGGGAAGTGACCTGAGAAATTTCCTCACAAGGTTTGCATCTGACATCTTCTTACCCAGGGCACCTGAGGAATTAGCAATCTCAAGAATATTCATATGGAAATCATGAATACCCTCATCTTATTTCATCCTCAAATTTTCAAACTTGGTAGTAAGCAGCTGCAATCTAGACATCTTCACTTTAGAGGCACCTTCATGAGTGGTTTTGAGAATATCCCAAGCATCTTTAGCCACTCTCAATTGTTCACCGGTCTGAAGATGTTCTTATCAACCCCATTGAATATAACATTCAATACTTTAGAGTTTCCGAGAGCTAGTTCATCCTTCTCCTTGGTCCATTCTTCCTTAGGCTTCTTATCAGTTGTAACTTCTCCATCCTTAGTAATGAAGGGATGTTCCCAGCCTATTAGAATAGCTTTCCAAGTCTTATTGTCCAAAGATTTCAAGAAGGATACCATTCGAGGTTTCCAGTAATCATAGTTAGATCCATCCAGAATTGGTGGTCTGTTTACCGATCCTCCGTCTCTGTCCATAGTACCAGAAAGTAACGTCCCAAGATCTCACCCAGAACCAGAGCAGGATGTCTGCTCTGATACCAATTGAAATTCTGGTATCAGATATGAGATGTCGAAGGTAATGTCACGACACTAATATCTGAACAACAAGTGAAATATGAACAAAATAAAAACCAAGAAACAATTGAAAAACAACACAAGCAATTGTTAACCCAGTTCGGTGTAAACACACCTACGTATGAGGGTTACCAAGCCAGGAAGGAAATCCACTAAACAGAATTAGTTCAAAGACTCTCAGTGTAGCGGTGTATTCGTCGCCATATGATTTATCGATTAAACCATAAGCAAAGCATACAATGAATTTTCGAGTCGCCACCGCACTTTTATTTATCCAAAGGACTGGCTAAAAAGCGAACAAAAGCCTAAGAAGTTTTACACGTAGAAAACTAATAAAAGATCAGAGATTCCAGGTAAGGGGTAAGTTACGCAATGGGAAGGTGTTAGGCACCCACTACGTCCTAGGTACTCCTAGGGAGCCCTTTTCACACTTGTTATGATAAATTGTTATTTGTTATGACATATGCATTGTGCAAACATGAGTGAGATGGTGAGAAAAGAATGTACAAGTTTTATTGGGTTTGAGCGGATGAACCCGCTGCCTACGTACCTTCCATCAAAGGTAAGGATCAAAACGCCGTAGTTCGGCTAAAAGATTTCCAAAAGTGAGTTGGATTCAATTTTAAACAATAGCACTGAGGCTTTTCATTATCAATGGGAGAACACTCGACCAAAACCAACATCCACCATGCGAGGATAGCTTCGACGTACGAGAGGGGTTAACCCTGTTTTCAGTACGGAAGTCTTACTGTCGACTCACTAAAGATAAGGTGAGGTTTACATCAACCACAATGATAATTGAAACCTACGGCTAATGCATGAAAAGATTAATGGACATGGCCAAAACAAGGGAATGAGTGAAATTAATTGATTAGGATTATGAAAATGGAGTCAGAGTATGATTAGGATTGATTCAGAGAAGTATTATGAAATGAAGTTTGAAAAAAGTCAAGGACTTGAGTCCAGGTTTTTAGTTTGAAAAACATGAAGATGTTTGCACAATGTCTAAGTCAAGTTTAAGATCAAAGTGTGAAAAGGTTCTAGGACACAATGAGGATGAACGAGTGAGGATGGAAAGTAAAGCTTCTCAGGAGGTTCACTTCTTGAGATCATATAGAGGATGATTCAAGGGTGTCCTTTGGAATGGAAAGTAAGTAATGATGAAATAAACAAACAAATGATACTGGATGCCACTCAATGGTCTTACTCCAATCTCACAAACAAAAGCGAATATCGGATACCAATAGCTGGATTTACACCAATCTCCTAAAACAGACATGGATATCAGAGGCCACTCAATGGTCTTACACTAATCTCCTCAAAAAGAAAACAATGAAGAAAAATGGAAATCAACTGCCAGCTTGTGGGACTTAGGTTAACTCCACACATGATCATAGGAAAACAAATGCCAACTCGTGGGTCTTACAATTGCATCCTCTCATAAACAGATAAAATAAAACAGTAGATGTCAGATGCCAACTTGTGGGACTTACTCTGACATACACAGTATGATCCTAGGAAAACAAATGCCAACTCGTGGGACTTACAATTGTATCCTCACATACAAACAAATCAAGCAAAGATAAGATGAGTGGCCAATGTGATGGTCTTATACTCACTTCCATATCATAGGAACAAATGCCAACTTGTGGGACTTACAATTGTCCTCAATGGGTAAACAACAATAATGATGTCAAACAGACAAAAGAGATGCTCATGCATTAATGGCAATTGATGATGATAAATGCATAACATACAGGCAAGCAAATGCATATGAAGCAATCAAACAATCAATGAGAATCAAACAGCACACTCTATAGCCAAACAAGGGGGCTCACACAAGAGGGTTTGACTTTGAAAGTCCACTGTAATAGGTGAAGGTCGCTCTTAACCTTGCCATTGAGAGGCTAAGGTGAAGCAGATGAAGAGGAGATGAGGGGTGTGCCTCATTGCTTCTATCTCAGATCAGAGAGAGCATCAAAGAAAGTGTGGGAGTTCAGAAAGTAGGAACTCTCTCCACATTATTGACTCGATTAGATCTTGGGTATTTATCTCAATGCTTCAACCATGTAATGGGAGCAAAGAGAGGACACACTGAATAGTGGGGGATAGATTGCTTATCCCTACCTTCCACCAATTGCCTCAAATGAGGACTTTTCCTGCTTGGGACAAAATTAAACACACACAGGCATTGCCTCTTAAGGAGGACTTCAGACAGTTTGCCCGGTCAAATAACAGACCGGGTCTCCAGACTACATGAAGAAGAAAGGTTTATACCTCAAAGCAAATGCTAAAAAAGCAAAGCAAGCAAGTTCAAAGAACTTAAGCAACTAAAGTACCTGAAAAAGTCAAACTCATTAGTAAACAAGTCAACAATCAAAATCAAAAGAAAATGAACCAATAGTCAACCACAGAGGGACCAATTGTGCAAGGCACAAAGACTCAAGTACATGAGTCAACCTACAAAACAAGGGTTAGCACATTAAACAATCAAACTAAAACACATTTGAATGATCCTCAAGGCATTGGTGCTTAACCTGAAACAGATGAACTCAACATAAGCTTAGAAGACCACTAGGACTAGCCTAGGGTCAAAGATGAAAGAAAAAGTCAAGGCAGCAAGGAAAAGTCAACCCAAACCAAGTCTAAACATTCAAGAAGCATTCTCAATTGGATTCATAATTATATCATGCATCATGGTCATTTCATATGCAAAAGGATGCAAAGCATGGCAAGAGAAGCATACAAAAGTCAACAGCAAAGACTTCATTCAAAAGTCAACTCAAACAATCTCAAAAATTATGAAATAAATCACACTCAATCCTAACATCTAACATGGTAAGCATGTAAAGTTTCATGGCATTTGGATGAGAGGAAGGCAGTCAAGTAAAATCATGAAGTCAAATCAAATTCAAGTAAGCATGGTGAAAGTCAACAAACATGGGTCAACTTCAAAAAATCATATCAATTTGAAAACAGAAGAGAAACGAATGAGATTAACACCAATGCAAAGCTTGAGATGTCTAGTTATCACATATGAAATTTCATGGTCATACAATAAGATTTGAGAATTTCACAAAAGATTTGGCAACATGTATCACATAAAGTCAACAAATGAACAAGCATGGAAGAAAATTCTCAATCAAATGGAAAACAGCAAGATTAATTCCAGGAAAATTCATACACAAACTAGACATGTGGAGGATGGTTCATGCAAAATTTGGGGTCAATTGGATAAGAGGAAGCATGTGAACAAAAATTGGGAAAATACATGATCATGGTATAGCACCAAATGTAACACATAACTTCAAAAATTCAAAGCTCACAAACCACAAATGGGAAATGCATAAAGTCTATATGGAAACAAAGGTCAATGTGTCTAGTTTCACCACAAAAAGTTTCAAAGGCATTGGATATAACATGAGTATTTCACAATTGAAATGGCACAATGTATCATTTTGGCATACATGTTGGGAAATCAATTATCATTTAAAATCCAGCCACTGAAAAATTAATTAAAATTCACAATAAAATAGAGGACACATTCATGAGTTTAATGCAAAAAATCTCACAATTTTTGGAGTTGAAATGAATTAAAAATGAATTATGGAAGTTGAGACATAATTGGAGCAAAACATGGACAAGATAGCATAGCATAAGGTCAAACAGGTGGTCAACGATGGCAGTTTTGTAATATCTGCAGTCACTTATTGAAGTGCTGCGTTTTGGGCAAGGCAAGGAAATGTTCCTATTGGCTCCCAGCCAATGGAACAGTAAACACACCAATGAAATTTCACATTTTCTGTTTTTAGAAACCCTTAGGGTTTATGCAGCCAAGGCATCTCAACATTTTCAAACAAAATCATGAACAACAAATGTAAACAGTACCAGCAAACAAACAATGGCCATGCAACATTAACCAATCCACAGAACAAACATAATCCAAGGGAGAATTCTGGAAATGCTTAGGGTTCTAGAACAACAGCATGGCATTGCAAGCAAAGTCATCATTAATCAAAATACAAACCTCATGGCAAGCAAAACATGGCAATGAAACAGTATGCTCATGCACATCTAAACAGCAACACACCAATACAACATTCAAGCAAAAGTCTGGACAGGATAAGTAGTTTAACAGCAGCATGTCATCATCTCCAACATTCATCAGTCAATCATCAACATGAACAACAACATTAACAAATAATTGTGGCCATGAAACATCTTCAACTAGCAACAAAACAATCATAACCATGGGAGTTTTTTGGACAGATTCATGATTCAAGCATAACAGCAGGGCATTAGCAGCATCAAGTTCATATTTATGATTCATCAACATCAAAAAAAGTTTCAAACACAAACACACAACAGCATAGCATTCAGCAAGCAGTCAACAGCATACCACATAGCTCTCATGGATTTTCTAGGCATGGTTATAAGGTTCAAAACAACAGCACACAAAAACTCGACCAGCAATTACAACAGCATAGCATTTGGCAATGTTCTCATAGCAAGCAATCAACAGCATACAACACAGTCATATGGATTTCAGGGCAATGTTCATGGGGTTTCAACACTGCAGCAGGGTTTAATCAGCATGGCACCAATGTAATCCACGACCTAAAATTCAACCAAGCATCATACAATCATCATGGTAATGAGATACATCATGCAATCATAAGCAACACTGGTGGCCAACACACATGCACATGTACAGGATTTCTGGAAAAAATATATTAAGCTTCAAGAACAGCAGTAACAACATCATCACCAAACATCAATCACCAAATCATGAACAACAACATCCACAATAAAACATGGCCATGAGCATTTATCATCATGCAACCCTAGCTAACAGCAAGACAACATAAGCATGAGGAATTTTTGGACAGAAATAGGGTTCAATACAACAGTGCATTCATCATTCAATGTTCAAACATGGAAATTTCGAAATGTCCAGAAATCCAAATCAAGCATACCACTAGCATCAACACACTTCAAGCATCACAAATATATCATCACTTTTCACTAAATCATTGTAGACAAGCCAAATCGAAGGAAAACCTGTTTGGTCATGAAAATGAGAGTTCAGATTTCTCCATCATGGGAGCACCATTTTAAATGAAACAAAATGCATTGAAACCAGCATATAAGGATCTTTCATAAACACATTATGGCATGGCAAAAGGAGAAGGTCGGTTACTTACTTGTTTTGGAAGAAAATCGAGCTGCAGTGTTGTTTTGGTGATTATGAATGCAAACAGATGAAGAGAATGTGTTGGAATGATGAATCCTTGGGGCCCTTTAGCTCAGCAAAGCTTGTAACCCTCCAAATCTCCTTTCACCATTGCTATGCTCTTTGAAAACAGACCAAGAAAAGGGCTGTGCAGATGAGGTTTAGTGGTTCCAAGGATCTCACAAAGATGCCTAGGTGAAGAAACAATCCAAGTTGTTCAAGGGTTTCTTGTGTTTCGAGCAGAAAATGCCAATATGCCAAATTGCAAGAATGAGGAGAATGCAGTTTTTCTGTGGTTTCCAAGTTGTGGCTAGGGTTGTGAATCATCAGAAAAATACTTTATATATGCTGTTTAATCTCCACTAATCAAATGGTAAGCTAGCTTAGTTTAAAATGGACCAATTGCAAATTTGCTAATTGTGTACAAATGGAAATGGTGGTGCAAAACTGTACCCGAGTTGGGCTTGGACAGGCTGTACACAGACCAGGTTTTTTGCTGTTTTGCATCTGTTTGTGGTTTACTAACATTGCCTTGCTCAAATGAAACTAATTGTACAATTTGCCAATTTGGAAAATGTGGAAAATGGAGGTGTATGTGCTGGTCGAATGGGCCTTCTAGCAGGCTGCCAATGATCATGTTTTTGCTGTTTGTGGCTGTACATGAGATGCTGTACTTGATTTGCTTTTTATGAAACCATTTGCCAAATTTTCAAGTTTTGCATTTTGGTCCAAAGTGATAGCATAATGGTAGTATGATGATGATTTAAGGCTTGAGACAAGTCACAAATGTGATTTAAAACATTTTCCAATTGGCAAAAATGAGAAAAAGTCCATAAATCAAAAAGTCAACTGTGAGTCAAACTTTGATTTTTAAAGGAATAGGTCCAAAAATGCCATTTTGAATGGTAGGGTTTTGGTGTATGAAATTTATATTTTTGGAAAGAGGATGAAAAATGTGGTGTGTAGGAAAAAACCCCACCAAATTTGGCCTTATGGTTTGAGAGATATGGCTCTTTGAAGATCAAAAATTGGTGAAAATGATTTGATCATATCTTGACAACCACACAGGGGATTTGGGAGTTCTTGGACTTTTTGAAAATGGGAAGACAAGATCTTCAACTTTCATGTTGGGCAAAAACTCATTTGAAGCTTGTATCATGATGCAAGTTGAGGATCAAGAAGTTTCTATTTTTGGCAGTTGAAATTACAGGTCCACTTTCTATTTCTGGAAATTTTCTGATTGGCTTCAAATTCTTCCATGATGTTGATTGCCATGACACATGAGGCCTATTAGGACATGAATAAGCTCCTTCAAACCATTTCCATCCATCAGAACCAAAGAATCAACCACAGTTGACCAACTTTGACTTTTCTAGGGTTTTGGACTGACTGTGCACTTCTGATGAACTCCAAACCCTAATTCCTTGAGACCTTGACTTCAAATGATGTCCCAAGTTGTGTGAACTCTTGATTATTGATCATGGTGCCCAAATTCCACAAGAATGGCCACCATCCACTGCTTTGACTGATTGTTGACTTTCTAGGGTTTTTGCCTGGCTATGCATTGACTGCTGACCTCTGAGCCTTCCACCCTTGACTTGAACACTTCAAAAAGACCCCCAAGGCATGTGAACTTGTTGGACAAACCCTAGGGCTCTGATTCCTTGAGAAATACCTTTGCTTGATTGATGGACTGATCTCCTGATCAGTTTGACCTAATTCTGGCTTGCTTGCTCTTAAGGCAACTGTGGACTATGCAAATGCTATGCAATGTACCAATGATATGCTATGACTTAATATGAAATGGTATGTATAATGATAGGTGCAAATTTGAGGTGCTACAGCTGCCCCTATTCAATCAGCTGGGAACCCGAACGGATGATAGCAGTGGCTGTCAGACTTTCAGGGTAAACAGGGATTGAATACAAAAGAACCGTAGAAATTTGCACCGACTGGATATAATACAAGAATGCCTGTCAGGATCGGCAAAGAAACAGTCTTGAAAGAACAGTCCGTCTGGAACGGAAAAGAAATCGGCCTGAATACCGAAACAGAAACGTCGACCTGGATACCAAAATAAATGGTAACACAGGGATAACCAATGCCTGAGCGTCGTAAGTACATCGACCTGATCGTCGGAAACTTCTTCGGTCTGAACACCGGAAAAAACATAAGTACATCGACCTGATCGTCGGAAACTTCTTCGGTCTGAACACCGGAAAAACATAAGTACATCGACCTGATCGTCGGAAACTCCTTCGGTCTGAATACCGAAAAAAACATAAGTACATCGACCTGATCGTCGGAAACTTCTTCGGTCTGAACACCGGAAAAACATAAGTACATCGACCTGATCGTCGGAAACTTCTTCGGTCTGAACACCGGAAAAACATAAGTACATCGACCTGATCGTCGGAAACTTCTTCGGTCTGAAAACCGGAAAATTGGCCTGAGTGCCATGAGTACATCGACCTGATCGTCGGAAACTCCTTCGGTCTGAATACCGAAAAAAACATAAGTACATCGACCTGATCGTCGGAAACTTCTTCGGTCTGAACACCGGAAAAACATAAGTACATCGACCTGATCGTCGGAAACTTCTTCGGTCTGAACACCGGAAAAACATAAGTACATCGACCTGATCGTCGGAAACTTCTTCGGTCTGAAAACCGGAAAATTGGCCTGAGTGCCATGAGTACATCGACCTGATCGTCGGAAACTCCTTCGGTCTGAGTACCGAAAAAAACATAAGTACATCGACCTGATCGTCGGAAACTTCTTCGGTCTGAACACCGGAAAAACATAAGTACATCGACCTGATCGTCGGAAACTTCTTCGGTCTGAACACCGGAAAATTGGCCTGAGTGCCATGAGTACATCGACCTGATCGTCGGAAACTCCTTCGGTCTGAATACCGGAAAACACATGAGACATATTATCTATAGCCGTCAAAACGTAGATAATAAACTCGCATGGAAGATTATCCATAACCGGGTTGTAGGTTGTTAAATGAATAATCGACCGAAAAGAAAGGCATCCGGGTACCAAACTAGGTATGCAAAAGATGACCAATCAAAAGAGGACAAAGTTGCTAACTCGGAGCAAATATCCAAAAGGAAGGGGAAGACCCAATGGGGACAATACTGCTTGATCAAGGCAAGTATCCAAGGGGAAAGAATATCAATACTGCAAACTTGGTATTGATAACTGCAAAGAGGGGATTACATCTACCGGTTTGTAGGCAGAAATCCACGGAAAAGTAACCAGTCATCATCGGGATGAGCACAAAGGGTTAACTCCAACAAGGGGAGAACGTGGGATTTTACAACCACCAGCTAGTGGGTATAAAACCACAAAGATAGGACTTACAGCTACCGGTTTGTAGGTAGAGGCCAACAATTCCGCTGAGGATAAGATGAATGAGTGCCGGTTAGTGAGCGACTATTCACTTATGCCCCAAGGAAGCACAAGAGACAGCCAACAGGAAGCCAATTTAGGATCGATCCAAAAAGGCAGACTGAAACAAGACTCATCCTAATGAGGAAAGAACTCAATAGGGAAAACCCATCCCATGTAGGGAGAGAACGGAAGCAACCGTCATCCACGAGGATGTATCTCAGTGGGGAAATGGTAGGAAAGGATAGACACTTTCTGCTTAAGGGGTAGACTCTATATGGAGAGATCAGACACGCCCACTTCTGTTAAGGGAATGGACCCAAGCTTGCAAAATGATGCCAACTTCGGGGAGTAACACTGCTGGGGATACTCACTCAACCAAGGAGTCACTTGTCGGGAACACTAACTTCCCAACCATGCTGATAAACCCAATTCTGAAGCCGATCCAATTGCGCGATGCTAAACTCTTTTCAACGATCCGACTTCGGCGGGCCACCACGGCCTTGGGCTAATGGACATATTTGCAACTTTGATGTATGAGTTTTTTAATGTCCTCTGACCATGATCGTGGGAATGCTATGCACTAATGATGCAATATGCTATGCTTGTCTAAATGATGTATGCATAAACACATATCTCCTCCAGAGACAACACCGGGGAACTCCAGGAACATTGCTGAGGATCTTACAACCACGTCAACTTCCACCCTGCCATGGAAAGACAAACCTTGTTTGGGAGCATACAGACGACTTGTCAGGGATAATCAGGCGACCTCACTGAGGAAAGCCAACCAATCCACAAGTAGGATCGAATTCCGCTTGGGAAAATAACTGCTCCGCTGGGGGAAGATAAACCAAGCCAACCTTTGGGGAATAAGGCTCATACAAACCTCAGATAAAATAGACTATACCTTGGGGAATAACTGCTACTCCGCCGGGGACGACCCACAATGTTCACAAGTAGAAAAGACTCAACTGGAGATGTAGGTATCCGTCTGCCATGGACACCCGTCCAATCCACTGGTAGGGTAAACTCTGCTGGAGAGACCGATGCTTCGCTGGGGAAGGCTTACACAAACCCTAGTTAGGAGAACGATTCCGTCTGGGGAAAGCACTGTTGGGGAATGCTCACAGATGATGACCTTGCTGGGGAAAATGTTCACAGGTGACGACCTGCAAACTGGAACAAACAGATGCCCCAGGGAGTTCATGGACAAGATACGCTCAAGTGTCCTCAACATTCAAAATGATTTTCAAATGTTTTAATCTTCCTGCACGTCATTGTTTAGCCTTCATGTTTTTATGTGCAATGTTTATCAAAATTTTGGACGTTTTTGCAAACAAAACAGTAAAAGTAAAAACAAGAGAGCAATTTATCTGAATAACGACTTTTATTGATTGAAAGTGTGCCTGAAGAGGCAAATACATTGGGAAGCAATTCCTAGAAAGAGGTAATTGCGCACAAAAGGAAAATAAACTATCCTAATGGCAATGTGAACACGGCATCCACTGTTTCCCAACTCTGTTATAACTCATAGACCATCAGTTTCCTCCCAATTCCTTGCTTTCTGAGAAGAATGACTGGACCGATCACATCTGTCGAGATGGTAGCTGACGAAGCATGACGAAGTACAGATAACTCAGATTGTAGTCTTTGCCTAAGCCGCCCTTGCGGGTTTTCGACTTACCGGGTGTACAGTTTTTTCATTTTATCCCTAATTTTTGCCCGAACCTTTTCTTTCTGTTTTTTGGTTCGCCGGGATGCCCATTTTTGCCTGGACTCTTTTATTCTTTTGTCCAGCGGGTCAATTTTATGCGAAGTATTTTTTGACTACATCTGAGTTGACAGGGGAAGGAAAGTCTTCACCATCCATAGTTGTAAGCATCAAGGCTCCACCGGAGAAGACCTTCTTCACAACATATGGACCTTCGTAATTAGGAGTCCACTTGCCCCTGTTATCTGTACCGGGAGGAAGGATCCTCTTCAAAACTAGATCGCCAGTTTGAAATGTTCGAGGACGCACTTTCTGATCAAAGGCTCGCTTCATCCTTCTCTGATACAACTGCCCATGGCAAACAGCTGCTAACCGTCTCTCTTCGATAAGGCTTAACTCATTAAACCTGGTACGAATCCACTCGGCTTCGTCCAGCTTGACATCTAATAACACCCTCAGAGAAGGGATCTCCACTTCAACTGGTAGGACTGCTTCCATACCATATACAAGGGAGTAGGGGGTTGCCCCGGTCGACGTACGTACTGAGGTACGGTACCCATGCAAAGCGAAAGGCAACATCTCGTGCCAATCCTTGTACGTAACGACCATCTTTTGCACAATCCTCTTGATATTCTTGTTTGCCGCCTCCACAGCACCATTCATCTTTGGTCTGTAAGGAGAAGAATTGTGATGTTCAATCTTGAAATCTCTGCACAGGTCTTTCATCATCTTGTTGTTGAGATTCGAACCATTGTCAGTGATGATTCTCTCAGGGACTCCATAACGACAGATGATTTCTTTCTTGATGAACCGGGCAACCACTTGTTTGGTGACGTTGGCATAGGAAGCTGCTTCCACCCATTTGGTGAAGTAATCGATCGCAACCAAGATGAAGCGATGTCCATTCGAAGCAGTAGGCTCAATCTTCCCAATCATGTCAATGCCCCACATGGCGAACGGCCAAGGCGAGTTCATGACATTCAACGGGCTTGGTGGTACATGCACCTTGTCGGCATAGATTTGACACTTATGGCATTTCCGAGCATATTTGAAGCAATCGGACTCCATAGCCATCCAGTAATATCCGGCTCTCAGCAACTTCTTAGACATTGCATGTCCACCAGCGTGGGTACCAAACGAACCCTCGTGCACCTCTTGCATTAACATGTCTGCTTCGTGTCTATCCACGCATCTAAGCAGAACCATGTCAAAGTTCCTCTTGTATAGCACATCATCCTGATTCAGATAAAAACTTCCAGCCAGCCTTCTCAGGGTCTTCTTATCATTCTTCGACGCACCCTCAGGATACTCTTGAGTCTTGAGGAAGTTCTTGATGTCATAATACCATGGCTTATCATCAATAGCATTAACAGACTCGGCTGCAAACACATACGCAGGCCTCTCGAGTCGATTCACAGCAACTTGTGGCACATGATTCCACCAATGAACCTTTATCATGGAAGATAAAGTAGCCAATGCATCAGCCATCTGATTCTCGTCTCGGAGGACATGATATAACTTCACCTTCTTGAAGAACGTCAGTATTCTTCTGGTGTAATCTCTATACGGAATCAGATGCGGCTGGTTCGTATTCCAATCTCCATTGACCTGATTGATCACTAGAGCTGAATCTCCAAATATGTCAAGTGTTTTGATCCTCAGATCAATGGCTTCTTCTATCCCCATGATACAAGCCTCATACTCAGCTTCATTGTTGGTGACGTCGAAAGTCAATCTGGCAGAGAAAGGTATATGAGCACCTTTGGGATTGATTAGCACTGCGCCAACACCATTACCGTTCATATTCACAGCCCCATCAAACATCAATGTCCACTTGTCATCAGGATCCGGTCCTTCCTCGACAAGCGGCTCTTCACAGTCTTTCGTCTTTAGGTACATGATGTCTTCATCAGGGAATTCAAACATCATTGGCTGATAATCGTCGATTGGTTGTTCGGCAAGATAGTCTGACAGAATACTAACCTTGATGGCCTTCTGAGACGTGTACTGAATGTCATACTCGGTTAAGATCATCTGCCAACGGGCAACACGTCCGGTGAGAGCTGGCTTCTCAAAGATGTATTTCACAGGATCCATCCTAGAAATCAACAGAGTAGTATGGTTCAACATATACTGCCTTAGTCGGCGAGCAGCCCAGGCCAAAGCACAGCAAGTTTTCTCGAGCAGTGAATATCTTGTTTCACAGTCGGTAAACTTTTTGCTTAGGTAGTATATGGCATGCTCTTTTCGACCAGACTCGTCATGCTGACCCAATACACACCCCATCGAAGTCTCGGTGACTGAAAGGTACATGATCAGTGGTCTCCCAGGAACTGGAGGAATCAGGATTGGAGGTTTCTGTAAGTACTCCTTGATTTTGTCAAAAGCTTTCTGACAGTCATCATTCCATTTGATCGCCTGATTCTTTCTGAGCAGTTTGAAAATTGGTTCACATGTGGCAGTTAGATGAGATATGAACCTTGCAATGTAGTTCAACCTCCCTAAAAACCCACGGACTTGCTTTTCCGTTTTCGGTTCAGGCATCTCTTGAATAGCTTTGACTTTAGCTGGATCTACCTCAATCCCTTTTTCACTGACAATGAAGCCTAAGAGCTTCCCGGATCTCACCCAAACGTACACTTGTTCGGATTCAGCCTCAGTTTGAATTTGACCAGTCTGTCAAACAACTTCTGCAAGTTTACCAGGTGCTCCTCTTCTGTCTGCGACTTCGCAATCATATCATCCACGTACACTTCGATTTCGTTGTGCATCATGTCATGAAAGAGAGTCGTCATTGCCCTCTGATAGGTAGCACCGGCATTCTTCAGCCCAAATGGCATCACTTTGTAGCAGAACGTGCCCCAAGGTGTAATGAATGTCGTCTTTTCCATGTCCTCTGGCGCCATCTTGATCTGATTGTAGCCTGAGAAACCGTCCATGAAAGAGAATACCGAGGACTGAGCCGTATTATCCACCAATACATCGATGTGAGGTAATGGGAAATCATCTTTCGGACTCGCCCTATTCAAATCCCGGTAATCGACACACATCCTGACTTTGCCATCCTTCTTCGGCACGGGAACAATGTTGGCAACCCACGGCGGGTAACTGGTGACAGCCAGAAACCTGCATCCCACTGCTTCTGAACCTCTTCCTTGATCTTGACCGCCATATCAGGACTTGTTCTGCGAAGCTTCTGCTTGACCGACGGACATTCTTCTCGAAGAGGTAACCGATGCACCACAATGTCTGTATCCAGCCCAGGCATATCTTGGTATGACCAGGCGAATATTTCCACATATTCTTTAGCATCTCGATTAGCCTCCTCTTGACAGAGTCTTCTAAAGCAGCCCCAATCTTGATTTCTCTTCTGGCGTCCTCAGTACCCAGATTAACAATCTCCAACTCCTCCTGATGAGGTTGGATGACCCTTTCCTCTTGCTTCAGTAGTCTGACCAATTCTGCAGGGAGTTCACAGTCTTCCTCACTCTCCTCTTCAGCTTGGTAGATGGGATTGTTGAAATCATACTGAGCCATAACAGAGTCGTTCACAGTGGATGCCAAAAGATCATCTCTGCATGTTTAATGTTTTGTTTTTAGAAAAAGATTTCAATAAAGTCACAAAAAACAAAAACATTGCCATTTTTATTGTTTTGAAAAAGTGGAAAACAAAATAGAAAGACAAAGATCTCAAAATTTGATTGAAAAAAACGTCCTTTATTTATAAACATTGTGAACATGATGTGGCCCTACAATGAACCACTACGCTGGGCAGAACGTAGGGTTTTCATGCAAAAATGAAAAACAAAAGAAAATTACTCTGTCAGTAGAGTAACTTGGACCACTTCCTCAGCCGTCCAATTGTTGATAACCTCGCCTGGTGCACAAGGGCGGACCCAGACATCCAAATCACGATCACTGTCTTCACCATCAGTAGCAAAGACATCTCCAGGGTTCATCAGTCCAGCGCTGGTGAAGGTGCTCGGACCTGCTTGTACATGCTGCTCTGCTTGGAGAGGCTCGTACCCGATGCCAAATTTATCCTCCTTAATTGGCAAGTCAACCATCTTGCCCCAGCCCTCTGCTTTACCGGAGTCAACCACTTCTTTTGCTTGCCTGTATGACGAAATTGAAGCACCCAGCTTCCTCTGCTCAGCACAAGCAACCCCTTCCAACGCCACAGTCTCGAATGCCTGGCACAGGGTTTCGTGGATCTCGCCATCCACCTCAACATATTTGAATGAGGAGAGATGACTCACCAGAATCTCCTCTTCACCGCAGACGGTCACAATCTGACCGTTCCAGACATATTTGAGTTTCTGATGGAGAGTCGACGAGACCGCTCCAGCCGCGTGTATCCAAGGACGCCCCAACAAACAGCTATAAGCAGGCTGAATGTCCATCACATAGAACACGATGTCGAAGACTTCTGGACCTATCTTCACTGGCAAAGTGACTTCACCAAACACAGACCGTTTGGATCCGTCGAATGCACGCACGATCAGGTCACTGGGAGTGAGCACGACTCCCTCAACATCGATTTTCTTTAATATTTGCTTCGGAAGGACATTCAGGGACGACCCGGTGTCCACTAGCACGTGAGATAGTACAGCACCTTTGCACTCCATAGTGATGTGCAAGGCTTTGTTGTGACTACGGCCCTCAGGCGTCAAGTCTAGGTCAGTGAAACCTACACCATGCCTGGTACTCACATTTGCTAGTACACCTTCCAGCTGGTTGACCGATATCTCTTGCGGGACATATGCCATATTCAACATTTTCAGCAAGGCGTCCCGATGTGCCTCAGAACACATCAGCAAAGAGAGTATCGAGATCTTCGACGGAGTCTGGTTGAGTTGATCAACGATCTTGTAATCACTCTTCTTAATGATCTTCATAAACTCCTCGACATCTTTCTGGAAAGAACCCTCAGCCTCCTTCTGAGCCGGTTCTTCGTCAACCATTGTTTGTTTGCCCTTAGCCCTTGCAGATGACTCAGCCGCAGCATCCCTCAAAGGCTGAGGAGCAAACAGTCGTCCACTCCTTGTGAAGCCTCCCTGTCCTCCAACATTGTCCACTACAGGACTTGCAACAGCAGGGATCCTCACAGGAGCACTGATCGTAACCGGTGCTTGCACAGCTGGTCTTGTCTGGTTACCAGCCCTTCTATCTCGGCGATAGGCGTTGTCATATCTCCATGGCACAGCTCTACTATTTTCAACTTGTCCTCTGCCGGACGCCACAATAGTAACTGGTGCACGGATGGTTACCGGAGTTGGGATGGTAACCGGAGTATTGCTGGTGGTGGGTACACTAACAGCCCCACGCCCTCTTCCTTCAGCCGGTTTATAAAAAATGGTGACAGTAGACACTGCCCCATTATCTCTGGTAGCACGGCTGAACTGCAAACAGCCCTCGTCCATCAAACTCTGAATTCCAGTCTTCAACTGGTCACAACCGTTGGCAGATTCTGAACAACCCACACAATCTTCTGAACAACCTGGGTCAACACCCCCCCTCAACAATCGGCCCTTGACGACCAACAGAGACGTCTGAACATCTTCAACATCTACGATTAGGTCTTCAGCTTCCCCATCTTCAATGTTATTAACCCTATGCCCGCCATGTTGAGGCATAGGATTGTTTACCACATTCGGAACTGGAGAGAAGTTGATTGCTTTGGAATCAATCAAATCCTGGACCTTGTGCTGCAAAACCCGGCATCTTTCAGTATGGTGGCCTGGTGCCCCAGAATGAAAGTCACAGCGGACATTTGCGTCGTAGCCTGGAGGCAGTACTGTTGGGGTAGCCATGGTACGCAATTCAACAAACCCTAACCGGAGTAGTTCGGGTAATAATTCAGCGTACGTCATCGGCAATGGATCAAAACGTCGCTCAGCCATTCTTTGTCTGGGCTGATACGGACGTGGTTGTTGTTGTTGTTGTTGTTGCGGTTGTTGTTGAACTCTCTGTTGTTGTTGTGGACGAGGTTGAGGTGCAGGAATAGTCACTGCAGCCACTGGACGATACTGGTCTCTGTTGTTGTTGGCTCTGTACGCACCCCCTCTGTGCTGTACAGCATTGGTTTCTCCTTCTCTACGGCGAGGTGCCCCAGAGAAGGGTTTCTTAGAAGAAGATGAGGAACCAGCATCATGAATCCTCCCAGCCTTGATCAGGCTCTCAGTTCTTTCGCCGCAGATAACGACGTCAGAAAAACTTCCGAATGGGCAGCTTCCCATCCGGTCCATATAAACACCCTGAAGAGTACTGATGAACATATCAGTCAACTCCCTTTCCAGCATAGGGGGTTGAACTCTTGCAGCCAATTCGCGCCATCTCTGGGCGTACTCTTTGAAGCTCTCGTTGTTCTTCTGACAGAGACTCTGCAGCTGAGTCCTGGTTGGAGCCATGTCCATGTTGTGCTTATACTGCCTGAGGAACGCCTCACCCAGGTCTCTCCAGCACCGAATGGAATCCCGCTTTAACTCCATATACCAATCCAAAGACGCCCCAGATAGGCTGTCTTGGAAGAAATACATCCACATCTTCTCATCGTCAGTGTATGCGGATATTTTTCGGTAATATGCCTGCACATGGGTGCGAGGGCAGGAGGTACCGTTGTATTTGTCAAATGACGGCGCCTTGAATTTGTGCGGGATTCTCAGTCCTTCAACCAATCCCATGTTTGTAACGTCAAAACCGAGGGAGTTTTGACATTCCATTGCTCTGATCTTCTCAGCAAGGGCCTCTACTTTGCGATCTCTCGCATCATTTCTGCCCAAGATATCGTCGTCTTCACTGAGCATAGTGAGCAAATCCTCTTGTCTGTCAACAATTGGAATTCTGTTACGGACCGGAGCATGGATGACTCTGGGACTAACAGCATCTGGAGCAATCGGTTGACCGTTGACTCGGATACCCCTCAACTCTTCACCTACAGCATAGTCGTTGACGGGAATAGTGGCAGCAGGGACCTCAGGAACTGGGTTTCCTTCTTGCAGAGGCTGGTTGGGCGGTGGCAATGTAGCTTCTTGCCTCTGGACCATTGCTCGAAGCTCTTCCTGACCTTGTGCGACCCCTTGCATCATGTGCATGAATTGGGCCATGTTAGCCCTCATCTCAGCTAACTCGGCTTGTACTTGATCCATGTTGCGTTGATGGTTGAGCCTCGTTGAGTAGCGGTGCGGCCTTTGGTCAGCTATCCTGTCTGGACACAGGAATCAAAGTGAGAAGACGGCCTGAGAACACCTGTTTATGCAAATGAGATGAGTATGATGCATGCAATGCTTGTGCAAATGTTTTGTTTTCAAGGAACCCCTTAGGGTATTATTTGCAATATTTTGAATATTTACACATTTTAATTGCTCATGGAAATATTTCATTCAATATATTGAGACAAAGAAATACAGCATTTTTGATTCATTACAAAGAGAAAAGGTAAATGACATCCTATGGATCCCTAGAAGCTCGGGATGCTGGAAGACGGGAAGTGCACAACTTCTTGATCTCACTCTCATAGGCAGCCTCCATGTCAGCTTTCTCTTTTGCAAGTCGATCATACTTCCTCTTCCAGAATTTGGATGACTGAGGAAGCAGAGAAGTCCAAGTGTCGTTCGGATCGTCAATCACTCGGTGCTCGAGAAATTCAATCATAGCATCCTTCTCCTTGAGCTGCTGCAGCAATTCCTCCCTCTCACGGATCCAGGCACGCGAAAGGTCCTCCTCTCTCAACTCCTCTACACGTTGGGTAGGGAGGGTTGAAGGCCCAGCCACATCCAACGGTGTAGGTCTTGGATGATCGTACGACATCAGGTAGGTGGCAGCTCTCTGTCTGACCCAAGAGGTATAGGGCTCCAAAGCAATGCAGTTCTTCGGACCCAACTCATTCCTACTCTTCTTACGGATACTGCGCCATGCACGGACAAATCTGGCTTTCAGGCCTTGGGGATCTTTACCCTCCTGGAAAAACGCACCTTCTAACAGGATGTTATTAGGTTTATCTTTCAGGGGGAACCCAAGCTGACGTCGTGCAAGAATAGGATTGTAGGTAATCCCACCACATGTGCCAAGAAGAGGCACATTCGGGAATTCCCCACAATAGTCGATGATCTGAACGGTATCGTACACGCGATCATACCAGGTGATATCATCATTGGTGAGAGACATGAGTCTCTGAGACCACCGTAGACATCCCTTGTTCTCCTTGAAAGCGACTGTCTGCGGCAAGTGCGAAATAAACCACTTGTACAGCAGGGGTAAACAGCAGACAATGACTCCTCCATTCTTCATATTCCTCAAGTGCATGGAGAAATAAGCATCACCCAACAAAGTCGGAACTGGATTAAGGACGGAAAAGATCCTAATGGCGTTCATGTCCACGAACTTGTCGAAGTTGGGAAACAGCACCAACCCATAGATAAGCAGCACAAACAGAGCCTCAAAGGCGTCCTCACTCATGGCCTTCCCATAAAAGGTAGCTTGGGCAATGAGGAACTCGGAAGGAAAACCTTGAATTCCGCCTTTGGTAGTCAGATTAGCTCTAATCAGGTCTTCATCTATGTGCAACAAGCTGGAAATCTCTCGAGCAGATAGAATACTCTCTAGGCCACTGAACGGCACTTGATCCAGAATAGGAATCCCAATGAGGTGAGAGTACTCTTCCAAAGTCGGCAGTAGCTGGAAGTCCGGAAATAAGAAGCAATGGTAGAGCGGATCATAGAACTGAGCAAGAGTGCTCATCAACCCTTCGTCAACCTGAGTGGTGAGCAGAGGCAGAAGCTTCCCATAGCGAGCTTTGAAACCCAAGGGATCTAATACATATGATGTCAGATTCCTTAACTCTTTTACGTCAGGCTGCTTGAAGCTGTATTTCTTTGTATGCCTTTTTGGTCTTTCCATGGTCTGAAAATTTTGCAAATAAAACCTTTAAGTTCCTTGAACATCTTCTTTTTTTTCTGATGATGACATGTATGCGGATGAATGCATGAATGCATGAATGCAACAAACACACTCAAGGATCAAGCAAGGCACACCAAACAAAGGTCGTGGGAAAGCTCTATGTACCCCTAATATCAATCATCCATTTTGGTGGATGTAGGTTTTCACCTGATCGATACCCAAGTTCCATTGATATTAACGGTACATGAACCGGCTCTAACATCCTTAATATCAACCAGCCGCTTTGGTGGATTTTAGGTTTTGCACCTGATCCGGGATCCATTGATATTAACGATGTTTGAACGACTCAACCACGAATCACGGGTTTGTTGAGAGTCACGAGCATGGAGTCTCGGTTAAGAACCACCCAAAGGGAGTGCACTAGGGTTTAAACCTGCCAAACATGTTCTATCAGAGGTTCCCATAATCATCGTTCCATCTTTCGAATATTATCGGAGGAACGAATACTCGTATTCCAAGAATATTCTCAAGAGAAACTCTTATGAGTGTAGTATCGCGTGACAATCGTATCAGAACTGACATCTGAACGACCTCCGCACTACGGTCCTAAAAATAGGCCAAGATGGGTTTGGTAAACTAAGGTCCTTGGCTTCTGCGGAACATGATTGAAAGAATAATGCCTAACCACAAATAACTTGTGTGACATTATTAGTTCAACATGACCTCCACCAAGTGAATGGACTCGCAAGTCAACTGGCTAAGGACTACTCCACACCAGTCGACAAGACTATGCCATTCTCCTATCCTAGAGTGCACTCGAGTTCGGGTACAGAACTCATCTCACAGATCACCCAAACAAACAGCATTGTATATCAAGCAATTCACACATTACAATCAATACAGTGATCCCAAATGGTACAAGAATAAATCAAATAACAAATAACAATATATCATAACAAAGGTGAAAAGTAGGCACTACCGCCAAGGAAACCAGCTAGAAGTCCCCAGCAGAGTCGCCACTTTTCTGTAGCGGTGTATTCGTCGCCATATGATTTATCGATTAAACCATAAGCAAAGCATACAATGAATTTTCGAGTCGCCACCGCACTTTTATTTATCCAAAGGACTGGCTAAAAAGCGAACAAAAGCCTAAGAAGTTTTACACGTAGAAAACTAATAAAAGATCAGAGATTCCAGGTAAGGGGTAAGTTACGCAATGGGAAGGTGTTAGGCACCCACTACGTCCTAGGTACTCCTAGGGAGCCCTTTTCACACTTGTTATGATAAATTGTTATTTGTTATGACATATGCATTGTGCAAACATGAGTGAGATGGTGAGAAAAGAATGTACAAGTTTTATTGGGTTTGAGCGGATGAACCCGCTGCCTACGTACCTTCCATCAAAGGTAAGGATCAAAACGCCGTAGTTCGGCTAAAAGATTTCCAAAAGTGAGTTGGATTCAATTTTAAACAATAGCACTGAGGCTTTTCATTATCAATGGGAGAACACTCGACCAAAACCAACATCCACCATGCGAGGATAGCTTCGACGTACGAGAGGGGTTAACCCTGTTTTCAGTACGGAAGTCTTACTGTCGACTCACTAAAGATAAGGTGAGGTTTACATCAACCACAATGATAATTGAAACCTACGGCTAATGCATGAAAAGATTAATGGACATGGCCAAAACAAGGGAATGAGTGAAATTAATTGATTAGGATTATGAAAATGGAGTCAGAGTATGATTAGGATTGATTCAGAGAAGTATTATGAAATGAAGTTTGAAAAAAGTCAAGGACTTGAGTCCAGGTTTTTAGTTTGAAAAACATGAAGATGTTTGCACAATGTCTAAGTCAAGTTTAAGATCAAAGTGTGAAAAGGTTCTAGGACACAATGAGGATGAATGAGTGAGGATGGAAAGTAAAGCTTCTCAGGAGGTTCACTTCTTGAGATCATATAGAGGATGATTCAAGGGTGTCCTTTGGAATGGAAAGTAAGTAATGATGAAATAAACAAACAAATGATACTGGATGCCACTCAATGGTCTTACTCCAATCTCACAAACAAAAGCGAATATCGGATACCAATAGCTGGATTTACACCAATCTCCTAAAACAGACATGGATATCAGAGGCCACTCAATGGTCTTACACTAATCTCCTCAAAAAGAAAACAATGAAGAAAAATGGAAATCAACTGCCAGCTTGTGGGACTTAGGTTAACTCCACACATGATCATAGGAAAGCAAATGCCAACTCGTGGGTCTTACAATTGCATCCTCTCATAAACAGATAAAATAAAACAGTAGATGTCAGATGCCAACTTGTGGGACTTACTCTGACATACACAGTATGATCCTAGGAAAACAAATGCCAACTCGTGGGACTTACAATTGTATCCTCACATACAAACAAATCAAGCAAAGATAAGATGAGTGGCCAATGTGATGGTCTTATACTCACTTCCATATCATAGGAACAAATGCCAACTTGTGGGACTTACAATTGTCCTCAATGGGTAAACAACAATAATGATGTCAAACAGACAAAAGAGATGCTCATGCATTAATGGCAATTGATGATGATAAATGCATAACATACAGGCAAGCAAATGCATATGAAGCAATCAAACAATCAATGAGAATCAAACAGCACACTCTATAGCCAAACAAGGGGGCTCACACAAGAGGGTTTGACTTTGAAAGTCCACTGTAATAGGTGAAGGTCGCTCTTAACCTTGCCATTGAGAGGCTAAGGTGAAGCAGATGAAGAGGAGATGAGGGGTGTGCCTCATTGCTTCTATCTCAGATCAGAGAGAGCATCAAAGAAAGTGTGGGAGTTCAGAAAGTAGGAACTCTCTCCACATTATTGACTCGATTAGATCTTGGGTATTTATCTCAATGCTTCAACCATGTAATGGGAGCAAAGAGAGGACACACTGAATAGTGGGGGATAGATTGCTTATCCCTACCTTCCACCAATTGCCTCAAATGAGGACTTTTCCTGCTTGGGACAAAATTAAACACACACAGGCATTGCCTCTTAAGGAGGACTTCAGACAGTTTGCCCGGTCAAATAACAGACCGGGTCTCCAGACTACATGAAGAAGAAAGGTTTATACCTCAAAGCAAATGCTAAAAAAGCAAAGCAAGCAAGTTCAAAGAACTTAAGCAACTAAAGTACCTGAAAAAGTCAAACTCATTAGTAAACAAGTCAACAATCAAAATCAAAAGAAAATGAACCAATAGTCAACCACAGAGGGACCAATTGTGCAAGGCACAAAGACTCAAGTACATGAGTCAACCTACAAAACAAGGGTTAGCACATTAAACAATCAAACTAAAACACATTTGAATGATCCTCAAGGCATTGGTGCTTAACCTGAAACAGATGAACTCAACATAAGCTTAGAAGACCACTAGGACTAGCCTAGGGTCAAAGATGAAAGAAAAAGTCAAGGCAGCAAGGAAAAGTCAACCCAAACCAAGTCTAAACATTCAAGAAGCATTCTCAATTGGATTCATAATTATATCATGCATCATGGTCATTTCATATGCAAAAGGATGCAAAGCATGGCAAGAGAAGCATACAAAAGTCAACAGCAAAGACTTCATTCAAAAGTCAACTCAAACAATCTCAAAAATTATGAAATAAATCACACTCAATCCTAACATCTAACATGGTAAGCATGTAAAGTTTCATGGCATTTGGATGAGAGGAAGGCAGTCAAGTAAAATCATGAAGTCAAATCAAATTCAAGTAAGCATGGTGAAAGTCAACAAACATGGGTCAACTTCAAAAAATCATATCAATTTGAAAACAGAAGAGAAACGAATGAGATTAACACCAATGCAAAGCTTGAGATGTCTAGTTATCACATATGAAATTTCATGGTCATACAATAAGATTTGAGAATTTCACAAAAGATTTGGCAACATGTATCACATAAAGTCAACAAATGAACAAGCATGGAAGAAAATTCTCAATCAAATGGAAAACAGCAAGATTAATTCCAGGAAAATTCATACACAAACTAGACATGTGGAGGATGGTTCATGCAAAATTTGGGGTCAATTGGATAAGAGGAAGCATGTGAACAAAAATTGGGAAAATACATGATCATGGTATAGCACCAAATGTAACACATAACTTCAAAAATTCAAAGCTCACAAACCACAAATGGGAAATGCATAAAGTCTATATGGAAACAAAGGTCAATGTGTCTAGTTTCACCACAAAAAGTTTCAAAGGCATTGGATATAACATGAGTATTTCACAATTGAAATGGCACAATGTATCATTTTGGCATACATGTTGGGAAATCAATTATCATTTAAAATCCAGCCACTGAAAAATTAATTAAAATTCACAATAAAATAGAGGACACATTCATGAGTTTAATGCAAAAAATCTCACAATTTTTGGAGTTGAAATGAATTAAAAATGAATTATGGAAGTTGAGACATAATTGGAGCAAAACATGGACAAGATAGCATAGCATAAGGTCAAACAGGTGGTCAACGATGGCAGTTTTGTAATATCTGCAGTCACTTATTGAAGTGCTGCGTTTTGGGCAAGGCAAGGAAATGTTCCTATTGGCTCCCAGCCAATGGAACAGTAAACACACCAATGAAATTTCACATTTTCTGTTTTTAGAAACCCTTAGGGTTTATGCAGCCAAGGCATCTCAACATTTTCAAACAAAATCATGAACAACAAATGTAAACAGTACCAGCAAACAAACAATGGCCATGCAACATTAACCAATCCACAGAACAAACATAATCCAAGGGAGAATTCTGGAAATGCTTAGGGTTCTAGAACAACAGCATGGCATTGCAAGCAAAGTCATCATTAATCAAAATACAAACCTCATGGCAAGCAAAACATGGCAATGAAACAGTATGCTCATGCACATCTAAACAGCAACACACCAATACAACATTCAAGCAAAAGTCTGGACAGGATAAGTAGTTTAACAGCAGCATGTCATCATCTCCAACATTCATCAGTCAATCATCAACATGAACAACAACATTAACAAATAATTGTGGCCATGAAACATCTTCAACTAGCAACAAAACAATCATAACCATGGGAGTTTTTTGGACAGATTCATGATTCAAGCATAACAGCAGGGCATTAGCAGCATCAAGTTCATATTTATGATTCATCAACATCAAAAAAAGTTTCAAACACAAACACACAACAGCATAGCATTCAGCAAGCAGTCAACAGCATACCACATAGCTCTCATGGATTTTCTAGGCATGGTTATAAGGTTCAAAACAACAGCACACAAAAACTCGACCAGCAATTACAACAGCATAGCATTTGGCAATGTTCTCATAGCAAGCAATCAACAGCATACAACACAGTCATATGGATTTCAGGGCAATGTTCATGGGGTTTCAACACTGCAGCAGGGTTTAATCAGCATGGCACCAATGTAATCCACGACCTAAAATTCAACCAAGCATCATACAATCATCATGGTAATGAGATACATCATGCAATCATAAGCAACACTGGTGGCCAACACACATGCACATGTACAGGATTTCTGGAAAAAATATATTAAGCTTCAAGAACAGCAGTAACAACATCATCACCAAACATCAATCACCAAATCATGAACAACAACATCCACAATAAAACATGGCCATGAGCATTTATCATCATGCAACCCTAGCTAACAGCAAGACAACATAAGCATGAGGAATTTTTGGACAGAAATAGGGTTCAATACAACAGTGCATTCATCATTCAATGTTCAAACATGGAAATTTCGAAATGTCCAGAAATCCAAATCAAGCATACCACTAGCATCAACACACTTCAAGCATCACAAATATATCATCACTTTTCACTAAATCATTGTAGACAAGCCAAATCGAAGGAAAACATGTTTGGTCATGAAAATGAGAGTTCAGATTTCTCCATCATGGGAGCACCATTTTAAATGAAACAAAATGCATTGAAACCAGCATATAAGGATCTTTCATAAACACATTATGGCATGGCAAAAGGAGAAGGTCGGTTACTTACTTGTTTTGGAAGAAAATCGAGCTGCAGTGTTGTTTTGGTGATTATGAATGCAAACAGATGAAGAGAATGTGTTGGAATGATGAATCCTTGGGGCCCTTTAGCTCAGCAAAGCTTGTAACCCTCCAAATCTCCTTTCACCATTGCTATGCTCTTTGAAAACAGACCAAGAAAAGGGCTGTGCAGATGAGGTTTAGTGGTTCCAAGGATCTCACAAAGATGCCTAGGTGAAGAAACAATCCAAGTTGTTCAAGGGTTTCTTGTGTTTCGAGCAGAAAATGCCAATATGCCAAATTGCAAGAATGAGGAGAATGCAGTTTTTCTGTGGTTTCCAAGTTGTGGCTAGGGTTGTGAATCATCAGAAAAATACTTTATATATGCTGTTTAATCTCCACTAATCAAATGGTAAGCTAGCTTAGTTTAAAATGGACCAATTGCAAATTTGCTAATTGTGTACAAATGGAAATGGTGGTGCAAAACTGTACCCGAGTTGGGCTTGGACAGGCTGTACACAGACCAGGTTTTTTGCTGTTTTGCATCTGTTTGTGGTTTACTAACATTGCCTTGCTCAAATGAAACTAATTGTACAATTTGCCAATTTGGAAAATGTGGAAAATGGAGGTGTATGTGCTGGTCGAATGGGCCTTCTAGCAGGCTGCCAATGATCATGTTTTTGCTGTTTGTGGCTGTACATGAGATGCTGTACTTGATTTGCTTTTTATGAAACCATTTGCCAAATTTTCAAGTTTTGCATTTTGGTCCAAAGTGATAGCATAATGGTAGTATGATGATGATTTAAGGCTTGAGACAAGTCACAAATGTGATTTAAAACATTTTCCAATTGGCAAAAATGAGAAAAAGTCCATAAATCAAAAAGTCAACTGTGAGTCAAACTTTGATTTTTAAAGGAATAGGTCCAAAAATTCCATTTTGAATGGTAGGGTTTTGGTGTATGAAATTTATATTTTTGGAAAGAGGATGAAAAATGTGGTGTGTAGGAAAAAACCCCACCAAATTTGGCCTTATGGTTTGAGAGATATGGCTCTTTGAAGTTCAAAAATTGGTGAAAATGATTTGATCATATCTTGACAACCACACAGGGGATTTGGGAGTTCTTGGACTTTTTGAAAATGGGAAGACAAGATCTTCAACTTTCATGTTGGGCAAAAACTCATTTGAAGCTTGTATCATGATGCAAGTTGAGGATCAAGAAGTTTCTATTTTTGGCAGTTGAAATTACAGGTCCACTTTCTATTTCTGGAAATTTTCTGATTGGCTTCAAATTCTTCCATGATGTTGATTGCCATGACACATGAGGCCTATTAGGACATGAATAAGCTCCTTCAAACCATTTCCATCCATCAGAACCAAAGAATCAACCACAGTTGACCAACTTTGACTTTTCTAGGGTTTTGGACTGACTGTGCACTTCTGATGAACTCCAAACCCTAATTCCTTGAGACCTTGACTTCAAATGATGTCCCAAGTTGTGTGAACTCTTGATTATTGATCATGGTGCCCAAATTCCACAAGAATGGCCACCATCCACTGCTTTGACTGATTGTTGACTTTCTAGGGTTTTTGCCTGGCTATGCATTGACTGCTGACCTCTGAGCCTTCCACCCTTGACTTGAACACTTCAAAAAGACCCCCAAGGCATGTGAACTTGTTGGACAAACCCTAGGGCTCTGATTCCTTGAGAAATACCTTTGCTTGATTGATGGACTGATCTCCTGATCAGTTTGACCTAATTCTGGCTTGCTTGCTCTTGAGGCAACTGTGGACTATGCAAATGCTATGCAATGTACCAATGATATGCTATGACTTAATATGAAATGGTATGTATAATGATAGGTGCAAATTTGAGGTGCTACACTCAGCAAATAACTTCAAGTTACATCTTTTCACCTAATCTATACGCGTGTGATTTCTATCTAAGAACTCTTAGACATGAGACCCTACTCACTCCCCCTCGATCACAGTAGTGATACTAGAAAAAATATCAAAAAGAAAAAAGACACACTTCAAGGACACACACTTGATCTTGCTTAAAAGCTTCAATCATGTAAACAAATACACTCATACTTCAAAGCTTAGAGTGGACAAATTACAACTCACAAACTCAGTCCAATTCACACATCAACAAGATGGATGAATGGCTCACAATTCACAAGCGCACACAAGACTAAAACCCTAATACTCACTCACTTCACCGTGCGTATTTTCTGTTACTAGTGTTTACATAGTCTTTAAATAAACGCTTTCTAAATGGGCCTGGGCAGCATGAAACCATAATTCTATTTATTGCGTATTCCCTAAGAAATAGTAGCGAAGCATTCCTTTTTGGGAAACAAAATATTCTAGTTTTAAATAGAATTACTCCTTGAATAATGCATGCAATCTCCACATAAGAACACAAAGACTTGCATGAAAAGCGCAACAACAAAATACATAACATTCAGACTAAATGTTCTGTATGCACAAGTTGTAACATCGGGTTTGACATCTTGAATAAGTCCTGCACAACCATATCAAACAACCTGCAGAAAGCTGATATCACATGTCAAGACTACAAGCGTGACATCTTGTGATAACACTAAGTTTTACCAAAATTGATGTCAATTCATAGAACCAACAGAATTCACCTATGGACACGATCTAAACTCACCCCATAAAGCTCCACGCCCTATTTTATATCATTATATGATCATATGAGCTTCAGACATCCATCATTATGCCTTAAAAGCCAAGGAATCACAAAGTGACATTTCTAGGCCAAGTTGGTTGGTCACATTTTGGTAAGAATGACCTACCATTTGGTCCAAAGCCCCTAAATTTTCCATCTTTCAAGATTTTAAAGATCTTCTTTAAGCAAAATGTCCTAATTGAGTCCCTATTTAACTTTGTTTCAATGTTCATGACCTAATTCATTGAACAAGAACCTCAATTTTTGCATTGGCCAAGTTGGTCCAAGTGCATAGCATTACCTAGAAACATGACCAAGACCACCACTTTACCTCATTGCCATTTCCAACCCACAAATACTTTTGACTCTATTATTTTTTCATTTAATAAAGGACATGGGAAAGAACATTCGACACAAATTTCATGCAAAATGCACGAGCCAGTTTCATTTGGCCCTAGTTCAAAATTTGGAAATTATCATGACGCACAAACCAGACCAAGTACGCAAGAACTTGCATTTTGATTCACCAAGGTCCCATCCACTTAAATTTGATTCATTTTAATTTTTAACATGTTACACAACATATCAAGGCACAAATTAAAGTCAATTTGGATGTGGAAAGCTCATCAAGCAAGGAACCCGAGCCATGTGCATTTTCTGAAAATTTTCCAAAATGGTTAAAGTCCAAATACATAGCAGGTCACTCCATTACTTCTAGTTGCTCTTCTTTGGTGCTAAGGACCAAAACCAGTTGGTTGGTGAAGCAAACCAGGTCATAACATACCATCACATCCCCAAAATCCACCTTCGAGCATGCTTCAAGTCACATGTGTTTTCTGATCAAACCACCCTCATTCACTCACCTGTTCATTCTAACACCTTCTCTATAAATAGGGGAAGGTTTTCCACTTTGAAACCAAGCTTGAATATCCAAAAACGCTATGCTACAAAACCATCTCGAACCTTAAAAAACAGAGATTCCATTTCCAAGTTCTAACCCATCTCAACTAAAACCACCCACCCAAAATCCATCCATAAACATCACTCAAGCTTTTCCAAACCCTAACCCACCTTCCCAACACATCACCCGAGCTACTCTAACTCATCAAAGTTCACTTCTGAAATCGATTTTGATCAGGTGGCTACACTCACCCCTTCACTCAAATAAGTTACCATTTAACTCGAAATCAGCCACTGAAGCTTAACTCTATGGTTTGAGTGTTGATTATTCAGTGTTCTTTATTTAATTTTTATTTTAGTTTAAGTTGTTCTTCTGAAACTTTGCAAAATAATCCACACTTAGACCCAATCAATGGCTCATGAGTATGGAGGTTAGATTTTTGATGAGTTTGGGTTATGATTCCATGCTTGAATCCACTGGAAAAATCGTGTTTTGAAGATTTGATTTTGGTGTCTTGAGGTTGAAAATGAAGTTTCATACGCGCATTTTTGAATTTAAAAGTATCTGTTGTCTATTCCTGATTGATCAGAATGCACACATGTTCCTTTTTAACTTATGTTTTTTATTCATTCATTTGAAGAGCGTTTGGCTCAGTTAGTGAGGGGGTTGACCCCGTGACCCCAAGGTCAGGGGTTCAACCCTAGCATGCCCACTTTAGTTTATTTTGTTTATTCTTCCTTTCTTTTATTTATTTTCCACCTATTTATTTCTCCTTTCATTTTATTTTTTTTACCACTTATTTTATTATGATTAAAATTTTTCCAACACAAACTCTTATTATTTTTTACTTTTCTATTTTATTATGCCTTGTTTCATTTATTTGAGCATTTTTTGATTGAATTATGATGTCTTGAGAATTGATTGCTAATGAAGTCTATTAAGTCATGATTTTGGATTGATTAGGGTTGATTGAACCTTCTATGTTTCAAATCTATCAATGGATCATTCATGATACTTTGAGGCATAGATAGATTGCCTCTATATCAAACAAACTTGGATCGTTGGACACATAGATGAGGCTTTCTTGTATATATCTTAACTTGTGACACCATTTGACTTTTTATGTTTCCTTTATTTATACTAACCATCTAACCATCTTGCTCCCTTGTTCATATTGTACATTGATCAATGTATAACTTGTCTAACCTAACCATTAATCAACTCATTAATCTTTAACCCTAGAGTGATAAAATCTCCCTTTTGTCAAGCTATTGATAGTTGGACTTGGGGTTTGCATAACTTTCATTGTTACAAACCTATTGTAAGTTAATAATTGATCATCTTCAATACTTTGCTTTAGTGATAAGTTATCCCCTGATGCACCATATTTTGAATCTTTTGACCTAAGGATAGACAATCCTCAAGTGTTTAACTTGTACATATTACTAAGCACTTTACTAAATTGTTTCTCACTAACCATTATCATTGTAACTTTATCATTATTAGTTTGTTATTTAATTTTATGTTGTTACATTGTAATTTATATTAAAGAACTCATCATGCATGTTTACATGTCCATTTACTTTATTGTCATCATACAATTAAAAACAACAAAAACATGATAAAATGATAAGACAAAAAGAAGTTTCATTCCAGTGGTAATCAACTTGGACTTAGAGGATCTCATATTAGGACCTTTTCTTGGAGGACATTTCCTTATCTTGTGATATTTAGTTTTAATTTTGGATTTCATATGTAACTTACATATCTATTGTAAGAATGGCATCATGGAACTACCCTAGGGAGACATGTTTGTAAGACCATTATCCTTTATTAGCTTATGTCACTTTTGCACACACAAGGCTTTCTCTTGGGCTACCTTACAATAAGACCTGTTACTTTCTTGTTGGTTACTTTCTATATCCATTATATTACCTAATTTCATAATCAAATAAATAAACTCTTGATTCGATGTCAATCAGAATTTTCATAATCAAATTCAAAATACATAAAACTACGCTTAGTATTATGTGCCACGAGCCTTAAATGGTAGAGAATGAGTAAGAATGGAGCTTTCCTACCCTTACTCTGATTATTTTGGACACAAGACGCTTGAATTGGATGTGAAGAATTTTCATCTCCACACATATACTTTAGAACAATCTAATCACAAACACTTTTTCATAAACCCTTATTCAAGGTAAAAACAATACAACCCATAAAACCTCATTTTTGTGCCTTAGGGAACCACTCTGGAAACCCTTTTCTCAAAGTTAAAATTAACCATCACACAAACATTTTATACTTCGAACTACGGAGCTTTGGTTCCTCATCACCCGATGAGTGATACGTAGACACAAGGACCCCAATCCTTGACGAGCACAATAAAAAAAATCCAACATCCCATTTCTTTCACACTCTTTTTTATAAGTAAGAATAAAACAATAAGCGAGATAAATACCCACGTACGTAGACAACCTAAATGGTTCCCATGGAGTACCATGGACGTGAGGGGTGCTAATACCTTCCTTTTGCATAACTAACTTCTGAACCCAAGTCTCGGTTATGAGACCGATTCTTTATCCATGATTGCACTTCCTATGTGCACCTCTTTTCTCCGAGGGTGACTCTTCGATGGAGACTCTTATGTTTTTCTCTTTCTGTCTTTTCTTTGAGAGAGAGCATTCTTTTATTTAGTTTGTCCAGTTTCGTATACGAATCCCCCCTTTTTTAAAACCCCAGTTGGGACAGATGGCAACTCTGTTGGGGACCCGATTTACCTAAGCAAGTCTAGCCTAGTTTAGGTTGTCCCTTTTTGCATGTAGGGGGATTTATCCGCTTATTTATTTTTTTCTATTCTTTTATTACCAACGTGTATATGTATTTGTTTGTTTGTTTGTGACTTTGGCCCTGTGACGAAGAACAAAGATGGTTAAATATTGATTGCAATTAAAATCTTGTGTGAAAGACTCTCCACCCGAGTCTGAGAGCTTGCTTGAGATAAGAGAGGTTGAGTAGTATTGGTCCCTGGGGAGCTTTTCCCATGAAAGGTCGTACGAGAACCTCACTTAGTGGTAGACTCTTTTAGAGGTATTGATAACTGTCGAGGTTTCGTCTTAAGCATCCTTATCTTCATTAGAGTCAGTGACCCTAAGACCCCTTTTGTAGAACATTTAACCTTGGTCGTCCTAGATCGATGGTCGTGTAGTATAGGTCCCCGATGAACGTTCCTCCCGAGGGTCAATACGAAAATCTCAGTTAGAGTAGATTTCCTTGATGAAGTTATCACCTGGTAAGTAAATTGACATAAGCGACAGACAGTCAAGGGAGTCCGTGACTCTAAGGGAAGTGTCTTACACCCAATTTATCAAGAGCCCTAGATCATACAAAGTGAGAATCTTGGTTTTAAAGCAGTCATTATTAAACCACACTCCTCGTCATAGTAATCCCAGATTTTGAACTATGTGCCTAAGTTTTGTGGAAATAAATAAAAACAGTTCATCCATTCATCCATTCATGAACATTCCTACATCATTAATTAATAAGCAAAGCTCTTAAATGTCTCGTTGTTTAAATGCATAAAATATAAGACAATTTACAAACACAATCATGGATCATACATTAAGGAAAAGAATTTTCTCCTTCAGATACAAGAGTCCAGAAACTGACACTTTGAAGGTCCTTTTCTCTAGGGTAAGATCCCTAAAGGATAGAAGATTATGAGCTACATATGGCAACAACATAGACCTCATAACTGAAAAGGTAGCTATGGTGCACTCACCACCTTAGATCAATATTATGACGTCTCTTTGAGATATTTCAAATTCCCCAACATTCAAATTTCCCCAACTCTTGAAGATATTGAGAGGCTTCTCAATCGAGCAATGAAAGAATATAACCTCTTCCCCAAGTTGGAAGAAGGATTTTGCTTGTCTGAACTCTCTACCGTCTTAGGTATCAACATAAATGAACTAGTGGACAATTGGGGACCTAAAGGTACCATTAAAGGTCTAACGCATAAATTCCTTGAAAACCATGATTGGAAGATGATTAAGGAAGAAAGGAAAGAATCCTGTAGCGCGACTCTAGCACTATTGATCTATGGAATTATTATATTCCCTAACATAGACAAGTTCATGGATCACTTGGCAGTGGAAGTCTTCCTAGCCAATTAGCTAGTGTCATTCTTGTTCGCAGACTTCTATCATACCTTTCATACAAGGCATGAGAAAAAAGGAGGGACCTTTCCCTGTTGTGCTCCCCTCTTGCATTTATGGATGAGGACTTGTATGCCTCAACATGGACTCTTTTATTAGAGAAATTTGTCATGGCCCCAAAGATTCGCATCTCTCTCCTACAGTTCAATCCTTTGGTATAAGAGAGAAAGGGAAACCAAGGACGTCATTTCAAGATGTGGAGGATTCCCAAATGTCCCCTTAATCAGAACACATGGATGCATAAACTACAACACCGTGCTACTCAAGAGACAATTGGGATATTCCAGGTTGAGTCCTCCTAAGGAATGGGAGACTTACAATCGCATTTACAAAAATGCTATGCCTTTTGAGACCAATTTAGCTCTATGTTAAGCAATCGTAATTGAACTTATATAGAAGTCATAACTATATGAGGTCGGGCAATAAAAATATTGGTGTTAATGCATGCTAGAGACATGGTACAAAGAGTCAAACTCCTAAGGCATACCACCCACAAAAATAAGAGAGGATGGACCTATCTCAATCAGACTCATATTGATTCAACCAACACAAGGTCATTGATGAATCAACTAGCATTTGATCTTGTGAGAAGTCATTGGTAAATGAGGGATTGGGGAAGAAGGAGATGAAGATGAAGAGATGGAGTGAAAAAGAATCCCAAATTGATCAAGGGATGAACTTCATTTGATCAATACCATCCATTCATTTTGAGGGATGAGTTCAAACTTCATCAACCCCTAAATCCAATGGTATTGATCAAATTAAAGTCCAATTCAACCAAGATCAAGGAGAAACAAAATATGAGTCAATACAAAGTCAACAAAATAGCTCAACATAATAATAAAGCAATTAAACAATTAAATTAAATTTTTAAATAAATAAAAATGCATTTAAAAGATGAAAAAACCTCAAATCCCTTCAAATCACCAAATAAATGTTCAAGGGGTTTATCATAGGTCAAACAAGGTCAAAGGACCTTACTCTGATTTTTTTGGCATTTTTAAAAGTCAGAAGTATTTAAAATCAATTAAAAACAAGCCAAAAATCATTAAATTCATTAAAAATATCAAATCCAATCCAAAAAATAATTTTAATTCAGAAAATGGAAGAGGATATTATTTGAATTTTTTTGGTGAAAGTCTCATATTTTTTGGATTAATATTGAATTTATAATGAATTTTATAAGAAAATGGTATTTTAAAAATTAAAATGAAAAATCAAATAATCAGAAAAAAGGAGGGCCATCAAATCTCCCTCATTAATTGAGGTGGCAGGTCTAATTGTCAAGCACATCACATCCACCGTGGTCACAAGTCAACACACACGTGCGCTGGGTAATCAAAATGGAAGGCCAAGATTAGAACTTGGGAACCATATCAGATGACATGGATTGCACCAGCACACCACCGGAGCCCTAGCTCCGATCATCTTCTCCGGTCACCCTCACCGGACTGGTTCATCAAAAATGTTCACAAAAATGCATGATCCATATACTATTTAGAAGAGAAAAATGCTAGGATCTCAAATCTGGCCTCCATTTCCTCCAATTCTCACTATATAGAAATATATGTGGAATTGAAAAATGAGATATGCAAATTGAGTTGCTTCAATTCAACCTAAAAGCAACTCACTCTTGTTGCCTATATTGGTAGGACTTCAGCCAACCCTAAATTAAGTAAAATTATGGAGAAATGAGAGAGAATCAAAGACTTGAAGTTTGAGAAATTTCACCTTCGATGATGAATTATGAGCTAGATCTTGATACAAATTCAATTGGCCTTGCTTCCTCTTTCTTGCAGGACATGTTTAAGATGAAAATGGTTGTGAACCCTTGGAGTTTTAGCTCAAAAATAGAAGGTGAACTAAAACTTGATTTCAAAGAAATCTTCAAGGCTGTTCTTTTAATGGAGGTTAGGGGATTTTCAAATCAAAGCTTGGGCTAGGGTCTGTAAGACCCTAATTTTGACCCCAAGATCCCTCATGCAATCTCATCATATGCATTAGCATTGGGATCACACCTTGGCATTCTCCTTACCGCTCTTTCATTGGGTTGGTTTTGGGAGAGATCACCAAGCACTATGAGATTGTATCATACTTGTATATTATCATTTTACTAACCAAAAAACCAAAAATATGTCTTTGCATTTCCTAACTCTTTTGTAGGTGGGGCATGATCCCCATTGATCTATCAAGTTCATATATAGGGTTTGAGACCCTTATGGCTAAGAGCACAACCAAGGAATGATCCACAATGTATCTAAGAATCATATATGAGATCCAATGATCTCTACATGTTATATTGATCAAGCTTTCTTCAAGAATTTGGAGTTGATTTGCCTTGGAAACCCTAGTTTTTCTGGGTATCTTGAGTAACTTCTTCAACAGGCTTCCTCACTGATTGATCAAATTTCTCAAGAGATACTTAAACATTCATAATCTTATGCATATATGATCTACCATGATCCTAAAAAGTCAAGAGAATTGCAAGCTAGCAAGTTGGTTGATGGTGGTTGGCCAGATGAATTCATCTGATCAAAACTGGGTCTCCCTAGACCCAATCTCCTAAAATTTTCATCTTATGAAAATTATCCCAAGAGAAAAGTTACTTTAAATGACATTCCAAACAACTTTCATGTTTAAGTATAGAGCTAATTTTTCTTGGAAAGTCATTTTCTATGTTATAGGTCATTTTTGTAAACCCTAATTTGAAAGTCAACTTCCCAAGGCCATAACTTGATCAATTTTTATGAGATGAAAGATTTACAAGTTCAACAATCAAAATAAAGATGTCTACATAAATTTTGATGTTTGGAGTGAAATATAAATCAACTTTTATGACCATGTGATACGAGGATACGTTATAGGTCATTTTGGACCAATGCCATTGAACATGTGATTTTCCTCAAATTCAAAAATGCATAACCCTCTCATTCTAAATCCAAATGATGTCAAATTGGTGACCATTTTGAAGGTATTTGAAATAGATACATCTTTGATGAAGACACGTTTCTCATTTGGAGCTCACATAAAAAGTTTAGTAAGGTGGAACTTTGAGGTATATGGCTTGGCACTTAGAAAATTTTTCAACATGTTGAAATTTCTGCACTTCCACCTCAAAATTCACCTTGATCCAAGTTCCAAATGGAAAAGTGTTCAACATAAGAATTGTTCCTCTTGATCTAAGATTTCCAAATACTCATATTTCATTCATTTTGGACAAGGTTTGCTAGGGCTGCACATGGTTTTAACAGGCCTGCATCAAGTGGAAAAATCAAAAGTGCAAATGACCATTTCACATTGCCTTGCCATTCAAGCTTCATTTCAATTTCATTTCAGATGCATTTGGACCTAATTGGATTGCTTCATGGGCCTGTACACGCCCATGCAAGCATGTGCATGACATTGCCAAATCTGGAAGAAACTTGAAGTGTGTAATTAACACTTCCAAATGCTATAAATACAAGCCCTCTGAGCTCATTTGAGAAGATCCTTGCGCGCCAGCTTTGCCCCCTCTCTTCAAACCCTCGCAATTCAAAGGAAAACCTGATAATTTTTACATTAAATTGAGTTTGAATCTTACTGTTTGGAGATTCAAAAACTCCAGGATCCAAAGCTTCTATCCATTTCTAATCCACTTCTGCAAGTCATTGGAGCAAGATCAAACAAGACTTGAAGCAAGGAAGAGCAAGTTCTGCACAACATCGAAGGTATTTTCCAGAAATTTTCTTCTCTTCGATTCTCACCAATTCTCTTGGATCTTCGGTTGTCTGAAGTCCAACCAATGTAGGCAAGAAGTTTGAGTTGCTTTGAGGTTAAATCGAAGAAACTCAGTTGACACACCTCAAAATTCAACTCCTCATATCTTTCTATATATTTTCAGTTAGTTGAAATTGAGGTCACATTCGTGCTATACGCCATTTTTTATTTTAGATCATGTCCTCCTTTTTCATTTATGAGATGGTGATGACTGAACCAGTCCGGCGAGGTTCACCTAAGAAGGTGACCGGAGCTTTAGCGCCGGTGATGCGTTGGACAGGTTCTGAGCCACATGATTAATTCAAAATGTTTTAATCTCACGCATTAGTTTTGATTACCATCCCTGCAGCGTATTGACTTAAGTTCATGGTGGAAAGCGTGCTTGTGCCACTTGATCTGCCACCTCAATTAATGGGGGAGATCAAGTGGTCCACGTTTTTTTTTGGATTTTCTGATTTTTATTTTTTTCCTTTGATTTTCATTAGTTCATATTAATTTTAATATTGATCCAAAAAATATGAGAGTTTCACCAATTTTTTTTAAATAAAATCCTCTTTCATATTTTGAATTAAAATTATTTTTTGGAATATTATTAATATTTTTCATGATTTAATTGATTTTGTGAATATTTTTAGTTGTTTAAAAATACTTTATAGTCTTTAAAAATTCTGAAATTTTTTCCCCAAGGTCCTTTGACCTTGTTTGACCTATGATAAATCTCATGGCCATTTCTTTGGTGTTTTGATGAGGTTTTAGGAATTTGATAAACCATATTTAATTTAATGCATTATTTTTAGTATTTTTAAATTGAATAAATGCCAAATGATTGTGTTGAGCCATTTTGTTTGACTTTGTAAGTTTGACTTGTGTTGTTGGGCCTTGGTCAAGGTTGATTTGACTTTGTTAGGTTAAGATCATTGAATTTAGGGGATTGATGGAATGTACATTCCATCTCCCAAAATGAATGAATGATCTTAATTTGGTAAAAGTTCTCCTTTGTCCAATTTGAGTTTTGATCCACTCCTCTCCCTCTTCATCTCATTCCCCTTCTTTATGCATTCATATCATGGACCTAGGATATCTCAATATCCTAAGGCTAGTTGATTGCAAGATCAAAATAAGTATGGATGAGATTAGGTCACCTCTTTTGCATATTCTTTTTGTGTGTGGTATGTTTCATGAGCGTAGTCCATTATACTATGTCTCTAACATGCATTAACACCAAAATTCTATTACCCGACCTCAAATAGTTGTGACTTCTACATAAGTTCAATTACGATTGCTTAACATAGCGCTAAATATTTGACACAAAAAGGCATAGCATTCTAGTTAGTGAGATTGTAAGTCTCCCCTCTTTCATGGTATTATGTGGAAACTTGCATTTTTTCCTTCCTTTGGAAGATGTCTTGGTTAAAGGATCCATGCTTGTGATAAGTGGGTTGAGTATTCTCCAAAGAATGACTTAAAATAAAAAGCAAAAGCAATACTAACTTCTAACTCATTAACAACTAACATTTAATTTCAAGTCATTTACTTTAATGTACTTTATTTTTAAGTCTTATTCATTCGCCATTATTCATACCATTCTAATTGTTTATATTAATGCCATTTTCACTTTGTCCATTTGGACCATATTTTGTGATATATCGTGATTGTTAATATTGTATTTGGTTTGTGCGGTCTTTGACCATTAATGTACATAATAAGAAAAAAAACCCTAAAAAATATCTTGTCTGGACTGTTGGTTTAATATGAGACAATTGGACTTAGAATTTAGGCAACACTCCCTATGCAAAGGACTTGGCCAATGCCAAATTTTATGAAACCAAGTGCTTGCAATTTGAAACTTCATCTAATACATCATTGAAGATCCATTTGAGTTCATCTGCAACATGATCATTGTGAAGCTGTTACTTTGAACCCGTGACTTGGGGAATTCATCTGCTACATGGGGAAAATTTGAAGAAGATCATGGGGTTACTAAGCTTGGATGTCGCTATCTTTATTTGATGCCTTGCTCTTCAAGTTGATATATTGTGCATCGTTTTTTGCTTGATTCTAATGTCCAAGGGAATTGGGGTTTCTATATAACATTCTTGTGTATTGGATTATATCCCATTGGTCAGATCTTTTCAACTCTTAACTTTTAATTTTGTGCTTAGGATTAGTCTCTTCATCTCCTCCCCACTTCTTTAATTTCAAAATATCTCCCTCCCTTTTAAAAAACTTCTTTGCCTGTGCTTGTTTTCTAAACTTAGACCGTCTTGCAAATTAGAAACTTTGGCTTTATGCCATTGCTTTTTCAAACTTCTTTTCTTAATCAAACTTGTAAATATATCTAATTATACTTGATTTAAAACTTTCAAAAAGCCAAAAAGAAATAACTCATTCAAACCATTTTTAGGCCTTCGAGCCTTTCAAACTTAAAATTTTGTTAAAAGCAATGCATCCACATTGAAATTTATACCACGAACTACGCGGTTTTGATCCCTCGTTTTATGTTGGTACGTAGGCACAAGTCCGAAGTTCTTGTCAAACACAAAAATATAATTAATGAATGATTTTATCATCCCCCCATCCTATTTGTTTGTAAACATCATTTTTGTACAAAATACATATGCACACAAAAAAGGGCTCCCTAGGAGTACCTAGGACACTTTGGGTGCTAACACCTCCCCTCTATGTAATCAACCCCCTTACTTGTAATCTCTGGCATTTTATTAGTTTTGATTTGAAAACTTCTTATTTTTGGGTTTTGTTCGTACTTTTCCCTTTTCCCTTGGAAACAATAAAAGCGCGATGACTACTCTGGTTTTATTGATGTATTGCTTATCCATAGCTTGATGATCAAGAATTTACCGCTACAAAAATTAAGTGGCGACTCTGCTGAGGAGTAGTCTCCAGTGGGTTTAGCCTACTATTTTGTTGCGCTTGGTGATCTCTGAGTGGTAAGATAAGTTCTAACCCGAACTTGAGTGCAATTAAGATAGGAGGATGGTATAGTCATGTTCGACTTGTGTGAAGTAGTCCTTAACAAGTTGCCTTGAGACCCATCTGCTCAGTGGAGAGCCTTTTGGATTTGGAAATGTCACACAAGTATTTGTGGTTAGGCATTACTATGTCTAATTTGGGGTCCGAAAAGTTGAGGACCGTAGAACATTTAACCCCTCTTGGCCTATTTAGGACGTAGTGCGGAGACTGTTCAAGTGTAGACTTGATCACAATTGTTACGCGATACTACACTCAGACGAGTGTCTCTTGAGAATATTATGGGTTGATGAGTCAGTCATCTTAACCTGTAATATCTGATAGATGGAATTAAAACTCTGGGAACTTTTTAGAACATGATCTACAAGTTTTGTATCCTTAGTTCATTCCTTTGGGATGGTTCTTACCCAGACTCCATGCTCGTGCCTCATAACAAACCCTTGATTCGTGGTTGATCCAATCAAGTATTGTCAATATCAATGGAACTTGGGTGTTGATATGGTGAAAACTCTAAGACCCCAATTTTGACCCTAAGATCCTTCAAGCAAATTCATCATAAGCATTAGCATTGGGATCATACCTTGGCATCCTCCTTACCCCTCCTTCATTGGGTTTGTTTTAGGAGAGATCACCAAGCACTTTGTGATTGTATAATACTTGTATTTTATCATTTTACTAACCAAAATAACAAAAATATGTCTTTGTATTTGCCTAACTCTTTTGTAGGTAGGGCATGATCTCCATTGATCTATCAAGTTCACACATAGGGCTTAAGACCCTCATGACAAAGAGAACAACCATGGATTGATTCAAGAATGGTTATCAGCATCATATATGAGTTCCATTGACTCTTACATGTTATATTGATCAAGTTTTCTTCAAGAGGTTGAGGGTGGTATGCCTTGGAAACCCTAGTTTGACTGGGTATCTTTGAGTAACTTCTTCAACAAGCTATGTCACCAATTGATCAAATTTCTCAAGGTACACTTCAAAATTCATCATATTATGCATATATGATCTACCATGAGACTATAAAGTCAAGAGAATTGAAGGTAAGCAAGTTGGTTGATGGTGGTTGGCCAGATGAATTCATCTGATCAAAACTGGGTCTTCTTAGACCCTATCTCCTACAATTTTCACCATATGAAAATGATTCCAAGAGAAAACATACTCTAAATGACATTTCAAACAACTTTCCTGTTGAGACATAGAGTTAGTTTTTCTTGGAAAATCATTTTCTATGTTGAAACATTATAGGTCATTTTGTATAAACCCTAATTTGAAAGTCAATTTTCCAAGGACTTAACTTGCTAAATTTTTATGATATGAAAGATTTATAAGTTGCATAATCAAATTCAAGATGTCTACTTCAATTTTGATGGTTGGAGTGAGAGCTAATTCAACTTTTATGAGGATGTGATATGAGGTTACATTATAGGTCACTTTTGACCTATACCATTGAACAAGTGATTTTTCCAAACTTCAAAAATGCATAAATCTATCATTTCAAATCCAAATGACACTAAATTGATGACCATTTTGAAGGTCTTTGAGAGAGATACAACTTTTATGAAGACACGTTTCTCATTTGAAGCTCACATAAAAAGTTAAGCAAGGTGGAATATTGAGATATATGGCTTGACACTTTGAAAAATTTTCAACCTGTTGAAATTTCCAAAGTTCCAACTCAAAATTATTCATTATACAAGCTCCAATTGAAAAAGTGTTGAACACAAAAGTTGATCCTCTTGATCTAAACTTTTCAAAAAGTCCAAGTTCATCCATTTTGGATAAGAAATGAATAGGCTGCACATGGCTTGAACATTGCATCATCATTTGGCAAGATTGAACTTCAAACATCCATGCACAATTGCCTAGCATTGCAACATGACTTCAGCCTTGCTTACACTCAATTATGGATCAGATGGAGTGATTTCATGGGCCTGTACACGCCCATGCACTCATGCATCACACATTGCTAATTTTGGAAGTTCACTTCAAGTGTGCAAATATCAATTGAATTGGCTATAAATAGAGATCCATATGCTCAGAATTTCACCCACATTCGCACCATCTTTGATCCCAAACCTCTAACCCTCTCGTTCCAAAGGATAATCCTGAGAATTCCACTTGAAATTGAGTTTGAATTCTCACTATTTTGAGATTCAAAACTCTAGGGATCCAAGACCTTTTGTGCATTCCATTCTACTTCTGCAAGCATTTGGAGTGAGATCAAGCACAAGCCAAGGCAAGAACAGTTGAATCCAGATCTATATTGAAGGTATTTTTCAGAATTTTTCATCTCTTCGATTCTCTCTCAATCTTGCTCAATTCTCTTGATTCTTTGGTTGTCTGAAGTCCTACCAATGTAGGCAAGAAAATTGAGTTGCTTTGAGGCCAAATCGAAGCAACTCAGTTCATGTACCTCAAATTTCAACTCCATGTATCTCTCAATATACTTGGAGTTAGGATGAATTGAGGTCAGATTCGTGCTCTACGCCATTTTTTCTTTCAGATCATGTCCTTATTTTTTCATTTTTTTGATGGTAATGAGTGAACCAGTCCGACCAGGGTCGTCGTAGAAGACGACCGGCCTTCGGACGCCAGTGATCTGCTGGCTTGGTTCTGAGCCATTGATTTCATTTGAATTGTTTTAATCACGAGCGTGCATTGTAATTACCTTTCCTATGGCACATTGACTCAAGACCACAATGGAACACACGTTAGTGGCCACTTGATCTGCCACCTCAATTAATGAGGGAGATCAAGTGGTCCACGTTTTTTCTGATTGTTTAAATTTCATTTTAATTGCTTTATTTTCATTAATTCAAATTAATTTTAATATTGATCCAAAAAACATGAGAGTTTCACCAAAAAATTTCAAATAATTTCCTCTTTCATATTCTGAATTAAAATTATTTTTTTGGATCATTATTAATATTTTTCATTATTTAATTGATTTTTCATTTATTTTTAATTGTTTAAAAATACTTTTAAATGTCCAAAAATTATGAATTTTTTTCTCCAACGTCCTTTGACCTTGTTTGACCTATGATAAATCTCATGGCCATTTATTTGGTGTTTTGATCAGGTTTTAGTAATTGGACAAACCATATTTAATTTAAATGCATTATTTTAGTACTTTTTATTGGAATAAATGCCAAATAATTTTGTTGACCAATTGTAGTGACTTGTTGGTATTTGACTCTTGTTGTTGGGCCTTGATCAAGCTTGATTTGACTTTGTCAAATTAATATCATTGGATTTAGGGGATTGATGGAATGTACATTCCATCTTCCAAAATGAATGGATGATATTAATTTGGTAAAACTCCTCCTTTGACCAATTTGTGTTTTGATCTATTCCCCTCCCACTTCATCTTATTCTCCTTCTTCATTCATTCATTCATTTCATTTGGCTTATGATCTCTCAAGATCCTAAGGATAGTTGATTGAAAAATTGTCATAAGTATGGATGAGATTAGGCCACCCCTTTTGCATATTCTTTTTGTGTGTGGTATGTTTCATGAGCATAATCCGTTATACTATGTCTCTAACATGCATTAACACCAAAATTCTATTATCCGTCCTCAGATAGTTGTGACTTCTACATAAGTCCAATTACGATTGATTAACATAGCGCTAAATTTGTGACATAAAAGGCATAACAGTCTAGTTAGTGAGATTATAAGTCTCCCCTCTTTCATGGTATTGTGTGGAAACTTGGCCTTTTTTCCTTCCTTTGGAAGATGTCTTGGTTTAAGGATCCATGCTTGTGATAAGTGGGTTGAGTGTTCTCCAAAGAATGTGTAAGAATGAAAAGCAAAAGTAAAACAATACTACCTTCTAACTTATTAACAACTAACTTTTAATCTTAAGCCCTTTACTTTAATGCCATTTAATTATAGCTTTTATACATTTGCCATTGTTCATATCATTCTAATTGTTTATGTTAATGCAATTTTCACTTTGTCCATTTGGACCATATCGTGTGATATATTTTGTTTGTGTATACTTTATGTGTTTGTGTGGTCTTTGACCATTAATGTACATAATAATAATAAAAAACCCTAAAAAACTTTTGTGTGGACTGTCAGCTTGATCTTAGACAAATGGACTTAGAACTTAGGCAACATTCCCATGCTAAAGGACTTGGCCAATTCTAACTTGTTGAAAAACCAAGTGCTTGCAGTTTGAAACTTCATTTGATACATCATTCAAGATCTCTCTAAGTTCATCTACAACATGATCATTGTGAAGTTGTTATTTTGAACCTGTGACTTGTGAAATTCATCTGTTACATGGGCTACCTTGAAGAAGATCATGGAATGGATAAGCTTGGATGTGGCCATCTTTATTTGATGCCTTTCCCTTAAAGATAATATAATTGTGCATTTGTGTGTTGCTTGATTCTAAAAGTCCAAGGGAATTCTGAGTTTCTATTGACATTCTTGTCTATTGGATTACTACCCATTTGGTCAGATATTTTCAACTCTAAACTTTTAATTTTGTACATAGGATAGTCTCTTCATCTTCTCCCCACTTCTTTAATTTCAAAATCTCTCTTTCCTTTTTCAAAACCTTCTTTGATTGAACTTATTTTGTTCTAAACTTTGACCACTTTTATAAAAAGATAGAAACTTTGGCGTTGTGCCATTGCATTTTCAAACTTCTTTTCTTAAATCAAACTTGTAAATAAACTTAACTATACTAGACTTAAACTTTCAAAAATCCAAAAAGAACTAACTCATTCAAACCATTTTTAGGCCTTTGTGCCTTTCAAACTTTATTATTTTTAAAAGCAATGCATCCATATGAAATTTGTATCATGAACTACGAGGTTTTGAAAACTTCTTACTTTTTGGGTTTTGTTCGTACTTTTTCCCTTTTCCCTTGGAAACAATAAAAGCGCGGTGGCGACTCTTGTTATTTGATCTCTAGCCTATCCATAGCTTGATGATCATGAATTTACTGCTACAGAAATTAAGTGGTGACTATGCTGGGGAGTAGTCTCCAGTGGGTTTAGCCTACTTTTTGTGTGTATATATTTGTATATTGTAGCACCTCAAATTTGCACCCTACCATTGAATACATTCATTTCATATTAGGGCATAGCATTAACATGTCCACTACATAACATTGCATTGTCCATTTGCCCAAGTGCAAGCTCAATTGATGGATTGGGTCAGACTGGTCAGGAGAATCAGTCAATCAAGCAAGTGAGTGCCATTTTCATTGGGACAAGGCCCTAGGGTTGATTTATCAAGCTCATATGGTCTAAGGATCATTTTGAAGTGGTTTGGCCAAAGGTTGGATGCTCAGAAGTCACCAGTCATTGTTCAGTCAACCAGAAACCCTAGAAAGTCAACTGTGGTCAACTGTGCCCGATTTTATGGATTGGAAGGTGGGAAATGGTTTGAAAGGCCTCATTCATGTCCATATGAGTCTCATTTGACATATCAAAGACCAAGGTTGAAGATTTGGAGGTCAGACAGAAAGTTTCCAAAAATAGCAGGTGACCTGTAATTTCAGCTGCCCAAAATGGAAACTTTTTCCCCTCAAAATAACTTCATCCTACAAGCTTCAAATGGAATTTTGTCCAACATGAAAGTTGAAGAGCTTGACCTCACCTTTCCAAAAAGTCCAAGAACTTGAAAATCCAATGCATGGTTGGAAAATTAGGGCTCAGTGAATTTCAAAAATGACTCGTAATCAGGAGGGCATAACTTCCACATGGGTTGTCCAAATTGCAAGTTCTTTATATGCACAAACTCCATTTGACATGTACTTTCATGGTGCATAATTGGATTTCTTCAAAAGCGGTCAATGCAAAAGGTCAAATTTCAACTGGACTGTTAAATGAACCAGGGGCAAAATCGTCCAACTTGTAAAATAATTGGAATTTTTGAGTGAGGATTTTTGCAACACCTCACAAATGGCATTTGAAACTTGTTGGAATATTCACAACATGCCAAGGCCTCATGGTTTGATATCTAGCTTTTGAAATGGACTTGGAAATGCATAACATAAGCCATCACATAGTGAAAATGCAAAGTATGAAGAATTTGGACATGAGACCTATGCCATTAGCTTCCAAATGATTTTTGTAACTTGCTCAAAGTTTAAAATTACTGCTGCAAGGTTTCTAATCATCCAAAGGCAAAAAAGGCCAAATGCATCATAAGCTTGATTTTGCTAATCTCATTTTTTGACTAATCTTGATTAAGTGGTGGATTAGGAGCAAGTATATAAAGATAATTATAACAGAATTCCAAAGACTAATCACAATTCACAAATTCAACAAAAAATCTCAAGAACTCTCTCATTTTTCTCTCACTTTTTCACATTGCATATTGACATTTTTTCAATCTTTCATCAACATTTCTTCAAGTTCCATGCTAGTGCTTGGTGGATTCGTGATTTGTGTGTATTGGTGAAGTTCTGTTTGCAGGTTTTGGATCAAGGAAGCTCACGATCACAACTGTCCAAATCACCCTACATCCATGGCAGTCCATATTTGCTGCGATTTGAGGCATTGTTAAGCCATTCCGAAGCTTCCTCACACCTTCCTAGCTGCTGTAGATCATCTGTTTTCACCATTGGAGCTCCGAAACTCGCCGATTCCGATACTGCACGTCAAGAAGGTTCGGATTCGATCATCACCATTTCACAAATTTCGTTGTGGTTCTTGTAGAATACACCTTGTAGATCACGCAGCAATTCGTAGAATTGAATATCGTTGTGAATTGATTGAGTAATCCTTGATTTAAGTTTTGACGCGATTTCTTCTTTCTTTCGATTCGCTTCGTGTGTTAATTTCTGGACGAAATCGAAGTCATAATCATGATCCTGATGTGATGCCGATTCCAACGATGTATAGATTGTAGATTTTCGTTAACGTTTGCTCGTAACTGAATCGCGAGGTGATGAACACACCGGCTGCGCGAGGAAGAAGATGATTCCGGAAAATTTCTCCAGTTTGATTCGTTATTTGGCCGTGCGATTTTTGAATGCTGTTTCCCGCTTGGAATAAGCGAATCCGGTGTCGCCATGTCATTAAAACTGGACGCAGCGTTTTGGCTGTGGAGTTAATAATTACAATATTGCCATTGTCATCAAAAATTAATTAATTAATTCATATAAATCTCAAATAATTATGAAATAAATATTTCACAACTTCAAAAAATCATAAAATGACCAATAATCATCCAAATAATTCAAGACTTTTTTTGTTAGTCTTCATTTTTCATCTACTTTTTTATAGAATCAAAAAATAAAATAGTGCTTGGTGGAATTTTTAATTGCCATAGAAGTCTTTACAATGTACACAAACTTCACATGCCTTGTCATTTTAATTGTAAAATCACCATACATAATCCAAATTAAATGAAATTTTAGATGTAGGTTTTTGACTCATTTCTGGAATTTTTGACATAGGATTTGTATTTTTTAAACCTCTGGTTTTTTTACTATGATTTATTGAATTTGAGTGCATTGAAATGTGATACAAAATGATATGTTGAGTTCCCTGTTTTTTTTACCATGCTTCCATTAGGCCTATGGCCTTGATTTTTTGCATGTAGCACCTTTGACATGTTAACATTCACTAGGATTTTTCGTGGATTTTTATAATCCATTTCTTAATCGATTAGGATTTTTGAGTGCTGCCTAGCATTTTAGGGCCTTGTTTGTGACACATTTGTATATATGTTGCCATATCCTCATACCTTACCCTATGACCATGAAATTTGGTAGAGTAGTTCCTGACATGTGTAGCTTTCATTTGGCTTTGGTCCTACTAATTTCCCATGTAATGTCACTGTTTACCATTGGATTGAAGTTAGCATACATTTTGTAGCTTCATTTGGTTGTGTTTTTGCATGCTTTGTCATGTTGAATTAATTCCCATAGTCCCACTAGGCCAAATTGTATGAAAATTGACATGTAGCTTGTTGAATGTCCTCTGTTTAGGATATAATTTTTGTGGAATTTTCCATGCTGTTTTGGTATTTTTTGTGATGTGATCTTGCTGGTTGCTCATATGTGATTTACATTTGCTTCCTTTGCCTTACATGATGCATAAATTGAAATAGGGGCATAGTTTGGATTTGGGACCAATTGGAGTCCTTTCTTAATTGAAATATCTTGGTTTTGAGCATGATTTACTTGCTGTTTTAGGATTTATCCGTCCTTTGGACCCTAGGCTTGGCCTAGTGGTCCAGTTACTTATGTTTGAGCTTGACTTTGACTTTTCAGGTTAAAAAGCTAATGCCTTAAGGAGGTTGATACATGATTGAGTTGAATTCATTTGACTAATTGTTAGTTTTGTAGGGCTTGGTTCACTTGACCTTTGTGCTAGGCACATGATGTACATCATTGTTTGATTGTTGATTGATTCTTAATGTTGTTGTTTTGTTTATGTTGGGATGCTGATTCTGTTTGACTGTTTCCAGGTACCCCTAGTTGCTCAGTTCTCTTAAGAACTTGCATTGCTTTGCTTATAAGCAATTGGCATTGAGGTATAGAACCTTCTTCTTCATGTAGTCTGGAGACCCGGCTGTTATTTGGCCGGGCAAACTGTCTGAAGTCCTCCTTAAGAGGCAATGCTTGTGTATGTTTATATTTGTCCCAAGCAGGAAAAGTCCTCATTTGAGGCAATTGGTGGAAGGTAGGGATAAGCAATCTATCCCCCACTATTCTGTGAGTCTTCTCCTTGCTCCCATTACATGGTTGTAGCATTGAGATCCAAACCCAAGATCTATCGAGTCTAATTGGGGAAAGAGTTCCATCTTTCTGAACTCCCCCACATTCTTATATTTACATGCTCTCTCGGACCTGAGATAGAAGCAATGAGGCACACCCCTCATCACCTTTCATCTAGCTTCACCTTAGCCCCTCAATGGCAAGGTTAAGAGCTAACCTGACCCCGATACAGAGGCTTGTTTGTTGAGGTTGATATGACCCCTCGACTAAAGCCTAACCCTGATGTTTGAGCCCCTTGTTGGTGTGTTTATTTCATGCTGTATATGTTTGTGTGGTGTGATTGTATCCCCTAGGTTTGCTAGACTCCGCGTAGTCTCGTTTGCATGTCAATTAAGGTAGCACGGTTCCTTCGTATAGGACTTCCTTTCTTGCTTGAGCTTTCCTAAAACACAAACAAACATTATCCCCTCTTAAGGATATGTCCACTCCTTCTACTACAGGTGAGTAAGTCTCCAAAGGTCGAGCATCCGGTAGATTGTGTAGTGACGTTATCCACTTAAAAAACACAAACCAACAGGAATAGTTTAGCCGAACTACGGCAACTCTGATTCTCATGTTCAGATGAGATACGTAGGCACGAGATGCGATGTCTTGTCGAGTTTGACTAACAACTAACACTAATTCTTTTCTCTCGCCCTCGTTGCGATTGAGACCTCCCCTTTCTCTTGCCCTAGTTGCAATCGAGACCCTTTTTCTCCTTGCGTGTGTAGGAGATGGATGTAAGCCCAGCGATTGGCATTCCACATCCTGTGTCTTGTTGTGTGCTTGGAAGCTGATGTAAGTCCATCGAGTGGCATTCGGGTCCCAGTGTTAGTGCGTGTTTTTGGTTCGGATGCTGATGTAAGTCCAGTGATTGGCATTCAGGCTCCTCGTTTGCCTCCTTGTGTGTGTTTTTGGTTCGGATGCTGATGTAAGCCCAGTGATTGGCATTCAGGCTCCACGTTTGCCATTGCCTGTGTTCGTTTGTGTGCGTGTTTGTCGAGCTACGAATGCTCTGATTCTCCTTCGTCCAAAGGAGATACGTATGCATAGGATGCGACGTCCTAGCGAGCATGTGTCGTTTCCCCAGTCCGAACTACTTAGACTCTGATGTCTATGCTTGATAGACTAAGTAGGCCCAGGATGCGATATCCTGCCGAGTCAGTTTCAGTCTTGTTTGCTTCCTGTGTCTCTTTCAGCCAGTATGTGTGTGTGTGAGCAGTGTTTTTAGCAACCATTTTCCCTTCCTATTGTGCGTGGATCCCGTCGAGTACGACGGATGCGTAGGGGTGCTAATACCTTCCCTTCGCATAACCGACTCCCGATCCCATTCTCTTTGGTCGCGAGACCACGTCTTTTCCAGGTTTACTCTGAGCGTTTCCTTTCCCTCTTTTGGGATAAATAACGCACGGTGGCGGCTCTGTTGTTTCTTTCCTTTCCCGCCGGTTTTTCGCGTAATGCGACAGCTGGCGACTCTGCTGGGGAGAGGTACAACTAAGAAGTTGACCTGTGCTGGTCCATCTTCCCTAAGCTAGTCTCTCCTAACGCTCTCTAGGTTAGGGCCTTGGTTGCTTTGTGCTGTTATTTATTGCATTCATTGTATATATGTGCATTTATTGTTTGCATTTATTGTTTGCATGTATGTTTGCATGCATCATACTGTCATTGAACTGTCTCCTGTGCAGGTGGTTCTTCTGTCTGGGGTGGGTGTTCTGAGTGGGGCTAAAACCCAGGCCCGAGTATACACCTAGGATTAGTGTGGTATCACGTTCCTCATTTGCTATATTAGTATATTGTTGCAACGTGACATACCACAAGCCGGACGAGGTTCATTGGAGAGCTTTCCATTGTGGAATATTTCACTTTGGTTTAGTTATCTCTTCTGGGCTATTGACTCCGGTGACCGATCATTTCCCGGATCTTTGGTTTAGATGATCTTAAGAGAGCTACAATGGCACACCCGAAAGGGCAAACCCATTGAGTATCCTTGTCCGATTGTCGAGACCATTATCCGCCTTAGGATAACCTGATTAGAATTTACCTGTGAGGGGAGGGTGATTCTTACAGATGCATGTTCTGATGGTGACTTTGATGGTGACTTTTGGTTTCGTTGATCAGAGTCATATTTATAAGTCGGATTTATGGATCGTTATTTCTGGACGCCGGAGGTTTGACCCCGGTATTGATCAGAGGGTTCCGTTTATTTCGGATCCCTGGGCTGAATTTAAGGTTGGTCCGTTGGTGACTCGGTTCCTCAGATTGGGTTCAGATGACAGTTGACCAGTTGACTTTGGGGTTTCAGATGGTTGTGATCAGAGTTCGAGCCGAAACTTCGATCCTGTGTCCAGATATGCACAGCTTGCCAGTCGTGTCTGCATCATGTGCATCATAGCATGTTTATTTTTCAAAAGAAACGCAATCAACAAAAAAAAAAGAATCAATAAAAAAATTGAAAAAAAAGAGAAAAAAAATGATCTCTGCATGCATATCATTTCTCAGGTACATTCCAGAGTCTGTTCACTGATAGATCCGGGTACTCATTTACAGGTGAAATTGTTGGTTTCACTCGGTACTCATTGCTCTTGTATACTGTGTCGTTGCTGCAGATTGCTTCTTTTTCGAAGATGAATCAGACTCTTTGAAGGCCTGAGAAATGATCATTATCATGTGCATCATATGCATTAGCATCATAATCATAACATGTTGCATAACAGGTGTTCTAGTTCGGACTTCTCACTCTGGCTCCTGTCTGAGACAGGATTGTTGATCATCGTCCGCACCGCAACCAGATCGAATCATCAGAGGAGTATGGATCAGGTTCAGACTGAGTTGGCTGAGATGAGGGCAAACATGGCCCAGTTCATGACCATGATGCAAGGGGTCGTTCAGGGGCAAGAGGAGCTGCGAGCCTTAGCCCAGAGACAGGAAGCCATGATTCTGCCACCCAGTCGTGCTTCACCAGAGGGGGTCCCCGTTAATGATCAAATTGCTGCTGTCACTATTCCCGTCAACAACTACGACGTGGATGATGATTTGAGGGGTATCATAGTCAATGGACAGCCTCTTGCTACAGAAACTGTTAATGTCAGAGCAACCCGTACTCCGGTTCGCCATCGTGGCTCTTCAAGTTCGTTGAATTCTAAGAAGCCATTCTCTGGAGCACCCAAAAAGGGAGAGAGTGAAACAAATGCTGTGCACCGGAGAGGGAGTGCGAACAGAGGACAATATCGTCAAGCTTCCGCTGTGACTATTCCAGCAACCCAACAGCAACAGGGAAGGCCAACTCGGCGGTATCAACATCAACAACATCGTCCGCAACAGCAAGCTTACCAGCCTCCCTATGATAATCAAGCCGGTACAAGTAATGAGAGGAAGAGGGTCATTTTTGATCCGATCCCTATGTCTTACGCAGAGCTGTATCCCTCGTTGATAGAGCGGAACTTGATTACTCCCAAAGACCCGCCGGCTATACCCGTCAACCCTCGGTGGTGGTATAGGCCTGAGCAGCATTGTGTGTATCATTCGGGTGCTCCTGGTCATGATGTGGATAGTTGCTTTCAGTTGAAAATGAAGGTTCAAGACCTCGGGCAGTCAGGTATTCTGAACTTTGAAGACTTAGGTCCCCGTGTTAATCAAGCTTGAAGATAACAAGTCGCGGGCTGGCGTTGGCTTTTCTCCTGAGGTCTTCAACAAAGAGGGTTGATCAAAAGCAGAAGCTGCTGATGCAAAGGATACTGACAGTTGTCATCCCTGGTGGGATCTATCACAATTGGGTCACTGTGGGCGTTCCTACAGTTGTTCAGAAGTCAGAGCAATAATCACTTTGTTTAAAAACCCTTCTCCCATGCCAAAAGGAGAAGTGATGACATTGTTGGCAACATTTTGTGCAATGATATTTTCATTCAAGTAAATGCATGTTAAACATTTGTTTTTCCAATTGTTTTCCCTTTTCGCTTTTTGCATGAAATTGGTGATCACAAAAAACCCTAAAAACAGGAATAAAAGCAATCTTTTCATCTGCATAACGATTGTCTTGTTTGATTTCCAAAAAGCTTTTCATATCAAATCATTATGCAGGTTGTTTCTTAAACCCATTGAACATAATGATCGGACGTCATCTCCCAATTTTGAATTCCCTGTATTCGAAGTAGAAGAAGATGATGTTGAAGGGACTCCTGACGAGATTTCCCGACTTCTTGAGCAAGAAAAGAAGATCACTCAGCTGCATCTCGAGAATCAGCAGAACAGCCAACTGGGGCATCAAAAAAAAAAATCAATCAAAAAAAAAAAAAACAAAGAAAGAAAGGGTGCAAAAGAAATCAAAAGAAATCAAAAGCAAAATCAAAAGAAAAAACAAAGGAAAAATAGCACCCTCAAAGTCCCAAGTTGACTGATGCTGAATTCGATCGAAAAGAAGAGATTAACTGCCAGGTGTCATGGTCAGTTATATCAGCAGAGAGTGACGAAAGCATTCGACTAGAAGGTCGAGTCTCGAGTTCTGAGAAAATGACCTTGTGCTCAAGAAAGTCTTGTCTTTCGTGCCCGATTCCAGGGGCAAGTGGACTCCAAGCTATGAACGTCCATATGTTTTCAAGAGAGCCTTTTCAGGCGGTGCTTTGACACTTACAGCAATGGATGAAGAAGTTCACCCGTCCTGTGAATCCAGATGCAGTCAAGAAATACTTAGCCTAAAAATAAAAAAAAGCAGAACAGCTCGCTAAGTCGAACACCCCAAAGGGTAACTTAGGCAAAAAGGAGCGTCTCGGTGGATTGAAAACCCGAAAGGGCGATCCAGGCAAAAGTTAGAGACATTGAAAAAAGAATTTGCATCTCGCTAGATTGAGCACCTCACACTGGGGCAATCTAGGCAAAAATTAGGGATTTGGCAAGTAACTGCATCTTGACAAGACCGTGTTCTATATCTGTCATCCGCCAGGAATTCTCTATGCGTCGTCGACCGAAGCTTTGAATACATCGAAAATTCGGAATGGTAGAGGAAAGGTCATTATGTTCAATGTAGCCCTCTCCAATATACATCACCGATTTCAAACTTGTACAGATCTATGGGGTCTCGCCCTTTGCAGACTACCATTCCATCACATCGATTTGAGCTTTTACCCCATTATTTGCACTCTTATTTGTTTCAACTTAACAAATGTTTTGCATGTTTTAATTGATAAAGTATCATTGTTTTCAAAATAAACAAAAAAATTTCACAAAATTGTTCTTAAACAAAGTGAACATTCACAATGATGAAAGGATACCTAGGAGACCCGCAGTGCTCTCCCAAGGGTGGTATGATTACCGACGGGTAAGACCGTCGTTCGTATCTCGAGCATAACTGTATCTTTGTCCTGTAGAACCTTTTCATGGTCTCTCCTCAGCGAGGTTGCTCAGTGCAGTGTTGGTTGAAGTTGTTCATCTTCACGTCCCCGACAGTGCAACATGTTTTCTCCAAGTCTCTGTTAGCCCTATGGTGGGGCATCCCTAATAGAGTGTTGTTTGAGCCCTATCGTGGGGCATCCCCAGCAAGGTTGTTGTTTTGGACATTATCGTGGGCCAGTTCTCAAGCAGTAGGTGTACTGAAGACTTCAATTTTCGTCTCCCCAGCAGAGCAGTCTTCTCTTCTCCCCGGCATGGGTGGTTGTCTTTGGAAGATTCGGTACTTGGTGGATTGACATCCCAGTACTCCGTCATTTCCCTTGGATAGATTCCTCAGCAGAGTTGCTGGCATGATGAACTTTATCAACGCCTGTCTCTTTTCTCCAGAGGTCTGGTTGATTCTTGGTATCTCCATTCTCCAGCATGAGTGAGAAGTCGGTGCTCTCCCCGCAGAGTTTTCCTCAAGCAGACTTCTTCAAGCAGAGTCTCCCCACAGAGTTGGAGTATCTGATCAGTGGGCTCCCTAGCGGGGTTTTCATTCACTTTGCATTTTGCATGTAGTGATCATTGCATCCTCAAATCGCGTAGCATTTCCATTCATAATGGAGCATTACGCCATAGAAAAATTCAAACATATGCATTCATGTGTTAACCCGATCAGACCGTCTCCCCGGCAGAGGCAGCTTCTTGTTCGACGTCTGTACATCACTTTCGCTACAGTTGCTCCTGACGGCATTCAGGATTGGTACCCCCAGAGAGGTTTATTTCCTCATCCGTTGGTGATTGAAAAACCTGGTTCTACCCAGTAGCCTCCTAGTAGATGTGGGTGTGTCTGATCTCTCCATGTAGAGTCTACCCCTTAAGCAGAAAGTGTCCATCCTTTCCTGCCATTTCCCCACTGAGATAGATCCTCGTGGATGACGGTTGCTTCCGTTCCCTCCCTAATGGGATGGGTTTTCCCTATTGAGTTCTTTCCTCATTAGGATGAGTCTTGATTCAGTTTGCCTTTTTGGATCGATCCTAAATTGGCTTCTTGTTGACTGTCTCTTGTGTTGCCCTGGGGCATGAATGAATAGTGGCTCACTAACCGGTACTCATTCATCTTATCCTCAGCGGAATTGGTGGGCTTCTACCTACAAACCGGTAGTTGTAAGTCCTATCTTTGTGGTTTTCTACCAAATCGGTAGTTGTAAAATCCCACTTTCATCCCCTTGGTGGAGTTAACCCTGTGTGCTCATCTTATCGATGACTGGTTACTTTTCCGTGGTTTTCTGCCTACTAACCAGTAGATGTAATCCCCTCTGCGCAGTTATCAGTATCCGGTTTTCGGTATTGATATTATTTTCCCCTCTGGATACTTGCCTTGATCAAGCAGTATTGTCCCCGGTGGGTCTCCCCCTTTCTTTTGGGTATTTGCTCCGAGTTAGCAACTTTATCCCTTTTGATGCCTTTCTTTTCGGTCGTTTATCCGTCTAACCTGCAATCCGGTTATGGATAATCTTCCATGCGAGTGTGTTATCTACGTTTTGACGACTATAGATAATATATCTCATGCACTCTCTGGTCAGTCTTTTGATTGTTTTCTCCAGCAGAGTAAGATTCGTATTCCTTGTGGAATCGAATTTCCATCCTTTAACAAGTTTGCTTTCGCTCTCTTCAGGATGATGTCGGTTGATTTATCCATTTAACAACCTACAACCCGGTTATGGATAATCTTCCATGCGAGCATGTTATCTACGTTTTGACGGCTATAGATAATATATCTCATGCACTCTCTGGTCAGTCTTTTGATTGTTTTCTCCAGCAGAGTAAGATTCGTATTCCTTGTGGAATCGAATTTCCATCCTTTAACAAGTTTGCTTTCGCTCTCTTCAGGATGATGTCGGTTGATTTATCCATTTAACAACCTACAACCCGGTTATGGATAATCTTCCATGCGAGCATGTTATCTACGTTTCGACGGCTATAGATAATATGTCTCATGCGCTCTTGGGTCGAAGTCGTCCTCCCTAGTTGAGTAAGATTTGTATTCCTTTGTTCGGAATCGAACGTCCATCCTTTAACAAGTTCGCCTTTGCTCTCTTCAGGATGATGTCGGTCGATCTATCCATCTAACAACCTCCAATCCGGTTATGGATAATCTTCCATGCGAGTATGTTATCTACGTTTCGACGGCTATAGATAATATATCTCATGCACTCTCTGGTCAGTCTTTTGATTGCTTTCTCCAGCTGAGTAAGATTCGTATTCCTTGTGGAATCGAATGTCCATCCTTTAACAAGATCGCTTTTCTAGCCCTCTTCAGGATGTTGAGTGTTTTGGAACACAAACCAATTCACGTTTGGTCGGTCACCTGTTTTCTGCCTACAACCCAGCATCCTTGGTGTTCCTTCCTGTCTACTCTCTGTCATGACCTTGATCCCCAGAGATTTTCCTCCTCTCCGTTGGTGTCGATAAACGTCGAGTTTTTCCCTATCATCTGTTGATGATTTGGTTGCGTCCTTCTTCCCTAGTGAAGATTCCTCCTCTCCGTTGGTGTCGATAAACGTCGAGTTTTTCCCTATCATCCGTTGATGATTTGGTTGCGTCATTCTTCCCTAGTGAAGATTCCTCCTCTCCGTTGGTGTCGATAAACGTCGAGTTTTTCCTAGTCGTCCGATGACGTCTAGTTGCTTACCCTTCACAGATCATTCATTAATGACTGTTGATTCCCCTCAGAGTTGTCCCTCCTCTCCGTTGGTGTCGATAAACGTCGAGTTTTTCCTATTCGTCCTATGACGTCTAGTTGTACCCTTCCCCAAGTGGATTTACCTCCCCGTTGGTTTCGATAAACGTTGTGTTTTTCTCATTCGTCCGATGACGTCTGATTGTGTACCCTATTCCCATTCATTCATTAATGTCTGGTTGATTTCCCAACCAGAATTCCCAGTAGACGTCCTATTCGGTTTCCGGTTGTGGTGCCTTTCCCTCGTGAAGTGGCTTTCTCCTTCTCCCTTTCGTCCTATGACGTCTGGCTGAGTTTCCTCCTTCTCCGTTGGTGTCGATAAACGTTGAGTCTCCCTTTCGTCCTATGACGTCTGGCTGAGTTTTCTCCTTCTCCGTTGGTGTCGATAAACGTTGAGTCTCCCTTTCGTCCTATGACGTCTGGCTGAGTTTTCTCCTTCTCCGTTGGTGTCGATAAACGTTGAGTCTCCCTTTCGTCCTATGACGTCTGGTTGAGTTTTCTCCTTCTCCGTTGGTGTCGATAAACGTTGAGTCTCCCTTTCGTCCTATGACGTCTGGCTGAGTTTTCTCCTTCTCCATTGGTGTCGATAAACGTTGAGTCTCCCTTTCGTCCTATGACGTCTGGTTGAGTTTTCTACCTCTCCGTTGGTCTTGGTAAACGTTGAGTCTTTCCCATTTCGTCCGCTGACGTATGGTTGTATCACTATCCTTCCCATTCATCCTATGATGTCTGGTTACCTCCCCGTTGGTCTTGGTAAACGTTGAGTCTTTCCCATTTCGTCCGCTGACGTATGGTTGTATCACTATCATTCCCATTCATCCTATGATGTCTGGTTACCTCTCCGTTGGTCTTGGTAAACGTTGAGTTTTTCCCCATTTCGTCCGCTGACGTATGGTTGTATCACTATCTTTCCATTCATTCATTAATGATTGGTTACCTCTCCGTTGGTCTTGGTAAACGTTGAGTTTTTCCCCATTACGTCCGCTGACGTATGGTTGTATCCTTTCCTGGTTATCCCCAGTAGAGTTGATTTACCTCTCCGTTGGTCTTGGTAAACGTTGAGTTTTTCCTAGTTGTCCGTTGGCGTCTAGTTGAGATGATTTCTGATCCCAGTCATCGTGTGTCGATGTCTGGATGTGCTTGTACCTCTGAAAAAAAAAACAATAAAAACAAGAAAACAAAAAATTTCCCAGCAGTGTGCAAATTTCTACGGTTCTTGGTATTCAATCCCTGTTTACCCTGAAAGTCTGACAGCTGTTGCTCTCATCCATTCGGGTTCCTAGTTGATTGAATAGGGGCAGCTGTAGCACCTCAAATTTGCACCCTACCATTGAATACATTCATTTCATATTAGGGCATAGCATTAACATGTCCACTGCATAACATTGCATTGTCCATTTGCCCAAGTGCAAGCTCAATTGGTGGATTGGGTCAGACTGGTCAGGAGAATCAGTCAATCAAGCAAGTGAGTGCCATTTTCATTGGGACAAGGCCCTAGGGTTGATTTATCAAGCTCATATGGTCTAAGGATCATTTTGAAGTGGTTTGGCCAAAGGTTGGATGCTCAGAAGTCACCAGTCATTGTTCAGTCAACCAGAAACCCTAGAAAGTCAACTGTGGTCAACTGTGCCCGATTTTATGGATTGGAAGGTGGGAAATGGTTTGAAAGGCCTCATTCATGTCCATATGAGTCTCATTTGATATATCAAAGACCAAGGTTGAAGATTTGGAGGTCAGACAGAAAGTTTCCAAAAATAGCAGGTGACCTGTAATTTCAGCTGCCCAAAATGGAAACTTTTTCCCCTCAAAATAACTTCATCCTACAAGCTTCAAATGGAATTTTGTCCAACATGAAAGTTGAAGAGCTTGACCTCACCTTTCCAAAAAGTCCAAGAACTTGAAAATCCAATGCATGGTTGGAAAATTAGGGCTCAGTGAATTTCAAAAATGACCCGTAATCAGGAGGGCATAACTTCCACATGGGTTGTCCAAATTGCAAGTTCTTTATATGCACAAACTCCATTTGACATGTACTTTCATGGTGCATAATTGGATTTCTTCAAAAGCGGTCAATGCAAAAGGTCAAATTTCAACTGGACTGTTAAATGAACCAGGGGCAAAATCGTCCAACTTGTAAAATAATTGGAATTTTTGAGTGAGGATTTTTGCAACACCTCACAAATGGCATTTGAAACTTGTTGGAATATTCACAACATGCCAAGGCCTCATGGTTTGATATCTAGCTTTTGAAATGGACTTGGAAATGCATAACATAAGCCATCACATAGTGAAAATGCAAAGTATGAAGAATTTGGACATGAGACCTATGCCATTAGCTTCCAAATGATTTTTGTAACTTGCTCAAAGTGTAAAATTACTGCTGCAAGGTTTCTAATCATCCAAAGGCAAAAAAGGCCAAATGCATCATAAGCTTGATTTTGCTAATCTCATTTTTTGACTAATCTTGATTAAGTGGTGGATTAGGAGCAAGTATATAAAGATAATTATAACAGAATTCCAAAGACTAATCACAATTCACAAATTCAACAAAAAATCTCAAGAACTCTCTCATTTTTCTCTCACTTTTTCACATTGCATATTGACATTTTTTCAATCTTTCATCAACATTTCTTCAAGTTCCATGCTAGTGCTTGGTGGATTCGTGATTTGTGTGTATTGGTGAAGTTCTGTTTGCAGGTTTTGGATCAAGGAAGCTCACGATCACAACTGTCCAAATCACCCTACATCCATGGCAGTCCATATTTGCTGCGATTTGAGGCATTGTTAAGCCATTCCGAAGCTTCCTCACACCTTCCTAGCTGCTGTAGATCATCTGTTTTCACCATTGGAGCTCCGAAACTCGCCGATTCCGATACTGCACGTCAAGAAGGTTCGGATTCGATCATCACCATTTCACAAATTTCGTTGTGGTTCTTGTAGAATACACCTTGTAGATCACGCAGCAATTCGTAGAATTGAATATCGTTGTGAATTGATTGAGTAATCCTTGATTTAAGTTTTGACGCGATTTCTTCTTTCTTTCGATTCGCTTCGTGTGTTAATTTCTGGACGAAATCGAAGTCATAATCATGATCCTGATGTGATGCCGATTCCAACGATGTATAGATTGTAGATTTTCGTTAACGTTTGCTCGTAACTGAATCGCAAGGTGATGAACACACCGGCTGCGCGAGGAAGAAGATGATTCCGGAAAATTTCTCCAGTTTGATTCGTTATTTGGCCGTGCGATTTTTGAATGCTGTTTCCCGCTTGGAATAAGCGAATCCGGTGCCGCCATGTCATTAAAACTGGACGCAGCGTTTTGGCTGTGGAGTTAATAATTACAATATTGCCATTGTCATCAAAAATTAATTAATTAATTCATATAAATCTCAAATAATTATGAAATAAATATTTCACAACTTCAAAAAATCATAAAATGACCAATAATCATCCAAATAATTCAAGACTTTTTTTGTTATTCTTCATTTTTCATCTACTTTTTTATAGAATCAAAAAATAAAATAGTGCTTGGTGGAATTTTTAATTGCCATAGAAGTCTTTACAATGTACACAAACTTCACATGCCTTGTCATTTTAATTGTAAAATCACCATACATAATCCAAATTAAATGAAATTTTAGATGTAGGTTCTTGACTCATTTCTGGAATTTTTGACATAGGATTTGTATTTTTTAAACCTCTGGTTTTTTTACTATGATTTATTGAATTTGAGTGCATTGAAATGTGATACAAAATGATATGTTGAGTTCCCTGTTTTTTTTACCATGCTTCCATTAGGCCTATGGCCTTGATTTTTTGCATGTAGCACCTTTGACATGTTAACATTCACTAGGATTTTTCGTGGATTTTTATAATCCATTTCTTAATCGATTAGGATTTTTGAGTGCTGCCTAGCATTTTAGGGCCTTGTTTGTGACACATTTGTATATATGTTGCCATATCCTCATACCTTACCCTATGACCATGAAATTTGGTAGAGTAGTTCCTGACATGTGTAGCTTTCATTTGGCTTTGGTCCTACTAATTTCCCATGTAATGTCACTGTTTACCATTGGATTGAAGTTAGCATACATTTTGTAGCTTCATTTGGTTGTGTTTTTGCATGCTTTGTCATGTTGAATTAATTCCCATAGTCCCACTAGGCCAAATTGTATGAAAATTGACATGTAGCTTGTTGAATGTCCTCTGTTTAGGATATAATTTTTGTGGAATTTTCCATGCTGTTTTGGTATTTTTTGTGATGTGATCTTGCTGGTTGCTCATATGTGATTTACATTTGCTTCCTTTGCCTTACATGATGCATAAATTGAAATAGGGGCATAGTTTGGATTTGGGACCAATTGGAGTCCTTTCTTAATTGAAATATCTTGGTTTTGAGCATGATTTACTTGCTGTTTTAGGATTTATCCGTCCTTTGGACCCTAGGCTTGGCCTAGTGGTCCAGTTACTTATGTTTGAGCTTGACTTTGACTTTTCAGGTTAAAAAGCTAATGCCTTAAGGAGGTTGATACATGATTGAGTTGAATTCATTTGACTAATTGTTCGTTTTGTAGGGCTTGGTTCACTTGACCTTTGTGCTAGGCACATGATGTACATCATTGTTTGATTGTTGATTGATTCTTAATGTTGTTGTTTTGTTTATGTTGGGATGCTGATTCTGTTTGACTGTTTCCAGGTACCCCTAGTTGCTCAGTTCTCTTAAGAACTTGCATTGCTTTGCTTATAAGCAATTGGCATTGAGGTATAGAACCTTCTTCTTCATGTAGTCTGGAGACCCGGCTGTTATTTGGCCGGGCAAACTGTCTGAAGTCCTCCTTAAGAGGCAATGCTTGTGTATGTTTATATTTGTCCCAAGCAGGAAAAGTCCTCATTTGAGGCAATTGGTGGAAGGTAGGGATAAGCAATCTATCCCCCACTATTCTGTGAGTCTTCTCCTTGCTCCCATTACATGGTTGTAGCATTGAGATCCAAACCCAAGATCTATCGAGTCTAATTGGGGAAAGAGTTCCATCTTTCTGAACTCCCCCACATTCTTATATTTACATGCTCTCTCGGACCTGAGATAGAAGCAATGAGGCACACCCCTCATCACCTTTCATCTAGCTTCACCTTAGCCCCTCAATGGCAAGGTTAAGAGCTAACCTGACCCCGATACAGAGGCTTGTTTGTTGAGGTTGATATGACCCCTCGACTAAAGCCTAACCCTGATGTTTGAGCCCCTTGTTGGTGTGTTTATTTCATGCTGTATATGTTTGTGTGGTGTGATTGTATCCCCTAGGTTTGCTAGACTCCGCGTAGTCTCGTTTGCATGTCAATTAAGGTAGCACGGTTCCTTCGTATAGGACTTCCTTTCTTGCTTGAGCTTTCCTAAAACACAAACAAACATTATCCCCTCTTAAGGATATGTCCACTCCTTCTACTACAGGTGAGTAAGTCTCCAAAGGTCGAGCATCCGGTAGATTGTGTAGTGACGTTATCCACTTAAAAACCACAAACCAACAGGAATAGTTTAGCCGAACTACGGCAACTCTGATTCTCATGTTCAGATGAGATACGTAGGCACGAGATGCGATGTCTTGTCGAGTTTGACTAACAACTAACACTAATTCTTTTCTCTCGCCCTCGTTGCGATTGAGACCTCCCCTTTCTCTTGCCCTAGTTGCAATCGAGACCCTTTTTCTCCTTGCGTGTGTAGGAGATGGATGTAAGCCCAGCGATTGGCAGTCCACATCCTGTGTCTTGTTGTGTGCTTGGAAGCTGATGTAAGTCCATCGAGTGGCATTCGGGTCCCAGTGTTAGTGCGTGTTTTTGGTTCGGATGCTGATGTAAGTCCAGTGATTGGCATTCAGGCTCCTCGTTTGCCTCCTTGTGTGTGTTTTTGGTTCGGATGCTGATGTAAGCCCAGTGATTGGCATTCAGGCTCCACGTTTGCCATTGCCTGTGTTCGTTTGTGTGCGTGTTTGCCGAGCTACGAATGCTCTGATTCTCCTTCGTCCAAAGGAGATACGTATGCATAGGATGCGACGTCCTAGCGAGCATGTGTCGTTTCCCCAGTCCGAACTACTTAGACTCTGATGTCTATGCTTGATAGACTAAGTAGGCCCAGGATGCGATATCCTGCCGAGTCAGTTTCAGTCTTGTTTGCTTCCTGTGTCTCTTTCAGCCAGTATGTGTGTGTGTGAGCAGTGTTTTTAGCAACCATTTTCCCTTCCTATTGTGCGTGGATCCCGTCGAGTACGACGGATGCGTAGGGGTGCTAATACCTTCCCTTCGCATAACCGACTCCCGATCCCATTCTCTTTGGTCGCGAGACCACGTCTTTTCCAGGTTTACTCTGAGCGTTTCCTTTCCCTCTTTTGGGATAAATAACGCACGGTGGCGGCTCTGTTGTTTCTTTCCTTTCCCGCCGGTTTTTCGCGTAATGCGACATATATATGTGATGTTTGTATATATGTATGTATGATATAATCTGTTTGTTGTGCTTGGTGATCTCTTAGTGGTGAGATAAGTTCTAACCCGAACTTGAGTGCAATTAAGATAGGAGGATGGTATAGTCATGTTCGACTTGTCTGGAGTAGTCCTTAACAAGTTGGCTTGAGATCCATCCGCTCAGTGGAGACTCTTTTGGATTTGGAAATGTCACACAAGTATTTATGGTTAGGCATTATTATTTATAATTTGGGTCTGAGAAGCTGAGGACTGTAGAACATTTACCCCCTCTTGGCCTATTTAGGACGTAGTGCGAAACTGTTCAAGTGTAGACTTGATAACAGTTGTTACACGATACTACACTCAGACGAGTTTCTCTTGAGAATATTATGGGTCGATGAGTCAGTCATCTTAACCTGTAATATCCGATAGATGGAATTGAGACTCTGGGAACTTTTTAGAACATGATCTACAGGTTTTTATCCTTAGTTCACTCCTTTGGGATGGTTCTTACCCAGACTCCATGCTCGTGACAGGGTCGATGAGTCAGTCATCTTAACCTGTAATATCCGATAGATGGAATTGAGACTCTGGGAACTTTTTAGAACATGATCTACAGGTTTTTATCCTTAGTTCACTCCTTTGGGATGGTTCTTACCCAGACTCCATGCTCGTGACGTACAATAAACCCTTGATTCTTGGTTGATACAATCAAGTCTTGCCAATACAATGGAACTTGGGTGTTGATAAGGTGAAAACCATAATCCACCAAAATGGATGATTGATCTTAACAATGACTTGATTCATCCCTTGACCTTTGTTTGCCTTGTGTGTGATCCCTTATTTGTGATTGTTGCATTCATACATTCATGTGCATCATAACATTCATCACACAAAAATTTCGAGGAACTGAGGTATCATTTGCAAATATTTTCAGACCATGGACTATGGACGAAGGAACACTAAGAAGTACAGTTTCAGATGTCCCAACTTGAAAGAGTTAAGGAAGCTAGCATCTTTTGTATTAGATCCCTTGGACTTCATGGGAAGCTTTTTCCTATCTTGTCTGCTGATGTGGTTGAAGGACTTTTGAGTGTGTTAGTGAAGTTCTATGATCCTCTCTACCGTTGTTTCACTTTCCCAGATTTTCAGCTTGTGCCTACCTTGCAGGAGTATTCTCATCTTTTGGGGATACCTATTTCTAGTAGAGTATCTTTTAGTGGATTTGAGGAGATTCCCCGATCTAGTATTAATGCTGAAGCTCTTCACTTGAAGAAATCAGAGATAGATGCTCATTGGGTGAAGAAAGGAGGGTTATTTGGGTTGCCATCTGATTTCCTCATCAAGGAAGCTACTGCCTTTGCTCAAGCGGGTAGTATGGATGCGTTTGAAGTTATCTTTGTGTTGCTCATCTATGGATTAGCTTTGTTCCCTAACATTGACGGTTTTGTTGATGTTAACGCCATTAGGCTTTTCTTGATTGGGAATCCTGTGCCTACTTTGCTGGGTGATATGTATATCTCTTTGCATCTACATAATTCTAAAGGTGGTGGAACGATTGTCTGTTGCATTCCTCTTATGTACAAGTGGTTTATTTTGCACTTGCCTCAGACACCTGCTTTTGTGGAGGACAAACAATGTCTAAGGTGGTCTCAGAGACTTATGTCTCTCATTAATGATGATATAGTTTTGTATGATCCGTCTTTAAGCAGTTTGGAGATTATTGATGGTTGTGGTGAATTCTCTAATGTGTCTCTCATTGGTACACAAGGAGGAATTAGCTACAACCTTGCTTTGGCTCGTCGTCAACTTGGGTTCCCCTTGAGAGGCAAGCCTATAACACATTGTTAGAAGGTATTTTCTATCAAGAGGATAAAGATCCCTAACATTTGAAGCAGAAGATTGTGGATGCTTGGCATAATGTGCATAGGAAAGGAAGATCCGAGCCTGTTCCGCGCAATTGTGTAGCTTTGGAAGCTTACACTCTTTGGGTGAAGAAGAGAGCTTTGGAGTTGAAGATGTCTTATCCTTGTGAAAGACCTATGTCTATGGTTATGGTTGAGCCATTAACTCTCCCTAACCAAGACGTAGAGGAGTTGGAAGACGCGCTCATCAAGATGAAGCGAGAGAAGGATATGTGGGAAGAGTGTTTTTGTGCTTTAAGCAAGAAGCATGAAGAGTTACAGTTGGAGTTTAAGGACAAAGATGCACTTATTGAGCTATTAGAAGGCCGAGTGACGAAGAGACAGAGAGAGCCAGAGGTTTCATCTTCTAGCATGCCTCGGCCTTTCGTTGCTTGGAAGAAGATTATTGATCAGCTTGTCCTAGAGAAGACTCAGATGAAGGCTTCTTTTGAGACCGAGATCCGTCGCATTCGAAGGAAGTACGCGCCTACAACCAAATCTTCTAACATTGTTGTTAGGGATCCTTAGGATGACTAGTCTCCTTTTCTCTTGTATTTTTATTTTGGTTTCTGAAATTACACTCAGTGTAATCCTTCCAATTTATATAAATAAAAAGAGATTTTTGATCATATCAAATTGTTACAATTTCTATTTAAATATATATATTTGCAAATGATATAGTAAGTTCCTTGAAAAATAAAAATAATCAAGCATTGCATTTCATGCATCATTTGGATAAGCATGTTTTCACCAGATGTCTGATTGGTGTTTCTCTGTGCTTTAGCAAAGATGACTCACCAGTACAATACCTGAGCTAATCATCTGAGAATCATGGAGCGCTTAGAGCAAGAGAACAGAGAGTTGAAGGACGAGATCGCCCGCCTGACTGCCATGATGAGTCAGTTCTTACCGCTCAGAGTCAATCTTCTCCAACGCCTGCAACTCCTCCTACGAGGACTGTTATTTTAGAGGTGGCTACCTCTACCGTGCCTACTGCTGCCGCCCATTTCGCGCCAACTATGCCTACTGGATTTCTGTGGGGAATGTCGTCCAACTTTGTGCCAGAAGGCTTTGCGCCTACCTTTGCTTCCGTGCCGACATCTAGCCCAATCATGTTCGTGCCACCTCCCGTTGTGCATACCTTGCCTCGCGTAGAGGACACCATTTATCACTCTGAGTCGTCTGAGGGTCCGGATGTTTATGAGAAGATAGATGAAATGAAAGATCAGTTTCTTGAGTTGCGCGAGGAATTGAAGACGCCGAGAGGTAAATATTTATTTGGGAAGAGTGTTATCGAGCTGTGTTTGGTGCCCAACGTTAAGATCCCAATGAAGTTCAAAGTGCCTAACTTTGAAAAGTATAAGGCAAACTCTTGTCCGCTTAGTCATCTTGTGATGTATGCTCGCAAGATGTCTACTCAGACCGACAATGATCAATTGCTTATCCATTACTTCCAATATAGTCTGACTGGCACTGCACTTCGTTGGTACATAGGATTGGACAGTGCCAGCATTCTCACTTTCAATGACTTGGGGGAGGCTTTTGTCAAGCAGTATAAGTATAATATGGACATGGCGCCAGATAGAGACCAGCTAAGGTCTATGTCTTAGAAGGACAAAGAGACATTCAAAGAGTATGCGCAACGATGGAGGGAGTTCGCTGCCCAGATCACTCCTCATTTGGAGGAAAAAGAAATGACAAAGATCTTCTTGAAAACTCTGAGTTCATTTTACTGTGAACGAATGATTGCTAGTTCCCCCAGTGACTTTACCGAAATGGTAAATATGGGGATGAGGCTTGAGGAAGGAGTCCGAGAGGGACGTTTATCAAGAGATGAGGCATCAACAAGCAAGAGGTATGGTAAAAATTTCGGTAAGAAGAAAGATAGTGAGACGAATGCAGTAATCAGTGGGAGGCAGAGGAGGCCTCAGATCAGAAGGAATCAATCATCCCGTCAACATCATCATCATCAAGTATCTTCCGTTATCCTGGTATTTTCTAATCAACAAACAACACCAATTCAACAACAACAACGTCAACAACAACAACCGCAACAACGAACGAACACCTACAATAACAACAATACCAACAACAATCATCATCAACAAAACTTTGAAAGGAAGAAGGTCTCTTTTGACCTGATTCCTATGTCTTACGCAAAACTTTATCCGTCCTTGGTTCTCAAGAACCTGATCTAACCAAGAAACCCGCCACAGATTCCAGAGCCACTTCCTTGGTGGTTTTAACCTGAGCTCCGTTGTGCTTTTCATCAAGGAGCACCCGGACATGATATCGAGATTTGTTATCCCCTCACGAATGAGGTTCAGAAATTGATGAAGAGTGGTATTGTGCCCTTCGAGGACCGTGCGCAGAATGTGAAAGCAAACTCGTTGCCTGCTCATGGGAACTCTTCTGTGAATATGGTGGATGGTTGTCTTGGAGAATTCAAAGTTTTTGATGTGCGTTTTATTACGAGGTCCTTAGTGAAGATGCATAAGGATGTTTCTTTGGTAAGTGAATGTGAGCACGACCATGATGGTTGCGCTGTTTGTAGTGTTAACCCAAGGGGTTGTGAAGTTGTGAAAAGGGACATCCAACATCTGATGGATGAAGGCATGATTCAAATTGTTCAATCCCGTCATGTAGATGATGATGTTAATGTCATAGTGCCTGTTTTCAAGCATCCTAAGAAGTTGGTGATTCAGTATGACTCCAGTAATAGCAATAGTCAAAGATCAGTATCGTCGTTGGTAATACAGTTAGCGGGCCCAGTCCCGTATTTATCTGATAAAGTTGTGCCATATCAGTATAATGCTACAATGATGAAGGATGGTCAAGACGTCCCGTTGCCTACCACCAGTTCAGTAGTGAGCATTGCTGATGTTACTAAGGTGACCTGCAGTGGTCGAGTGTTTGGGTCGGTGTTCCCAAGGATAAAGAAGAAGAACTTGCGAGTAAGAAAGTGGAAGTGCCTGTTGAAAACCTAGTTGGCTGTTCAAAAGATAAGTCTGGTGAATCCAGCAGCTTGAAACCCAATGATGATGATGAGGTACTCCGACTAATCAAGAGGAGCGAGTTTAATGTGGTGGAGCAACTGCTTCAGACCCCCTCAAAAATTTTAGTGTTGTCTCTGCTAATGACTTCCGAAGCGCACAGAGAAGCACTGCAGAGAGTTCTAGTGTAAGCTTTTGTAGAACATGATGTTAGAGTGGATCAATTCGATCATATCATGGCTAACATCACTTCTTGCAATAATCTCAGTTTCTGTGATGAAGAACTCCCTGAGGAGGGTAGGAATCATAATCTGGCTTTGCACATCTCGATGAATTGCAAAGAGGATGCTTTGTCAAATGTGCTTGTTGACACCGGTTCATCACTGAATATGCTTCCGAAGTTTACTTTGTCAAAGGTATCTTACCAAGGAGCACCCATGAGGTATAGTGGTGTAATCATCAAGGCCTTTGATGGTTCGCGCAAAACAGTTATTGGTGAAGTGGGCCTTCCAGTTAAGATAGGTCCGAGTGATTTTCCAATTACTTTTCAAGTAATGGATATCCACCCGGCCTACAGTTGCTTGTTGGGAAGGCCATGGATTCATGAGGCCGGAGCAGTTACCTCAACTTTGCACCAGAAGCTCAAATTTGTGAAGAATGGCAAGCTAGTGATTGTTGGAGGAGAGAAGGCGTTGTTGGTTAGCCATTTGTCATCTTTCTCTTATATGGAAGGTGAGGATGAGGTTGGAACTATGTTCCAAGCCTTATCTATTACTGCTGAAAAGAGAGTTGGGGCACCTATGTCCTTATTAAAAGATGCTCAGAAGATTGTGGAAGAAGGAAATGTTGATCCGTGGGGGCGCATGGTAGAGGTCTCCGACAACAAAGGCAGAACCGGTTTGGGGTTCCAGCAAGGATCATCAATTGCAAGGACTGAAGATATGCAACTTAGCTTCCATAGCGGATGGTTCATTCATGGAAATGAACAACACTTAGTTGATGTGCTAGAGGATGACGAAGAGGAAGACTGCACCAATTTTGTGACGCATGGAAAGGCTTGCAATAATTGGACTGCTGTTGATATCCCTGTTATTTTACATCGATCTAAGTAATTGCTTTTATATATTTTTAAATCCTTCTCCTATTCCTAAGGGAGAAGTGAACATTGTTTGGGCATTTTCAAAATTGATCATCAATAAAATTAATTCTATTCATCCACATCTAAAATGTTTGTTTTTACTTTTTGCTTTATTCTGAAAATGGTAATCACAAAAAAAAAACATAAATAAACAATATAAGTGTCCATCTGCATAATATTTGGTCACAAATTCACTTCTCTAAAATCAAAATATCAAACCATTATGCAGGTTGGTTCCTAACCCCCTTGAATACAATGATCCTTCTCCTTCTCCAAATTTTGAATTCCCTGTGTTTGAGGCCGAGGAGGAAAGTGATGTAGAAGTGAGTGATGAATTATCCTGTCTTCTTGAGAAAGATGAAAAGACGATTCAGTCATTCGAAAAGCAAGTCGAGTTAGTCAATTTGGGTTCCGAGGATGATTTGAAGGAAGTCAAGATTGGGTCTCGACTGTGTCCAAATGTCAAGAAGGAGTTGATTGATCTTCTTCGAGAATATTCAGATGTGTTTGCTTGGTCCTATGAAGACATGCCTGATTTGGATTCTGAGATTGTGGTGTAAGAACAAAAATTGTTCTACAACAGATTCCTTGATTTTGATGATAACAAAGGATGAAACCAAAAATGGCACCCTAACGAAAAGTTTCTAAGTGTGCAGGGTTCTAAAGAAAGAAGAAATAAATCTTATGATGTCATCAGATGCACAACAAGATCAGATACAAATTATCAAGTATCAGAAGCATCTAAAGTGGAATCTCGTTTCAAGAAGCTCTGACTCTGGACAAAACTGCAAAGTATCAGAAGCATCTGAACATAAAGTAAAGTCTAGAAGCTCTGATTCTGAACAAATGCCTTCTGTAAACTCTGGAATTTATCAGCGCTATCTGAACTCTCAAGAAATATCATCAGAAGCCAGATCCCAAGATTCTCCAGATACATGAAGACTCTAATCAGATTTGTTAATCATGATGAAGTAACGTTTAAGCCAAGTTAAAGTTCTGCAAATGGATTTCCTCAATTAGAAAGAGACGTTAATCTCCACTTCCAAGAGAGAAGATACTACTTGTGGTAAGTAGTCACTTCTAAGAGAAAAAATCTCCTGCAGAAGCTATTTATGGAATGGCGTAATTACATCTCATTATCCAGCAGATTTAACTCTACTTCAACTCTATTTCAACACTACTTCAACTCCTATATAAATAGAGAAGAAATCAACTTTCAGCAAAAGAAATCAACTAGCCAAAACTATACTGAATTATTTCACGCTCAAGAAAATCATCTTTGTTTTCAAAGAATTTCACTAAGCTTTTGCTTATCAAGTGAAAAATCTGTTCTTAAATTTGTAATACTTGCTTAACTAGAAGCACTCTAGATTACATATCCTGTATCTTTTATTTGTTTGATTTCCTCAAGTGACTTTTTGTAGTCTGTAGACTTGAGAGGACTAAGAGATTTTCTTCTCTCTTAGGGGTTGTTTGTAATCTTTCAAGATTAGTGGATTAAGTCCTTGTTGAAGGCGAAATCACCTTGGCCGGGTGGACTGGAGTAGCTTTGTGTTATAAGCGAACCAGTATAAAATCATTGTGTGATTTTCTTTTTGGAAAAGCGCTTATTTTTCAAACAATTCAAACCCCCCCTTTCTTGTTTTTCTCACCTTCAATTGGTATCAGAGCTCCGGCTCTGTTATTGATTTTCAAATCAAACACTTAACCGTGTAGAGAGATCCAGTGCGAGAAAAACAAATGGCTCACTCAAATGAAAGAGATTCTTACAATGCTAAACCTCCTGTTTTTGATGGAGAAAAATTTGATTACTGGAAAGACAGAATCGAAAGTTTCTTTCTGGGTTATGATGCTGACCTCTGGGACATTGTCACAGATGGATACAAACCTCCAGTCTCAAATGGAGCTGAAGTTCCCAGAAGCAAAATGTCAGAAGATCAGAAACGTGAGTTCAAAAATCATCACAAGGCCAGAACAATACTTCTAAATGCTATATCATACAACGAATACGAAAAGATCACCAACAGAGAGACGGCTAAAGATATACTTGACTCTCTGAAGATGACCCATGAAGGAAACTCCCAAGTCAAGGAGACGAAGGCTCTGGCGCTGATCCAGAAATATGAAGCCTTCAAGATGGAAGATGACGAAGCTATAGAAGCTATGTTTTCCAGATTCCAAACTCTTATTGCAGGTCTTAAAGTGCTAGACAAAGGATACACGACTGCAGATCATGTTAAGAAGATTGTCAGAAGTCTGCCAAAGAAATGGAGACCAATGGTTACTGCTCTGAAGTTATCAAAGGATCTGAACAATATCAGCCTTGAAGAACTTGTTAGTTCTCTCAGAAGCCATGAGATAGAACTAGAGGAGGATGAGCCTCAGAAAAGGAACAAGTCAGTGGCGCTGAAGTCCAGACCTGAAAGACGGAAGTCAGACAGAACCAAAGCCCTTCAAGCAAAAACTGCAGACACTGATGACTCTGAATCTGAAGACTCTGATGATGAAGAAGAACTGTCCCTACTAACCAGAAGAGTTAAGCAACTCTGGAAAAGGAGGAACAACAACAACTTCAGAAGATCAAGACCCAGAGGGGATCGATCAGAGTCAACTTCAAAAGGTAAACCTAACAAAGATATTACCTGTTTTGAATGTAAAGAAACAGGTCATTACAGAAATGAATGCCCCAAGCTGAAGAAAGATAACTCTAAGAAAGAAAGCTTCAAGAAAAATACCTTCAGAACAAAGAAGGGATTAATGGCCACCTGGGACGATAGTGAATCCGAATCATCAGAATCTGACTCTGATGAACAAGCCAACGTAGCTCTTATGGCTACCACATCCAGCAGCTCAGATGAAGAATCTGAAGAGGTATTTTCTGAACTTTCTAGATCTGACTTAGAATCATGTTTATCAGAAACTCTTACCTCTCTTCAGAAATTAAAACAAAAAGTTAAAGACATTAAAGGCCTTCTTAAAGCAAAATCTGAAGTATGTAGTAGACTTGAGACAACAATTCTAGCACGAGATGATACTATCAGATCTCCCACGATAGAAAGAGATGGAGCCAAAACAAAAAGCTTAGAATTAGAAGAAACGTTGTCTCAAGCACCACAAACTTCAAATGAAATTATTTACAAATATGAAGAAGCCTTTCAACAATTTCTGAAGAATGGGATAGATAGGAGTATTATGGCATCCATGATTTATGGAGTAGGTCAGAATAATAAAAGGGGAATTGGGTATGATTCTGAGGAAAATAAAACCTCTACCAGTAACCAGCTTAAATCTCCGTTTTCATATCATTACACACACACACAAGAACAAAAATTTAAGAATGATAGAAGACCCAAAGTTATAAGAAACTCTGGGAAGACTAATCTAAAAGGACCCAAGAGATTCTGGGTACCGAAAGATAAGATTATCTATGTTGCAGATATCCTATGCAGCAAAGTTCAGACACCAGTCATGGTACCTGGACTCTGGATGCTCGCGACATATGACGGGAAGAAAGTCTATGTTCCAAAGCCTGGAACTTAAAGACGCTGGATTTGTAGGCTTCGGAGGAGATCAGAAAGGAAGGATCAGAGGCTCCGGAACTATTGGTAATGGTACTCTTCCCTCTATATCTGATGTTCTTTATGTAGAAGGATTAATGCATAACTTGTTATCCATAAGTCAATTAAGTGATAACGGTTATGATGTAATCTTTAATCAAAAAACGTGTAAAGCCATTAGTCAGAACGATGGCTCTGTCCTTTTCACAGGCAAGAGGAAAAACAACATTTATAAAATAAATCTTTCTGATTTAAAAGATCAAAATGTTAAATGTTTAATGTCAGTTCACGAAGAGCAATGGGTATGGCATAGACGCTTAGGCCACATTAGCATGAGAAAACTTTCTCAGCTAACTAAACTTGAGTTAGTCAGAGGCCTGCCTAAACTGAAGTTTTCTTCAGATGCTCTGTGTGAAGCTTGCCAGAAAGGAAAGTTTTCAAAAACATCTTTTAAAAAGAAAAATGTTGTTTCTACCTCTAAGCCTCTGGAGCTTCTTCACATTGACTTATTTGGTCCTGTGAAAACAGCATCAGTCAATGGAAAGAAGTATGGACTAGTAATCGTTGATGATTACAGCCGCTGGACATGGGTAAAATTCCTAAAGCACAAGAGTGAGTCTCACTCTGTATTCACCAGTTTCTGTTCTAAAGTGCAAAAAGAATTTGACTCTAAAATTGTTAGAGTCAGAAGTGATCATGGTGGAGAATTTGAAAATAAAGATTTTGAAGAATTATTTGACTCTAATGGAATATCCCATGATTTCTCCTGCCCTAGAACTCCACAACAAAATGGAGTTGTAGAGAGGAAGAATAGGACACTCCAGGAGATGGCCAGAACCATGATCAATGAAACAAATGTAGCAAAACACTTTTGGGCAGAAGCTGTAAATACAGCGTGTTACATTCAGAATAGAATCTCTATTAGACCTATTCTGGAAAAGACTCCCTATGAACTGTGTAAGGGAAGAAAACCCAACATTTCTTATTTTCATCCTTTTGGATGCATTTGTTTTATATTAAATACTAAAGAACATCTGAACAAGTTTGATTCCAAAGCACAGAAAGGTATTATGTTAGGATACTCAGAACGCTCTAAAGGCTATAGAGTATACAACACAGAAACCAAAATTGTGGAGGAATCAATTCATGTTAGATTTGATGATAAGCTTGACCCTGAAAAGTCAAAGCTAGTTGAAAAGTTTGCAGATTTAGAGATCACTCTGGTAGAATCTGAGAAAACTCCAGAAGCAACTGTCACTCCAGACTCTGAAGAAATTAAATCTCCAGAAATTCCAAGGAAAGTTAAAAGTCGTATTAACGTATCTGAAGATTTGATTTTGGGAAACAAAGATGAACCTGTTAGAACCAGATCTACCTTCAGAACTTCTGAAGATATTCCTCTGGGACTAGTGTCTCTGATTGAGCCTACGTCCTGTGATGAAGCTCTTCAAGATAACGATTGGGTGGCAGCTATGCAAGAAGAGTTAGATCAATTCTCCAAGAATGATGTCTGGGATCTCGTTCCTAAACCCAGAGGCACTCATGTCATTGGAACCATATGGGTTTTCAGAAACAAACTGAACGAGAAAGGAGAAGTTGTCAGAAACAAAGCACGACTGGTAGCTCAAGGTTATAGTCAACAAGAAGGTATTGATTATAATGAAACCTTTGCTCCAGTCGCAAGGTTAGAATCTATTCGTCTTCTTGTATCTTTTGCTATTAATCACTCTATCAAATTATACCAAATGGATGTCAAGAGTGCATTTCTAAATGGTTATATTTCAGAAGAAGTGTATGTAAATCAACCTCCAGGTTTTGAAAATTCAAACTTTCCAGAACATGTTTTCAAACTTAAAAAATCTTTATATGGACTAAAACAAGCCCCCAGAGCTTGGTATGAACGTCTGAGCAATTTTCTTCTGGAACAAAATTTTATCAGAGGGAAAGTTGATTCTACACTCTTCTGTAAAAATCATGAAAATGATCTCATGATATGCCAAATTTATGTTGATGATATTATTTTTGGTTCTGCTAATATCTCTGTTTGCCAAGAATTTTCTAAGTTAATGCAGGCAGAATTTGAAATGAGTCTAATGCAAGAACTAAAGTTCTTTCTGGGAATTCAAATTAATCAAACTCCAGAAGTCACGTACGTCCATCAAAGTAAATACATTAAAGACGTTCTGAAGAAGTTTGACATGACTGAATGCAACTCTGCAAAGACTCCCATGCACCCAACTTGCATTCTGGAAAAGGAAGAGGTAAGCAACAAGGTTTGTCAGAAGCTCTATCGAGGCATGATAGGCTCTCTTCTCTATCTGACTGCTACTCGTCCTGATATTCTCTTTAGCGTCTGTCTTTGTGCCAGATTCCAATCAGATCCTAGAGAATCTCATTTAACAGCTGTTAAGAGAATTCTTAAGTATCTGAAAGGAACTCCTAACCTGGGCCTGATGTATGAGAAAACATCAGAGTATAGGCTTTCTGGTTATTGTGATGCAGACTACGCAGGAGATAGAATAGAACGAAAAAGCACATCTGGAAATTGCCAGCTTCTGGGAAACAATCTAATCTCCTGGGCTAGCAAAAGACAGTCAACTATTGCTCTATCAACTGCAGAAGCAGAATATATCTCAGCATCACTGTGCACAACTCAGATGCTCTGGATGAAGCATCAGCTAGAAGATCTACAAATATTTGAGAGTAACATTCCTATCTTTTGTGATAATACTGCTGCTATTTGTTTAAGTAAGAATCCTATTTTACATTCCAGAGCCAAACACATTGAAATTAAACATCATTTTATTAGAGACTATGTTCAGAAAGGAATAGTAACGCTGAAGTTCATTGATACAGAACATCAATGGGCAGATATCTTTACTAAGCCTCTAGCTGAAGATAGATTTCTTTTCATCTTAGAAAATCTGAACATTAAAAATTGTCCTGAATGAAGTATGGCTCTGAAAAATATAAAATAAGATTCTGATAAAAACAAATATGATTCTGCCTCTGACTCTGATACTTCTACAAGTTAAGAAGATATCTGAATCAGAAATCTTCAGAAACCAATCTCTTGGTATTCCTGAAGATCAGATATATTAAACACGTGGAGCTCTGAGCGTCAAACCTTAGAACTTCTAGACAGCTGTCAAGAAATTCAAAAGGCATACGTTTGAGTTTTCCTCGAGCAGTGTGCAAACTGTGGGATTAGACATTCATTTATTAGCTGTAATCATTTTTCCCCCCAAGCGTGCTATTTTGAGTATTGTGTTTAACGCATTCTGAGGTGTCGTTTTGCATGCGTTTTTACTTAGGTATATAAACACTTTTCTCACATTTCACACACTTATCACTCTCACTCACTCTAAAACCCTAAACCCTTCTCTGCAAGTTCTCTGCAAGTTCTTCATCTTCTTCTTCAATCTTCTTCATGGATGCTCAAGAGCAAGAAGTTTTTAACTTCTCCCAACAGATGGAAGCCAGTTCTAATCCCCAAACCTCAAACACTCAAACACCCACTGTTACAGGCGTTACCATAACCCCTGTTTATCAAGAACCTCACATTTTGGAACGTGAACGCCACATTCATCTTGCAACCTCCTTTGAAAATTTGGATGTACTGTGTGAATCGCTGGTAGATTTTGAGAACTTGAGAAGAAACGGTGTTGATCTTACTGAAGATCTTCGCAAGCAAGGTTGGGAGAACTACTTCGACAGGCTTTATGGTCCCATTTACCCTCTTCTTGTCAAAGAATTTTGGAGACATGCTGATGCAGATGACCAGTTCATTGTTTCTTTTGTTCTGGGAGTAAAGATTGTCATCACTGAAGCATCGATTGCTTCCTTGCTAAACATGGAGAAAGCTGGAGGTAAAAGGATTTACAACATTCCTCCAAGGTCAAAGCGCATCACTGAAGTCATTAACCCTACAATCTTCAAACCTAATGTTGAAGGAAACCCCTCTAAGAACAAGGAGCTTCATCAGAACCTCCGAGTTTGGCTGAAGATTATTCTGGGAACAATCCATCATCGTCCAGCCTCCAACTCTTCAGATTACATAAATGCAGATCAGAAATGCATTTTGTACTGCATCCAGAAAGGCGTGAAGATCAACCTCCCTGTTCTCCTCTTCAGATATCTGAGAGATTCAGTCAGAGAAACGAGGAATAATATGAAGCCCAGATCCTACATTCCTCTGGGAAGATTGCTCTCTGATGTCTTCATTGAGCATGGCTTGGTAGATGATCTGGAGAAGACCAGATGTATGGATGATCTGGCAATTGATGTGGGAAAGCCTCTGAATGCCAAAAACCTGAAGAGCATGGGAATCATCAAAGAGATTAGAGTCAAGCCCACTATGGATGTGTCCTGGGAATGTCTAAAAGATCAGAGGAAGATGCCTCATGGCCTGGTCAGATTCTTCAAGGATGAGCCCAGAGACGCTGTTGCCCTCTATCTTCATCGTATGCTGGAAGAAGGTGTTGATGTTTCTGATTTCCGCCTTGAAGACTGTCTGGACTCTGTAGAAGATCTTGTCAGATACAAGAGAGGTGTCTCTGAGAAACAGATAGCTGCTGAGGCAAGGAGAGCAAAGAAAGCCAGACTTGGAGAAACTTCTGGCAGCAAAGCTTCAGCACCTCTGAATGTCTCTTCCGGTAAGTCTGTTCCTCCTGTCTCTTCTGAATCTATAATGGCTTCCTCTAACCCTCTCTCCTCTCAACCAATTTTTACTACCTCTGAAATCCCACCCTCAATCACCAGAACCTCCCAACAAACACCAGTTCTAAACATAGCTAGAACTTTCATTCCTCCCTCTCAACCTATACAAACCCACCAAAGCACTTCTTCTTCCTCATCCTCTGAATATGAATCACCCCCTTACCTTTCCCCTTCTTCTGACCAAGAGTTATCTGATCAAGAGTCCTCTGACCAAGAACACTCTGACCCTAACTCCCCAACAATAGCTGAAATTTATGCTAAAAATTTCGCTCCACAACCCACAAGACAATCTGAAGTAACCTCACCCCTCCAAACTTCACTTCCACCACAACAAACAACAACCTTACCCTCTGAAACTCAACCATCTGATCCCTTCACCTCTAATATCACTCCACCAATTATTCCCGTTGTACCTGGACCAGACTCTGACCCATTAGACCTAAATCCACTATATGCTTCATCCCCTAGTCTTCAACCAGACGCAGATTCTGAACTTCAACCAGAAGCAGAATCTGAACCTCAACCTCTAAATCTTAGCCCTTCAAACTCTCCACCTCATTCACCTGAACCTGAACCTGAACTTACCATACCTACCCTTGAGGAGGCCATTATACAGGTTGCAGAAGCTTCAGTCCAGAAGGTCAAGTCTCTGGCTAAAAACTCTGAAGTTAGTGATGATCCTAAATCTGTTAGGACACACTGGAACAGAGTCATTAGTTGGATGACCTCTGAGTCTTATAGGCTGAAGAGTATCTCTGAACAAGTCAGAAATGGCTACATCAGAGATGCTGAGGAACGGCTCCAAGAGAGATTGGCCAGAGAAGCTGAGGCCAGAAGATTAGAGGAGGAAAGATTGGCTAAGGAAGCTGAGGAAGAAGCAAGAAGATTAGAAGAAGAAAGACTGGCAAAGGAAGCAGAACTTCTAAGGATTAAGGAAGCTGAAGCCAAGGCTCAGGCGGATGCAGAAGCCCAAGCTGCTGCTGAAGCTGAAGCTCAGCAGGCTCTGACTCAGGGGGAGTCTTCCTCTGCGATCCCTATGATTCTTCATGCTCTGAAAGAGATCAAGCAAGATCAGAAAGAAATCAAGCAAGATCAGAATGAGCTCCGTGCCAGGATGGACAAGCAAGATGCTTTGAATGAAAACATCCAGAATATGTTTGCCATGTTGCTTCAGAGACTTCCTCAACCTCCAAACCCTTAGGCACTTAGGATTTATTTTGTTTGCTTGCCTAGTGTTTTTGCTTCTGTCTTCTTTAGCTCTGATATTCTCTTGGATCTGATGTTTTTGAATGCCTTTGTGCCCTTGTGCTTCTGATTAATGAAATGTTTTTCTCTTTATTGTCTTGTTATTTTTTTTATTTATTTATTTATCTACCTTTTTGATTCTGACAAAAAGGGGGAGAAATCATTAAATAGCTCTGATGAAAATTGTCTAAAACCTTAAGCACTATGCAACATTTGTAGATATAGCTCTGATTAAATAGCTCTAACATTAAATTTAAGAAATTGCAGAAAGTTTTCAGAAATCTCATTACTTGAAAAGCTCTGGTAAGAACTTCTGAACTCCCTAGCACTAACTCAGGGGGAGCTTCTGTCTATCTGATCTTATTTTATTCATGTTTCATCTGCTATTTTAAGTTGTTTTGTCATCATCAAAAAGGGGGAGATTGTAAGAACAAAAATTGTTCTACAACAGATTCCTTGATTTTGATGATAACAAAGGATGAAACCAAAAATGGCACCCTAACGAAAAGTTTCTAAGTGTGCAGGGTTCTAAAGAAAGAAGAAATAAATCTTATGATGTCATCAGATGCACAACAAGATCAGATACAAATTATCAAGTATCAGAAGCATCTAAAGTGGAATCTCGTTTCAAGAAGCTCTGACTCTGGACAAAACTGCAAAGTATCAGAAGCATCTGAACATAAAGTAAAGTCTAGAAGCTCTGATTCTGAACAAATGCCTTCTGTAAACTCTGGAATTTATCAGCGCTATCTGAACTCTCAAGAAATATCATCAGAAGCCAGATCCCAAGATTCTCCAGATACATGAAGACTCTAATCAGATTTGTTAATCATGATGAAGTAACGTTTAAGCCAAGTTAAAGTTCTGCAAATGGATTTCCTCAATTAGAAAGAGACGTTAATCTCCACTTCCAAGAGAGAAGATACTACTTGTGGTAAGTAGTCACTTCTAAGAGAAAAAGTCTCCTGCAGAAGCTATTTATGGAATGGCGTAATTACATCTCATTATCCAGCAGATTTAACTCTACTTCAACTCTATTTCAACACTACTTCAACTCCTATATAAATAGAGAAGAAATCAACTTTCAGCAAAAGAAATCAACTAGCCAAAACTATACTGAATTATTTCACGCTCAAGAAAATCATCTTTGTTTTCAAAGAATTTCACTAAGCTTTTGCTTATCAAGTGAAAAATCTGTTCTTAAATTTGTAATACTTGCTTAACTAGAAGCACTCTAGATTACATATCCTGTATCTTTTATTTGTTTGATTTCCTCAAGTGACTTTTTGTAGTCTGTAGACTTGAGAGGACTAAGAGATTTTCTTCTCTCTTAGGGGTTGTTTGTAATCTTTCAAGATTAGTGGATTAAGTCCTTGTTGAAGGCGAAATCACCTTGGCCGGGTGGACTGGAGTAGCTTTGTGTTATAAGCGAACCAGTATAAAATCATTGTGTGATTTTCTTTTTGGAAAAGCGCTTATTTTTCAAACAATTCAAACCCCCCCTTTCTTGTTTTTCTCACCTTCATGTGGAACATAGATTGCCGTTGAAGCCAGAATACCCGCCAATCAAGCAGAAGTTGAGAAGAACGCATCCTGATATAGCTGTGAAAATCAAAGAGGAAGTGCAGAAGCAGATTGATGCCGGTTTCCTTGTAACCGCTGAGTATCCACAATGGGTGGCCAATATTGTGCCTGTATCGAAGAAAGATGGAAAAGTTTGCATGTGTGTTGACTATATAGTTTTGAATAAATCCAGTCCGAAAGATGATTTCCCTCTGCCGCACATTGATATGTTGGAAGACAATACTGTTAAATTCAAAGTCTTTCTGTTTATGGATAGATTTTCCGGATATAATCAAATCAAGATGGCACCCGAAGATATGGAGAAGACCACATTCATTACACCTTGGGAAACATTTTGTTATAAAGTGATGCCTTTCGGTTTAAAGAATGCTGGTGCAACTTACCAAAGAGCAATGACTACTCTTTTTCATGATATGATGCATAAAGAGATTGAAGTTTATGTCGATGACATGATTGCTAAGTCGATTAATGAAGACGAACATGTTGAACATTTGTTGAAGCTATTCCAGCGTTTGAGGAAGTATAAACTCCGCTTAAATCCAAATAAGTGTACTTTTGGTGTTCGTTATGGTAAGTTGTTGGGCTTTATTGTCAGCGAGAAGGGTATTGAAGTTGATCTTGCCAAGGTCAAAGCAATACAAGAGATGCCTGCGCCCAAAACTAAGAAGCAAGTTAGAGGTTTTCTTGGCCGCTTGAACTATATTTCCAGATTCATTTCACACATGACTGCCACATGTGCGCCTATATTCAAACTTCTTCAAAAAGATCAGTCTTGTGATTGGACCGAAGATTGCCAGAAAGCTTTTGAAAATATCAAGGAATACTTGCTTGAGCCTCCGATTTTGTCTCCACCTGTTGAAGGAAGACCGTTGATCATGTATTTGATTATGCTCGAAGATAGTATGGGTTGTGTTCTTGGTCAGCAAGACGAGACTGGAAAGAAAGAATTTGCAATTTACTACCTCAGTAAGAAGTTCACCGACTGTGAGACTCGGTATTATATGCTTGAGAAAACTTGTTGCGCATTGGCTTGGGCTGCTAAGCGTCTGCGCCAGTATATGTTGAATCATACCACTTGGTTGATATCCAAAATGGATCCAATCAAGTATATATTTGAGAAGCCTACTTTAACTGGGAGAATTTCCCGTTGGCATTTGTTGCTATCAGAGTATGATATTGAATACCAATCTCAAAAAACAATCAAAGGTAGTATCTTGCCTGACCTTTTGGCTCACCAACCAATTGAAGATTATCAGGCAGTACAATATGACTTTCCTGATGAAGAGATTTTGTACTTGAAAATGAAAGATTGTGATGAACCATTGCTTGAAGAAGGGCCAAAACCTGGTTCCCGTTGGGGCATGGTATTTGATGGAGCTGTTAATCAATATGGAAATGGCATTGGGGCAGTGATTATTACTCCTCAAGGCACGCATCTACCATTTACAACTAGATTGACTTTCAAGTGTACAAACAATATGGCAGAATATGAAGCTTGCATTATGGGGCTTGAAGAGGCCATGAATCTTAAAATCAAGTATTTGGATGTCTTCAGTGATTCAGCTTTGGTTGTGAATCAAATCAAAGGAGAATGGGAGACAAGTCAACCCGTTTTAATACCATATAGAGATTATGCGAGGAGGATTTCAACTTTCTTTGCAAAGGTTGAATTTCATCATATCCCTCAAGGTGAAAACCGGATGACAGATGCTCTTGTAACGTTGGCATCGATGATTATAGTAAATTATTGGAATGAAGTTCCCAATTTGTCTGTGATGCGTCTTGATAGGCCAGCTCATGTGTTTGATGTTGAAGAGATCAAAGATGAGAAGTCGTGGTATTACGACATCGAAATTTTCCTCCAAAATCAGATTTACCCGCCTGGGGCATCTTTAAAAGATAAGAAGACTTTAAGAAGATTAGCAGGTAACTTCTACTTCAATGGTGATATACTGTACAAGAGAAACTTCAACATGGTTTTGCTCAGATGCATGGATAGACACGAAGCAGACTTGTTGATGAATGAAGTGAATGAAGGTTCCTTTGGTACTCATTCCGATGGACATGCAATGGCGAAGAAAATGTTGCGAGCAAGTTACTATTGCCTAACAATGGAATTTGACTGTTGCAAATTTGTGAAGAAATGCCACAAGTGTCAAATTTATGCTGATAAGATTCATGTTCCTCCGACACTATTGAATGTTATCTCTTCTCCATGGCCTTTCTCCATGTGGGGAATTAATATGATTGGGATGATTGAGCCCAAAGATTCGAATGGACATCGTTTCATTTTGGTGGAAATTGACTACTTCACCAAATGGGTTGAAGCGAAATCGTATGCAAATGTAACCAAGCAAGTTGTTGTAAGGTTTATCAAGAATCAGATTATATGCCGTTATGGTATGCCAAGTAAGATCATTACTGACAATGGATCGAACTTGAATAATAATATGGTGGAAGCTCTTTGCAAAGACTTCAAGATTGCACATCATAATTCTTCTCCCTACAGACCCAATATGAATGGGGTTGTTGAAGCTGCAAACAAGAACATTAAGAAGATTATTAGAAGATGGTTTTCACGTACAAGGATTGGCATGAGATGCTCCCATTTGCTTTGCATGCGTATCGTACATCCATCCGCACTTCAACATGGGAAACCCCCTTCTCTCTTGTGTAGGGTATGGAAGCAGTGCTCCCTGTAGAGGTTGAGATCCCTTCATTGTTCGTGCTGATGGAAGCCAAGTTGATTGAGGCTGAATGGTGTCAGACCAGGTTTGATCAGTTGAATTTGATCGAAGGAAAAAGATTAAGTGCCATGTGTCATGGTCAATTATATCAGCAAAGGATGAAGAAAGCTTTTGATAAGAAGGTCAGACCTCGTGTGTTCAGAGAAGGTGACCTTGTGCTCAAGAAGATTTTATCGTTCAAACCAGATTCTAGGGGAAAATTGACTCTTAATTATGAAGGCCCATATGTTGTTAAGAGAGTCTTTTCAGACGGTGCTTTGATGCTTACAACTTGGGATGGTGAAGAGTTCACTCGTCCCATAAACGCAGATGCAGTCAAGAAATACATCGCCTAAAAAAAAGAAAAGAACAACTCGCTAAGTTGAAAACCCGAAAGGGTGGCTTAGGCAAAAATGAGCGTCTCGGTGGATTGAAAACCCGAAAGGGCGGTCCAGGCAAAAATTAGAGACATAAAACAGAAAGAATTTCCTGATAAGTTGAGTACCCCACCCTGGGGCAACTTATGCAAAAATTAGGGATTATGGCAAGTAACTGCATTCTGCTGATTTTCAGTGTTTTGAAGACTTGATTGGGCACAAGGGTTGACATCAATTCATCACCCAGACAGCGGTTGAGAGCATAGTGGATATCAAGAGTTGGTAGAAGGATTAAAGATCATTTGTATTCAATGTAACCCTTTTCCATGTAAATTACCAATTTCAACTTTGTAAAAATCTATGGAGTCTTGTCATTTACAGACTACCATTCTATCAAATAAAGTTAAGCTTTTATCTAATTGTTTCTACTGTTATTTTGTTTCAGCCAATAATTTAAATTTTATTATGATCATCTTTGAAAAGTTAAATTTTTTTCAAAAAAACTCATTTTCTTAAAAAACATAGAAAGCAAGAATTTTCTAAAGCAATTAAAACTAATATCAACGGCATTCCAATGAATAACAAGTCCTTGAGTGTGAAACATCAGAGGTTCCCCAAGCAGTTAACCCTTTGGAATCCCTAGACGATTGTGTTGATTCAATTCCTCGGAGGATTTTTTGATTTCCCAATAGAGCTTCGTTCCGTTTCCCCAACAGAGTTGGCTGATTCAGGTGCCCTGCGGCTTGTTTTCCCTGGCCAGAGTTCCTGCCTTCCCCAGCAGAGTTTGTGCTTCTTCAATAGTATTGGTCTTCGTCAGATGAGATGTTTGATCTCCTCAGTAGATCGCATTGGTTTCATCGCCAATCGCCATTCGATTTGCTCCCCAGTCAGAGTTTCCTCCTGGTTCCTGAGCAGTTTATTTTCCCTGTAGAGTTGTCTCCCATTTTTATGGTGTTGACCTAAAATTCTCCCCAGGCTCGGTGATATTTTCATTTTCCTCAGCAGATCTCCTCCTTCCCCGATTAGGGTTGAGCCTGAAATTATGGTATTAGATATGAGACGTCGAAGGTAATGTCACGACACTAATATCTGAGAAACACAAATAGAAGAAAGATATAGAATGGTAATGCAAAAGACACAAGCAATTGTTAACACAGTTCAGTACAACTCACCTACGTCTGGGGGCTACCAAGCCAGGAAGGAAATTCACTAAATAGAATCAGTTCAAAGACTCTCCGTACACTTCAACAAGTTACAGTCTTTCTCACCTAATCTCTACCCGTGCAATTTCTACCTAAGCACTCTTAGATATGAGAACCCACTCACTTCCCTTCAATCACACATGTGATTTTAAACAACAATTCCTTAAGAAAAGAAAACACTTTTCAATAACACACACTTGATTTTACTTCATAGTTTCAATCAAGTAGACACACACTTGATCTTGCTTAACAACTTTGATCAAGTAGACACACTTGATCTTGCTTAACAGCTTTGATCAAGTAGACACACACTCTTTCTTACAAGCTTTGAGTGATAAATTACAACCACAAATCAGACCAATTCAATCATCTAAGGATGACTTGAATGGCTTACAAGTCTCACGACTAAACAAGACACAAACCCTAGCTCTCTCTCAGTATTTCGCTCAGTATTGGTTGTGTGTCAAATCAGTTTTTGCATGTCCTATTTATAGAAGCATTCAGCTGGGCTTGGACATCTTGAAAACCCTAAAACTATTTTCCAATTAAATCTTTTCATAACAGCTGGTTAGATCTCCTTGGAAAATAAGTAAATTAGGTTGTAATCAATGATTGAATGCTCCTGTAAATCAGATCTTCAATCATACATAGATTGCCATTAAATGCGCAATCACATAACACCAGACATCCATACTGAATGTTCTGTGTACAGGATGTCATGACATCGGGTTTGACATCCTGGAACAATCCTGCTTAATACCATAATTCCTTTTATAATTTCCAGCAGGTACATAATATCAGATGTCATGACATCGTGTATGATATCCTGAAACAATCCTGCACAATTATGTTTTCCATTTAAACTCCAATAGGTACACATTATCAGATGCCATGACATTATGACATTCTGAAACAATCCTGCATAATTATGTTCTTGAACTTCAGCGGGTACATATTATCAGATGCCATGACATTATGACATTCTGAAACAATCCTGCATAATTATGTTCTTAAACTCCAACAGGTACATAGATATCTTATGTTAAGACATCACATACAACATCTTGTGAACACTCTTTGTTTTACCAAAATTGCTGCCAACACTTAGAACCAACAAACTCCCCCTTTGGCAAATTTTGGATAAAACATATATCTGTCCTTTTCGTTCACAAGAAAAACACATCAGCAGTTAAACAACATAACAACAGTTTAAGCAGCAACAAAAGCAAATACAATTACTAGCTATAGCTACTAGTAATACACACATGCACAAGGGTACTTCTTCTCCCACTAAATCTATGCAACACAAACAGAATTACTAGTTATAGATGCAACTAGTAAGACACACAAATGCACATTTTCCCCCCTAAGTCTGTGCAACACAAACAACTCCTTTGATAATAACAGTACTTGTAACCACAACACATGTAACAGTCAGAATATCATTCTGACAATTGCTTCAACATCACCTGTGCACCATATCAGACATCCCCTTTGACATTTGTAAACAGAATAGAACATCATTCTGTCTTACAACAAACACATCTCCTTCAATAATAGTTGTTCATCTGTTCAACTACACCAGCACATACATCTCCTCACAGCTCTACATCTCCAACATCACTTCTCCCCCTTTTTAGTCAAAATTTTGACCAAAGGTGACCAATTAGACAAAATAAATGTCAATTAGCCTAGCAGAGAATGTCACCACAGATGTCATAACATATAACATGTTAAAACATAATTGTTAGGAGATACAAACCAACATTATACACAGCTGTGACAGTTGAGATAATGAAAAATCCATGGAACTCATTAAGAGCCCAAAAATATTACATAAAGGCATCAGTAAGGACTGCCACAAATTACACATATTTCAAAAAAAAACATTAAATTCTTCAGCATCCGCACAATAGGGGGACCAATTTCCATGTCAGCACACACAACAGCCACACCAAAACAGTCTTCACCACAGCATACCTCACACAGTCTTCATCACAGGGGGGAACCATTACCATTTAATCAGAGGAAGAAGTATCTTCTTCTTACAACCACCTTGCAAAACTCCTTGCTATTTTTGTCAGAAATATCCTCTGGGATATTAACCACAAACTCCTTTGATTGCTATAGGTTCTCATGAATACAGATCCCCAACTTCCCTCTTAAACATTCAAATTGATTGGCATCCAAATCTTTAGTAAAAATGTCAGCTAATTGCTTTTCAGTAGTAACATGCTCCAAAGCTATGATCTTCTCTTCTACAAGTTCTCTAATGAAGTGATGACGAATATCAATGTGCTTTGTCCTGCTATACTGAATAGGATTTTTGGAAATATTTATAGCACTCAGGTTGTCACAGTATAATGTCATGACTTCTTGTGTGACATTGTATTCAGACAACATTTGTTTCATCCAGACCAATTGAGAACAACTACTTCCAGCTGCTATGTATTCAGCTTCAGCAGTGGATAGAGATACACGATTTTGTTTCTTGCTAAACCATGATATCAGATTGTTCCCCAAGAAGAAACATCCTCCTCATGTGCTCTTCCTATCATCAACACTTCCTGCCCTGTCAGCATCACAGTAACCAGTCAGCATATCTCCAAATCCATGAGTATACAACATCCCATAGTCACTGGTGCCATTGACATATTTTAGTATTCTCTTCACTTGGTTTATGTGATTGACTTTTAGTTCAACTTGATACCTAGCACAAACACCTACAACAAATGCAATGTCAGGTCTGCTTGTTGTGAGATATAGCAGCATACCTATCATGTTCCTGTATAAATTCTGATCTACACTGACACCATTTTCATCTTTGGAGATTTTCACATGTGTAGGAGCAGGTGTCCTTTTATGGCTTGCATTCTCCATGCCAAACTTCTTCACAATGTTCTTGGTATGCTTGCTTTGAGATAGAAAGATAGAGTCTTCCATCTGTTTGACTTATAGCCCAAGAAAGTAGGTAAGTTCTCCAACAAGGCTCATCTCAAACTCAGATTGCATTTGTCTAACAAAATGTTCAACCATCTGATCTGACATCCCACCAAATACAATGTCATCTACATATATTTGTTCCACCATGAGCTTCCCTCCTTCATTCTTCACAAATAGAGTTTTGTTAATACCTCCTTTCCTGTATCCATTGTTAGTGAGGAACATTGTGAGTCTCTCATACCAAGCCCTGGGAGCTTGCTTCAACCCATAGAGGGCTTTCTTCAATCTGTACCCATGTTGTGGAAGTTTTGGATTTGTGAATCCTTTAGGTTGTTCAACATACACTTCTTCATTTAAGTAGCCATTCAAGAAGGCACCTTTTACATCCATTTGGAACAATTTGAATTTCAGAATACACGCCACTCCAAGCAATAATCTAATGGACTCAAGGCGAGCTACAGGAGCAAATGTTTCATCAAAGTCCACCCCTTCAACTTGAGTATATCCTTGAGCTACTAATCTTCCTTTGTTCTTAGTAACAACCCCTTGTTCATCAGATTTATTCTTATATACCCACTTTGTACCTATGACATTTACTCCTTCAGGTCTAGGAACCAGTTCCCATACTTCATTCCTCTTGAATTGACCTAACTCCTCCTGCATGGCATTGATCCAGAACTCATAAGTCAAGGCTTCCTTGACATTCATAGGTTCAATCTTTGACACAAAGAAGCCATGTGAGATCACTTCCCTTGATCTAGTAGTGACCCCTTTATTTAGATCTCCTATGATAAGATCTTTGGGATGATCCTTCTGAATTCTGATAGAGGGCCTCTTGTTAATTTTTTCATCTTCAGATTCAGCTTGAGGAGATTCACTTTCCTTATTTTTGTCTGAGAAGTCAGTTGGGGAATCATTCAGAGATGTCTCGACATCGTCTGTGACATCAGTCTGTTGGTCATCAACCACAACATTAATGGATTCCATCAATACATTAGTTCTGGAATTAAAGACCCTGTAAGCTCTGCTGTTTGTTGAATAGCCTAGAAATATTCCCTCATCACTTTTGGGATCCATCTTCCTTCTTTGCTCACGATCAACCAAGATATAGCATTTACTACCAAATACATGGAAGTATTTGACTGTAGGTCTTCTTCCTTTCCAGACTTCATATAGGGTTGTGGGAGTCCCTTTCTTCAATGTCACTCTGTTGTGAACATAGTAGGCTGCGTTCATGGCTTCAAGCCAAAAATGGTAGGGCAATTTCTTAGCATGAATCATAGCTCTGGCTGATTCTTGAAGAGTTCTATTTTTTCTTTCCACCACACCATTTTGCTGGGGAGTAATGGGAGATGAGAACTCATGATGAATTCCTTCTGAAGAGCAGAATTCAGCAAATTTGCTATTCTCAAATTCCTTCCCATGATCACTTCTAATTTTGATGACAGGGCTTTCCTTTTCTCTTTGTAGTTTTAGACAAAGCTCCTTGAAGACTTCTAACACATCAGATTTTTCTCTTATGAAATTGATCCAGGTGTATCTGGAGAAATCATCCACCACCACATATGCATACTTCTTCCCACCAAGGCTTTCTACTTGCATGGGTCCCATCAAGTCCATATGAAGGAATTCCAAAACTTTGGTAGTGGTGTCATGTCTGAGCTTCTGGTGTGACATCCTTGTCTGTTTTCCAATCTGGCATTCTCCACAGATTTTTCCTTCATCAATCTTTAAGTTAGGAATTCCTCTAACAGCTTCAACATATATGATCCTCTTCATACCTTTAAGATGTAGGTGGCCCAATCTTTGATGCCATATCTTCACTTATTCCTCTTTGGCTAAGGTACACATTGAAGAGTAACCAGTTTCTTGAGAACTCCACATGTAGCAGTTATTTTGGACCTAACTCCTTTCATGATCACTTCATTTTCCTTGTTAGTAATTAAACATTCAGTTCTAGTGAAGTTTACATTCAGAACTTGATCACACAGTTGACTGATGCTTATCAGATTAGCAGTTAATCCCTTAACAAGTAGGACATTGTCAAGGTCAGGAACTCCAGGGCAATCCAGCTTACCCATTCCCTTTATTTCACCCTTTGCTCCATCACCAAAGGTAACATAACTCATGGCATGAGGATGAAGGTCAATTAGCAGGTTTTTGTTTCCAGTCATGTGTCTGGAACAACCACTGTCAAAATACCAATCTTCTTTGGCTGAAACTCTAAAGGAAGTGTGAGATATTAGACTTGTAACATTTGTCTTAGGAACCCATTGTTTTTTGTTGACAGGCCCGTGAGGTTTGGGTCTTGATTGATATTGAGTCTGATCAGGGCTAGGATAACCATATAGCTTATAGCAGAAGGGCTTCAGGTGGCCAAATTTTCCACAGTAATGGCATCTCCATCTTTGATGCTTCCCTTTCTGCTATCTTCCCTTATGATGTTGTGACATATGATGTGACATCTCAGGTTTGTTTTTAACATGGTTGCACTTAGGTTTGGATTTTGGTTTGCAAACAGTGTAACTGCACTCAGCCTTAGATTCATTGAATCCAATGCCAGATTTATCCCCTGTTATTTGACTAGTCTAGAGAATCTTATCTAAGATGTCAGATCCATTGTTAAGCATTCTTACATACTTGGTCATCTCATCTAGTTTGGAATTTAAGAGTACTGCTTCAGACTTCAACTTGGAGATGGTTTCCACATATTCTTCCTTTTCATTTTCCAGCTGAGCTATCACTTTCTTCTGGCTTTCAACTTGTCTGCACACTCCTGCACTTTTGTGGCACAACTCTTTGTAGGTAGTGGCCATCTCTTCAAAGGTTACTTCATCATCACTTGACTCTTCATCAAAACCCCATCTTCCAGTCAATGCAGTCACATGATTTGTAGCTTCTTCTGTTTCACTTCCATCAGACCAAGAGGCAGCAAGACTCCTTCTTTTGTTTCTTGAGGTAGGTCCCACATTCAGTTTTAATATGACCATACCCATTACACTCATAGCACTGAACTTATTTGGGCTTTTCTTCAGACCTTGTTCTTCTACCAAAACTGTTGGATTTACTGATGTCAGATGCGATGTTCTTGACATTAGATCTCACATCAACCTTTTTCATAAGTTTGTTGAACTGTCTTCCCAACATTGCTACCTCTTTTGCCAGATCTTCATCAATGTCTTGACCACCTTCCTCATCTTCCTCTTCAGTGTTTGACATGAAGGCTAGGCTCTTGGCTTCCTTTTCAGATCCATCACATATTCCCATCTCAAATGTTTGAAGGGATCCAATTAGCTCATCCACTCTCATATTTGAAATGTCTTGAGATTCTTCTATTGTTGTTACTTTCATAGCAAATCTCTTAGGAAGTGATCTGAGTATTTTCCTTACTAACTTTTCATCTGATATCTTCTCTCCCAAAGCTCCAGAGACATTGGCAATTTCAAGGATACTCATGTGAAATTCATGAATCTTTTCATCTTCTTTCATCCTTAAGTTTTCAAACTTGGTGGTGAGAAGCTGTAGTCTAGACATTTTCACTCTAGATGTGCCTTCATGAGTGGTTTTGAGAATGTCCCAAGCATCTTTGTCCACTTCACAGTTGTTTACTAATCTGAAGATGTTCTTGTCTACTCCATTGAAGATGGCATTCAATGCTTTAGAATTTCCAAGGGATAGGTCATCCTCCTCCTTGGACCATTGTTCTTCAGGCTTCTTATCAGCAGTGGCTTCTCCTTCCTTAGTAATTACTGGATGTTCCCAGCTTGTTAACACAGTCTTCCAAGCCTTATTATCAAGAGTTTTTAGGAAGGCTACCATTCTAGGTTTCCAGTAGTCATAGTTAGATCCATCCAAATTTGGTGGCCTGTGAATATATCCTCCATCTCTCTCCATTGTACCAGAAAGTGTTGTCCCTAGATCTCACCCAGAACCATAGCAGGATGCCTGCTCTGATACCAATTGAAATTCTGGTATCAGATGTGAGATGTCAAAGGTAATGTCACGACACTAATATATGAGAAACACAAACAGAAGAGAGATATAGAATGGTAATGCAAAAGACACAAGCAATTGTTCACCCAGTTCAGTGCAACTCACCTAAGTTTGGGGGCTACCAAGCCAGGAAGGAAACTCACTAAATAGAATCAGTTCAAAGACTCTCCGTACACTTCAACAAGTTACAGTCTTTCTCACCTAATCTCTACCCGTGCAATTTCTACCTAAGCATTCTTAGATATGATAACCCATTTGTAACACCTCAAAATTTGCCCTCCTCTTCTTGAGACTAGTTTGAGGCATTGCATTTCATGTTTTAGGACATTAGGCATTGCATTTTGCATCTCATATGAAAATGAGATGGTCATCCTCCAAAGTCTTTTCAAAAGATGGGGAAGTCAGGTGATTCAAGCCTGAGGGTCTCTATGAATTGATCATCAACCATCTGAGGGTATGGGCTTCAATTAGGGTTTCTTGATTATTCAAAGGTCTTGAGCATCATCTTATCTGCAAGGATATATCACCATCATCATGGTTCTATCATCATTAAGGGTTTCAGAGGTCATCCTCAAGTTCCTCTGGATCAGGGTTGTGACCTCTGGTTAACCCTAATCAATGCAATTCTTCCAACTAGGGTTTCTCAAAGAGATGAGGTAATTTCTTGGGATGAGGATCACATGATTATTATAAGGAGCTTACATGAGCTAGGGTTTCATTTTTAAGCAATTTCACCAAGTGGTGGAGGCTCAAGTTGATCAAGACATTTCAAGGTCATCTGAGGACCAAAAGTCAACTGTGCAGTCAACTGAGGGCCATGAGGTGGGGAAATGAGTTGAGACACCTCAATCATGTTCAAATGGGGCCTATTCATCATTCTAAACATCCATCTTGAAGATTCAAAGGTCATGGCAAAAGTTACTAAAAATGGAAAATGACCTATAATTCAAAGTTTCCAAATTTGGCAAGTTTTTGGTCCACTTTCAACTTGACTTTTCAATATTAAATAAGTTTCAAACGGAATTTTGGTGAACATGAATATTGTAGATCTTTGTCTCCCCTTTCCAAAAAGTCCTAATTCATGTCCATATGATGAATGGTTGAGGAGTTATGGTCATTTGATCACAGAGTGTGCATGGAAATTCAAAATGGCATAACTTTTGATGTAATGCTTCAAATTGGTTCATTATTTTTGCAAAGTGCTTCTCATGTTCAAGGCATCTCAAAATGACATCATTTGACTCAATTGTGCAAACTAAGCCTCAAGGAATCATGGTATAAAGTCACATTATTTCGCATTTGTTCTAAGGATGATATCATGCTACAAATCAAAATTCACAAAGAACCAAGGCAAGGCTTCACTTCAGCCTTTTTCATAGACCACATTTGAGTAAAAATGAGCCCTTTCCATGCATGAAAGAGGCGTGTATGTTCCTTGTTTCACACATGTTCAAAATGAAGCAAATCTTCACCATTCATTCTTGGCTTAATATGCAAGCTAAATAACCTTCAAATCCTGACCCTTGGTTGCTCTTGAGTGGATTAAGATCCTAGCATGGGGCTGAGCACGTGCATTATGGCCATGGGAACTCAATTTGCATTTTTGCAAGTTGCATAATAACTCACTAATCAAGGAGTATAAGTAGAGAAACCCTAATCACAAGCCTCATAACTGGATTTTCAGATCTAGAATTGAAGAAACTCTCTCAAAATCTCTCTCTTCGAATTTGCATTTTCTTCACACAAATCTCAAAGATTATTGCAGATTCTTGATCCTCATACTTCACTGATCAAGAATCATCCATCGCTTGGTGTAATTCTTCAAGAAATCAAGCAGTTCAAGTGCATTATCATGATGATCGGATTTGGAAATTGAGGCGCATTCAAGAGGTTTCAGCCATTTTTTTTTGCATAAAGCTTCAAAGGAAGTTCAAAGGAGTTGATCTAGAGCAGCTGAGCTCGTGAGATCGCGATTCCAGAGATCTCCAATTCCAGGTGACTCCATTTTCACTCTCTCCTTTTGCTGATTTTAGGTTATAGGATTGAAGATCTTGTTGTGTAGGTCATGAATATATGATTAGAATTGAGATTGAGTGAGTATTAAGGATTTCATTGTGACTGGAAGTTTGGATCTGAAAACTTATTCTCTTCGAATTGCAAAACCTAGGAAGAATTAGGAGAATCTAATGTGATATTTGGAATCAGTGTGGAAAACTGAGTGGAATGGTGTTGGTCTGGTGAATTTCTGGGAAATTTTAGGGTGGCGCCGCCGTGGGAGCCACCGGGAACTCGCCGGGGAAGACGACCGGAGCGGAGCTCCGACATCTGTGTTGTAATTAGGGTTTGCTGAGTGGGCGCCATATGGTGCAACGCGTGGAAGAGTTATTGGAGGAGATTCGTTTGACCAAGGCCACGCGAGCGTTGAACGCTGACTGGGTGGGTGACTCAATTAATGAAACGGTGCGTTTCATTAGTTTGAACGTGGACCGTCGATCTCATATGTGCGCCAGATCCAATGGCATGTGATTTTCCTGATTTAATTCAAATAATCCATTTCCCTCCTTTTTCTATTTTTATTTTTCCATTATTTTGGTCATTTTGTTTAATTCATAAAAAATCCAAAAATTGTCCAATTGAGTCCCAATTTTTTTTCATAGTTTTGTATTTGTGTTTACTTTTTTATGGTGTTAAATTCAAGAATTTTTGATGTTTGGATCTTTATGTGGGAATTTTTGAATCAATATTGTGCCAAATTGACCTAGTGCATTCAATGTATTGTGAAATCCTCAATTTTGAACCTTCTGATCCACTCTTTTGCATACATGACATTCATACATGGCATGAATTATTGGTCACTGGTTTTGATTTTTTCTCACATGTTATCATCATTTTTGACACATAGAGAAAAATGTGACAATTTTTGTCACATTTTTGACATTGAATTGGTGCATTTTTGTTCACATAGCATTTGCATCATTTTGGACTTGATGTTTTGCATATTGAACTTTCATGGCATAAGGAACTTGTACAAAAAATCCCAAAGTCATTACATACATTTCTGATTTGATATGAATTTTCTAAGTTGGAAGTTCATTTTGTGCATATTTTTGGTCATTAAATGGCATAGGCAAGTTGAGACACTTGATCATTGATTTGATGCTGGTCTTTTTGAGGATATTGGAGGGAGTGTTTGAATGGGTGATGTGCAAAAGGAGGGGTCCTGGATTGGTCATTTGGTTAGGTTTTGAATCTTTTCTTTGTACTAGGGTTTTGACCCAATTTTAGGGTTTGCTCTTGGTCCATTCTTTGACTTGGTTTGGGGTCTTCCTTGTAGTGTGAGCCTTTGCCTCTTTTGCATTGGTTTGATCCCTGATTTGTGAGTCTTGAGTCATTTGATTGGCACATTCATTCAAGTCATACTTTATTTGGTACTTATTTGAAGGTTGGGAAGACAAGTGAATTCTCAAGGAGACTTGTGAGGCATTGAGGGAGCGGAGGTTCTTATTGGTATGAGATGAATGGATGGGCTTGTAAGTTGGATTCGTGACTCATTAGAGATGATTTTAGAAGCTTGATCCTACTGACTTGTGAACTTTGGAATGGTTTGAGGCTTGTGGTGACTTGTTGAAGTGATTTAGGCCTATTTTGGAGCTTTTGAAGCAATTGGATGGTATTTGAAGTATGGTGGATCTTTGGCCTTGGTGATTGATGTTTAGGGGTTCATATGGTGCTGTTTGGGGCTTGTGATCTTTGGTTGGAGTTTATTTGGGGTTCTCACATCTTTTGGAGGCTTTAAGAATTGTTTGAGGAGGTGTGAGCAAGTTTTGAGTGCAAGCTTGTTCTACTTGAGTTTCAAGGGGTTTATGGTTGATTTTGGATCATTGGAGTATGGATTATTGGGTGGTCAGTTGAAGGACCCTACTTCTGACTTGGAGTGATTTTGATTTAATTCATCTCATGCCATTGTTTTTTTATGCTTTGTTGTGTTGATTGGATGTACATAAACTAACTTTGTCTTTTGTTTCAGGTTTGGATACTCATCATTGATGATTGGGTTTGGTCTCACCTTGTGAGATACAAAATGCATTGAGTTCTGACTTATGTTTGTTTTGTAGGGTTTTAAATGGTGTGGTGAGCTCATGAGCTCATTTAAGTGCTAGAGCACTTATGCATTGAATTGTGTAACTGTTAGAGGGTTTCACTGCTTGTCTTCTGGTTTTATGACTGAAGTACTAATTGTTTAGTCTTTGTACAGGTACTTTAGTTGCTTATTTGCTTTAGCTCTTGCTTGAGCATTGGATTGTGGTTTACACACCACTCAGGTAGTTAGCTTCTTACTTCATGTAGTCTGGAGTCCTGTCACCTTTTTGGCAGGCATTTTGCTGGCAAGTTCTCCTTCAGAAGCCTTGTTTGTGTATGTTTAAAATTGTGCCCAAAGACCTCCAAGAAGAGGCATGTGTTATATTTGATAAGACCTCCAGGAGAAGAGGCAACTGACAGAAGGTAGGGATCTGTAATCGATTCCCCGTTATTCAGTGTGTCGTTCTTTATGCTCGCACTACGTGCTGATGCTTCTGAACATGTGCCCCAGATCTTTTGTCCAGAGTCTGTCAAGTGGAAAAGGATCCCACTTTCTGGATCCCCACGCTTTCTGTGTCATGAGCTCACCCTGGCCAGGGTTAAGAGCATGAGGTCTCATCCTCATCTAGACTTTGATCAGCTTCACCCTGACATTCAATGTTAGTGGTTAAGAGCTACAAATTACCCCTTATAGTTTGGCTTGTTTGTCGAGGTCGATATGACCCCTATTGACTAAAGCCCACCCATTGTTTGAGCCTCTTGTATGGATATAGTGTGTGATGTTTGTTTACTTGTGTTGGTGTGTTTATTTGCTTTCCTCTTCTCATCTCCATTTATGTAGGAGTCGTACGATTAACTTCTGAGGAAGGTGAACGTATGTAGAGTTTAGACTTGAGTTGACTCGCTTCCAGGAGGAGTTAAGTTCTTGTTAGAGACCTCAACTTAGGGATATTGATTGCATGACAACTATTAGGCTCGAGTTTTAGTCTCCCTATTAGTTTGTTGTTTCCCCGGTCTCTGGTTAGGAGAGTGTTTTATCCCTGGTAAGGGGAACTACGTCGCCCTGATTCTCATACCAGATGAGATACGTAGGCAGGAGGTTGAGAGCAATCTCTACAGGCACCCTTTTCTTTGTTTTCGTGTTTGTTCACCTTTATTCTTAACTTGTGTTTACCGTTTCGTGTCTTTGTTTCTGGCATTTGTTTTCTTTGGTGTGAGTGCCCGTCTGTTCAGCGTGTGTGTGTTGTATGTTCATGCCTTCGGGGATTTCTTCTGTTATTATTCGGGGTTCACTAGTTGGGGTTCATCTTTGGGGTTCATTTGTGATGATTGTTATTCATTTGGGGTTCATCTTCAGGGTTCATCTATGACGATTGTTATTCATTTGGGTTTCATCTTTGGGGTTCATTTGTGACGATTGTTATTCATTTGGGGGTTCATCTTTGGGGTTCATTTGTGGTGACCGGTTATACATATCGGGAGTCATTCTGGATATTTGATTACTTTGTTGGGGTTCGTTCTGATAACCTTTTTCTTCGGTGTTCGCTAGTTAGCGTTTGTTATTATTAGGAGTCGGATGTAAGTCCATGTATTGGCATTCTGTTTCCTTTTGGGTGTTTCTTTTGACGTCTCAGCGTCCCTTTTTGGTGTCTTGTTTCAGCGTGCGTTAGCCGAGCTACAAGTGCTCTGATTCTCCTATGGATAGAGAAGATACGTAGGCATAAGATGTGATGTCTTAGCGAGCATCTCTCCTTTGCCCGAACTACGTTGACTCTGATGTTTGTTTCTGACAAACTACGTAGGCCCAGGATGCAACATCCTGCCGAGTCCACTTCCTCCGTTTTCTTTCTTTCACCCACCTCTTTATCGTTCCAGTTTGTGCAGTTTCTTTGAGCAGTTTATTAGCAACCCTTTCCTTTTCTTTGAGCTATCTTTTGAGCGTGGATCCCGTCGAGTATGGCGGACGTGAGGGGGTGCTAATCCTTCTCCTTGCGTAACCGACTCCTTTACCTTGCAATCTCTGGTCGTAAGACTGTTCCTTTCCCTTTCTTAGGTTAGTCCTGCGCTTCCTTTCCGTCATAGGATGAATAGCATCGGTGGCGGCTCTGTATTTTCCCCGCCGGTCTTTTTTCGCGTTGCGACACCATTCACTTCCCTTCAATCACACCTGTGATTTTAAACAACAATTCCTTAAGAAAAGAAAACACTTTTCAATAACACACACTTGATTTTACTTCACAGTTTCAATCAAGTAGACACACACTTGATCTTGCTTAACAACTTTGATCAAGTAGACACACACTTGATCTTGCTTAACATCTTTGATCAAGTAGACACACACTCTTGCTTACAAGCTTTGAGTGACAAATGACAACCACAAATCAGACCAATTCAATCATCTAAGGATGACTTGAATGGCTTACAAGTCTCACGACTAAACAAGACACAAACCCTAGCTCTCTCTCAGTATTTCGCTCAGTATTGGTTGTGTGTCAAATCAGGTTTTCCATGTCCTATTTATAGAAGCATTCAGCTGGGCTTGGACATCTTGAAAACCCTAAAACTATTTTCCAATTAAATCTTTTCATAACTGCTGGTTAGATCTCCTTAGAAAATAAGTAAATCAGGTTGTAATCAATGATTGAATGCTCCTGCAAATCAGATCTTCAATCATACATAGATTGCCATTAAATGCGCAATCACATAAAACCAGACATTCATACTGAATGTTCTGTGTACAGGATGTCATGACATCAGGTCTGACATCCTGGAACAATCCTGCTTAATACCATAATTCCTTTTATAATTTCCAGCAGGTACATAATATCAGATGTCATGACATCGTGTATGACATCCTGAAACAATCCTGCATAATTATGTTTTCCATTTAAACTCCAGCAGGTACACATTATCAGATGCCATAACATTATGACATTCTAAAACAATCCTGCATAATTATGTTCTTGAACCCCAGCAGGTACATATTATCAGATGCCATGACATTATGACATTCTGAAATAATCCTGCATAATTATGTTCTTGAACTCCAGCAGGTACATAGATATCTTATGTTAATACATCACATACAACATCTTGTGAACACTCTTTGTTTTACCAAAATTGTTGCCAACACTTAGAACCAACACAACCTTTTTGGATTGTTGATCTCTCGGTTCTCTGGCAGTTGTCTCCATATTTTGTGGATTGACCGAGGATTGTACCGATGATTCAATTTCTCTACGACACCTTCGTATCCTTTGTGGACGTTCTTGTCAGCATAATCATCATATACATATACATTCATATTTTCATATTCGCATATCTGATTAAATTGTTGGTTTGAGATTCTCATTCCCTGTATGGCGGTACTTTATCCCCGTACATTTTTTGGTGTCTGTCCTCCTTCAATTGTAGAGTGTCAGCCCCTTAGGCAGAAAGACTTTAACCTGTCTCCTCTTTCCCACTGAGTTGTTTCCTCATGGATGATTATTACTTCAGTTTCCTCCCTAGTTGTTCATCTGGATGGAACTACTCCCCCTGAGTTATGTCCTCATTGGGTTGAGTCTTGTTTGACTGTTTCTTTCTAGCTCTTACCTAGATATATACTTTGAGTTCCCTAAGAGTTTATTGCCCAGTAACTGGTAATATTCTTCTTAGTTTGCAGTTTGGTACTTCTTGCCCAATACCCGACAAAAGTACCCCGATTTTCCCAATAGTAGAGTCCCCAGTGGATCTGATTCCCTAGGAAGTATATCCTTGATATGTTCACCCTAACCGATGACAGGTACCTTTCTCCCCCCTTCTTGATTCTATCCTTGATATGTTCATCCTAACCGATGACGGATATTCTCTTTTCGGCATTCTACCCAGTAAAAAGGTAGTTGTAATCCCTATTCTGGTTTCCTAGAGAGTTAATCCTTGATATGTTCATCCTAACTGATCACGGGTTTCCTTCTCTTTGCGGTCTTCTACCCAGTAACTGGTAGTTGTAAATCATGCTTTTGTTCCCTCTGCAGAGTTGATCATTGATATGTTCACTTTAACCAGTGACAGATTCTCTCTCTTGGTATTCTATCCAGTAACTGATAGATGTAATTCCTATTTTCTCTCCTCACAGAGTCTATCCTTTATATGTTCATCCTAATCGGTGACAAATTTTCTCTTTGACGGTATTCTATCTAGCATTCGATAGATGTAATTCCTACTTTTTGATCAGTTGGTTTATCCTTGATATGTTCATCTTAACCGATGACGAGTATCCTCCTTGACAATCTCAGGCAAGTCTATCCTTGATATGTTCATCCTAACCGATGATGGATTTTCTTCCCTGTTGAGTTTATCCTTGATATGTTCATCCTAACCGATGACGGATTTTCTTCCCTGTTGAGTTTATCCTTGATATGTTCATCCTAACCGATGACAGATACTCTCACCTTTGGTCTTCTACACAGTAACTGGTAGTTGTAAATCCTACTTTCTACAGTTCTCCCCAGCAAGGCTATTCTTACCCAATAACCGGTAATGAATATTCCCTTCTGTTGTTTCCCAGTGAGTCATCCTTGATATGTTCATTCTAACCGATGACGGATGTTCTCTCTGTCAGATCTTTATTATCTCCTTACCCAGTAACAGGTAGTAGATAGTTTATCTTCCCCAGTTGAGTTGAGTGCACATTTCCTTAGTGGAATCGCTTTTCCCTGCATGATTCAAGTATTTCAGTTTTATCCTGACTTACTCATATCCCCTACAAATGTTGTTGTTTCCCCGACTTAGTATTTCCATTTCATATGGAATCCCTCGAGTCCCTCAGTAGTTTTAAGTCGTAGCCTGGCCTACGCATAACCCTTTACCCCCCCCTCTAGAGTCTCGGTATCCCCAGTGAGTTTTCCTTACGGATTGCATTATACTCATGCAGACCTCCGGTCTCTTTGATTTCTTTTCCTTTGTGGCAATGTTATCCCCACAGAGCATTAACTTTTACATTCATATCATTTGCATCATGAGGTCTCTTAGGGACCAAAATTTGTTTCTATATGTTGTTATTTAAGCCCATTCTACTGAGTCGACATGAAGATTTTAACATTCGCCTCTTCAGTTAGAATGTCCTTAAATAGGGGCAGCTGTAAGACCCAAATTTCGACCCTAAGATCCCTCATGCAAATTCATCATAAGCATTAGCATTGGGATCATACCTTGGCATCCTCATTACCCTTCCTTCATTGGGTTTGTTTTGGGAGAGATCACCAAGCACTTTGTGATTGTATCATACTTATATTTTATCATTTTACTAACCAAAATACCAAAAATATGTCTTTGTATTTGCCTAACTCTTTTGTAGGTAGGGCATGATCTCCATTGATCTATCAAGTTCACATCTAGGGCTTAAGACCCTCATGACAAAGAGCACAACCATGGATTGATTCAAGAATGTTTATGAGCATCATATATGAGTTCCATTGACTCCTACATGTTATATTCATCAAGTTTTCTTCAAGAGTTTGAGGGTGATTTTCCTTGGAAACCCTAGTTTGACTGGGTATCTTTGAGTAACTTCTCCAACAAGCTATCTCACCAATTGATCAAATTTCTCAAGGGACAATTCAAAATTCATCATCTTATGCATATATGATCTACCATGAGACTCTAAAGTCAAGAGAATTGAAGGTTAGCAAGTTGGTTGATGGTGGTTGGCCAGATGAATTCATCTGATCAAAATTGGGTCTTCCTAGACCCTATCTACTACAATTTTCACCATATGAAAATGATTCCAAGAGAAAACTTACTCTAAATGACATTTCAAACAACTTTCATGTTGAGACCTAGAGCTATTGTTTCTTGGAAAATCATTTTCTATGTTGAAACATTATATGTCATTTTGTCTAAACCCTAATTTAAAAGTCAACTTCCCAAGGCCATAACTTGCTCAATTTTTATGATATGAAATATTTCCAACTTGAAAAATAAAATTCAAGATGTCTACTTCAACTTTTATGTTTGGAGTGAGAGATAATTCAACTTTTATGAGCATGTGATATGAGGTTACATTATAGGTCACTTTTGACCTATACCATTGAACAAGTGATTTTTCCAAACTTAAAAAATGCATAACTTTATCATTCCAAATCCAAATGACATGAAATTGGTAACTATTTTGAAGGTATTTGAGAGAGCTACAACTTTTATGAAGACACGTTTCGCATTTGAAGTTCACATAGAAATTTAAGCAAGGTGGAATATTGAGGTATATGGCTTGACACTTAGAAACTTTTTCAACATGTTGAAAATTCCAAACTTCCACCTAAAACTTCATCATGATAAAAGCTCCAAATGAAAAAATGTTTAACTTGAAAGTTGTTTCTCTTGATCTAACCTTTTCAAAAATTCGAAGTTCATCCATTTTGGACAAGAAATGAATAGGGTGCGCATGACTTGAACATTGCATCATCATTTGGCAACATTGAACTTCAAACATCCATGCATAATTGCCTAGCATTGCAACATGACTTCGGCCTTGCTTACACTTAATTATGGATCATATGGAGTGATTTCATGGGCCTGTACACGCCCATGCATTCATGCATCACACATTGCTAATTTTGGAAGTTCACTTCAAGTGTGCAAATATCAATTGAATTGGCTATAAATAGAGTTTCATATGCTCAGAATTTCACACACATTCGCGCCATCTTTGATCCCAAACCTCTAACCCTCTCATTCCAAAGGATAATCCTGAGAATTTCACTTGAGATTGAGTTTGAATTCACACTGTTTTGAGATTCAAAACTCCAGGGATCCAAGACCTTTTGTGCATTCCATTCTACTTCTGCAAGCATTTGGAGTGAGATCAAGCACGAGCCAAGACAAGAACAGTTGAATCCTGACCTTCATTGAAGGTATTTTTCAGAATTTTTCATCTCTTCGATTCTTTCTCAATCTTGCTCAATTCTCTTGATTCTTTGGTTGTCTAAAGTCCTACCAATGTAGGCAAGAAGATTGAGTTGCTTTGAGGCCAAATCGAAGCAACTCAGTTCATGTACCTCAAATTTCAACTCCATGTATCTCTCAATATACTTGGAGTTAGGATGAATTGAGATCAGATTCGTGCTCTACGCCATTTTTTCTTTCAGATCATGTCCTCATTTTTTCATTTTTTTGATGGTGATGAGTGAACCAGTCCGGCCAGGGTCGTCGGAGAAGACGATCGGCCTTCGGACGCTGGTGATCTGTTGGCTTGGTTCTGAGCCATTGATTTCATTTGAATTGTTTTAATCACGAGCGTGCATTATAATTACCTTTCCTGTGGCGCATTGACTCAAGACCACAATGAAACGCGTGCTGGTGGCCACTTGATCTGCCACCTCAATTAATGAGGGAGATCAAGTGGCCCACGTTTTTTCAGATTATTTGAATCTCATTTTAATTGCTTTATTTTCATTAATTCATATTAGTTTTAATATTGATCCAAAAAATATGAGTTTCACCAAAAAAATTTAAATAATTTCCTCTTTCATATTCTGAATTAAAATTATTTTTTGGATCATTATTAATATTTTTCATGATTTAATTGATTTTTCATTTGTTTTTAATTGTTTAAAAATACTTTTAAATGTCCAAAAATTATGAGTTTTTTTCTCCATGGTCCTTTGACCTTGTTTGACCTATGATAAATCTCATGGCTATTTATTTGGTGTTTTGATGAGGTTTTAGGAATTGGACAAACGATATTTAATTTAAATGCATTATTTTAGTATTTTTTATTGGAATAAATGCCAAATAATTTTGTTGACCAATTGTAATGACTTATTGGTGTTTGACTCTTGTTGTTGAGCCTTGATCAAGGTTGATTTGACATTGTCAAATTAATATCATTGGATTTAGGGGATTGATGGAATGTACATTCCATATTCCAAAATGAATGAATGATATTAATTTGGTAAAAGTCCTCCTTTGACCAATTTGTGTTTTGATCTATTCCCCTGCCACTTCATCTCATTCCCCTTCTTCATTCATTCATTTCATTTGGCCTATGATGTCTCAAGATCCTAAGGCTAGTTGATTGAAAAATTAATATAAGTATGGATGAGATTAGGCCACCCATTTTGCATATTCTTTTAGTGTGTGGTATGTTTCATGAGCATAGTCCATTATACTATGTCTCTAACATGCATTAACACCAAAATTCTATTGCCCAACCTCAAATAGTTGTGACTTCTACATAAGTCCAATTACGATTGCTTAACATGGCGCTAAATTTGTGACATAAAAGGCATAACATTCTAGTTAGTGAGATTATAAGTCTCCCCTCTTTCACGGTATTGTGTGGAAACTTGGACTTTTTTCCTTCCTTTGGAAGATGTCTTGGTTCAAGGATCCATGCTTGTAATAAGTGGGTTGAGTGTTCTCTAAAGAATGTCTAAGAATGAATAGCAAAAGCAAAACAATACTAACTTCTAACCTATTAACAACTAACTTTTAATCTGAAGCCCTTTACTTTAATTCCATTTAATTCTAGCTTTTATACATTTTCGATTGTTCATATCATTCTAATTATTTATGTTAATGCAATTTTCACTTTGTCCATTTGGACCATAATGTGTGATATATTTTGTTTGTCTATACTTTGTGTGTTTGTGTGGTCTTTGACTATTAATGTACATAATAACAACAAAAACCCTAAAAAACTTTTGTGTGGACTGTTGGCTTGATCTTGGACAAATGGACTTAGAACTTAGGCAACATTCCTATGCTAAAGGACTTGGCCAATGCCAACTTGTTAAGAAACCAAGTACTTGCAGTGTGAAACTTCATCCGATACATCATTCAAGATCTCTCTAAGTTCATCTACAACATGATCATTGTGAAGCTGTTATTTTGAACCTGTGACTTGTGAAATTCATCTGTTATATGGGCTACCTTGAAGAAGATCATGGAATGGATAAGCTTGGATGTGGCCATCTTTATTTGACGCCTTGCTCTTCAAGATAATATAATTGTGCATTTGTGTGTTGCTTGATTCTAAAAGTCCAAGGGAATTCTGGGTTTCTATTGACATTCTTGTCTATTGGATTGCTACCCATTTGGTCAGATATTTTTAACTCTAAACTTTTAATTTTGTACATAGGATAGTCTCTTCATCTTCTCCCCACTTCTTTAATTTCAAAATCTCTCCCTCCTTTTACAAAACCTTCTTTGATTGAACTTATTTTGTTCTGAACGTTTACCACTTTTGCAAAAAGATAGAAACTTTGGCCTTATGCCATTGCATTTTCAAACTTCTTTTCTTAAATCAAACTTGTAAATAAAATTACCTATACTAGACTTAAACTTTCAAAAATCCAAAAAAAACTAACTCATTCAAACCATTTTTAGGCCTTTGTGCCTTTCAAACTTAATTATTGTTAAAAGCAATGCATCCACTTTGAAATTTGTATCACGAACTACGAGGTTTTGATCCCTCATTTTTATGTTGGTACGTAGGCGCAAGTCCAAAGGTCTTGTCAAACACAAAAATATAATTAATGAATTCTTTTCTCATCCCCCATTCTATTTGTTTGTAAACATCATTTTATACCAAATACATATGCACACAAAAGGGCTCCCTAGGAGTACCTAGGACACTTTGGGTGCTAACACATTCCCTCTGTGAAACCAACCCCCTTACCTGTAATCTCTGACATTTTATTAGTTTTGATTTGAAAACTTCTTACTTTTTGGGTTTTGTTCGTACTTTTTCCCTTTTCCCTTAGAAACAATAAAAGCGCGGTGGCGACTCTTGTTATTTGATCTCTAGTTTATCCATAGCTTGATGATCATGAATTTACCGCTACAAAAACCATAATCCACCAAAATGGATGATTGATCTTGACAATGACTCAATTCATCCATTGACCTTTGCTTGCCTTGTGTGTGATCCCTTATTTGTGATTGTTGCATTCATGCATTCATGCACATCATAACATTCATTACACGAAAATTTCAAGGAACTGAGGCATTATTTGCAAATATTCTTAGACCATGGATTATGGACGAAGGAACACTAAGAAGTACAGTTTCAGATGTCCTGATTTGAAAGAATTAAGGAAGGTAGCATCTTTTGTATTAGATCCCTTGGACTTCAAGCAACGTCAAGGGAAGCTTCTGTCCATCTTATCTGCTGATGTGGTTGAAGGACTTTTGAGTGTATTGGTGCAGTTCTATGATCCTTTCTACTGTTTCTTTACTTTTCCGGATTATCAGCAAGTGCCTACGTTAGAAGAGTATGCCCACCTCTTGGGAATACCTATTTCTAACAAAGTGCCATTTAGTGGTTAGGAAGAGATTCCTAGATCTCATCTTATAGCTGAAGCTCTTCACCTGAAGAAGTCTGAGATAGAGGCTCATTGGGTGAAGAAAGGAGGATTGTTTAGGTTTCCATCTGATTTCCTTATCAAGAAAGCTTCTACCTTTGCTCAAGCCGATAGTGTGCATGCTTTTGAAGCTATGTTTGTTTTGCTCATTTATGGATTAGCTTTGTTCCCTAACATTGATGGTTTTGTTGATGTTAATGCCATTAGAATCTTTTTGACTGGGAATCTTGTGCCTACTTTGTTGGGTGATATGTACTTCTGTTTGCATCTAAGGAATTATAAGGGTGGAGGAACTATTGTTTGTTGCATTCCTCTTTTGTACAAGTGGTTTATTTTGCATTTGCCTCAAACACATGCTTTTGTGGAGAACAAATAATGTCTACGATGGTCTCAGAGACTTATGTCTCTCACTAATGATGATGTAGTTTGGTATGATCCTTCTTTGAGTAGTTTGGAGATTATTGATTGTTGTGGTGAATTCTTTAATCTGCCTCTCATTGGTACACAAGGAGAAATTAACTATAACCCTGCTTTGGCTTGTTGTCAGCCTGGGTTCCCTTTGAGAGACAAACCTAATAACACTTTGTTAGAAGGTCTTTTCTATCAATAGAGTAAATATCCCCAACATCTGAGGTAGAAGATTGTGCATGCTTGGCATACTGTGCATAGGAAAGGAAGATCCGAGCTTGGTCCGTGCAATTGTGTAGCTTTGGAGGCTTACACTCCTTAGGTGAAGAAGAGACCTTTGGAGTTTAAGATGCCTTATCCTTGTGAGAGACATATGTCTATGTTTTTGGTTGAGCCATTAACTCTCCCTAACCAAGATGTAGAGGAGTTGGAAGACGCGCTCGTCAAGATGAAGCGAGAAAAGGATATGTGGGAAGAGTGTTTCCACGCTTTGAGCAAAAAGCATGAGGAGTTGCAACTTGAGTATAAGGACAAAGATGCACTTATTGAGCTACTTGAAGACCGAGTGACGAAGAGACAGAGAGAGTCGGAGGTTTCATCTTCCTCTAGTATGCCTCAGCCATCCATTGCTTGGAAGAAGATTGTTTATCAGCTTGTCCTCGAGAAGACTCAAATGAAGGCTTCTTTTGAGACCGAGATTCGACGCATTCGAAGGAAGTACACTCCTATAGCTAGATCTTTGACGTTGTTGTTAGGGATCCTTAGGATGACTAGTCTCCTTTTCTCTTGTATTTTTCATTTGGTTTCTGAAATTGTACTCAGTGTAATCCTTCCAATTATATAAATAAAAGAGATTTTTGTACTCCGCCTGTCGTGCATACTCTACCTCGTGTGGAAGACACCATTTATCATTCCGAGCCATCTGAGGGCCCAGACGTATATGAGAAAATGGATGAAATGAAAGATCAATTTCTTGAGTTGCACAAGGAGTTGAAGACTTTGAGAGGTAAGGAACTTTTTGGGAAGAGTGTTGCTGAATTATGTCTGGTGCCGAATGTGAAGATTCTAGTGAAGTTCAAAGTGCCTGACTTTGAAAAATACAAAGGGAACACATGTCCGCTCAGTCATTTGGTGATGTATGCCCGCAAGATGTGTACCCAAACAGACAATGATCAGCTGTTGATTCATTACTTTCAAGATAGTCTGACTAGCGCTGCATTGAGATGGTATATAAGGTTGGATGGTGCGAGCATCCGCACTTTCAATGATTTGGGTGAAGCATTTGTTAAGCAGTACAAGTACAACGTTGATATGGCTCCAGACCGAGATCAGTTGAGATCGCTGTCTCAGAAGGGCAAGGAAATGTTTAAAGAGTATGCACAGAGGTGGAGAGAATTCGCTGCTCAGATCACCGCTCCTTTAGAGGAAAAGGAGATGACCAAGATTTTTCTGAAGACCCTTAGCTCATTTTATTATGAGGGGATGATCGCCAGTGCCCCCAGTGACTTTACCGAAATGGTAAACACGAGGATGAGGCTAGAAGAAGGTGCCCGAGAAGGACGGTTGTCAAAGGAGAAGGTATCATGTAGCAAGAGATACGATAGCAGTTTCGGTAAGAAGAAGGACAATGAAGCCAACACAATAATTAGTGGGAGGTAGAGAAGGCCTCAGATCAGAAGAATTCAACCACCCCGTCAACATCATCATCAAGTATCTTGGGTAATTCCCGTTTTTTCATCAAATCAATCAACACCAATTCAACAACAATAGCGTCAACAACAACAACCACAGCAACGAGCAAACACCTACAACAACAACAATACCAACAATCATCGGCCACAAACTTTCAAGAGGAAGAAGGTCTCTTTCAAACCGATTCCTATGACATATGCAGATTTTTATCCATCATTGGTTCTCAAGAACCTGTTACAACCGAGAAATCTGCCACAAACTCCTGAACCACTTCCATGGTGGTACAAGCCTGACCTCCGTTGTGCTTTTCATCAAGGAGCACCCGAACATGACATTGAGAACTGTTATCCAATTAAATATGAAGTTGAGAAGCTAGTGAAAAGTGGAATGGTCCTTTGAGGACCGTGCACCCAACGTGAAGGCTAACCCACTGTCAGTTCATGGAAATTCATCTGTTAACATGGTAGACGGCTGCCCTGGGGAACTAAAAGTGTTTGATATTTGTTTCATAAGAAGGTCCTTGGTGACGATGCACAAGGATATTTTCTTGGTTAGTGAATGTGAGCGTGACCATGATGGTTGCGCTATCTGCAGTGTTAATCCAAGAGGTTATGAGATTGTGAAAAGAGACATCCAGCGGTTGATGGATGAAGGTATGATTCAGATTGTTCAACCCCGTCATGTAGATGACGATGTGAATGTGTTTGTTTCTGTGTTTAAGAATCCCGAGAGAGTGGTGATTTAATATGATAGCAACAATAGTAACAGTATCAACCAAAGATCGGTATCACCGTTAGTTATATGGTTGGCGGGTTCAGTCCCGTACGCATACGATAAGGTTGTTCCTTATCAATATAATGTAACCATGGTAAAAGATGGTCAAGAGGTTCCATTACCTACAACCAGTTCTATCGTAAGCATTGTTGATGTTACTAAGGTGACCCGTAGTGGTCGAGTGTTTGGGCCGGTGTTCCCAAAGGATGTGGAAGATTGTTCAATCAGTAAGAAGGTGGAAGTACCTGCAGTAGATCCGATTAGCGTTTCAAAGCGTCAGTCTGGTCAATCCAACAATTTGAAGACTAAGGATGATGATGAGGTACTTCGGTTAATAAAGAAAAGTGAGTTCAATATGGTGGAGCAGCTGCTTCAAACCCCTCCAAAGATTTCAGTACTGTCTCTACTTATGAATTAAGAAGCGCACAGAGAAGCACTGCAAAGAGTTCTAGAGAAAGCATTCATAGAACATGATGTTACAATGGATCAATTCGATCATATTGTAGCAAACATCACTTCTTGCAATAATCTCAGTTTTTGTGATGAGGAACTCCCTGAGGAGGGTAGGAATCATAATGTGGCTTTGCATATCTCCATGAATTGCAAAGATGACGCTTTATCCAATGTTCTTGTTGACACCAGATCATCATTGAATATGCTGCCGAAGTCAACTCTTTCAAAGTTGTCATATCAAGGAGCGCCTATGAGGTATAGTGGTGTAATCGTCAAAGCTTTTGACGGTTCGCGCAAAACAGTGATAGGTGAAGTGGACCTTCCGGTGAAGATAAGTCAGAGTGACTTCCAGATTACTTTTCAAGTAATGGATATCCACCCGGCCTACAGTTGTCTGTTGGGAAGGCCATGGATTTACGAGGCGGGAGTTGTTACTTCCACATTGCATTAGAAGCTCAAATTTATCAAGAACGGGAAATTGTCATTTCTGGCGGGGAAAAGGCGTTGTTGGTTAGGCACCTGTCATCTTTTTCTTACGTTGAAGATGAGGATGAGGTTGGAACTCCGTTCCAAGCCTTATCCACTGATGTTGAAAAGAGAGTTGGGGAACCTATATCCTCATTGAAAGATGCAAGGAAGATTGTTGAAGAAGGCAATGTTGATCAGTGGGGACGAGTGAGAAAATATGTGAAGTGCAATGAGAAAATATGTGAAAAGCATTTGAATAATGTTGCAGCCGGGAATCGAACCACAACCAAATTTGAATGGAAGAGGCGCCAAGCATGAAACACATCGTTTCATTAATTGACCTGGCCTGGTCAATGCTGGCGTGGCTGAGTCAAACGAATATGAGCCAAAGGAATTGCCAAGCGTGCAGTGCGTGGCAAACATGTGGACCAATGGCAATGCAACCCTAGACTAACACATGCAAAATGCAGAAAACCATTTCTAATGGATCAAAACCGTGGCCAAAGATTGAAGTTCATCTTCTTCATCGCGCGCAGCATGAACAGTACCAAACACCAAGAACAAAATCTCCAGAATTCACAAATGAACACATCATCATGTAGCATATTCAATGTAGATCACAAATCCATAAGCAACTAAACCTAATTCTACATGAGGAGAGCAAATCGAACACAAGAACATTCATACATGAAACTTTAATCAACCCTAACTAACTCAAAAGTGCATGGAATTTCATGATTCAAAGCTCAGAGTGATCAGCATAAAGAGATCTACAATAACATCACAATAATTTTGAGAATTAAGAGGATCGATTTTGTAACCTCTTGAAGAGCAGAACTGGATTTGGATGGATTCAAGGCTTGTGATAGCTTCAATATTCCTCTATGATGCTTGTATAAGTGATTGAAAGAGAGAACGAAGCTCAATTGCACACGATCTCAACCAATTTTGAATTCACCATGGATGCTTCATTCTTCAAGAATGCTTCAATGTGGATCTTGTTTGCTTCAATTCCACGTGCAAATCTTCTCCAGAACACCTCAGAAACAAGAATCAAGCAAGAGAAATGGCTTGGATGTGAAGAATTTTGAAGAAAATTTGAGAGAAAAAATTTGGAGGTTTTGATCTAGATCTGAAAAATGAGTTGTTCATCTGAAAAACAGTTAGGGTTTTTGCTTATATAGGTCATGCTAATCACTCTTTAATCATGCTTAAGCTAATTGGTAAGTGCAATTAACCAAAATGAGGTGTAGGTGCAATTTGACTTTTCACCCTTATGCATGGAGTGCATGCATGAACAGTGCACGAAATCCATCTATTTTCACTCAAAATCTGATTTTAAAACCAATGGGGATGGCCAAAAGTTCAAACCATGCACAAAATTTAAATTTCATGATTTCCCTCCAAAAAACCAATGAATTACCAAATGATCATGTGAATATAATTTATGCAATGCAATGCATGATTTGGAAACTAGAGGTCAAAAGGAGAAAAATGCAAAAAGAGCCATCCATTTTGAAGCTTTGGTTGAGAAGTTATGTCCATTTGAAGTTCCATGCACACTTTTCCATGATTTGATCATATCTCCTTAACCACACATGAGAAATCCTTGATCTTGGACTTTTTGGAAATGGAAGAGAAAGATCTACAACTTTCATGTTCAATAAAATTTCATTTGAAGCCTTCTTGATGATGTAATTTGAAGTTGAAGTTGGACTAAAACCTTTCCATTTTTGGCAAGTTTGAATTATAGGTCACTTTCTATTTTTGGCAATTTTTGACTGGACCTCAAATTCTTCAAAGTTGATGTTTGAAATGTCAAATGAGACTTGTTTGAACATGAATGAAGTATTTCTAATCACTTCCCACCTCCAAATCCAACAGTTGACTGGGCAGTTGACTTTCTAGGTCTTCAGATGACCTGAGGATGTTCTGATGAAATTCAAGCCTCTACCACTTGGGATTTTGATTCAAAATGATATCATAGCTCATATGAACTCTTGTGAATGATTCTGGGGTCCAAAATCTCAAGAATGACCACCATCTATTACTCAATGATTGCCTTTGACTGCTTTGACCTGTTGTTACTTCATCTGCAAGAGAAAGGTTAGATGACACATTTTTGTACTTTTGGTTAGTGGTTAAAAGAAAAATAATGATATACAAATGCAAAGGATGCTTGGTGATCAAGAAATCACTCAAAAAAGATAACCTACCCCCAGGGGAGAAGCAAGGTGCACAATGATCCTTGAGGCAATGCAATGATATGATATGATGCCATGAGGGATCTTAGGGACAAAATTGGGGTCTTACAACCATCCATAAAGGAAAACACGGAGAACTGAGTTGTGTTATCCACCAATACATCAATGTGAGGTAATGGGAAATCGTCTTTGGGACTGGCTCTATTTAAGTCTCGGTAGTCCATGCACATGCGGACTTTTCCATCTTTCTTCGGTACTGGTACAATGTTAGCAACCCATTGTGGGTACTTTGAGACTTCCAGGAAACCAGCGTCAAACTGCTTCCTCACCTCTTCTCTGAACTTGAGGGCCATATCAGGTCGCGTCCTTCTTAGCTTTTGTTTGACAGCAGGGCAATCTTCTTTAAGGGGAAGCTTGTGGGTCACGGTATCAGTGTCTAATCCGGGCATGTCTTGGTATGACCAAGCAAACACGTCATCATATTCGTGGAGGAGCTCTATCGGTCTTGTCTTCACTGTATCTTGAAGCGATGCGCCTACCATTACTTCTCTCTTATCTTCTTCTGTTCCCAGATTGATAACTTCAACGTCTTCCTGGTGTGGTTGAATGACCTTTTCTTCTTGTCTGAGTAATCTGGCCAACTCTTCAGGGAGTTCTCAATCTTCCCCCACTCCGTCTTCAGCTTGGTAGATTGGAAAATCAAAGTCATATTGGACCATAGCAGTGTCGTTATCAACGGTCTCGGTGGTGTTTCTGCATGTTATAATTTATGCATTTTATTTAGAAGGTGTGTGCATAAAAATTGATTGCCATTTTCGTAAATAGATCAAAACGAAAGAAAAGGAACAAAAATTTGAATGCAAAACGTCATTTCATTAATGATAAAAACTCTTGAAAAAGATAAAGGAGGCCCTACAACATGCCACTGTGCCTTGGGCAGAGCACATGGTTTTGTCTAAAAATGATAAAATTACTTTTGAAATATTTGGGGAACTTCCACAGCCTTCCAGTTTGTTAGTTCTTCATTAGGTGCGGCTTGACGCATCCAGCTGGACACCCCCTCCTTGCGGTCTTCTTCATTGATCATTGCCACCTGCTTGCCAAAAATGTGGCCAGCGCTAGTGAACATTTTCTCCACAGAAGGAACCTTCTCTTTGTCAAATTGGTTACCGACTTTGTATGATATTGGGTCATACCCCAGGCCAAACTTATCTCATTTCTCTTTCACTTCCACCACTTTGCCCCAGTCTTGAGCATCTTCACTTTCCATAACAACTTTAGCTCCTTACCACGAGGCAATAGATGGTCCTGATTTCGGGATCTCCAAAGTCTGTTGGACGGACATAATGTTTACCACTTCCAAGGATTGGAATGGTGTTTCAGTGATTTCACCATCTACCTCGATATATCGGAAAGATGTGAAGTGACTAACCAAGATGTCTTCTTCTACTCCAACCACAATCATCTTGTCATTTGTAATGAATTTTAGTTTTTGATGCAGAGTAGAGGTGACAGCACCTGCGAAGTGAATCCAGGGTCTCCCAAGTAGGCAACTGTAACCAGAATGTATATCCATGACCTGGAAAGTGATATTGAAAATAGTTGGACCTATCTTGGTTGGTAAGTCAACCTCTCCTATCATTGCTCGCCTTGAGCCATCAAATGCTTTTATGATTAGGGTGCTGGGCTTCATACTTATCCCTTTCACTGGCAGCGTTATCAAAGTCGTCTTTGGCATGACGTTCAATGAGGAACCTGTGTCTTCCAACACCCTTGACAGTATAGTATCTATGCATTTCAAAGAGATATGGAGAGCCTTGTTTTGGTTCTTTCCCTCAATCGGTAGTTCGTCATCATTAAAGCCCGAGAAATTCCTAGTAGTCACATAAGTTATCACGTCATCAAACTATTCTATTGTTATGTCTTTGTGATATGAGCAGCGCTCAATACCTTCAACAACGAATTCCCATGCGCTTCTGAGTTGAGCAGTAGAGATAACATGGAAATTTTGGAAGGTGTTTGGTTTAGCTGATCCACCACTTTATAATTGCTCTTCTTGATTATTCTTAAAAACTCCTCAGCCTCCTCACGAGTGACAGCAGCTTTAGGAGACAGGTGTATGTCTTGCATTCCTTGATTATGGGTGGGGATCTGGACAACAACCTCCTTCCCTTTTGTCTTTGCAGAAATATCAGTAGTTCGTGGTGCGAACACTCGGCCACTACGCGTCATTCCTGCTGGCCCCACAATTGAAGTGACATTTGGTTCATTGATCATCAAAGGTTGATCTTCCTGCCCCTGCTTAAAAGCTCTGGGCTGATATATCCATGGGACTGCCTTCTCATCTTTATATTTGAATGGTGTTGGGAACTCTATTACCAACGGGCTTATAGGTATTTCTACTTTGACCTCATCATAGGGGATATCTACCACGGATATCTCTTCCTGACGCTTGCTCTTGACACGGTAAGTTATCTGTAACTCGCCTCGATCCAACATATGTTGTATAAAACTCCTTAACTCTTCATTGTTCTCTTTCTCAACCAGCTCTTCCGGGATCAGACCACTCTTCAGCAATTGTGCTCCTATCATGGTGATAGGGGTTTGAATCTCTTCAGCCTTATGGATCAATTTTCCTTGATCACTCTCCTCAATGGCACTGATGGAATCATCCTTATGCGTCGACATAGGGTTGGTGTTCACGTTCGGGCATCTTGGAGTGAAAGAAATGGCCTTGGCTTCGATCAAGTCTTGTACTCGATTCTGAAATGCGAAACAGTTTTTCAAGGTATGACCAGGTGCTCCCATGTGAAATTCTCAATGGGAATTAGCGTCGTATCCAGGTGGATATGGAAAACAGCTGGTTTTAACTCCCTCAATGTTAGAAGGCCCTCCTTCTGCAGATATGGGAATATCTGACTATAAGGTACTGGTAGAGGATCAAGTTGTCTTCTTAGAGGTCTTGGCTTAAATTGTCTTGTTGGTGCGGTATTTTGCTGATGATGATGTTGTTGATGTTGTGGCTGATACATTTGTTGTTGCTGTATTGGCTGTTGATAGGGTATGGGTACCACAGCGGCGACTTGTCCATATGAAGCCTGTTGCTTCCCTTTATAGTTTTTGGATATGGAGTTTGTTTCGCCTTCTCTTTTCTTCGGGAAACCTCCAAAATATTTCTTTGGTGCGCTAGGTGTTGTCACTTCTCCTGGGATCTTTCCATCCCTCAACCCCTTCTCTATGCGGTCTCCAATCGTAACTAGATGCGCGAAGTCAGATGCGGCACTCCTCACTAATCGATCAAAGAATGTGTCCTTCAAGGTGTCCACAAATATCCCAGTCATTTCCGTCTCAGACAATGGTGGCTCTACCTGAGCAGCCAACTCTCTCCACCGCTGGGCGTATTCTTTGAATGACTCACTCTCCTTCATAGCCATCCCTTGCAACTACATTCGGTCGGGTGCCAAATCTAAGTTGTATTTGTACTGACGGAGAAATGCATCAGCCAAATCCTCCCAACTTTGCATTCGCCCCTGTTCTAAACTCATATACCATCTTAGAGATGCTCCACTCAAATTGTCTTGGAAACAGTGTACAAGTAGTTTGTCATTTTCGGTATGAGCAGCCATTTTCCTGAAGTACATCACCAAGTGACTTCTTGGACAAGTCTGTCCTTTGTATTTCTCGAAATCAGGGGTTTTAAATTTAGTCGGGATGACTAAATTCGATACCAAACGCATGTTCATGGCAGAAGCACCGAAGATGTTGTTTCCTTCTATGGCTTTGATTTTCTTTTCCAGGGCACAGAGCCTATCTGCAGCAGGATCTGAAAGTATCTTAGGCTTTGGTTGATCAGGCATATAGAATGCATCATACTGGTCATCTCCAATTTCGGATCCATGATGAGTAGACGTATCAGAAGGTTCTGCACGGTCTCCATCTCCTTTGCCTCCTACTGGTATCTGAACCAATCTCTTCTTGGTGGGGACGTAACTTTCGTCTTGGGGATTCGGACCTGGTGCGCCATCATTACTTATTGCCCTAGCTTCTTCCTCCTCGCTCCTCTCTCTCTGAGCGATCGCAAGCATTGTCTCCAACCGCTGATCCATCTTCTCCTGGATCGTATTGATGTTTGTCCTCATGGTAACCTGGTTGGCCTCAACTCTCTCTAATGTCATCTTGTATTTGCTTCGCGTCTCATACCGGTGTTGATTAGTCAGTGTGGCTGGATAAAGGTTAAAAAGGTTGGGTAAGTTTTTTATTTTCATGAAGTGTGATGCATAATGAAGATGCGAATGTTGTGCATATTTTATTTCCAGGGAGCCATTCGAGTTTCATTAGTTGTTAGTAATTCGAAGAAACAAAGAATACTTAGAATAACAATAATGGAGTAATTTTTAAACGTCATTCATTCCAATACATAACATAGAGGTCCAAAAAGGTCATAGTTCAAAAGTACATTTGTTAAAGGAACAAAATACAAGACATAGGCAAATTAAACAGCTGGCTTTCTTGCCTGAAGCTCTTCTAGTTCCTCATTGAATCTCTTCAACAACCCTTTGCAGAGCAGAACGAAATTGATTATGGCTGGAGGAGTGCTATCTTCTTTCAACTCTTCGACTGTGTCTCTCAACCTCCATGGAAATTCTTTAGTTGCCCAATTACAGAATCCTACTAGCCCATCGAGTTTTGCACGAAACTTATCCCTATCTCCTTGTAAGAAGTCCATGGTCTTCTTAAAGGATTCATAATCTTCAATCACATAGTCTTGCTCTTTCAACCATATGGAGTTGTCTTGACGTAATGACTCTAGCTGGTTCTTCCAATAGCTTACAGACTCCATGGAATCTCTTACTTCTCGACACTTCTCCTCCCATACCATGGGTGACACCCTAGAAGCTTCAGTGGCTATTTTCTTGAGTCGGCGCTCCTGATTTACTTCAGCTTTTTCCTGGCGAACAGAATTGGTAAGTTCTTTTATCTGAGCCCCAACTGTATCCCTTATCGTCTTGTTTTCTTTTGTGGCTAGATGCCACCAACGCTCATTGTCATGACATTCTTTCTGAGCTTGTCGTAGTTAACCCTTACGAGTATCCAAACAATGATCAGCTTGTTCTAATCCCACTTTGATCTTCTTTCTCTTATGCTCCTCCTTGTTGAACTTTTCCACGTGGGCTTGAAGTTGTGCCTCCTTTCTCTCGATCTCCCACTTCATATTGTTTTTCTCATTGATGGTTTGTTGGAGTTTTATCTGCAGCTCTTCATTCTCTTTTTCTAACTTTGCCATGGTGGTCTTGAGTTCCTCCATTTCTTCAATAGGGACATGGGCGAGCTTAGGTTTAGGAAGAGGTATAGGTGTCCGAATGACAAATGGCATTTTAATCATCTTCACCCTTTCCTTTACCCACTGAAAATATGGTTCTTTTGTAATCCCATTTTCTCTCCCTAACTCAGCTTTCCCTCTTCGAGTGACATTCTTCCAAGCTTCTTTGATTCGCTGGAATAAGCTAGGATTCTTAACCCCAAAGTCAAGTAACAAGAAAGCTTCCAAAGAATTTGCCTCTGGAGGGCCTTCCATTGGGTAGCCAATTTTTTCTGAGTGATAGAACTGGATTAGCATTTACACATCCTTGATTTCCAAAAAGCGGTAGGTTTGGGAAATCTCCACAACTGAATATGATGTCTACGTTGATGTATTCTTTGGAGTACCAAGAGAGATCTTTAGATCGGAGTGATCCCAATGTCTGAGGCCAACTAACATCTGTCTGTTTAACCCAAGCACTTGTCTTCGAAAGATGTTCTAGAAACCACTAATACAATAAAGGAGCACAACAAGCAATCAACCCCTTCTTCTTAGTATACCTATGACTTATGTGATAATAGACATTGGCTAACAAAGTGGGTACTGGGTTCCCAATAAGGAAGACACAAATGGCAGTCATGTCTACGAAACCATCCATATTCGGGAACAGGACGACGTCGTAGATGGCCAATGCAATAGCAGAGTAACAAGCATCCCAACTTTCTGCCTTTAACGGGGTATGAGCTCTTTCCAAAAGAAAACTTAGTGAAAATCCTTTGGTATTACCTTTGGTCTCTAAGTTATCTTTTGCTTCCTTTTCATCCATGTGAAGTGCGCTAGCAATGACCTCGAGGGGCAAAGATTCATCTGTCCCTTCAAATAGTGACTTGTCCTTCATAGGGATCCTAAAAGGACGCTCGAATTCTTCCAACGTTGGTGCTAGCTGGAAGTCTTGGAATGTGAAGTATCTTAAAGGTAAGTCATAAAATTGGGCTAAAGTGATCAAGGTTGTATGGTCAACTTGTTAATTGAGGATGTTGAGCAAATTGCCATAATTCTTTCCAAAGTTGATTCTGTATACAGGGTGCATCTGAGAGTCCAAATTACGCAAATTCTTCAGATCGGGATCCTTGAACTTGAAGGAGTAAATGTTTCTTTTGCTTGATTCCATGTTTCTTGAATCCCTGCAACTCATGATACTCAGATTCCTTAGAAATAAAATAATATGAATGATATGCTATGAATGATATTATGCGTGTCACATGTAGATTGATATACAGGTCATGCAAGTGGGTACTCTTAGTTACTAAACAAAACCCTTTTGGTAGAATGCTAAAGGTGAGAAGTTCCCGAAGTCATCAATCAATATCTAGGAAAGTTATTGTCATGATGAAAACTCATCTGCAAATAACATCCCCAAACAAAGTTTCATCTGGGTGAGGCCTTCGTATGGCCCCAAAGAGGAAAACTCCTAGTGGGTCCATACTACACAACTCTCGAGTCCAAGGTTCTAATAAGGTTCTCAGAGTCATAGGTTGAGGTTGGGAATACCACTGTAAGGTAGTAATACGCCCAAGGGATCTCATCTGATTGGGGATTTCATATTAACCTAATAAGTCTAAGACTTTTCAGGTAAATACTACATAACCACCGGATATAATGGGTTAAAAGGTCCCTAAAGTCATTGATCCAACTTGAGAATACTATCGTCATGACGAAAACTCGTCGGGCAATAATATTTCAAGAGAATCTCCTCTAGGCGGGGTCTTTGTTTCTTCCCAACAAGGAAGACTTCTTGTGGGCGCCCACTATGCAACCACCAACTTAATCTTATGGTTTTTCTCAGACTTGGGTAGAGAGCCTATCTCACAAAGTATCACCGACCAGAGAACCCCAAATAAGACATATTCAATAAATCAAAATACAATCATCATGACAGCATAATAATAACAGAATAAGTAACAAACAGATAAAATTAACACACAATACATCGACTGAACTAAGTAAGGCTTCACTCTCTTTTTCTTGGAATTATTCCACAGCATAGTCGCCATCTGTCGCATCTCGAAAAATACGATTCCTCGCGATGGTCACGGAAAAATTTATGTTCGAACAGAGTCGCCACCGAAATTTATTTATCCCAATGAAGGAATAGGAAAATATCGATAAAACCTTTAAAAAAAAGAATAATGGTCGTCGCAACCATATTTGGGTTCGGGAGTGGATTACGCAAGAGGAAGGTATTAGCACCCCTCACGTCCGTTGTACTCAACAGGAACCTTTTAGTTCAATTTTGTGATTTGAGTGTTAATTTATGTTGTTTGTTTTATTTGAGTGATAATAATATTGAAAAGAGATGGATGGAAACCTCGGTAAGGGAAAGGGGAGGTGTTTTATTAGTGTGCTCGCAAAGATACAGCAATCTCCCGCCTACGTATCCTTAAATAAGGAAATCAGAACATTCGTAGTTTGGGGAACTACGGTTGGTTGGTGTCTTTTAGTGAACAACTGTTTTAAATCGCGTTCTAAAGGCTAAACGCTGGCTTGTCTACTCTCAGCGGAGGCTTAAGCGCTAGTTTGTTGTGTGTATTAGAAAGGATTAGAAATGTTCTTTCTGAAAAGAGTTTTTGGCCACACGGGGGCGACAAGTTGGATTAATATGTTGGATTTTTTGTTTGACTGGTTCTGTTGAGATATTTTGGTCGCATGACGATTACTCGAGTATTCGAGTAAGACAACTCGTATCCTAATAGTCGAGGAGAGGAATCGAAGGCTCTAGACCATCTCCCTTTTCATCCTTAATTGCAGAAAGGATTTGATAATAATTAAGGTGTTTTAAATGGATGACGAATACTCGGATAATCGAGTAAGACAACTCGTATCCTAATAATCGGGAAAGGGAGTAGAAGACTCTAGACCGCTTTCTTTTTCATCTGAGTGATTACGAAAATAAGTTTGCGTATGGTTGATGTATTTTAGCATGAACGACAAATACTCGAATGACTGAGTAAAACAACTTATATCCAAGCATTTGAGAAGAGGAATTGAAAGCTCAAGACCATCTCCCTTTTCGTATAGTTTTCTTAAGGAAATGATTTGATTAAGTTGTATGTTTGGCGGAAAATGACAATTGTTCGACTGACCGAGTAAGAAAACTCGTATTCGTCCAATTGAGGAGTGAAGTTGAAAACTCAAAGTCAACCCCTTTTTCATTCAACTTATTGTAAAAAATGTTTTGATTTAATTGGGGTATTTCGATTGAGCTTGAGAGAAAATACTCGACGTTGGATCGAGGTTTTAGATTTGTGTTTTGAATGAAATGAATTTATTTAGTGTATTGCTCTTCTACTCGATAAAAATCGAATAGGTCTCATTGTAAGAAAGCCCAAGAGTAAGCTATGTGAGGTTGATGGCGATGCTTTAAAAGCGATCGACTGAGAAGGGTGTTTTGAATTGATTTGGAAAAGGCGCACTCGATATTGACCGAGGTTTGTATTTACATGTGCATATGAATTGAATTATGAAAATGGTCTCAAAATGAGATTGCTTATGAATTTTAGCTTATGCAACGTGAATGCAAAAATAATCAACAAGAAAATAAAGAGTCTCATTGTAAGGTAGCCCAAGAGAAAGCCTTGTGTGTGCTAAAGTGACCTATGCTAAACAAAGGATAATGGTCTTACAAACATGTCCCCCTAAGGTGGTTCCATGATGCCATTCTTACAATATGCATGTAAGTTACAGATGAAAATCCAAGTGTTTACAAAATATCACAAAGAGTAAAAGAAGACTTCCAAGCAAAGGTCCTAAGATGAAATCCTCTAAGTCCAAGTTGGTTAAGAGTGGAGTGAATATTTTTTGGTCTCTATCATTTTATCATATTTTTGTTATTTTTAATGTATGATGACAATAAACTAAATAACAAGTAAATGAACATGCATTATGAGTTTGTACAATGATGATGATGATGATGAGTACTTGAATATGAATTACAAGGTAATGACATAAAAGTAAATCACAAGATAAAGAATGATAATAACACAATAATAATGGTTAGTGAATGTAAATGAAAAATAAAATAAATTGCAAGGAAGTAAAGTGCAATAATGTAAATGTTGGAAGTTAGTAGTTAATGGTTAGTAACAATAAAATAAATTGCAAGGAATTTAAGTGCAATAATATAAATGTTAGTAGTTAGTAGTTAGTAGAATAACAATAAGCAAATGGATTAGCAAGTTAATATAGAGAATATGGTTTCATCTATGCATCAAATGACTCAAATATGGGTGAAATAGGGGCAATCTATCAATGCCTCAAAGTATCATGAATGATCTATTGATCAACCATTAATAGGTTTGAAACATTGAAGATTTAATCAACTCTAAACAACCATGTCATGATCCAATAGAACTCATCAACCAAATGTAACAATAAGTCAATAATAAATATTAAATGATAACAAAAAAATGTGAAGAAAAATGGTTTCATCTATGTATCAAATGACCCAAACATGGTTGATATAGAGGCAACCTATCAATGCCTCAAAGTATCATGAAGGATCTATTGATCAATCATTAATAGGTTTGAAACATTGAAAGTTTTATCCACTCTAAACAACCATAGCCATGACATAATAGATCTCATCAACCAAATAGATGTGAAAACAAATCCACAATAAATAGCAAATGAAACAAAATACTAAGTTTGATTAAAGATAGTGGATACAAGTAACAAGAGCAAGAAATCCCAAAAAAAAGATGTAAACCAAAGTTAATCAGTTTTGACAAGCTTGAGTCTAAACCTCTCAAAAAAATCAAACAAGAATAAACAACCATTTTCAACACAAAAACAGAAACAAAAAGCTAACAAAGTTTAAGCTAAAATCATTACCCAAAAATGTTGAAAAGGGGTAGGTAGAAGTGGTGTTGAGCTTGGATATAGAGCAAGGGGTTTGGGATGAAAGTGTTTATGGTGGAAGTATAGTGAAGGAGCTGAGTTATGAGTGTTAGAGAATAAGAAGTTTTGAAAAAAAATATGAAAGTGGACAAAAAGTTGGTAGGGTGACTTTTCTAAGAGAGAATGATTTTTTTGTTTTGGATTAGGTTTAGAGAGGTGAGTAAATGGTACTTGGATAGAACTTTTGGGGGCTAGGAAGCATGAAAAATGAGGGGAAATAGTACCTCTATTTATAGGGAAAGTTGGTGGAAAGAGGGGGTGATAAAAAAAACACATTGTGTAAAAAACAGACCTATTACAGCTGCATGCCCAGGTCTAATCGGTTACCCTAATTAGGGTAACCGGTTACCCAGTCAAAAATGGCCAAAAACTCAATTTTGGCTCTGTGTAACCGGTTACGCTGATTAGGGTAACCGGTTACCCAAATTTCTTTTATTTATTTTTTATTTTTTATTTTTTAGAAATAATGAATGTATGCATGTGTAGTAGGGTCACGGATCAAATGAAAATTGTATCGGGGTATGGACAAAATTGGGGTATGACACCAAGCAGTTGGCGCAATTTCTCTTTCATCCTCAACAACATTTTTTAAAACATTCAACAATTGTTGCCCGCTATTCTCTGGTAGGATAGCCAGTTGAGTTGGTTGATTCAGTCCCTTACGGAATGTTTATTCCTCAACATAGTTTGTGATTATTCCCCCACTGAAAGAAGTGTCCTCATCAATTCGCGTGGTTGCAAGAGAACTTTGGTTTCCCCATAAATCGCCATCAGATTCGCTCCCAGCCAGAGTTTCCTCCTAGTTTCTGAGCAGCTATTTATGTTTATCCTCTGCATGGTTGTCTCCAATTTGGTATGGTGTTGACCTAAAATTCCCCACAAACTCGATAACGGTTTTTCTCAGCAGATCTCCTCTTCCCCCCAACTAGGTTTGAGCCTTTGGGATGTTGATCTCTCTTTTCTCCAGCAAGTCGTCTCCCTCTTTTGTGGATTGACCGAGAATTATATCGATGATTCAAATTTGTGACACCTTTGTATCCTTTGCGATTGTTTTTTCAGAAAGATTATCACGTATACATATACATATACACATACATGTACATATATACTCATTATTGCATCATCATTGTTGTTGATTCACTCATGTGATTCTTATTCTCTGTTATGGCAGTACTTTATCCCCATACAAATTGCCTATCTGTCCTCCCTCCATTGTAGAGTGTCAGCCCCTTAAGAAAAAAGACTTTAACCTTTCTCCTTTCCCCACTGAGTTATTTCCTCGTGGATGATGATTATTTTAGTTTCCTCCCTAGTTGATTATCTGGATGGAATCACTCCCCTTGAGTTATATCCTCATTGGTTTAAGTCTTGATTGACTGTTTCTTTCTAGATCTTACCTATATAGATGCTTTGGGTCCCCTAAGAGTTTATTACCTAGTAACTGGTAATATTCTTCTTAGTTTGCAGTTGGCTACTTCTTGCCCAATACCAGGAAAAGTACCCCTGTTTCTCCTTAGTGGAGTCTGAAATTCTGGTATCAGATATGAGATGTCGAAGGAAATGTTACGACACTCACAGCTGACCAATATAAACAGGATAAAAGATAAAGAACAATAGTACAAGTGACACAAGCAATTGTTAACTCAGTTCGTTGTAAACTCACCTACGTCTGGGGGCTACCAAGCCAGGAAGGAAATCCACTAAATAGAATTAGTTCAAAGACTCTCAGTAAACAACTTCAAGTTACAGTCTTTTCACCTAATCTCTACCCGTGTGACTTCTATCTAAGAACTCTTAGATAAGAGATCCTACTCACTCCCCCTCAATCACAACAGTGATGTAAAAACAAATATTACAAAGAAAGAAGACACTCTTCAAGAACACATACTTGATCTTGCTTAAAAGCTTCAACCAAGTAAACACACACTCATGCTTCAAAGCTTAGAGTGGACAAATTACAACACAAAAGTCAGTCCAATTCAATCATCAATAGGATGAATGAATGGCTCACAATACACATGCTCACACAAGACTAAAACCCTTATTCTCTCTCACTATTTTGTTCGTTATTTCTTGTGTGTTAAAACCAGGTTTTCCATCCCCTTTTTATAGAAACTTTTGAATGGGCTTGGACATCATAAAACCCTAAATCTATTTTCCTTTCGTATCTTCTTAACAGCTGATCAGATCTTATTGGCAAATAAATCAATCTGGTTTTTGTTACTGCTTGAATGGCGCACTCAATCTCCACATCAATCACACACAAAATAGCATGAAAATCGCAATCACAAAATACATAACATTCAGACTGAATGTTTTGTATACACATGTCTTGACATCGGGTCTGACATCTCAGCTAAATCCTGCACAACCATATTTAAACACCCTGCAGGAACCTATTATCTCATGTCAAGACAACACTTGTGACAACTTGTGAAAACTCTAGGTTTTACCAAAATTGATGCCAACAAACTCCCCCTTTGGCAAATTTTGGCTAAAATATACATCAGATCATTTGTTTCACAAGAGAACAATTATAGTATCAGTTCAGCAGCAGAAGTAATAAAACACACATTACTAGCTAAAATAGCAACTAGTAAACACATATTAAGCACACATGCGCTTGTGCTCCACCCCCCCCCCTCCAGCTAGCACTAGTCTGCTCAACATAGACAAGACATTTCTCCCTCTAATAACATCTCCAACATCATCTGTAACATCATCTTCAACATCATCTGTATATAGTATAACATAGCTAGTTTAGCTACTTCTCCCACTTTTTAGCCAAAAGAGACCAAAGAGACAAAGTAAATGTCTATTTAGTCAAACAAACAGAATGTCACACAGAATGTCAAAGCAGATGGTTAAGTGTTACAGATCCAAGAGCATACACAACTATACACAAGCTTAGATAAAATCCATGAAACCAGAAAAATACATATTAAAGCAGCAAAACATAACTGCCATGAAAAAACAGAACAATCGTCACATCACACCATCAGAAGAGTGGGGGACAACTTCAACAAAACTAGTCAGAGGAGCTTGCATCTTCGTCATCATCAGAACTAGAACTGCCACTTGTTTCATCTTTAGTTTCAGACCTCTCACTAGAGGTTTGGGCTTCTGCTTCCTTGGCATGTCCAATATTCTCTCTTTCAGCTTGCTCCAAGCTTGCAATCAGAGCCTCCAAAGCTTCTTTCCTGGTTGTTGCTACCATTATCCCTGTATCCAATTCTTTACAAGTTTCTTTCAGCTCAACAATAAGACCACCTTTTGAGGCTGGATTTTTCACAGCAGATGTCATGACAATGTCTTCGACATGACTGCCTTCAAATAATTTGTAGTGAACTGATAGAGGAGGTTTTCTTCTACTAGGAAGATCACTTGTACCCATAATTCCAGAGTGTTGGCTCAGGATAATCCCACAAATTATTGAGGGAAAGGCTATGGGCAGCTTTACTGCATTTGTTGAAGCATGTTTGACAATTTATTCAAACATAAATCTACCATAATCATATTTCAGCTTGGTTCTAACAGCAAAGATGAACCTTCCAAGGACATTTGAAATTGTGGAGATGTGGTTGGTACGCACCCAATTTGCAGACCCTATCTTATGCAATATGGCATATTTCACAGTCAGCTTCCCAACAAGGAGATGCTTCTTACTAGGCCACTCCATCACCCGTCTTGCTGTGATTTCCCTAGAGACCTCATTATCTGTGGCTTCCAGTTCACATGCACCTTCTGTACCTTTTCCTAGAAACTTATTAATCACAGTGGGAGAAAAAGTGATACACTTCCCTCTTACAAACACTTTACAAAATTCCTTGTTGTTTTTATCAGCAATATCTTCAGGAATATTGACAATGAATTCCTTCACCAATCCTTCATAGCACTGACATAACACATCCGCAGTCTTCATTAACCTAGCATTTTTAATTAGGTCCATGACCTCTTTGACCTCAACAACATCCTTGCCTGACTCTCTCTCCACAGCCACCCTTCTTTGGATCACAAACTTCCATTTTGCTGCTCCATCTTCAAGATGGAAAGAAATATTGTCCAAGTGTACAACAACAACTTTTACAGGGGACTTCCTAACAGTTGTCCTCTTGACAGGGGAGATGTTAGGGAGATCTTCTTCAACATCTGGATCTGACTCAGAAATTTCTCTCACTTTTCTCTTCTTCACCTCAACTTTGCTCCAAGATTTTGAGGGGCCTACACCCCAGTAGTCTTCTTAGCAGTTTTGGCTGACATCATTTCAGCCAAAGGCCTACCTTTTCTAGTCTTCATCCTCTTAGAGACACTAGGCTTCAAGTGGTGAAGCAAGCTATCATCTTGATCATCCGAACTATCATCTTCTAGGTCAATCACCTTCTTTGCAGAATCATGCTTCTTAGACTGTGAAGCATTGGCAGTAGGTGATGCCACTGATTTCTTACCAGACACAATTTGCCCTAAAGAGCACAAATCTTCAGCAGCCATATCCTTTTCAGACCTAGAGGAATCATCATCCTTTTCATTATGAGGTCCAACCTCAGGAGAGGGGTCCCTTCTTGATAGAGGGGTAGAAACTCCCTTTACAGAATGTCCTTCATTGAGGATTCTAGTAACTAGGTTTCTTACGACGCGATCAGTGTGATGCATGTCGTCCTTAGAACTAGGGGTATGATTAGAGCTGGAAGGGATATTAGAACTATTACCTTGAGTAGGGCATGTAGTGGAAGACGAATCCATGGAATGGTTAGAGTCGGGAGCTTTGCCTAGAATGACAGACAGGGAAATCACGTCTAAAATATCTTCATCAAGAAAGTCCATTGATGGTGTTCTATCCTTGTGAGTAGACTTAGGAATTTGTGAACCAGATGGTGTTTGATGTTGTGACATCTTGTTGTTTTTGTGGAAAGGTTTCAGTTTCCCTAGCAGAGGAGTTTGAGGAAGATGCAGTAAGTTGGAAATGTTTGAGTAGAGGTTGCGTGTGAAAAGGTAATAGATAGAATTTCCAATACTAGGTGATGATTTACAATAAATGGGGCACTTTATTTTAAGTAAGCAGACAATAATTTTATTAACTTTTCCACTCCAAATTAATTGCTACAAATACTCATAAATACAAATCCCTAATTTCCCTCTTAGAAATTCAAATTGATTTGCATCCAAGGCCTTTGTAAAAATATCAGCTAACTGCATTTCAGTAGCAACATGCTCTAGGGCTATAATTTTATCTTCCACTAGTTCTCTAATAAAATGATGATGGATATAAATATGTTTTGTCCTGCTGTGCTGAATAGGATTCTTAGAAATATTTATAGCACTCAGGTTGTCACAGTACAATGTCATGACATCTTGTGTGACATTGTATTCAGTCAGCATCTGTTTCATCCATACCAGTTGAGAACAACTACTTCCAGCTGCTATGTATTCAACTTCAGTAGTGGACAGAGACACACAATTTTGTTTCTTACTAAACCATGATATTAAGTTGTTCCCCAAGAAGAAGCATCCTCCTGATGTGTTTTTCCTATCATCAGCACTTCCATCCCAATCAGCATCATAATATCCAGTCAGCACAGATCCAGATCCATGAGTGTACAACATCCCATAGTAACTGGTGCCATTGACACATTTCAGGATCCTTTTCACTTGGTTTATGTGACTGACTTTTGGTTCAACTTAATATCTAGCACAAACACCTACAGTAAAAGCAATGTCAGGTCTGCTTGCTGTGAGATATAGCAGACTCCTTATCATGCTTTTGTAGAGACTTTCATCTTTAGAGACTTTCAGATGAGTAGGAGCAGGTGTCCTTTTGTGACTTGCATTCTCCATGCCAAACTTCTTAACAATATTTTTGGCATATTTGCTTTGAGATAGAAAGATAGAATCTTCCATCTGCTTGACTTGTAGCCCAAGAAAATAGGTCAGCTCTCCAACAAGGCTCATTTCAAATTCAGACTGCATTTGTTTAACAAAATGTTCGACCATCTTATTTGACATCCCACCAAACACAATATCATCCACATATATCTGATCCACCATGAGTTTTCCTCCTTCATTTTTGAAAAATAAGGTCTTATCAATGTCTCCCTTTCTATATCCATTGTCAATGAGAAACACTGTGAGTCTATCATACCAAGCCCTAGGGGCTTGTTTCAGCCCATAGAGGGCTTTCCTCAACTTATACACATGCTTTGGAAGATTTGGGTCTACAAACCCTTTAGGTTGTTCAACATACACTTCCTCATTTAAGTAACCATTCAAGAAGGCACTTTTTACATCCATTTGGAACAGTTTAAACTTCAGAATACATGCCACTCCAAGAAATAGTCTAATGGACTCTAGGAGAGCAACATGGGAAAATGTTTCATCAAAGTTAACTCCTTCAACTTGAGTGTATCCTTTTGCTACCAATCTTGCTTTAATTTTAGTAACTACCCCTTGTAGCGGTGTATTCGTCGCTATATGATTTATCGATTAAACCATAAGCAAAGCATACAATGGAATTTCGAGTCGCCACCGCACTTTTATTTATCCAAAGGACTGGCTAAAAAGCGAACAAAAGCCTAAGAAGTTTTACACGTAGAAAACTAATAAAAAGATCAGAGAGTCTGGGTAAGGGGTAAATTACGCAATGGGAAGGTGTTAGGCACCCACTACGTCCTAGGTACTCCTAGGGAGCCCTTTTCACACTTGTTGTATAAAATTGTTATTTGTTATGACATAAATATTGTGCAAACATGATTGGGATGATAAGAAAAGAATATACAATTTTTATTGGGTTTGAACGGATGAACCCGTTGCCTACGTACCTTCCATCAAAGGTAAGGATCAAAACGCCGTAGTTCGGCTAAAAGATTTCCAAAAGTTGGTGGATTCAATTTTAAACAATAGCACTGAGGCTCTTCATTATCAATGGGAGAAAACTCGACCAAGACCAAACATCCACCATGCGAGGATAGCTTCGACGTACTAGAGGGGTTAGCCCTATTTTCAGTACGGAAGTCTTATAGTCGACTCACTAAGGATAAGGTGAGGTTTACACCAACCACAATGATAATTGAAACCTATGGCTAATGCATGAAAAGATTAACAATGGACAAAGCCAAAACAAGTGAATGGGTGAAATTAATTGATTGTGATTATGAAAGTGGAGTCAAAGTATGATTAAGATTGATTCAAAAGAAGTGTTATGAAATGGGATTTGAACAAAAAGTCAAGGACTTGGGTCCAGGTTTTTAGTTTGAAAAGCATGAAGAAGTTTGCACAATATCTATGTCAAGTTTGAAATCAAAGTGTGAAAAGGTTTAGGACATAATGGGATGAATGAATGAGGATGGATTGTAAAACTTCTTAGAAAGTTCACCTCTTGAGATCATATAGAAGATGATTCAAGTGTGTCCTTTGGAATAAGCAATGGATAATAATAATGTAAGCAAACAAATGATACCGGATGCCACTCAATGGTCTTACTCCAATCTCACAAACAAAAGCGGATACCGGATACCAATAGATGGGTTTACACCAGTCTCCTAAAACAGAAAGGGATATCAGAGGCCACTCAATGGACTTATACTAATCTCCTCAACAAAGAAATAAAAAGAACGGATACCGGATGCCAATCACTGGGCTTATACCAATCTCCAACAACAAAGACAACATTTGGACGTCAGATGCCAATCTGTCTGGGCTTACACCAATATCCAACATATGATCATAGGAAAGCAAATGCCAACTTGCAGGGACTTACAATTGCATCCTCACATACAATCAAAGAAAATGCACCATTATGGTCATAGGAAAGCAAATGCCAACTTGCAGGGACTTACAGTTGCATCCTCACACATAACAAACAAATGCATAACAATGGATGTCAGATGCCAATCTGTCTGGGCTTACTCTAACATACACAATATGATCCTAGGAATACAAATGCCAACTTACAGGGACTTACAGTTGTATCCTCACATACAATCAAACAAATGCATCAAGCAAAGATAAGATGAGTGGCCAAGGTGATGGTCTTATACTCACTTCCATATCATAGGAGCAATGGCCAATGAATGGTCTTACAATTGTCCTCAATGGGTAAACAACAATGATAAGTCATAAAGACAAATGAGATGGTTATGCATTAATGGGCAATAAATGATGATAAATGCATAGAGCATACAAGCAAACATGTGCATATGAAACAAGTGATCAATCAATGAAGTCAATCAGCACACATTATAACCACACAAGGAGGCTCATACAAAAGGGTAAGGCATTGAAGCCAACTGGAATAGGGTCAAAGGTGCTCTTAACCTTGCCATTGAGAGGCTAAGGTGAAGCAGATGAAAGGATATGAGGGGTGTGCCTCATTGCTCTTATCCCTGGTCAGGGAGAGCATTTGAATATCAGAAGGTGTGGGAGTTCAGAAAGTAGGAACTCTCTCCACATATTAGACTCTATAGATCTTGGGTTTGGATCTCAATGCTACAACCATGTAATGGGAGCAAGGAGAAGACTCACAGAATAGTAGGAGATAGGTTGCTTATCTCTTTGATCTACCAATTGCCTTATTTGAAGGACTTTTCCTGCTTGGGACAAATGTAAACACACACAAGCATTGCCTCTTAAGGAGGACTTCAGACAGTTGCCTGGCCAAGTAACAGGCCAGGTCTTCCAGACTACATGAAGAAAAAGGATTATACCTCAATGCAAATTGCTATAAAGCAAAGCAAAGCAAGTTCAAAGAACTAAGCAACTAAAGGTACCTGAAATAGTCAAACAGAATCAGTACACAATTCAAAAGTTAAGGCAAAAGGAGGTGGAAACCAACAGTCAACATAATCAGATGAATGTGCAAAGCACAAGACTCAAATCATATGAGTCAAGCCACCTACAAAACAAAGAGGTTAGCTCATGATAAACAATCAAGCTTAATCAAATTTGTATGATCTCTTTGGGGCATTGTTGCTTAACCTGAAAACATGAACTCAAACATAAGCAACAAGACCACTAGGACAAGCCTAGGGTCAAAAAGGGATGAGAAAGTCAAAACAGCAAGTGATAGTCAACCAAAATCAAGTTTAAACCATCAAGAAGCAAACTCAATTGGTCCCACATTCATATCATTCATCATCATGATTTCATAAGCAAAAGAAGTCAAAGCATGGCAAATGAAAGCTCATAGAAGTCAACAGCAAGACTTAACTCAAAACCAATCATAATCAATTCCAAAAATTATCAAATAATTCATGGTCAATCATAATCCATAACATGACATGAATATCAAATTTCAGCTCATTTGGATCATGGGAAGATAGTCAATGAAAATCAGAAAGGCAAGGCAAGTTTAAGCATGCTCAAAGAAGTCAACCAAACATGTATCAACTTCAAAAATTCATAAGTCAGTGATAACATATGAGAAATGAATGGGATCAACACCATGACAAAGCTTAAGATGTCTACTAATCACATGTAAAATTTCAAATTCATCTAATAAAGTATGTAAATTTCACAAATGAAATGGAAACATGTATCACACAAGTCAACATTTTAGTCAATCAGGGGAGAAAATCTCAAACAATTAGGAAATGCCACAAATAATTCCAAGAAAATTCACATGTAAACTAGACATAAAAGAGTAGGTTCATGCAAAAATTCACATCAATTGGAGGTCAGGAAGCATGGTATCAAAAATCATGAAGTTGCACATCAATGGTGTGACACAAATTGTCACACCCTAATTCAAAAAATCATAACTCACAATCCAGATAAGATAAATTCACAAACTCTACACCAAAATCACCATGAATGTGTCTAGTTTGTGTACAAAAAATTTCAGATCAAATGGATAATGCATCATCATTTCACAAAGGATTTGGCAAAGGGTACAAAATATGGACACATGAACAAAACCCTAGCATAATAAAAAATCCACTCATCCAAAAATTCTGGAAAAATCATGATAAATAGGTAGAGATCCAGATGAACACAATGCAAAAATTTTCATGAATTTTGGATCACAAATGGATGAGCTATGAATTTTGTAATATTGAGTAACAAAATGAAATAAATATTGAAACAAATAAATGATTTAATTAAAATAATTGGGACCGGTGGCAATTTGGTAAATACCGGACCAACTTAATGAAACGGTGCGCTTAAGCTCACAGGCGTGGCAAGTCGCGATTCAGCATGGCAATAGCACAGTAACGATTTCATGCAAACACGATACAACAAAAGCCAAACACATTTTCAACAGTAACCTCATCATCTTCAACAATCACCCATGAACAAATTCTCCAGATTTTGGAATTAAACACACCAATAGAATCAGCAAACCACACACATCAAGAATCCAAGCATCATTTTCACTAAATCATCTCAAACAAAGTGAATCGAGCAAGAACATATTCATACATCAAACTTTAAAAACAGCATAACTTTCCAAATACACAACCATTTCATGTGATTTAAAGCTCATAATACTCATGGCAAGGAGATCTTTAAGAAGCATATCATGGTTTTGAGAAAGGAGAAAATCGAGTTCTTACCAAAAGTGAAGTGCAGCTGTGATTCTGATGTTGTTTGGCTTCAAATACTCAAAACAGTTGCTCTTCAAGTTCCCAAATGATGAATGATTGAAGAACTTTAGCTCAGTGATGCTTGAAAATGCCCAAATCGAAATCTGCCATTGGTGACCTTTGATGAAGCAGAAATGGAAATTGATGTTACAGTGGAGAAATGCCACTTGCAATAGCTGCCAAATAGTTGGTAAATGATGAAGCAGGCAAGTCCAGCTCGAGCTCTCTTTGATTTTGAGCAGAAATTTGAAATGAATAAATTGAGAGTTTTTTTTTGAGAGAATGAGTTTCTGTTTGTATTGAGTGGCTGCTAGGGTTTTGGTTGACAGAAAATGAACAATATATATGCTGTTTATGTTGCTAAACATGATTAGTCCAAGTGGTAATTCAAATTTTGTTAAAATCACATGTTTTTGCTAATTTGGTCCATTTTCCTTCAAATGGCAAGGTCTGTGGTTACAGCTACGAAAGTGGCCTTGTACACACTCCAAATATGATTTCTTAGCAATTTCAATTGGCAAAATATATTGGAAAGGCTTAAATTGCAAAATCACTTTTTCACCCCACTTGAAATTAATTAATGCAAGTCCAAAAAGGCCATTTTGAATGGTGATGTTTTGGTGAATGATGATGACATTTTTGGAAAGAGGGGATCAAATATGACTTGTAGGAAAAAACCCACCCAATTTGGCCAAATGGTTTGAGAGATATGGCCTTTTGAAGTTCAAAAATTTTTGAGATTGAATTGATCATAACTTGCCAACCATACATGGGAATTGAGTGTTCTTGGACTTTTTGGAAATGGGAGAACAAGATCTTCAACTTTCATGTTGGGCAAAAATTCATTTGAAGCTTGTATCATGATGTAAGTTTAGGATCAAGAAGTTTCCATTTTTGGCAAATTTGAATTACAGGTCAACTTTCTATTTCTGGAAATTTCTTGTCTGACTTTATTTTCTTCACTGTGGATGCTTGACATGATATATGAAGTTTATATGGACATGAATGAGACATCTCAAACCGATTCCCACCCTCAAATCACTAATTAAATCCACAGTTGACCAACAGTTGACTTTCTAGGGTTTTGGATGACTGGGCCATGTTCTGATGAATTCCAAACCCTAATCCCTTGAAATCTTGATTCCAAATGAAGTCACAACTCATATGAACTCTTGATGATTGATCATGGTGTCCAAATTCTTCAAGAATGGCCACCATCCATTGCTTAATGGCTGATTTGACTGTTTGACTGATGATTGCTTCAGCTACAAGTAACATGGTTAGATGACAATATTTTGTACTTTTTGGTTAGTAAACATATGAAAAGCAATGATATACAAATGCAAGACATGCTTGGTGATCAAGAACCACAATCACAAGGCAACCAACCCACTAGGAGGGAAGCTAAGGCAATGCAATGATCCTTGAGGCCATGATATGATATGATATGGGCCATGAGGGATCTTAGGGCCAAAATTGGGGTCTTACAGATGCCCCTATTTAAGGTCATTCTAGCCGGAGAAGTGAAGTTTAGAAATCTTCATCTCGACGCGGTAGAATGGGCTTAAATAACAGTAATGAGACAAATTTTGGTCCCTAAGAGACCTCATGATGCAAATGTATGTATGCAAAGGACACAAATTCTGTGGGGAATATGATTCACACAGAAGAAAAGACGATCCATCGGAGTGGTACACTCACCAGGAACAGAGACTCTAACAGGACTCTAGTTAGGGATAGACAAAACTGATATAGCGTGAACAGAACACGACTCTGATTAGGGAAACAGAAAATCAGACTGGAAACCTCACTGGGGAGTGAAGGACTCACACTGTGGAAAAGAACTCCAAAGGAAAATAAATCCATTGGAAAGACACAAGCTGACTCCTGGGGAGAAGCAACAAGAAGTTCCACTGGGGGAAGCACCAAAGAACGAGGTGTTACCGGTATAGGGGTAACAAACTCAGGAAGAATGAATATCTAAGACCGGTATAAGGGTGAGAGATATCAATCAACCGAACATCTGAGAAAGACCTGAAAAAGGTACATAAACTCAGGAAAATCTGACTCCACAAGGGACCAAAGTCATAATAGGGAGCAGAAAGGAAGGAACACCAAGGATACCGGGTTGTAGGTATGTAACAGGTGACCGACCAAAGACGTGAATTGGTGTGTGTTCCAAAACACTCATCATCCTGAAGAAAGCTAGAACAGCAGACTTGTTTATAGGATGGATATTTGATTCTGTAAAGAATGCAAATCTTACTCAGTTGGGGAAACAAACAAAGTGTTCGACAAGAGAGTGCACGAGATATATTATCTATAGCCGTCAAAACGTAGATAATGTACTCGCATGGAAAATTATCCTGAACCGGGTTGTAGGTTGTTTATAGGATAAAATCCGAAATCGTGAATTGGTTTGTGTTCCAAAACACTCATCATCCTGAAGAAAGCTAGAACAGTAGACTTGTTTATAGGATGGATGTTCGATTCCACAAGGAAAATGAATCTTACTCTGCGGAGAAAACAATCAAAAGATTGCACCCAAGAGCGAACGAGATATAATATCCATTACCGTCAGAACGTGGATAATATACTCACAAAGGAAGATTATCCTGAACCGGGTTGTAGGTTGTTTATAGGATAAAAATCCGAAGACGTGAATTGGTTTGTGTTCCAAAACACTCATCACCCTGAAGAAAGCTAGAACAGCAGACTTGTTTATAGGATGGGCATTCGACTCCACAAAGGGAAATAACGAATCTTACTCGATCAGGGAAAACACGAAAGGCTTCGACTGAAGAGTGCATGAGATGTATTATTCATAGCCGTCAAAACGTGAATAATAACCTCGCATGGAAGATTATCCTTAACCGGGTTGTAGGTTGTTTATAGGATAAAGTCCGAAAAGAAAGGCATCGGGATACCAGATTAGGTATATAATGATGACCAATCAAAGGGGAGCAACGACATTACCAACAAGAGGGTAAATGAAAGGAGACTCGCTGGGATGCATTGATGACAATCAATGATCCGGGAACACAACCACTGGGAAAACAAATCAATCGAATAGATTCTGCAACGAACCACTCCATTTGGGGAGAATAGACATAGCAAACTGATCACAACAAGTAGATTCTGCAATATAAGCCACTCTACTGGGGATCACAGACAGTCAGGAAATCAATCCGTTCACTGGAGGCTAGAGCCATCATCCGACCATACTGGGGATTGAAAGAGCATTCAAAAGGCGAAAATGCCACAACAAACATTCTGCAGACTATGCTGAGGAAAAGATGGTTGAAATACTGGGGCGTCAACCCAATCAACCACTGAATAGGAAAATAAATCCTACTCTGCTGAGGAGAAATAAGTACTCTGATGGAAAGATAGCAACAAATCCGCGGACGACTTTGCCGGGGCAAGGTAAAGTACCGGGTACCAAACCACTGACTTACCAAATCTTCAAAAAGAAAGCAAACCGTGCTGAGGAAGCAGACAACTCTGCTGGCAACTGCACTGGGAAGAGTGACAACGACTCTGCTCGCGACTCCGATGGGGATATCAATAACAGCTCTACTCGTGACTGTGCTGAGGAGACAAATAAAGTCTGGGGCAGGAGACCCACTGGAGAAAGTGACGGGGCACCAAGATGACAAACCATCAACCGCCGAAACTCACAAGGAAACACCCATGCTGGGGAAAACTGCTGCTGGAGAAAGCGAAGTCTTCAACAACACTCTGCTTGCGACTATACTGGGGAACAATCCCACCAATAACTCTGTTTGAGGAACAACCCCAACAAAGATCTGAAGAAAGAAGATACAACCAAACCAGGAATATGAACAAATGTCTTACCTGTTGGAGATCATGCCACCCTCGGGAGAGCACTAAGATATTCTTGAGTATCCTTTCGATATTGTGAATGTTCACTTCGTTTAAAACAAGTTTTTGAAAAATTTATTTGTTTAAAACAATGACATTTTATCAATTTAAAACATGCAAAACATTTGTTGAATTGAAACAAATAAGAGTGCAAATAATTGGATAAAAAGCTCAAATTGATTTGATGGGATGGTAGCCTGCAAATGGCAAGGCTCCATAGATCTGTACAAATTTGAAATCAGTGATATATATTGGAAGAGGGCTACATTGAACATAATGATCCTTTCTCTACCAATTTGAATCTCGATGTATCCGCAGCTTCAGTTGACGACGAATCGAGAATCTTCTGACGAAAAGACGACTGGCGAACAGAAAGTCTTGTCAGGATGCAGTTACTTGCCAAATCCCTAATTTTTGCCTAGATTGCCCCAGGGTGAGGTACTCAATCTAGCGGGATGCAAATATTCTCTCTTTTTTTTCAAGTCTCTAATTTTTGCCTGAATTACCCTTGCGGGTTCTCCACCGAGACGCTCATTTTTGCCTAAGCCGCCCTTTCGGGTTTTCAACTTAGCGAGCTATTCTGTTTTTTTCATTTGCATATACTCTTTTTTCTAGGCAAAGTATCTCTTAACTGCATCTGAATTCACAGGACGAGTGAAATCCTCCCCATCCATTGTTGTAAGCATCAAAGCACCGCCTGAAAAGGCTCTCTTAACAACATATGGACCCTCGTAGTTTGGAGTCCACTTGCCCCTGGAATCGGGCGCGAAAGACAAAACTTTCTTGAGCACGAGGTCACCTTCTCGGAACACACGAGGCTTGACCTTCTTATCGAATGCTTTCTTCATTCTTTGCTGATATAACTGACCATGACACATGGCAGTTAATCGCTTCTCTTTGATCAAATTCAACTGGTCATAACGACTCCGAATCCATTCAGCATCAGTCAACTTGGCTTCCATCAAGACTCGCATTGATGGGATCTCCACCTCTACTGGGAGAACGGCTTCCATGCCATAAACAAGAGAGAAAGGGGTTGCCCCTGTTGAAGTGCGTACAGACGTACGGTATCCATGCAAAGCAAATGGCAGCATCTCATGCCAATCTTTGTACGTGACAGTCATCTTCTGGATGATCCTCTTGATATTCTTGTTAGCAGCTTCAACACCCCCATTCATCTTAGGTCTGTAAGGAGAGGAGTTATGGTGTGCAATCTTGAATTCAGCGCACAACTCATCCATCATCTTATTGTTCAGATTGGATCCATTATCAGTAATGATCCTCTCTGGTACACCATAACGGCAAATCAACTGGTTCTTGATAAACTTCACAACCACCTGTCTGGTTACATTCGCGTATGAAGCGGCTTCAACCCATTTGGTGAAGTAATCAATTGCTACGAGAATAAACCGATGTCCGTTGGATGCTTTCGGCTCAATCATGCCGATCATGTCGATTCCCCACATAGAGAAAGGCCATGGTGATGAAATCACATTCAGCAGTGTCGGAGGAATATGAATCTTATCCGCATAAATTTGACACTTGTGACATTTCTTCACATACTTGCAACAGTCAGACTCCATTGTCAGCCAATAGTAGCCCGCTCTCAACATTTTCTTAGCCATGGCATGTCCATTGGAATGAGTACCAAATGAACCCTCATGGACCTCAGTCATCAATAGGTTTGCTTCGTGTCTATCCACGCATCTGAGCAAAACCATATCGAAATTCCTCTTATACAGCACTTCACCACTGAGGTAGAAACTGCCTGACAACCTTCTCAAAGTTTTCCTATCTTTCACAGATGCCCCAGGCGAGTAGACCTGGTTCTGGAGGAAATTCTTGATATCAAAATACCAAGGCTTGTCATCTTTCACTTCTTCGATTGCAAATATGTGAGCTGGTCTGTCCAAGCGCATCACAGTAATATTGGGGACATCATTCCACCATCTGACCACTATCATGGAAGCAAGCGTTGCAAGAGCATCTGCCATCCGATTATCCTCTCAAGGAATGTGATAAAATTCAACTTCTGTAAAGAATGTTGAAATTCTCCTTGCGTAATCTCTGTACGGGATGAGACTTGGCTGATTCGTCTCCCATTCACCCTTGATCTGATTGACAACTAGGGCCGAATCACCATAGACATCAAGATACTTGATTCTCAAATCAATGCATTCTTCAAGTCCCATTATACAGGCTTCATACTCCGCCATGTTGTTCGTGCATTTGAAAGTTAGCCTTGCTGTAAACGGAATGTGTGAACCTTGAGGAGTGATAATCACTGCCCCAATTCCATTTCCATATTGATTAACAGCGCCATCAAACACCATCGTCCATCTGGAACCAGGTTCTGGACCTTCATCAAGTGTAGGCTCATCGCAATCTTTCATCTTCAAATACAGAATTTCCTCGTCAGGGAAGTCATACTGAACAGACTGATGATCTTCAATCGGCTGGTGCGCTAGATGGTCAGCCAAGATACTGCCTTTGATAGCTTTCTGAGCTCGATACTCGATATCATATTCAGACAACAACATCTGCCAACGGGCAATCCTCCCAGTTAAAGCAGGCTTCTCGAAGATATACTTAATTGGATCCATTCTGGATATCAACCAAGTTGTATGATTTATCATGTACTGGCGCAAACGCTTAGCAGCCCAAGCCAAAGCACAACACGTCTTCTCAAGCATAGAGTACCGAGACTCACAATCAGTAAACTTCTTACTGAGATAGTATATAGCAAATTCCTTCTTCCCTGGTTCATCTTGTTGACCGAGTACACAACCCATCGAGTCTTCAAGAACTGTCAAGTACATAATTAGAGGTCTTCCTTCCACAGGCGGAGACAAGATCGGAGGTTCAGACAGATACTCCTTGATACTGTCGAAAGCTTTCTGGCAATCCTCGGTCCAATCATGCGACTGATCTTTCCGGAGGAGCTTGAATATCGGCGCACATGTGGCAGTCATGTGGGATATAAATCTGGAAATGTAGTTCAAGCGGCCAAGAAAACCTCGGACTTGCTTCTCAGTTTTGGGTGCAGGCATCTCTTGTATTGCTTTGACCTTGGCAGGATCAACCTCAATACCTCTTTCGCTTACCACAAAACCCAACAATTTGCCGGAACGGACTCCAAATGTACATTTGTTCGGATTCAGGCGAAGTTTGAACTTTCTCAAACGCTGAAAAAGCTTCAACAAATGCACAACATGCTCAACTTCCGTTCGGGACTTAGCGATCATATCATCAACATAGACTTCGATCTCCTTGTGCATCATGTCATGAAACAAGGTAGTCATAGCTCGTTGATACGTGGCTCCGGCGTTCTTCAAACCGAAGGGCATCACTCGATAACAGAATGTTCCCCAAGGTGTGATGAATGTTGTCTTCTCCATATCCTCTGGTGCCATCTTGATTTGATTATATCCAGAAAATCCGTCCATAAAGGAAAAGGCTTTGAATTTAGCTGTATTGTCTACCAATATGTCAATGTGTGGTAGAGGAAAATCATCTTTTGGGCTAGCTTTATTCAAATCTCTATAGTCAACGCACATGCGGACCTTTCCGTCCTTCTTAGGAACAGGCACAATATTGGCCACCCATTGAGGATATGTAGAAGTCACCAAAAACCCCGCATCAATTTGCTTCTGAACTTCCTCTTTGATCTTTATTGCCATATCTGGATGAGTTCTTCTGAGCTTCTGCTTCACAGGCACGCACTCAGGCTTCAAAGGCAGGAAATGTTGCACAATATCTGTATCTAAACCCGGCATGTCTTCATAGGACCAAGCAAAGATGTCCGAATACTCTCGTAGCAAACTGATCAAATCTTCCTTGATAGACTCTTCAAGAAGTGCCCCGATCTTCACCAGACGAACACAATCCTCAGACCCCAAGTTTCTTGTTTCCAAGTCTTTGAGATGCGGCTGAATGATCTTCTCTTCGTGCTCAAGGAGACGGGTAATCTCATCAGGAACCCCCTCAACGTCATCTTCTTCTGCCTCAAATACAGGGAATTCAAAATTGGGAGATGGCGTAGGATCATTATGTTCAATGGGTTTTAGGATCAACCTGCATAATGATTTTGGTTAAGGAAAAAACTTCAGCATTTAAACAAGCAAACCATTATGCAGATGAAAAAGATTGCTTTTATTATTTTATTTTTGTTTTTATGGTTTTTTGTGATCACTGATTTCATGAAGAAAAGCAAAAAGTGAAAACAAAGGAAAAACAAATGTTTAACAATGCAAAAATTGAATGAAAACATCATTGTATATATGCTTTGCCAACAATGTCATCACTTCTCCTTTTGGCATGGGAGAAGGGTTTTAAACAAAATGAACAATTACTCTGATCTATGGATGATTGTAGGAACATCTACAGCGACCCAATTGTGGCAGACACCACCAGGAATAACAAAATTGTTCATGTCCTCTGCTTCCTCTTCAATGATGGCAGCAGCTTCCTCTTCTTCAGGTTGATCGGCGTGAATGAACCCTCCACTCTTGAACATACCTTGCTCATTGGATGCCCCAGAACAGTAGCCAATGCCAGCCCGGGATTTGTTGTCTTCAAGTTCAATCACCTTCCCCAAACCGGCAACTGCACCACATTCAATGGCCAGCTTAGCATCACGGTAGGAAGTGAATGAAGGAGACTTCTTCTCGATTGGTTCATCAATAGATAAAGCTTGGAAGGGAGTTCCAACTTCATCCTCTGCATCAATATACGAGAAAGAAGACAGATGGCTAACCAGGAGAGCCTTTTCTCCCCCTACTACCACCAATTTCTTGTTTTTGACAAACTTCAACTTCTGGTGTAGGGTGGATGTCACAGTGCCAGCCTCGTGAATCCATGGTCTGCCTAAGAGACAGCTATAAGATGGGTGGATATCCATTACTTGAAAAGTAACCTGGAAATCACTTGGTCCTATTTTGATTGGGAGATCAACTTCCCCAATCACGGTCTTACGTGACCCATCAAATGCTTTCACAACAACCCCACTCTGCCTCATAGGAGGACCTTGATATGACAGACGAGAGAGTGTGGATTTTGGCAATACATTAAGGGATGATCCAGTGTCTACCAACACATTGGACATTGCATCAGATTGGCAATTCATAGGGATATGTAAAGCCATGTTGTGGTCTCTTCCCTCCTCAGGGAGATCAGCATCACAAAAGCTCAAAGTGTTGCAAGCGGTGATGTTTGCAACTATACTATCAAACTGCTCGAGAGTGACGTCATGATCAACGTACGCCAGACCCAAGACTTTCTGCAGAGATTCCCTATGGGGTTCTGAATTCAGCAGTAGAGAAAGAATAGAAATCTTGGAGGGCGTGTGTAGAAGCTGGTCTACAATATTGTACTCACTCTTTCTGATGAGCCTCAGCATCTCATCAAATTCTTCATCAACAATGCCACTTGGGCCAACTGAAGAAACAAGAGTCTTTTGTACGGATGAGGAGGGTTTGGCAACATCAGGTGCCGGATTCTGAATGCTCACAGCGGTCCCAACCGGACGCTCAACAGTATCAGAAGCAGTAGCCTTTGGAGGCGCAGAAAATACACGACCACTTCGGGTCAACCCACTGACGTCAGCAATGTTGGTGACGGAAGTGGAAGGTAAAGGCATTTCGACCCCATCCTGGACAGCAACAGGATTGTATCTGAAGGGTACAGCTTTGTCAGATGAATAGGGCACAGGGCCAGCTGGTTTAATGACCAAGGAAGGGGAAGCCTTCGGCTTGTTGCTATTATAGCATATAACAACTGGTTCAGGCAGCTTGAACACTGGTGAAATGACGTTCACTTCAGGTTCGACTTCATCAACATTGCGATTCTGCAGAATCTCAATGGTACCTTCATTCAACAACTTCTGAAGTTCTCTGCGTACTTGATCGCAACCCAAGCGATTAACCGAACAAACGCGGCACTTGTCGTGGTTATGCTCCAAGTAGCTGTACTGACACAGCATCCGATGTAATTCAACCAACGACTGCCTGATGTGGCTGACATACTTGACCTTGTACTTCCCAAGGCATTCTTGAATCATGTTGACAGATTTCCCATGCGCAGGCAATGGGTTCTTGGTGACGTTCGGGCTTGAGTCCTCGAAACTCAGGATTCCACTTCTCATAAGGTCTTGCACCTTAGTCTTCAGCTGGAAGCAATTCTCAATATCATGGCCCGGAGCACCAGAATGATAGACACAGTGCAGGTCAGGCTTATACCACCATTGAGGGTTGACCGGTATAGCCGGAGGATCTCTCGGAGAAACCAACTTCCGCTCTATTAGAGAGGGATATAACTCTGCGTACGACATAGGAATCGGATCAAAACTGATCTTCTTCCTTTCATAACCCATGTTTGCTTGATTACTCGTACTCCCACGAGGCTGGTAAGCCTGTTGCTGTGGACGAGATTGTTGTTGTTGGTACTGCGGTTGTTGATATTGTTGCTGATGCTGATACTGTTGATGTTGATATTGCTGATATTAAGGAGTATTGTCCTTGAAAACAGGTGCTACGTGAGCCACCTGGTGCTGATGACTGGCATGTCGTGCAGGCTTCCTCTGAACAGAGGGTCTTCTGTGTTTGGGCTGAGATTGAACAGCATGTGCTTCCCCTTCTTTCCTCTTAAACGCCCCATATCGTTTAGAGGAAGAGCTATCATCCTTCGCCAACCGTCCTTCACGGACACCTTCTTCGAGACGCATCCCCATGTTCACCATCTCGGTGAAATCAGAAGGAGCGCTTGCTACCATCCGCTCATAATAAAATGAGCCAAGAGTCTTCAGAAAGATCTTGGTCATTTCCTTCTCTTCCAGCGGTGGAGTGATCTGAGCTGCCAGCTCTCGCCATCTCTGGGCGTACTCCTTGAACGATTCCTTGTCCTTCTGGGACATGGACCTGAGTTGATCTCGGTCAGGTTCCATATCGACGTTGTACTTATATTGCTTGACGAAAGCTTCGCCAAGGTCATTGAAAGATCTGATGTTGGCGTTGTCCAAGCTCATGTACCATCTAAGCGCGGCACCAGACAGACTATCTTGGAAATAATGAATCAGGAGTTGATCATTATCAGTCTGTGTTGACATCTTCCTGGCGTACATGACCAGGTGAGCAAGTGGACAGGTGTTCCCTTTATATTTTTCAAAGTCAGGGACCTTGAATTTGATCGGTATCTTCACGCCGGGTGTCGCATCACGCGAAAAACCGGCGGGAAAACAAGAACAACAGAGCCGCCACCGTGTGTTATTTATCCCAAAAGAGGGAAAGGAAACGCTCAGAGTAAACCTGGGAAAAGAACATGGTCTCGCGACCAAAGAGAATGGGTTCGGGAGTCGGTTATGCGAAGGGAAGGTATTAGCACCCCTACGCATCCGTAGTACTCTACGGGATCCACACACAAAAGGAAGGAAAATTGGTTGCTAAACACTGCTCAAATACTCACACACACTGGCTGAAAGAAACGCAAGAAACTGACTGAAACTGACTCGGCAGGATGTCGCATCCTGGGCCTACTTAGTCTATCAGGCATAGACATCAGAGTCGAAGTAGTTCGGACTGGGGAAACGACACATGCTCGCTAGGATATCGCATCCTATGCATATGTATCTTCTCGGACGAGAGAAGAATCAGAGCATTCGTAGCTCGGCTGACACGCACACAAACAAACACAGGCAAAGGCAAACGTGGAGCCTGAATGCCAATCACTGGGCTTACATCAGCATCCGAACCAAAGACACACACAAAGAGGCAAACGTGGAGCCTGAATGCCAATCACTGGACTTACATCAGCATCCGAACCAAACACACGCACACTAGAACCCAAATGCCACTCGATGGACTTACATCGGCTTCCAAGCACACAACAAGACAAAACAAAGACACAGGCGCCCGGAGAGATCAGCTCATCTCCTGCCTACGTACCTCATCTGGTATGAGGATCAGGGCGACGTAGTTCCCCTACGGAGGGATAAAGGACTAGCCTAACCAGATAACAGAGGGAGACACAACTAGGGAGACTACGACTCGAGCCTAGATGTTATCATGCAAATCATCCCTAAGTTAAGGTTTCTAGCTAACTGGCACAGGGAGCCAGCCTATCCTAAGCATGACTTGCACAGGAAGCAAGCCACACCTACACTTAACTTGCACAGGAAGCAAGCCAAGCAAAACCTAACTTGCACAGGAAGCAAGTCTAAGCAAACACTAACTTGCACAGGAAGCAAGTCAAACAATCCTAACTTGCACAGGAAGCAAGTCAAACAAACCTAACTTGCACAGGAAGCAAGTCAAACAATCCTAACTTGCACAGGAAGCAAGTCAAACAATCCTACAAGCACAGATAGCACACGCTATACGCAAGCAAGTGGCTCAAACAAGGGTTAGGTTTTAGTCGAGGGGTCATATCAACCTCAACAAACAAACCTCTGGAATGGGGTGAGTGTGCTCTTAACCTTGCCATTGAGGGGCTAAGGTGAAGCAGATGAAAGGTGAGTGAAGATAAGACTTCACAGCTCTTATCCCTGGCCTGGGAGAGCTTAAGACAAGAATGTGTGGGTTCAGAAAGTGGGAACCCTTCTACACATTTATAACTGACTCAACTGTACAATTGTACAAGATCTTGGGTTTGTATCTGCAATGCATCAACACAGTGGTGTGAGCAAAGCAGATGACACACTGAATAGTGGGGGATAGATTGCATATCCCTACCTTCCACCAATTGCCTATTCACTTAGGAGGTCTTTGACTCTATGCAAGGACAAAATTAAACATCCACAAACATTGCCTCTTAAGGAGGACTTCAGACAGTTGCCTGGCCAAGTAACAGGCCAGGTCTTCCAGACTACATGGAGTTGAGAGATCATACCTCAATGCAAATTGCTTATACAAGCAAAGCAAAGCAAAAAGTTCACAAGGAACTGAGCAACTAAAAGCACCTGAAACAGTCAGGCAGATGTTAGTATGCAACTTCAAACAAAGCAAAAAGAAACAGACACCAAAAGTTGATTAGAGGCACATGGATGTGCAAGGCACAAGGCTTAAGGCATGTGAGCCAAGCCACCTACAAAACACACAAGTTAGTCAATGATAATCAAGCAAGCTCAATCAAAAAGAATTGGTCTCAATGGCCATTTGATGGTCAACCTGAAAACATGAGCTCAAAGGTGAGTATTAGGACCATTAGGGCAAGCCTAGGGTCAAAAATGAATGAGAAAGTTAAAACAGCAAGGGGCAAGCATCCAAGATCATGTTCAAACAATCAATAAACAAAACCAATTGGGTTCACACTCATATCAATCACTATCATCATTTCATGAACAGTTTAGGTCAAAACATGGCATTTAGAAGCTCATAGAAGTCAACAGCAAGACTTAACTCAAAAGTCAACTCAAACATTTCTAAAAATCACCAAATAAATCATGATCATCCTAACACATAGCATGGTAAGCATGTCAAATTTCATCTCATTTGGACAAGTGGAAGGCAGTCAATGAAAATCAGAAAGTCAAATCAATTTTGAACATGTTCAAAGAAGTCAACCAAACATGCATCAACTTAGAAAATTCATAAATCAGTGATAGCATATGATAAATGAATGGGATCAAAACCATGGCAAAGATGAGGATGTCTAGTTATCTCATGTAAAATTTCATGTCCATCTAATAAAGTATGAGAATTTCACAAATGAAATGGGAACAAGTGTCACAAAAGTCAACATATGACTAACCAGGGGAGAAAATCTCAAACAATTAGGAAATGCCACAAATAATTCCAAGAGAATTCACATGTAAACTAGACATACAAGAGTAGGTTCATGAAAAAAATTGGATCAATTGGAGGTCAAGAAGCATGGTAATGAAAATCATGAAGTTGGACATCAATGGTGTGACACAAATTGTCACACCCTAATTCAACAAGTCATAACTCACAAACCAGCAATGATAAATTCACAAACTCTACACCAAAATCACCATGAGTTTGTCTAGTTTAAGCACAAAAAATTTGGGAGCCATTGGATACATTCTCATCATTTCACAATTGATTTGGCAAAGTGTACAAAAATTGGTCACATGTCACAAACCCTAGCACCATTTAAAAATTACTCAACCAAAAAATCTGTAAAAATAATGATAAAAAACTAGGGATCATGAGGAGGGCAACACAAAAAATCCCATTAGATTTGGATCAAAATTGGACAAGTTATGAATTTTGGAAGATTAGATATCAAAGTGAAATAAAATGAAGAAATTAATTTGGATTAATGAAGCAAGAATGGCAAAGTTGTAATTTTCTGGACCACTAATTGAAACGATGCCGTTTTGGGCCATGGCTGGAAATGTTTTGATTGGTCAGTGGACCAAGGCCATGTAACGTGCAAATGAAGCAGAAAATTTTGGGCAAGGCATTGTATTCTAGGGTTTTTGCTACAGTAAACAAACATCACCATCCCAAATTCGACTCAACCACAATTTTCCCAGAAATCTCAATTAAGTACACAAAAGTGATCATCAAACAACCACTAACAAGAATCCAACAGCAACTTCCATTAAACACAACCAAACTCATGAATCGGACACAAACATAAATCAACATCAAACTTAAAAGCAACATAACTTCATGGATACATGGCCATTTTCAAAAATAAGAGCATCATGAATCTCAGCATGGATAGACCTACACTAAGCATAGCATGGATTTTGGAATGGTGAAAGTCGAATTTTTACCAATTGGAAGAGCAGTCGAAGATACAGATGCTGTTTGGTGTCTTTGGCCTGAAACAGATGCCTTTTGAGCTCCCTAAGGTTGAAGGATGAAGTTAGCTTGGCTTGAAATGGCTTGGAAGGGCTTCAAACTTGGACTGTCATGGCTGATGCTTTGCAAAAAAACCAGTCCTGCTAGATGCTGCTACAGATGGTTTAGGATGATGGAAATGTGCTCATGATGTTGTTTTGATGATGAATCCACAAAGGCAAGGTTAGGTTATTTGGAGTTTTGGACAGACTTTTGAGAAATGCACACAAATGAAGCTTTTAGAATATGAGAGCACAATGGTTTTTTCTGCTGGTTATGGCTGCTCCTACTGATTTCAATTGATGAATGGATGGTCAAAATAACAATGCAAGGCTTGGTCCTTTGGTGCTTTTGGCTGAAAGATGCAAGAATGTGAAAATGCCAAATGAGAGATTGAGAGTTTTTCTGTTTAGGCCAAGTGGTTTTGGTGTGGCTGCTACTGATTTAAAATGATGCTTGAATGGAGAAAAACCAACAAAGCTTGCTCTGGTTCTTTGAGTTTTTGGACAGGCTTTTGAAAATGCAAAGCAAGGTGATGTTTTTAGAATGAATGAGTGAACAATGGTTTTTCTGCTCAATGTGGTTTGTGTGTCTGCTATGAGGGTTTGGCCATGACAGAAAAGGATGTTTGATCCTGTCTCAAGCAAAACCAGGTTTTGCCCTTTTTGCCAATGTTGACAGGAATGCACAAAAGATGAAGTGAAGTTGGTTGTGTTATCTCTGCTAGCAGGTTTGTCCATGACAGAAAAATGATGGAAAATTCTGCTGTTTTATGTTGTTTGGGTGAAGAAGGCCAAAGGAGCTTGCTTGGGTTACTTGAGGTTTCTTGGCAGATTTTGCAAAAGTCAAAAATGAAGCTTGAGAATGAATGAAGTTGGTTGGTCTGCTCTGTTATGTTGCTTGTCTAGTGTTCATTTTTGACAGAAAATGGTGCATGAAATCTGCTGTTAGAAGTACCAAGCATGGCAAGGTTTTTGTCCTTTTGGAAATTCTTTTTACCAATCTTTGTAAAAGTGCCAAAGTGAAGCCTTTGGAGCATGAAGTTCTGTGTTAGGGCTGCTTCTAGGGTACTCAAAATGACAGAAAAAATGATGAAGAATGCTGCTAGGTTGTGGTACAAAGTATGGTTTATGGAAGTATGGGTGAAAATGTACCTTTGCCAAGTTTCAAGCAAGTTAAAGAATGGCCATATGTACTGCATGATTGAGCTTGCAAACACATTTTAAATGAAATTTCTGAGCTATTTCAATTGGCCAAATGGTAGAAAAATGATTATATCAAAAAGTCAACCCTTGGTCAAACTTGCATTTAAATGAGATAAGTCAAAAAATGCCATTTTGATTGGTGAAGTTTTGGCTCATGAAATTTATATTTTTGGAAAGAGGGGATCAAATGTGACTTGTAGGAAAAAACCCCACCAAAATTGGCCAAATGGTTTGAGAGATATGGCCTTTTGAAGTTCAAGATTTTCTGAAATCGATTCGATCATAACTTGCCAACCACACATGGGAATTGAGAGTTCTTGGACTTTTTGGAAATGGGAGAACAAGATCTTCAACTTTCATGTTGGGCAAAAATTCATTTGAAGCTTGTATCATGATGTAAGTTTGGGATCAAGAAGTTTCCATTTTTGGTAGTTAAAATTTCAGGTCCAGTTTCTATTTTTGGAAATTTCTGATTTGGCTTCAAATTCTTCAATGATGATGTTTGCCATGATATATGAGGCCTATTTGGGCATGAATAAGCTCTCTCAAACCAAATCCATCCATCAAAACCATAAAATCAACCACAGTTGACCAACAATTGACTTTTAGGGTTTCTGGCTGACTGTGCATGAACTGATGACCTCTGAGCCTTCAACCCTTGACTTGAACACTTCAAATGGACCTCCAAGTCATGTGAACTTGTTGGACAAACCCTAGGGCCTTGGCTCCTTGAGAATTGTGCTTGCTTGCTTGACTGACTGATCTCTTGATCAGTTTGACCTAATTTCTTGATTGGCTTGCACTTGAGGCAAAAGAGGCAATGCAATGCTATGCAATGGACCATGATATGCTATGACCTAATATGAAAATGTATGTACAATGATAGGTGCAAATTTGAGGTGCTACAGCTGCCCCTATTCAATCAGCTGGGAACCCGAATGGATGAGAGCAATGGCTGTCAGACTTTCAGGGTAAATAGGGATTGAATACCAAGAACCGTAGAATTTGCACAATACAGGGATCCACCAACGGAAACGTCCCCCGGGATTTGATATTTATTACTGGGTATATATTTTTGGTTTTGTTTTCAAAAGGTACGGCCATATCTAGACATCACAACGATGATGAATGGGAAAAGAAATCACAACTAGATGCCAACGGACAACTAGGAAAAACTCGACGTTTATCAAGACCAACGGAGAGGTAACCAGACATTAATGAATGACTGGGAGGGATACAACCATACATCAACGGACGAAATGGGAAAAACTCAACGTTTACCAAGACCAACGGAGAGGTAACCAAACATTAATGAATGACTGGGAGAGACACAACCATACGTCAACGGACGAAATGGGAAAAACTCAACGTTTACCAAGACCAACGGAGAGGTAACCAACTGGGGACGACCAGGAAAAACTCGACGTTTACCAAGACCAACGGAGAGGTAACCAACTGGGGACGACCAGGAAACCACCGGAGGGGTAACCAGACGTTATTAAATAACTGGGAGGACTCGGCCAGACATCAACGGATGAATGGGAGAAAACTCGACGTTTACAGACATCGAAAGATGATGTTTACAGACACCAAAAAGATCGACCAGACATTTACAGATGAATGGGAATACTCGACGTTTACAGACATCGAAAGATGATGTTTACAGACACCAAAAAGATCGACCAGACATTTACAGATGAATGGGAATACTCGACCAGACATCGACGGATGAATGGGAGAAAACTCGACGTTTACAGACATCGAAAGATGATGTTTCCAGACACCAAAAAAGATCGACCAGACATTTACTGATGAATGGGAAAACTCGACGTTTACAGACATCGAAAGATGATGTTTACGGACACCAAAAATATTGACCAGACATTTACTGATGAATGGAAAACTCGACGTTTACAGACATCGAAAGATGATGTTTACAGACACCAAAAATATCGACCAGACATTTACTGATGAATGGGAAAACTCGACGTTTACAGACATCGAAAGATGATGTTTACGGACACCAAAAAGATCGACCAGACATTTACTGATGAATGGGAAAACTCGACGTTTACAGACATCGAAAGATGATGTTTACGGACACCAAAAATATCGACCAGACATTTACAGATGAATGGGAAAACTCGTCGTTTATCGAAACCAACGGAGAGGTAAGTCCACATGGGGAATGGCACAACTAGACATCATCGGATGACTAGGAAAAACTCGACGTTTATCGACACCAACGGAGAGGAGGAATTTTCACTAGGGAAGGGAGGCCGACGTTACGAACATCGAAAGATGATGTTTACAGACATCAAAAGAAAACCAGACACTTACGCATGACTGGGAATCACCGAAAGATGGTGTTTACCGACACCAAGGAAACAACACACGCGGGTGCTGACAGGATACTGACATTTACAGGATGACAGGGCTAGGCTGAACACTTGCAGGAGGTCTCACTGGGGAGAAACAAACTTTCTGTCATCAACAGGTGAGGAAATAAACCTCTGTGGGGATTATAAACACCAAATGTTGACTGGAGCAACTGTAGCAAATGCGTTGTACAGGTTGAACAAAAATCCGTCTCTGCAGGGGATACGGTTTGATGGGGTTTCGAACACATGAATGCATATGTTTGAATTTTTCTATGGCGTAATGCTCCATTTAGGAATGGAAATGCTACGCGATTTTTGAAGATGCAATGATCACTACATGCAAAATGCAAATGAACCCTGGCTAGGGAGCCGAAATGATCAGATACTCTGACTCTGTGGGGAGACTCCTCTTGGGGAAATATTCTGCGGGGAACTCTGCTTGGGGAATGGTAAAGCGACTCCGCTGGGAGGAAGACTCGACCAATCTTCAGATAGGGTAAACCCTGCTTTGGAGAATGTCTGTTACTCCGCTGGGGATAACCCACGCGATCCATAGGTAGAATCAACTCAGCTGGGGATGCCGATATCAGTCTTCTACAGAAACCCGTCCAATCCACTGGTAGGATGAACTCTGCTGGAGAAATAAATGCTACTCCACTAGGGACGACCCAACCAATCCATATGTAGGAAAATCACTGCTGGAGATGTATTTCATGAGACCCGCTCCACTCGGGGAGCTTGCTGAGGAAAAACCACACCATTCTGCTGAGGAGAACGATCCTAGTGGAGAGAACAACCATAGTGGTGAGAGTAATAACTCTGTTGAGGATGATAACACGTCATATCATACTGGAGATGAATTCCCACAAACCTGCTTGGGATAGGCACTCACGGCCATACTGGAGATAACAGCATCACAAACCCAATTGTTGGGGGACACACAAACAGTCTACTGATAAACTCCACTAGGGGGATGAAAGTGGGATTTTACAACTACCAGCTAGTAGGTAGAAAACCACAAAGATAGGACTTACAACTACCGGGTAGTAGGTAGAGGCCAACAAACTCCGCTGAGGATAAGATGAATGAGTGCCGGTTAGTGAGCGACTATTCATTTATGCCCCAGGGCAGCACAAGAGATAGCCAACAAGAAGCCAATTTAGGATCGATCCAAAAAGGCAGACTGAATCAAGACTCATCCTAATGAGGAAAGAACTCAATAGGGAAAACCCATCCCATTAGGAAGGGAACGGAAGCAACCGTCATCCACGAGGATGTATCTTAGTGGGGAAATGACAGGAAAAGATTGACACTTTCTGCTTAAGGGGTTGGCTCTACATGGAGAGATCAGACACACCCGACTCTGCTAGGAAAATCTACTGGGGAGATTTGTATTACCAAATAGCAGGAGGCAATCATCAACAGATACACGGCAACAGCTGCAACATGAGTACCTGAATGCTATGATTATGCATGTATGCTTTATACCTAAAATGCATGATGAATGTTGACAAACAGACATGCTTAACACGCAGGTCCGGGAATCAACCATCCGGAGAGAAAACCAAAGTCACCAGAGAGCCAAGGAAATCCACTGGAGGCTGGGACAATAGGGAACAATCAACATCCTGCAGGGGAGAAAGGCCACCCGAGGCTTCCGGAGGGATCGTCGGTCACAACCGGAGAGAAGAGTTCAACATACAAGCGGATGCGCCACACCAACTTGTGCTAGAGATACCAAGAAGCAATCAGATCTCTGATGAAGATAGATAGGTATTGAGAAAGCTTTTCATGCCGATAACTCCGTTGGGGAATCTATCTGAGGGACATGACGGAGTACTGGGATGTCAATTTGCAAAATACTGAATCTTCCAAGAAAAGCACCCATGCTGGGGAGAGATGAAGACTGCTCTGCTGGAGAGGCGAAAGTTGAAGTCTTCGGTAAACACTCTGCTAGGGGAGCTGCCCCACAATAATGTCCGAAACAGCAAACTTGCTGGGGATGCCCCACGATAGGGCTCAAACAGCGCTCTACTGGGGATGCCCCACAATAGAGCTAACAGGGATTTGGAGGAAGAATGTTGTACTGTCGGGAACATGAAGATGAACCACTTCAACTAACACTGCATCGGGCAACTTCACTGAGGAGAGACCATACGAGGTTCTGCAGGACAAAGATACAGTCATGCTCGAGATACGAACAATTGTCTTACCTGTTGGTAATCATACCACCCTCGGGAGAGCACTGCAGATCTCCTAAGTATCCTTCCATCATTGTGAATGTTCACTTTGTTTAAGAACAATTTTTTGAAAAATTTGTTTATTTTGAAAAACAATGATACTTTATCAATTAAAACATGCAAAGCGTTTGTTGAGTTGAAACAAAAAGGAGTGCAAATAATTGGGTAAAAGCTCAAATAGATGTAATGGAATGGTAGTCTGCAAAGGGCGAGACTCCATAGATCTGTACAAGTTTGAAATTGGTGATATATATTGGAGAGGGCTACATTGAACGTAATGACCTTTCCTCTACCATTCTGAATTTTTGATGTATTCAAAGCTTCAGTCAACGATGAATCGAGAATCCCTGACGGATGACAGATGTAGAGCACAGTCTTGTCAAGATGCAGTTACTTGCCAAATCCCTAATTTTTGCCTAGATTGCCCCAGTGTGAGGTGCTCAATCTAGCGGGATGCAAATTCTTTTTTCAATGTCTCTAACTTTTGCCTGGATCGCCCTTTCGGGTTTTCCATCCACCGAGACGCTCCTTTTTGCCTAAGTCGCCTTTTGGGGTGTTCGACTTAGCGAGCTTTTGCTTTTTTGTCTTAGGCGAAGTATTTCTTGACTGCATCGGGATTCACAGGACGAGTGAACTTCTCCATCCATTGTTGTAAGTGTCAAAACAATGCCTGAAAAGGCTCTCTTGACAACATATGGACATTCATAGCTTGGGGGTTCACTTGCCCCTGGAATCGGGCGCGAAAGACAAGACCTTCTTGAACACAAGGTCACCTTCTCGGAACACACGAGGCTTGACCTCCTTGTTGAATGTTTTTTTTTCTCTCTGCTGATATGACTGTCCATGACACATGGCAGTTGATCTCTTCCTTTCGATCGGATTCAGCATCAGTCAACTTGGGACTTTGAGGGTGCTATCTTCTTTTGTTTTCTTTTGATTTCTTTCTTTTTCTTTCTTTTGAATTCTTTTGATTTTGATTGACTCCTCTTCTTTTTTTTTTTTTTTTTGATTTTGCACCCTCCTCTTTCTTTTTTTTCTTTTTCTCTCTTTTTTGATACGTGCCCCAGTTGGCTGTTCTGCTGATTCTCGAGATGCAGCTGAGTGATCTTCTTTTCTTGCTCAAGAAGTCGGGAAATCTCGTCAGGAATCCCTTCAACATCATCTTCTTCCGCTTCGAATACAGGGAATTCAAAATTGGGAGATGACGTCTGATCATTACGTTCAATGGGTTTGAGAAACAACCTGCATAATGATTTAGAGATGAAAAGCTCTTTGAAAATCAAACAAGACAATCGTTATGCAGATGAAAAGATTGCTTTTATTCTTGTTTTTTAGGGTTTTTTGTGATCACCAATTTCATGCAAAAAGCGAAAAGGGAAAAACAAATGGAAAAACAAATGTTTAACATGAATTATTTGAATGAAAATATCATTGCACAAACTGTTGCCAACAATGTCATCACTTCTCCTTTTGGCATGGGAGAAGGGTTTTTAAACAAAGTGATTGTTACTCTGACTTATGAACAACTGTAGGAAAGCCCACAGTGACCCAATTGTGATAGATCCCACCGAGGATGACAACTGTCAGTATCCTTTGCATCAGCAGCTTCTGTTTTCTGAACAACCCTTCTGAAGAAAAAGTCGGCGCCAGCCCAGGACTTGCTATCTTCAAGCTTGATTATCACGGGGACCCAAGTCCTCAAAGCTCAGAATTCCTGATCTGACAAGGTCTTGAACCTTTATCTTCAACTGAAAGCAACTATCCACATCATGACCAGGAGCACCCGAATGATACACACAATGCTGTTCAGGCCTATACCACCACCGAGGGTTGTCGGGTTTAGCCGGCGGGTCTCTGGGAGTAATCAGGTTCCGCTCTAACAGAGAGGGATACAATTCGGCGTAGGACATGGGGATTGGATCAAAAATGATCTTCTTCCTCTCATTACTCGTACTGGCTTGTTGGGAAGCCTGCTGCTGAGGACGACGTTGTTGATGCTGATATTGCTGAGTTGGCCTTCTCTGCTGTTGGGGTTGAGTAGCTGGAATAGTCACAACAGCAGCCTGACGATACTGTCCTCAGTTTGCGCTCCTCCGACGGTGCACAACATTTGTTTCAATCTCTCCCCTTTTGGGTGCCCCAGAGGATGGCTTCTTAGTACTCGAGGAACTTGAAGAGCCAGGATGGCGAACCGGAGCGCGGGTTGCTCTGACATTAATAGTCTCTGCGGCAAGAGGCCGTTCACTGATTCTGATTCCCCTCAATTCATCACCCACGGCATAATCATCGACGAGAATAGTGACAGCAGCATTCTCATGAACGGGTACACTCACTGGTGAAACACGGTGGACTGGTGGAATCACGGCTTCCAGTCTCTGGGCTAAGGCACGCAGCTCCTCTTGCCCCTGAACAACTCCTTGCATCATCGTCATGAACTGGGCCATGTTTGCCCTCATCTCAGCCAACTCAGTCTGAACCTGATCCATACTTCTCTGATGGTTGAGTCTGGTCGCGGTGCGGACGGTGATCAACAATCCTGTCTCAGTCGGGAACCAAAGCGAGGAGTCTTTCCAAACATGTCTGCAATGCAAGGATGTGTATGATATGCATGATGCGGATGCGGATGCTATCTTATCATGAATGATCCTGAAAAGGATATGCGTATGCGAGTTAACTTTTTTCATGCATTACTATTTTTTTGAAATTAAATATGCTATGATGCAAATGATGGAGCCAAGACTGGCAGGAACTAGCATCTGAGGAACCATCTAAAACCCCAAAGTCATCTGAGGAGCTGGCATCTGAACCCATGTCTGGAGAACTGAGTCACCATCTGAGCGAGTACCCTCAAATTCAGCCCAGGGATCCGAAATAAACGGAACCCTCTGATCAATACCAGGGTCAAACCTCCGGCGTCCAGAAATATAACTCGTAGTCACCATCAGTACCAGGAGTCACCAACTGTACCTGTTAAAATGATCAAACCCGCCCCGCTCACGGGTGTCATCTAGGCCAGGGTAAGGTCGAGAGAAACACAGCATAAATAACCTTTCGCAGAATATCATCCTGTGCACACCCGATGTATGCACCGATAATATCCCACCAGGGTCTGAACTGCTCGTGATATCAATGTTCCGCTAAGTGGCGCCATACCACCCGCTTCCCATGAATCACTCTATTCCTAGGTTTCCTAGATTTCACTCATAGCCTGGGTATTGGGCCTTTTACCTCGAGTGACTCCCATCCCCACAAAGAAAAACAGACAACCAACCAGGTAGAATGAATAATGAATATGAATGCAAACATTAATGCACACAATAAATGCAAACAATAAATGCACATATATACAATGAATGCAATAAATAACAGCACAAAGCAACCAAAGCCCTAACCTAGAGAGCGCTAGGAGAGACTCGCTCGGGGAAGATGGACCAGCACAGGTCAACTTCTCTACATCTCCCCAGCAGAGTCGCCAGCTGTCGCATCACGCGAAAAACCGGCGGGAAAACAAGAACAACAGAGCCGCCACCGTGCGTTATTTATCCCAAAAGAGGGAAAGGAAACGCTCAGAGTAAACCTGGGAAAAGAACATGGTCTCGCGACCAAAGAGAATGGGTTCGGGAGTCGGTTATGCGAAGGGAAGGTATTAGCACCCCTACGCATCCGTAGTACTCTACGGGATCCACACACAAAAGGAAGGAAAATTGGTTGCTAAACACTGCTCAAATACTCACACACATTGGCTGAAAGAAACGCAAGAAACTGACTGAAACTGACTCGGCAGGATGTCGCATCCTGGGCCTACTTAGTCTATCAGGCATAGACATCAGAGTCGAAGTAGTTCGGACTGGGGAAACGATACATGCTCGCTAGGATATCGCATCCTATGCATACGTATCTTCTCGGACGAGAGAAGAATCAGAGTATTCGTAGCTCGGCTGACACGCACACAAACAAACACAGGCAAAGGCAAACGTGGAGCCTGAATGCCAATCACTGGGCTTACATCAGCATCCGAACCAAAGACACACACAAAGAGGCAAACGTGGAGCCTGAATGCCAATCACTGGACTTACATCAGCATCCGAACCAAACACACGCACACTGGAACCCAAATGCCACTCGATGGACTTACATCGGCTTCCAAGCACACAACAAGACAAAACAAAGACACAGGCGCCCGGAGAGATCAGCTCATCTCCTGCCTACGTACCTCATCTGGTATGAGGATCAGGGCGACGTAGTTCCCCTACGGAGGGATAAAGGACTAGCCTAACCAGATAACAGAGGGAGACACAACTAGGGAGACTACGACTCGAGCCTAGATGTTATCATGCAAATCATCCCTAAGTTAAGGTTTCTAGCTAACTGGCACAGGGAGCCAGCCTATCCTAAGCATGACTTGCACAGGAAGCAAGCCACACCTACACTTAACTTGCACAGGAAGCAAGCCAAGCAAAACCTAACTTGCACAGGAAGCAAGTCTAAGCAAACACTAACTTGCACAGGAAGCAAGTCAAACAATCCTAACTTGCACAGGAAGCAAGTCAAACAAACCTAACTTGCACAGGAAGCAAGTCAAACAATCCTAACTTGCACAGGAAGCAAGTCAAACAATCCTACAAGCACAGATAGCACACGCTATACGCAAGCAAGTGGCTCAAACAAGGGTTAGGTTTTAGTCGAGGGGTCATATCAACCTCAACAAACAAACCTCTGGAATGGGGTGAGTGTGCTCTTAACCTTGCCATTGAGGGGCTAAGGTGAAGCAGATGAAAGGTGAGTGAAGATAAGACTTCACAGCTCTTATCCCTGGCCTGGGAGAGCTTAAGACAAGAATGTGTGGGTTCAGAAAGTGGGAACCCTTCTACACATTTATAACTGACTCAACTGTACAATTGTACAAGATCTTGGGTTTGTATCTGCAATGCATCAACACAGTGGTGTGAGCAAAGCAGATGACACACTGAATAGTGGGGGATAGATTGCATATCCCTACCTTCCACCAATTGCCTATTCACTTAGGAGGTCTTTGACTCTATGCAAGGACAAAATTAAACATCCACAAACATTGCCTCTTAAGGAGGACTTCAGACAGTTGCCTGGCCAAGTAACAGGCCAGGTCTTCCAGACTACATGGAGTTGAGAGATCATACCTCAATGCAAATTGCTTATACAAGCAAAGCAAAGCAAAAAGTTCACAAGGAACTGAGCAACTAAAAGCACCTGAAACAGTCAGGCAGATGTTAGTATGCAACTTCAAACAAAGCAAAAAGAAACAGACACCAACAGTTGATTAGAGGCACATGGATGTGCAAGGCACAAGGCTTAAGGCATGTGAGCCAAGCCACCTACAAAACACACAAGTTAGTCAATGATAATCAAGCAAGCTCAATCAAAAAGAATTGGTCTCAATGGCCATTTGATGGTCAACCTGAAAACATGAGCTCAAAGGTGAGTATTAGGACCATTAGGGCAAGCCTAGGGTCAAAAATGAATGAGAAAGTTAAAACAGCAAGGGGCAAGCATCCAAGATCATGTTCAAACAATCAAGAAACAAAACCAATTGGGTTCACACTCATATCAATCACTATCATCATTTCATGAACAGTTTAGGTCAAAACATGGCATTTAGAAGCTCATAGAAGTCAACAGCAAGACTTAACTCAAAAGTCAACTCAAACATTTCTAAAAATCACCAAATAAATCATGATCAATCCTAACACATAGCATGGTAAGCATGTCAAATTTCATCTCATTTGGACAAGTGGAAGGCAGTCAATGAAAATCAGAAAGTCAAATCAATTTTGAACATGTTCAAAGAAGTCAACCAAACATGCATCAACTTAGAAAATTCATAAATCAGTGATAGCATATGATAAATGAATGGGATCAAAACCATGGCAAAGATGAGGATGTCTAGTTATCTCATGTAAAATTTCATGTCCATCTAATAAAGTATGAGAATTTCACAAATGAAATGGGAACAAGTGTCACAAAAGGTCAACATATGACTAACCAGGGGAGAAAATCTCAAACAATTAGGAAATGCCACAAATAATTCCAAGAGAATTCACATGTAAACTAGACATACAAGAGTAGGTTCATGCAAAAAATTGGATCAATTGGAGGTCAAGAAGCATGGTAATGAAAATCATGAAGTTGGACATCAATGGTGTGACACAAATTGTCACACCCTAATTCAACAAGTCATAACTCACAAACCAGCAATGATAAATTCACAAACTCTACACCAAAATCACCATGAGTTTGTCTAGTTTAAGCACAAAAAATTTGGGAGCCATTGGATACATTCTCATCATTTCACAATTGATTTGGCAAAGTGTACAAAAATTGGTCACATGTCACAAACCCTAGCACCATTTAAAAATTACTCAACCAAAAAATCTGTAAAAATAATGATAAAAAACTAGGGATCATGAGGAGGGCAACACAAAAAATCCCATTAGATTTGGATCAAAATTGGACAAGTTATGAATTTTGGAAGATTAGATATCAAAGTGAAATAAAATGAAGAAATTAATTTGGATTAATGAAGCAAGAATGGCAAAGTTGTAATTTTCTGGACCACTAATTGAAACGATGCCGTTTTGGGCCATGGCTGGAAATGTTTTGATTGGTCAGTGGACCAAGGCCATGTAACGTGCAAATGAAGCAGAAAATTTGGGCAAGGCATTGTATTCTAGGGTTTTTGCTACAGTAAACAAACATCACCATCCCAAATTCGACTCAACCACAATTTTCCCAGAAATCTCAATTAAGTACACAAAAGTGATCATCAAACAACCACTAACAAGAATCCAACAGCAACTTCCATTAAAACACAACCAAACTCATGAATCGGACACAAACATAAATCAACATCAAACTTAAAAGCAACATAACTTCATGGATACATGGCCATTTTCAAAAATAAGAGCATCATGAATCTCAGCATGGATAGACCTACACTAAGCATAGCATGGATTTTGGAATGGTGAAAGTCGAATTTTTACCAATTGGAAGAGCAGTCGAAGATACAGATGCTGTTTGGTGTCTTTGGCCTGAAACAGATGCCTTTTGAGCTCCCTAAGGTTGAAGGATGAAGTTAGCTTGGCTTGAAATGGCTTGGAAGGGCTTCAAACTTGGACTGTCATGGCTGATGCTTTGCAAAAAAACCAGTCCTGCTAGATGCTGCTACAGATGGTTTAGGATGATGGAAATGTGCTCATGATGTTGTTTTGATGATGAATCCACAAAGGCAAGGTTAGGTTATTTGGAGTTTTGGACAGACTTTTGAGAAATGCACACAAATGAAGCTTTTAGAATATGAGAGCACAATGGTTTTTTCTGCTGGTTATGGCTGCTCCTACTGATTTCAATTGATGAATGGATGGTCAAAATAACAATGCAAGGCTTGGTCCTTTGGTGCTTTTGGCTGAAAGATGCAAGAATGTGAAAATGCCAAATGAGAGATTGAGAGTTTTTCTGTTTAGGCCAAGTGGTTTTGGTGTGGCTGCTACTGATTTAAAATGATGCTTGAATGGAGAAAAACCAACAAAGCTTGCTCTGGTTCTTTGAGTTTTTGGACAGGCTTTTGAAAATGCAAAGCAAGGTGATGTTTTTAGAATGAATGAGTGAACAATGGTTTTTCTGCTCAATGTGGTTTGTGTGTCTGCTATGAGGGTTTGGCCATGACAGAAAAGGATGTTTGATCCTGTCTCAAGCAAAACCAGGTTTTGCCCTTTTTGCCAATGTTGACAGGAATGCACAAAAGATGAAGTGAAGTTGGTTGTGTTATCTCTGCTAGCAGGGTTTGTCCATGACAGAAAAATGATGGAAAATTCTGCTGTTTTATGTTGTTTGGGTGAAGAAGGCCAAAGGAGCTTGCTTGGGTTACTTGAGGTTTCTTGGCAGATTTTGCAAAAGTCAAAAATGAAGCTTGAGAATGAATGAAGTTGGTTGGTCTGCTCTGTTATGTTGCTTGTCTAGTGTTCATTTTTGACAGAAAATGGTGCATGAAATCTGCTGTTAGAAGTACCAAGCATGGCAAGGTTTTTGTCCTTTTGGAAATTCTTTTTACCAATCTTTGTAAAAGTGCCAAAGTGAAGCCTTTGGAGCATGAAGTTCTGTGTTAGGGCTGCTTCTAGGGTACTCAAAATGACAGAAAAAATGATGAAGAATGCTGCTAGGTTGTGGTACAAAGTATGGTTTATGGAAGTATGGGTGAAAATGTACCTTTGCCAAGTTTCAAGCAAGTTAAAGAATGGCCATATGTACTGCATGATTGAGCTTGCAAACACATTTTAAATGACATTTCTGAGCTATTTCAATTGGCCAAATGGTAGAAAAATGATTATATCAAAAAGTCAACCCTTGGTCAAACTTGCATTTAAATGAGATAAGTCAAAAAATGCCATTTTGATTGGTGAAGTTTTGGCTCATGAAATTTATATTTTTGGAAAGAGGGGATCAAATGTGACTTGTAGGAAAAAACCCCACCAAAATTGGCCAAATGGTTTGAGAGATATGGCCTTTTGAAGTTCAAGATTTTCTGAAATCGATTCGATCATAACTTGCCAACCACACATGGGAATTGAGAGTTCTTGGACTTTTTGGAAATGGGAGAACAAGATCTTCAACTTTCATGTTGGGCAAAAATTCATTTGAAGCTTGTATCATGATGTAAGTTTGGGATCAAGAAGTTTCCATTTTTGGCAGTTAAAATTTCAGGTCCAGTTTCTATTTTTGGAAATTTCTGATTTGGCTTCAAATTCTTCAATGATGATGTTTGCCATGATATATGAGGCCTATTTGGGCATGAATAAGCTCTCTCAAACCAAATCCATCCATCAAAACCATAAAATCAACCACAGTTGACCAACAATTGACTTTTAGGGTTTCTGGCTGACTGTGCATGAACTGATGACCTCTGAGCCTTCAACCCTTGACTTGAACACTTCAAATGGACCTCCAAGTCATGTGAACTTGTTGGACAAACCCTAGGGCCTTGGCTCCTTGAGAATTGTGCTTGCTTGCTTGACTGACTGATCTCTTGATCAGTTTGACCTAATTTCTTGATTGGCTTGCACTTGAGGCAAAAGAGGCAATGCAATGCTATGCAATGGACCATGATATGCTATGACCTAATATGAAAATGTATGTACAATGATAGGTGCAAATTTGAGGTGCTACACCGGGAACTAAGCACAGTTCGGCTGCAGACTTGCCGAATAGGTCTTTGCCTCGAAGAGTCCTCAATTCCTTTCTCAGCTCAAGGAATTGATCGTTCATGGCATCCATCTTTTCATGAACGTCTGAGCCCTCAGATGGCTCGGAGTGATAGATGATGTCGTCTACCCTTGGCATGGTATGCACGACAGGAGGAGCGGCGATAGGGACCGATCTAGACGCCGGCATTTGAGCAAAGGTTGGCGTAGGAATATCTGGCATGAAACCTGGGGGCATGCCCCAAGGAAACCCGGGCGGCATGGCATTGGGCGCATGGGCGCTGACTGGCACTGTAGAAGTAGCTACTTCTGAAATGACTGTCCTCTGAGCAGGAGTTGCAGGCGTCGGAGCAGGTTGTCTCTGAGCAGCAAGGAGTTGCTCCATCAAAGCGCCAAGTCTGGCGACCTCTTCCTTCAATTCTCTGTTCTCTTGTTCCAATTGCTCCATGATTCTTGCAGAGTTGACTCGTGTATAATACCGGTGAGTCAGCTTGTCTCAAAATAAATGAAGAACAGAGGTTAGGACAAGAAGACCAGAAACAAAGGGTACCTGTTTATGCAAGAATGATGCATGAAATGCTTGTGCAAATGCTTTGCTTTCAAGGAACCCTTAGGGTATTATTTGCAATATTTTGATTAATTTAAGCATTTTTTATTCCTCATGGAAAATATTTCATTCAATACATCAAGACAAAAAAAGTACAGCATTTTTAATTACAAAGAGAAAAGGTAAATGACATCCTATGGATCCCTAGAAGCTCGGGATGCTGGAAGACGAGAAGTGCACAACTTCTTGATCTCTCTCTCATAGGCCGCTTCCATGTTAGCTTTCTCCTTTGCAAGTCGATCGTACTTCCTTTTCCAGAATTTGGAAGACTGAGGAAGCAGAGAAGTCCAAGCGTCGTTCGGATCATCGATCACTCGGTGCTCGAGGAATTCAATCATAGCGTCCTTCTCCTTGAGCTGCTGCAGCAATTCCTCCCTCTCACGGATCCAAGCACGCGAAAGGTCTTCTTCTCTCAACTTCTCTACACGTTGGGTAGGGAGGGTTGAAGGCCCAGCCACATCCGACGGTGTAGGTCTTGGATAATCATACGGCATCAAGTAGGTAGCAGCCCTCTGTCTGACCCAAGAGGTGTATGGCTCCAAAGCAATGCAGTTCTTTGGGCCCAACTCATTCCTACTCTTCTTGCGAATACTGCGCCAAGCACGGACAAATCTGGCTTTCAGGCCTTGGGGATCTTTACCCTCCTGAAAGAATACGCCTTCTAACAGAATGTTATTAGGTTTATCCTTTAGGGGGAACCCAAGCTGGCGACGTGCAAGTATAGGATTGTAGTTGATCCCACCACATGTACCAAGAAGGGGCACATTAGGGAATTCACCACAATAGTCGATGATCTGGACGGTATCGTACACGCGATCATACCAAGTGATATCATCATTGGTGAGAGACATGAGTCTCTGAGACCATCGTAGACATCCCTTGTTCTCCTTGAAAGCAACTGTCTGCGGCAAGTGCGAAATAAACCACTTGTACAGCAGGGGTAGACAGCAGACAATGACTCCTCCATTCTTCATATTCCTCAAGTGCAAGGAGACATATGCATCGCCCAACAAAGTCGGCACTGGATTAAGGACTGCGAAGATCCTAATGGCGTTCATGTCCACGAACTTGTCGAAGTTGGGAAATAGCACCAATCCATAGATGAGTAATACAAAGAGAGCCTCAAAGGCATCCTCACTCATGGCCTTCCCATAAAAAGTAGCTTGGGCAATGAGGAACTCGGAAGGAAAACCCTGAATTCCGCCTTTGGTAGTCAGGTTAGCTCTAATCAGATCTTCATCTATGTGCAACAAGCTGGCAATCTCTCGAGCAGATGGAATATCCTCTAAGCCACTGAACGGCACTTGATCCAGAATTGGAATCCCAATGAGATGAGAATACTCCTCCAAGGTTAGCAATAGTTGGAAGTCCGGAAATAAGAAGCAGTGATGCAACGGATCGTAGAACTGAGCCAGAGTACTCATCAACCCTTCGTCAACCTGAGTGGTGAGCAGCGGTAGAAGCTTCCCATAGCGAGCTTTGAAACCCAAGGGATCTAATACATACGATGTCAGATTCCTTAACTCTTTTACATCGGGCTGCCTAAAGCTGTACTTCTTTGTATGCCTTTTTGGTTTTTCCATGTCTGAAAATTTTGCAAATAAACCCTTTTAAGTTCCTTGAAAATTTTCTTTTTGTGATGACATGAATGCGGATGAATGCGTGAATGCATGAATGCAACAAACACACTCAAGGATCAAGCAAAGCACACCAAACAAAGGTCGTGGGAAAGCTCTATGTATCCCTAATATCAATCATCCATTTTGGTGGATTTAGGTTTTCACCTTATCGACACCCAAGTTCCATTGATATTAACGGTACATGAACCGGTTCGAACCTCCTTAATATCAACCAGCCGCTTTGGTGGATTTAGGTTTTACACCTGATCCGGGATCCATTGATATTAAGGTTGTCTGAACGACTCAACCACGAATCACGGGTTTGTTGAGAGTCACGAGCATGGAGTCTCGGTTAAGAACTACCCAAAGGGAGTGTACTAGGGTTTAAACCTGCCAGACATGTTCTATCAGAGGTTCCCATAATCATCGTTCCATCTTTCGAATATTATCGGAGGAACGAATACTCGTATTCCAAGAATATTCTCAAGAGAAACTCTTATGAGTGTAGTATCGCGTGACAATCGTATCAGAACTGACATCTGAACGACCTCCGCACTACGGTCCTAAAAATAGGCCAAGATGGGTTTGGTAAACTAAGGTCCTTGGCTTCTGCGGAACATGATTGAAAGAATAATGCCTAACCACAAATAACTTGTGTGACATTATTAATTCAACATGACCTCCACCAAGTGAATGGACTCGCAAGTCAACTGGCTAAGGAATACTCCACACCAGTCAACAAGACTATGCCATTCTCCTATCCTAGAGTGCACTCGAGTTCGGGTATAGAACTCATCTCACAGATCCCCAAAGCAAACAGCAATTGTATATCAAGCAATTCAAACATTACAATCAATACAGTTATCCCAAATTGTACAAAAATATGTCATATAACACATAAACAAATATCATACAACAAGGGTGAAAAGTAGGCAATACCACCAAGGAGTGTCATGTCCCCAGCAGAGTCGCCACTTTTCTGTAGCGGTGTATTCGTCGCTATATGATTTATCGATTAAACCATAAGCAAAGCATACAATGGAATTTCGAGTCGCCACCGCACTTTTATTTAGCCAAAGGACTGGCTAAAAAGCGAACAAAAGCCTAAGAAGTTTTACACGTAGAAAACTAATAAAAAGATCAGAGAGTCTGGGTAAGGGGTAAATTACGCAATGGGAAGGTGTTAGGCACCCACTACGTCCTAGGTACTCCTAGGGAGCCCTTTTCACACTTGTTGTATAAAATTGTTATTTGTTATGACATAAATATTGTGCAAACATGATTGGGATGATAAGAAAAGAATATACAATTTTTATTGGGTTTGAACGGATGAACCCGTTGCCTACGTACCTTCCATCAAAGGTAAGGATCAAAACGCCGTAGTTCGGCTAAAAGATTTCCAAAAGTTGGTGGATTCAATTTTAAACAATAGCACTGAGGCTCTTCATTATCAATGGGAGAAAACTCGACCAAGACCAAACATCCACCATGCGAGGATAGCTTCGACGTACTAGAGGGGTTAGCCCTATTTTCAGTACGGAAGTCTTATAGTCGACTCACTAAGGATAAGGTGAGGTTTACATCAACCACAATGATAATTGAAACCTATGGCTAATGCATGAAAAGATTAACAATGGACAAAGCCAAAACAAGTGAATGGGTGAAATTAATTGATTGTGATTATGAAAGTGGAGTCAAAGTATGATTAAGATTGATTCAAAAGAAGTGTTATGAAATGGGATTTGAACAAAAAGTCAAGGACTTGGGTCCAGGTTTTTAGTTTGAAAAGCATGAAGAAGTTTGCACAATATCTATGTCAAGTTTGAAATCAAAGTGTGAAAAGGTTTAGGACATAATGGGATGAATGGATGAGGATGGATTGTAAAACTTCTTAGAAAGTTCACCTCTTGAGATCATATAGAAGATGATTCAAGTGTGTCCTTTGGAATAAGCAATGGATAATAATAATGTAAGCAAACAAATGATATCGGATGCCACTCAATGGTCTTACTCCAATCTCACAAACAAAAGCGGATACCGGATACCAATAGATGGGTTTACACCAGTCTCCTAAAACAGAAAGGGATATCAGAGGCCACTCAATGGACTTATACTAATCTCCTCAACAAAGAAATAAAAAGAACGGATACCGGATGCCAATCACTGGGCTTATACCAATCTCCAACAACAAAGACAACATTTGGACGTCAGATGCCAATCTGTCTGGGCTTACACCAATATCCAACATATGATCATAGGAAAGCAAATGCCAACTTGCAGGGACTTACAATTGCATCCTCACATACAATCAAAGAAAATGCACCATTATGGTCATAGGAAAGCAAATGCCAACTTGCAGGGACTTACAGTTGCATCCTCACACATAACAAACAAATGCATAACAATGGATGTCAGATGCCAATCTGTCTGGGCTTACTCTAACATACACAATATGATCCTAGGAATACAAATGCCAACTTACAGGGACTTACAGTTGTATCCTCACATACAATCAAACAAATGCATCAAGCAAAGATAAGATGAGTGGCCAAGGTGATGGTCTTATACTCACTTCCATATCATAGGAGCAATGGCCAATGAATGGTCTTACAATTGTCCTCAATGGGTAAACAACAATGATAAGTCATAAAGACAAATGAGATGGTTATGCATTAATGGGCAATAAATGATGATAAATGCATAGAGCATACAAGCAAACATGTGCATATGAAACAAGTGATCAATCAATGAAGTCAATCAGCACACATTATAACCACACAAGGAGGCTCATAAAAAAGGGTAAGGCATTGAAGCCAACTGGAATAGGGTCAAAGGTGCTCTTAACCTTGCCATTGAGAGGCTAAGGTGAAGCAGATGAAAGGATATGAGGGGTGTGCCTCATTGCTCTTATCCCTGGTCAGGGAGAGCATTTGAATATCAGAAGGTGTGGGAGTTCAGAAAGTAGGAACTCTCTCCACATATTAGACTCTATAGATCTTGGGTTTGGATCTCAATGCTACAACCATGTAATGGGAGCAAGGAGAAGACTCACAGAATAGTAGGAGATAGGTTGCTTATCTCTTTGATCTACCAATTGCCTTATTTGAAGGACTTTTCCTGCTTGGGACAAATGTAAACACACACAAGCATTGCCTCTTAAGGAGGACTTCAGACAGTTGCCTGGCCAAGTAACAGGCCAGGTCTTCCAGACTACATGAAGAAAAAGGATTATACCTCAATGCAAATTGCTATAAAGCAAAGCAAAGCAAGTTCAAAGAACTAAGCAACTAAAGGTACCTGAAATAGTCAAACAGAATCAGTACACAATTCAAAAGTTAAGGCAAAAGGAGGTGGAAACCAACAGTCAACATAATCAGATGAATGTGCAAAGCACAAGACTCAAATCATATGAGTCAAGCCACCTACAAAACAAAGAGGTTAGCTCATGATAAACAATCAAGCTTAATCAAATTTGTATGATCTCTTTGGGGCATTGTTGCTTAACCTGAAAACATGAACTCAAACATAAGCAACAAGACCACCAGGACAAGCCTAGGGTCAAAAAGGGATGAGAAAGTCAAAACAGCAAGTGATAGTCAACCAAAATCAAGTTTAAACCATCAAGAAGCAAACTCAATTGGTCCCACATTCATATCATTCATCATCATGATTTCATAAGCAAAAGAAGTCAAAGCATGGCAAATGAAAGCTCATAGAAGTCAACAGCAAGACTTAACTCAAAACCAATCATAATCAATTCCAAAAATTATCAAATAATTCATGGTCAATCATAATCCATAACATGACGTGCATATCAAATTTCAGCTTATTTGGATCATGGGAAGATAGTCAATGAAAATCAGAAAGGCAAGGCAAGTTTAAGCATGCTCAAAGAAGTCAACCAAACATGTATCAACTTCAAAAATTCATAAGTCAGTGATAACATATGAGAAATGAATGGGATCAAGACCATGACAAAGCTTAAGATGTCTACTAATCACATGTAAAATTTCAAATTCATCTAATAAAGTATGAGAATTTCACAAATGAAATGGCAACATGTATCACACAAGTCAACATTTTAGTCAATCAGGGGAGAAAATCTCAAACAATTAGGAAATGCCACAAATAATTCCAAGAAAATTCACATGTAAACTAGACATATAAGAGTAGGTTCATGCAAAAATTCACATCAATTGGAGGTCAGGAAGCATGGTATCAAAAATCATGAAGTTGCACATCAATGGTGTGACACAAATTGTCACACCCTAATTCAAAAAATCATAACTCACAATCCAGATAAGATAAATTCACAAACTCTACACCAAAATCACCATGAATGTGTCTAGTTTGTGTACAAAAAATTTCAGATCAAATGGATAATGCATCATCATTTCACAAAGGATTTGGCAAAGGGTACAAAATATGGACACATGAACAAAACCCTAGCATAATAAAAAATCCACTCATCCAAAAATTCTGGAAAAATCATGATAAATAAGTAGAGATCCAGATGAACACAATGCAAAAATTTTCATGAATTTTGGATCACAAAAGGATGAGCTATGAATTTTGTAAGATTGAGTAACAAAATGAAATAAATATTGAAACAAATAAATGATTTAATTAAAATAATTGGGACCGGTGGCAATTTGGTAAATACCGGACCAACTTAATGAAACGGTGCGCTTAAGCTCACAGGCGTGGCAAGTCGCGATTCAGCATGGCAATAGCACAGTAACGATTTCATGCAAACACGATACAACAAAAGCCAAACACATTTCACGAATTCTGGGCAAGTTTTTTAGGGTTTTCAACAGTAACCTCATCATCTTCAACAATCACCCATGAACAAATTCTCCAGATTTTGGAATTAAACACACCAATAGAATCAGCAAACCACACACATCAAGAATCCAAGCATCATTTTCACTAAATCATCTCAAACAAAGTGAATCGAGCAAGAACATATTCATACATCAAACTTTAAAAACAGCATAACTTTCCAAATACACAACCATTTCATGTGATTTAAAGCTCATAATACTCATGGCAAGGAGATCTTTAAGAAGCATATCATGGTTTTGAGAAAGGAGAAAATCGAGTTCTTACCAAAAGTGAAGTGCAGCTGTGATTCTGATGTTGTTTGGCTTCAAATACTCAAAACAGTTGCTCTTCAAGTTCCCAAATGATGAATGATTGAAGAACTTTAGCTCAGTGATGCTTGAAAATGCCCAAATCGAAATCTGCCATTGGTGACCTTTGATGAAGCAGAAATGGAAATTGATGTTACAGTGGAGAAATGCCACTTGCAATAGCTGCCAAATAGTTGGTAAATGATGAAGCAAGCAAGTCCAGCTCGAGCTCTCTTTGATTTTGAGCAGAAATTTGAAATGAATAAATTGAGAGTTTTTTTTGAGAGAATGAGTTTCTGTTTGTATTGAGTGGCTGCTAGGGTTTTGGTTGACAGAAAATGAACAATATATATGCTGTTTATGTTGCTAAACATGATTAGTCCAAGTGGTAATTCAAATTTTGTTAAAATCACATGTTTTTGCTAATTTGGTCCATTTTCCTTCAAATGGCAAGGTCTGTGGTTACAGCTACGAAAGTGGCCTTGTACACACTCCGAATATGATTTCTTAGCAATTTCAATTGGCAAAATATATTGGAAAGGCTTAAATTGCAAAATCACTTTTTCACCCCACTTGAAATTAATTAATGCAAGTCCAAAAAGGCCATTTTGAATGGTGATGTTTTGGTGAATGATGATGACATTTTTGGAAAGAGGGGATCAAATATGACTTGTAGGAAAAAACCCCACCCAATTTGGCCAAATGGTTTGAGAGATATGGCCTTTTGAAGTTCAAAAATTTTTGAGATTGAATTGATCATAACTTGCCAACCATACATGGGAATTGAGTGTTCTTGGACTTTTTGGAAATGGGAGAACAAGATCTTCAACTTTCATGTTGGGCAAAAATTCATTTGAAACTTGTATCATGATGTAAGTTTAGGATCAAGAAGTTTCCATTTTTGGCAAATTTGAATTACAGGTCAACTTTCTATTTCTGGAAATTTCTTGTCTGACTTTATTTTCTTCACTGTGGATGCTTGACATGATATATGAAGTTTATATGGACATGAATGAGACATCTCAAACCGATTCCCACCCTCAAATCACTAATTAAATCCACAGTTGACCAACAATTGACTTTCTAGGGTTTTGGATGACTGGGCCATGTTCTGATGAATTCCAAACCCTAATCCCTTGAAATCTTGATTCCAAATGAAGTCACAACTCATATGAACTCTTGATGATTGATCATGGTGTCCAAATTCTTCAAGAATGGCCACCATCCATTGCTTAATGGCTGATTTGACTGTTTGACTGATGATTGCTTCAGCTACAAGTAACATGGTTAGATGACAATATTTTTGTACTTTTTGGTTAGTAAACATATGAAAAGCAATGATATACAAATGCAAGACATGCTTGGTAATCAAGAACCACAATCACAAGGCAACCAACCCACTAGGAGGGAAGCTAAGGCAATGCAATGATCCTTGAGGCCATGATATGATATGATATGGGCCATGAGGGATCTTAGGGCCAAAATTGGGGTCTTACAGATGCCCCTATTTAAGGTCATTCTAGCCGGAGAAGTGAAGTTTAGAAATCTTCATCTCGACGCGGTAGAATGGGCTTAAATAACAGTAATGAGACAAATTTTGGTCCCTAAGAGACCTCATGATGCAAATGTATGTATGCAAAGGACACAAATTCTGTGGGGAATATGATTCACACAGAAGAAAAGACGATCCATCGGAGTGGTACACTCACCAGGAACAGAGACTCTAACAGGACTCTAGTTAGGGATAGACAAAACTGATATAGCGTGAACAGAACACGACTCTGATTAGGGAAACAGAAAATCAGACTGGAAACCTCACTGGGGAGTGAAGGACTCACACTGTGGAAAAGAACTCCAAAGGAAAATAAATCCATTGGAAAGACACAAGCTGACTCCTGGGGAGAAGCAACAAGAAGTTCCACTGGGGGAAGCACCAAAGAACGAGGTGTTACCGGTATAGGGGTAACAAACTCAGGAAGAATGAATATCTAAGACCGGTATAAGGGTGAGAGATATCAATCAACCGAACATCTGAGAAAGACCTGAAAAAGGTACATAAACTCAGGAAAATCTGACTCCACAAGGGACCAAAGTCATAATAGGGAGCAGAAAGGAAGGAACACCAAGGATACCGGGTTGTAGGTATGTAACAGGTGACCGACCAAAGACGTGAATTGGTGTGTGTTCCAAAACACTCATCATCCTGAAGAAAGCTAGAACAGCAGACTTGTTTATAGGATGGATATTTGATTCTGTAAAGAATGCAAATCTTACTCAGTTGGGGAAACAAACAAAGTGTTCGACAAGAGAGTGCACGAGATATATTATCTATAGCCGTCAAAACGTAGATAATGTACTCGCATGGAAAATTATCCTGAACCGGGTTGTAGGTTGTTTATAGGATAAAATCCGAAATCGTGAATTGGTTTGTGTTCCAAAACACTCATCATCCTGAAGAAAGCTAGAACAGCAGACTTGTTTATAGGATGGATGTTCGATTCCACAAGGAAAATGAATCTTACTCTGCGGAGAAAACAATCAAAAGATTGACCCAAGAGCGAACGAGATATAATATCCATTACCGTCAGAACGTGGATAATATACTCACAAAGGAAGATTATCCTGAACCGGGTTGTAGGTTGTTTATAGGATAAAAATCCGAAGACGTGAATTGGTTTGTGTTCCAAAACACTCATCACCCTGAAGAAAGCTAGAACAGCAGACTTGTTTATAGGATGGGCATTCGACTCCACAAAGGGAAATAACGAATCTTACTCGATCAGGGAAAACACGAAAGGCTTCGACTGAAGAGTGCATGAGATGTATTATTCATAGCCGTCAAAACGTGAATAATAACCTCGCATGGAAGATTATCCTTAACCGGGTTGTAGGTTGTTTATAGGATAAAGTCCGAAAAGAAAGGCATCGGGATACCAGATTAGGTATATAATGATGACCAATCAAAGGGGAGCAACGACATTACCAACAAGAGGGTAAATGAAAGGAGACTCGCTGGGATGCATTGATGACAATCAATGATCCGGGGAACACAATCACTGACAAAATGTGAAAGGACCCGCTGGGGATAAAATTGTTAGCAATACGGCAATTATCCACAAAAGGCTTGTTGGGGGTATAAGTGCTGATCTGAGCAACTTATCCAAGCAAAGGAAAATCAACATCAAGAACTAGATGAAGATATCCACAAAGAGGGAATTGTCATCGGTTGGGATGAACAACAAAGCTAACTCTGCAAGGAGAGAACAGGTTTATAACTACCGGTTTGTAAGTAGAAAACCACAAAGATAGGACTTACGACTGCTGGTTTGTAGGCAGACGGCCAAAAAGGTAGGACTTACAACTGCTGGTTTGTAGGCAGAAGGCCAAAAGATAGAGGATGACCACAAAATTAGGGTTTACATCTACCGAATACGGGGTAGAAGACCAACAACTCCGCGTGGGGATAGAACAAATCACAAATCCGCACGGGAAACCAAAATAGGGTTGATAACAAACCACAAACTGCTGGAGAGCAGGAAAATAGGATTTACAAATACCGACTGTTAGGTAGAAAACCAACAACCCTGGCTGGGGAATAAAAGGTGTATAACCACAAATTCTGTCAAGAAAGCCAGGAAAAATAGGACTTATAACTACCGGTATGAGGGTAGAGGCCCGAAAAATTCTGATGGGGAACAACCCACTGGGAAGCACAAGACATTTGACAAATAGCCAATTCGGGAATAATCCGAAAAGACGGACTGAATCAAGACATGTCCTAATGAGGATGTAACTCAAATAGGAAAATCCATCCCAATATATGTGTTGGGAGGAAACGGAAGAAACCGTCATCCACGAGGATATATCTCAGTGGGGAACTGCAGAAGGAAAGGCAACATTTTCTGCTTATGGGGCTGACTCTATATGGAGAGATTTATAACACCCGACATCTGCTTTGGGAAGATCTATAAAGAGATCTATATCACCCGAAAGCAGGGAACAACAAACAAAGGATATATGGCAAGAATGCAACATGAATATCTGAATGTTTATGAGTATGCATGAACATGCGTGATTTATGTTTGATGAATGCTGACAAAACAGACAGTTCTAACACAAACAGGTCCAGGAATCAAGCGCCCGGTATTATACTTCCAGGGGAAAAACCAGCTGGAGAGCCAATCTGCGGAGATCCATATGCTGTGAAGCAAAGATCTGCGGGTACTGCTGGAGAAGCAGAGGATCAAAGATATCAGGAAACAAACCAATCAGGGTACAGAAAGTCACAACGGGCAAAGCAGCCACCAAGACAAATCTGTTGGAGAACAAGAGAAAACCCAAGATATCTGCAGGGGATCCCAGTGTCAACTGAGAAACAAAAAAGTGTGTTGTACAAACACAAACTGCTGTAGAAGCAAACTCCACATAACTCCGTTGGGGAACAACCCACTGAGGGAGAATGATATCATCCAAATAGAATCTAACTGCATAAGCAACTCTACTGGGAAAACTGTCGGCTACTCTCTTGGGGAACAAACCACTGAGGGAAGACAAATCAATCGAATAGATTCTGCAACGAACCACTCCATTTGGGGAGAATAGACATAGCAAACTGATCACAACAAGTAGATTCTGCAATATAAGCCACTCTACTGGGGATCACAGACAGTCAGGAAATCAATCCGTTCACTGGAGGCTAGAGCCATCATCCGACCATACTGGGGATTGAAAGAGCATTCAAAAGGCGAAAATGCCACAACAAACATTCTGCAGACTATGCTGAGGAAAAGATGGTTGAAATACTGGGGCGTCAACCCAATCAACCACTGAATAGGAAAATAAATCCTACTCTGCTGAGGAGAAATAAGTACTCTGATGGAAAGATAGCAACAAATCCGCGGACGACTTTGCCGGGGCAAGGTAAAGTACCGGGTACCAAACCACTGACTTACCAAATCTTCAAAAAGAAAGCAACCGTGCTGAGGAAGCAGACAACTCTGCTGGCAACTGCACTGGGAAGAGTGACAACGACTCTGCTCGCGACTCCGATGGGGATATCAATAACAGCTCTACTCGTGACTGTGCTGAGGAGACAAATAAAGTCTGGGGCAGGAGACCCACTGGAGAAAGTGACGGGGCACCAAGATGACAAACCATCAACCGCCGAAACTCACAAGGAAACACCCATGCTGGGGAAAACTGCTGCTGGAGAAAGCGAAGTCTTCAACAACACTCTGCTTGCGACTATACTGGGGAACAATCCCACCAATAACTCTGTTTGAGGAACAACCCCAACAAAGATCTGAAGAAAGAAGATACAACCAAACCAGGAATATGAACAAATGTCTTACCTATTGGAGATCATGCCACCCTCGGGAGAGCACTAAGATATTCTTGAGTATCCTTTCGATATTGTGAATGTTCACTTCGTTTAAAACAATGTTTTTGAAAAATTTATTTGTTTAAAACAATGACATTTTATCAATTTAAAACATGCAAAACATTTGTTGAATTGAAACAAATAAGAGTGCAAATAATTGGATAAAAAGCTCAAATTGATTTGATGGGATGGTAGCCTGCAAATGGCAAGGCTCCATAGATCTGTACAAATTTGAAATCAGTGATTGTTGGTGTAAGCCCTAGAGGCCAATACTTTTGGTACTTGTATCGAATTATTTATTAATAATAAAAGGCATTTTCTTTATTATGGTTGATTAATAAAGTCCCTAGAATAGATAGTCCGTTTAATGTATTAAGTGTGACTTAATCATGAGAACACATTAAACATAAGGACACTATTCTTAAAGTATCCGTAGTCGAGCTTTAATGTGAAGTGGGATAACATTAAAGCATTAAGACTATTATGTTTGTAGACTGATGATCACATCTCATGGATCATGGATAAAGAGTTATCAAGTCTTAAACATAGGTATGGATATTAGGAGTAATATTTATACCGGATTGACCCGCTATGAGAATACTATATAGAAAGTTATGCAAAGTGTCATAAGTTATTCTCATGGTGATAATAGTGTATACCACTCTTCGACCTGAAACCACTATGGATCCTAGATGTAGAGTTGAGTACTTTATTACTGATCCAACGTTATCCGTAACTGGATGACCATAAAGACAGTTGATGGGTACTCCACGAAGCATGCTGAGGGACATAAGTGTCCTAGATGGAATTTGCCAATCCTGCGTAACAGGATAAATGTCTATGGGCCCAATATTGAACTGGACAAGGGTGACACGGTCTATACCTTGTGTTCAATATAGACATAAGGGCAAAGGGGTAATTATACACATAATTATTATCACAGGAGGTTTTGTCAGATCACATGACATTTTCGTGACTTGGGTAGCAGTGATGTGTTGCTAGATACCGCTCACTGTTTATTATGTTAAATGCGTGATTTAATATAATTGCCAACGCCGCGAAAACCTATAGGGTCACACACAAAGGACGGATTGATGAGAGATAGAATAATTAAGGAACACCGTAAGGTACGGTGCACTTAAGTGGGAGACGAAATATGGTAAGGTACCAAATACTTAAGTGATTTTGGCATATTATGAGATATGGTCCAAAATGCACTTAAGTGGGCTTTTTGGCTTGAAGCCCACACAAGTGGTTCTATAAATAGAACCCCTTGGGTAGAAGCATTGTCACTCCATTCCACTCAGACAGAAATTCAAGTAGAGACTTGGAATTTTGTTTCCCTCTTTCTCTCACTCAAAGCCTTCATTCATAACAGCTAGCACTGCGATTGAAGGAATCCGTTCGTGTGGACTGAGTAGAGACGTTGTCATCATTCAACGTTCGTGATCGCCCCGTGGATTTGCTTCAAAGGATTCGATCATTATCAGAGATCTGCACCAAAGGTTTGAATCGCCACAAGAGGTAACGATTCTATCACTGATCATGCTCATTCGTAAGGATCATTAACGGAGAATTTTTTATATTCCGCTGCGCCTTGGATGGCTATTCTCCTTCAGTGATATATATTGGAAGAGGGCTACATTGAACATAATGATCCTTTCTCTACCAATTTGAATCTCAATGTATCCGCAGCTTCAGTTGACGACGAATCGAGAATCTTCTGACGAAAAGACGACTGGCGAACAGAAAGTCTTGTCAGGATGCAGTTACTTGCCAAATCCCTAATTTTGCCTAGATTGCCCCAGGGTGAGGTACTCAATCTAGCGGGATGCAAATATTCTCTTTTTTTTTTCAAGTCTCTAATTTTTTCCTGAATTACCCTTGTGGGTTCTCCACCGAGACGCTCATTTTTGCCTAAGCCGCCCTTTCGGGTTTTCAACTTAGCGAGCTATTCTGTTTTTTTCATTTGCATATACTCTTTTTTCTAGGCAAAGTATCTCTTAACTGCATCTGAATTCACAGGACGAGTGAAATCCTCCCCATCCATTGTTGTAAGCATCAAAGCACCGCCTGAAAAGGCTCTCTTAACAACATATGGACCCTCGTAGTTTGGAGTCCACTTGCCCCTGGAATCGGGCGCGAAAGACAAAACTTTCTTGAGCACGAGGTCACCTTCTCGGAACACACGAGGCTTGACCTTCTTATCGAATGCTTTCTTCATTCTTTGCTGATATAACTGACCATGACACATGGCAGTTAATCGCTTCTCTTCGATCAAATTCAACTGGTCATAACGACTCTGAATCCATTCAGCATCAGTCAACTTGGCTTCCATCAAGACTCGCATTGATGGGATCTCCACCTCTACTAGGAGAACGGCTTCCATGCCATAAACAAGAGAGAAAGGGGTTGCCCCTGTTGAAGTGCGTACAGACGTACGATATCCATGCAAAGCAAATGGCAGCATCTCATGCCAATCTTTGTACGTGACAGTCATCTTCTAGATGATCCTCTTGATATTCTTGTTAGCAGCTTCAACAGCCCCATTCATCTTAGGTCTGTAAGGAGAGGAGTTATGGTGTGCAATCTTGAATTCAGCGCACAACTCATCCATCATCTTATTGTTCAGATTGGATCCATTATCAGTAATGATCCTCTCTGGTACACCATAACGGCAAATCAACTGGTTCTTGATAAACTTCACAACCACCTGTCTGGTTACATTCGCGTATGAAGCGGCTTCAACCCATTTGGTGAAGTAATCAATTGCTACGAGAATAAACCGATGTCCGTTGGATGCTTTCGGCTCAATCATGCCGATCATGTCGATTCCCCACATAGAGAAAGGCCATGGTGATGAAATCACATTCAGGAGTGTCGGAGGAATATGAATCTTATCCGCATAAATTTGACACTTGTGACATTTCTTCACATACTTGCAACAGTCAGACTCCATTGTCAGCCAATAGTAGCCCGCTCTCAACATTTTCTTAGCCATGGCATGTCCATTGGAATGAGTACCAAATGAACCCTCATGGACCTCAGTCATCAATAGGTTTGCTTCGTGTCTATCCACGCATCTGAGCAAAACCATATCGAAATTCCTCTTATACAGCACTTCACCACTGAGGTAGAAACTGCCTGACAACCTTCTCAAAGTTTTCCTATCTTTCACAGATGCCCCAGGCGGGTAGACCTGGTTCTGGAGGAAATTCTTGATATCAAAATACCAAGGCTTGTCATCTTTCACTTCTTCGATTGCAAATATGTGAGCTGGTCTGTCCAAGCGCATCACAGTAATATTGGGGACATCATTCCACCATCTGACCACTATCATGGAAGCAAGCGTTGCAAGAGCATCTGCCATCCGATTATCCTCTCGAGGAATGTGATAAAATTCAACTTCTGTAAAGAATGTTGAAATTCTCCTTGCGTAATCTCTGTACGGGATGAGACTTGGCTGATTCGTCTCCCATTCACCCTTGATCTGATTGACAACTAGGGACGAATCACCATAGACATCAAGATACTTGATTCTCAAATCAATGCATTCTTCAAGTCCCATTATACAGGCTTCATACTCCGCCATGTTGTTCGTGCATTTGAAAGTTAGCCTTGCTGTAAACGGAATGTGTGAACCTTGAGGAGTGATAATCACTGCCCCAATTCCATTTCCATATTGATTAACAGCGCCATCAAACACCATCGTCCATCTGGAACCAGGTTCTGGACCTTCATCAAGTGTAGGCTCATCGCAATCTTTCATCTTCAAATACAGAATTTCCTCGTCAGGGAAGTCATACTGAACAGACTGATGATCTTCAATCGGCTGGTGCGCTAGATGGTCAGCCAAGATACTGCCTTTGATAGCTTTCTGAGCTCGATACTCGATATCATATTCAGACAACAACATCTGCCAACGGGCAATCCTCCCAGTTAAAGCAGGCTTCTCGAAGATATACTTAATTGGATCCATTCTGGATATCAACCAAGTTATATGATTTATCATGTACTGGCGCAAACGCTTAGCAGCCCAAGCCAAAGCACAACACGTCTTCTCAAGCATAGAGTACCGAGACTCACAATCAGTAAACTTCTTACTGAGATAGTATATAGCAAATTCCTTCTTCCCTGATTCATCTTGTTGACCGAGTACACAACCCATCGAGTCTTCAAGAACTGTCAAGTACATAATTAGAGGTCTTCCTTCCACAGGCGGAGACAAGATCGGAGGTTCAGACAGATACTCCTTGATACTGTCGAAAGCTTTCTGGCAATCCTCGGTCCAATCATGCGACTGATCTTTCCGGAGGAGCTTGAATATCGGCGCACATGTGGCAGTCATGTGGGATATAAATCTGGAAATGTAGTTCAAGCGGCCAAGAAAACCTCGGACTTGCTTCTCAGTTTTGGGTGCAGGCATCTCTTGTATTGCTTTGACCTTGGCAGGATTAACCTCAATACCTCTTTCGCTTACCACAAAACCCAACAATTTGCCGGAACGGACTCCAAATGTACATTTGTTCGGATTCAGGCGAAGTTTGAACTTTCTCAAACGCTGAAAAAGCTTCAACAAATGCTCAACATGCTCAACTTCCGTTCGGGACTTAGCGATCATATCATCAACATAGACTTCGATCTCCTTGTGCATCATGTCATGAAACAAGGTAGTCATAGCTCGTTGATACGTGGCTCCGGCGTTCTTCAAACCGAAGGGCATCACTCGATAACAGAATGTTCCCCAAGGTGTGATGAATGTTGTCTTCTCCATATCCTCTGGTGCCATCTTGATTTGATTATATCCAGAAAATCCGTCCATAAAGGAAAAGGCTTTGAATTTAGCTGTATTGTCTACCAATATGTCAATGTGTGGTAGAGGAAAATCATCTTTTGGGCTAGCTTTATTCAAATCTCTATAGTCAACGCACATGCGGACCTTTCCGTCCTTCTTAGGAACAGGCACAATATTGGCCACCCATTGAGGATATGTAGAAGTCACCAAAAACCCCGCATCAATTTGCTTCTGAACTTCCTCTTTGATCTTTATTGCCATATCTGGATGAGTTCTTCTGAGCTTCTGCTTCACAGGCACACACTCAGGCTTCAAAGGCAGGAAATGTTGCACAATATCTGTATCTAAACCCGGCATGTCTTCATAGGACCAAGCAAAGATGTCCGAATACTCTCGTAGCAAACTGATCAAATCTTCCTTGATAGACTCTTCAAGAAGTGCCCCGATCTTCACCAGACGAACACAATCCTCAGACCCCAAGTTGACTGTTTCCAAGTCTTCGAGATGCGGCTGAATGATCTTCTCTTCGTGCTCAAGGAGACGGGTAATCTCATCAGGAACCCCCTCAACGTCATCTTCTTCTGCCTCAAATACAGGGAATTCAAAATTGGGAGATGGCGTAGGATCATTATGTTCAATGGGTTTTAGGATCAACCTGCATAATGATTTTGGTTAAGGAAAAAACTTCAGCATTTAAACAAGCAAACCATTATGCAGATGAAAAAGATTGCTTTTATTTTTTTTTTTTTTTTTTATGGTTTTTTGTGATCACTGATTTCATGAAGAAAAGCAAAAAGTGAAAACAAAGGAAAAACAAATGTTTAACAATGCAAAAATTGAATGAAAACATCATTGTATATATGCTTTGCCAACAATGTCATCACTTCTCCTTTTGGCATGGGAGAAGGGTTTTAAACAAAATGAACAATTACTCTGATCTATGGATGACTGTAGGAACATCTACAGCGACCCAATTGTGGCAGACACCACCAGGAATAACAAAATTGTTCATGTCCTCTGCTTCCTCTTCAATGATGGCAGCAACTTCCTCTTCTTCAGGTTGATCGGCGTGAATGAACCCTCCACTCTTGAACAGACCTTGCTCATTGGATGCCCCAGAACAGTAGCCAATGCCAGCCCGGGATTTGTTGTCTTCAAGTTCAATCACCTTCCCCAAACCGACAACTGCACCACATTCAATGGCCAGCTTAGCATCACGGTAGGAAGTGAATGAAGGAGACTTCTTCTCGATTGGTTCATCAATAGATAAAGCTTGGAAGGGAGTTCCAACTTCATCCTTTGCATCAATATACGAGAAAGAAGACAGATGGCTAACCAGGAGAGCCTTTTCTCCCCCTACTACCACCAATTTCTTGTTTTTGACAAACTTCAACTTCTGGTGTAGGGTGGATGTCACAGCGCCAGCCTCGTGAATCCATGGTCTGCCTAAGAGACAGCTATAAGATGGGTGGATATCCATTACTTGAAAAGTAACCTGGAAATCACTTGGTCCTATTTTGATTGGGAGATCAACTTCCCCAATCACGGTCTTACGTGACCCATCAAATGCTTTCACAACAACCCCACTCTGCCTCATAGGAGGACCTTGATATGACAGACGAGAGAGTGTGGATTTTGGCAATACATTAAGGGATGATCCAGTGTCTACCAACACATTGGACATTGCATCAGATTGGCAATTCATAGAGATATGTAAAGCCATGTTGTGGTCTCTTCCCTCCTCAGGGAGATCAGCGTCACAAAAGCTCAAAGTGTTGCAAGCGGTGATGTTTGCAACTATACTATCAAACTGCTCGAGAGTGACGTCATGATCAACGTACGCCAGACCCAAGACTTTCTGCAGAGATTCCCTATGGGGTTCTGAATTCAGCAGTAGAGAAAGAATAGAAATCTTGGAGGGCGTGTGTAGAAGCTGGTCTACAATATTGTACTCACTCTTTCTGATGAGCCTCAGCATCTCATCAAATTCTTCATCAACAATGCCACTTGGGCCAACTGAAGAAACAAGAGTCTTTTGTACGGATGAGGAGGGTTTGGCAACATCAGGTGCCGGATTCTGAATGCTCACAGCGGTCCCAACCGGACGCTCAACAGTATCAGAAGCAGTAGCCTTTGGAGGCGCAGAAAATACACGACCACTTCGGGTCAACCCACTGACGTCAGCAATGTTGGTGACGGAAGTGGAAGGTAAAGGCATTTCGACCCCATCCTGGACAGCAACAGGATTGTATCTGAAGGGTACAGCTTTGTCAGATGAATAGGGCACAGGGCCAGCTGGTTTAATGACCAAGGAAGGGGAAGCCTTCGGCTTGTTGCTATTATAGCATATAACAACTGGTTCAGGCAGCTTGAACACTGGTGAAATGACGTTCACTTCAGGTTCGACTTCATCAACATTGCGATTCTGCAGAATCTCAATGGTACCTTCATTCAACAACTTCTGAAGTTCTCTGCGTACTTGATCGCAACCCAAGCGATTAACCGAACAAACGCGGCACTTGTCGTGGTTATGCTCCAAGTAGCTGTACTGACACAACATTCGATGTAATTCAACCAACGACTGCCTGATGTGGCTGACATACTTGACCTTGTACTTCCCAAGGCATTCTTGAATCATGTTGACAGATTTCCCATGCGCAGGCAATGGGTTCTTGGTGACGTTCGGGCTTGAGTCCTCGAAACTCAGGATTCCACTTCTCATAAGGTCTTGCACCTTAGTCTTCAGCTGGAAGCAATTCTCAATATCATGGCCCGGAGCACCAGAATGATAGACACAGTGCAGGTCAGGCTTATACCACCATTGAGGGTTGACCGGTATAACCGGAGGATCTCTCGGAGAAACCAACTTCCGCTCTATTAGAGAGGGATATAACTCTGCGTACGACATAGGAATCGGATCAAAACTGATCTTCTTCCTTTCATAACCCATGTTTGCTTGATTACTCGTACTCCCACGAGGCTGGTAAGCCTGTTGCTGTGGACGAGATTGTTGTTGTTGGTACTGCGGTTGTTGATATTGTTGCTGATGCTGATACTGTTGATGTTGATATTGCTGATGTTGAGGAGTATTGTCCTTGAAAACAGGTGCTACGTGAGCCACCTGGTGCTGATGACTGGCATGTCGTGCAGGCTTCCTCTGAACAGAGGGTCTTCTGTGTTTGGGCTGAGATTGAACAGCATGTGCTTCCCCTTCTTTCCTCTTAAACGCCCCATATCGTTTAGAGGAAGAGCTATCATCCTTCGCCAACCGTCCTTCACGGACACCTTCTTCGAGACGCATCCCCATGTTCACCATCTCGGTGAAATCAGAAGGAGCGCTTGCTACCATCCGCTCATAATAAAATGAGCCAAGAGTCTTCAGAAAGATCTTGGTCATTTCCTTCTCTTCCAGCGGTGGAGTGATCTGAGCTGCCAGCTCTCGCCATCTTTGGGCGTACTCCTTGAACGATTCCTTGTCCTTCTGGGACATGGACCTGAGTTGATCTCGGTCAGGTGCCATATCGACGTTGTACTTATATCGCTTGACGAAAGCTTCGCCAAGGTCATTGAAAGATCTGATGTTGGCGCTGTCCAAGCTCATGTACCATCTAAGCGCGGCACCAGACAGACTATCTTGGAAACAATGAATCAGGAGTTGATCATTATCAGTCTGTGTTGACATCTTCCTGGCGTACATGACCAGGTGAGCAAGTGGACAGGTGTTCCCTTTATATTTTTCAAAGTCAGGGACCTTGAATTTGATCGGTATCTTCACGCCGGGAACTAAGCACAGTTCGGCTGCAGACTTGCCGAATAGGTCTTTGCCTCGAAGAGTCCTCAATTCCTTTCTCAGCTCAAGGAATTGATCGTTCATGGCATCCATCTTTTCATGAACGTCTGAGCCCTCAGATGGCTCGGAGTGATAGATGATGTCGTCTACCCTTGGCATGGTATGCACGACAGGAGGAGCGGCGATAGGGACCGAGCTAGACGCCGGCATTTGAGCAAAGGTTGGCGCAGGAATATCTGGCATGAAACCTGGGGGCATGCCCCAAGGAAACCCGGGCGGCATGGCATTGGGCGCATGGGCGCTGACTGGCACTGTAGAAGTAGCTACTTCTGAAATGACTGTCCTCTGAGCAGGAGTTGCAAGCGTCGGAGCAGGTTGATTCTGAGCAGCAAGGAGTTGCTCCATCAAAGCGCCAAGTCTGGCGACCTCTTCCTTCAATTCTCTGTTCTCTTGTTCCAATTGCTCCATGATTCTTGCAGAGTTGACTCGTGTATAATACCGGTGAGTCAGCTTGTCTCAAAATAAATGAAGAACAGAGGTTAGGACAAGAAGACCAGAAACAAAGGGTACCTGTTTATGCAAGAATGATGCATGAAATGCTTGTGCAAATGCTTTGTTTTCAAGGAACCCTTAGGGTATTATTTGCAATATTTTGATTAATTTAAGCATTTTTGATTCCTCATGGAAAATATTTCATTCAATACATCAAGACAAAAAAAGTACAGCATTTTTAATTACAAAGAGAAAAGGTAAATGACATCCTATGGATCCCTAGAAGCTCGGGATGCTGGAAGACGAGAAGTGCACAACTTCTTGATCTCTCTCTCATAGGCCGCTTCCATGTTAGCTTTCTCCTTTGCAAGTCGATCGTACTTCCTTTTCCAGAATTTGGAAGACTGAGGAAGCAGAGAAGTCCAAGCGTCGTTCGGATCATCGATCACTCGGTGCTCGAGGAATTCAATCATAACGTCCTTCTCCTTGAGCTGCTGCAGCAATTCCTCCCTCTCACGGATCCAAGCACGCGAAAGGTCTTCTTCTCTCAACTTCTCTACACGTTGGGTAGGGAGGGTTGAAGTCCCAGCAACATCCGACGGTGTAGGTCTTGGATAATCATACGGCATCAAGTAGGTAGCAGCCCTCTGTCTGACCCAAGAGGTGTATGGCTCCAAAGCAATGCAGTTCTTTGGGCCCAACTCATTCCTACTCTTCTTGCGAATACTGCGCCAAGCACGGACAAATCTGGCTTTCAGGCCTTGGGGATCTTTACCCTCCTGAAAGAATACGCCTTCTAACAGAATGTTATTAGGTTTATCCTTTAGGGGGAACCCAAGCTGGCGACGTGCAAGTATAGGATTGTAGTTGATCCCACCACATGTACCAAGAAGGGGCACATTAGGGAATTCACCACAATAGTCGATGATCTGGACGGTATCGTACACGCGATCATACCAAGTGATATCATCATTGGTGAGAGACATGAGTCTCTGAGACCACCGTAGACATCCCTTGTTCTCCTTGAAAGCAACTGTCTGCGGCAAGTGCGAAATAAACCACTTGTACAGCAGGGGTAGACAGCAGACAATGACTCCTCCATTCTTCATATTCCTCAAGTGCAAGGAGACATATGCATCGCCCAACAAAGTCGACACTGGATTAAGGACTGCGAAGATCCTAATGGCGTTCATGTCCACGAACTTGTCGAAGTTGGGAAATAGCACCAATCCATAGATGAGTAATACAAAGAGAGCCTCAAAGGCATCCTCACTCATGGCCTTCCCATAAAAAGTAGCTTGGGCAATGAGGAACTCGGAAGGAAAACCCTGAATTCCGCCTTTGGTAGTCAGGTTAGCTCTAATCAGATCTTCATCTATGTGCAACAAGCTGGCAATCTCTCGAGCAGATGGAATATCCTCTAAGCCACTGAACGGCACTTGATCCAGAATTGGAATCCCAATGAGATGAGAATACTCCTCCAAGGTTAGCAATAGTTGGAAGTCCGGAAATAAGAAGCAGTGATGCAACGGATCGTAGAACTGAGCCAGAGTACTCATCAACCCTTCGTCAACCTGAGTGGTGAGCAGCGGTAGAAGCTTCCCATAGCGAGCTTTGAAACCCAAGGGATCTAATACATACGATGTCAGATTCCTTAACTCTTTTACATCGGGCTGCCTAAAGCTGTACTTCTTTGTATGCCTTTTTGGTTTTTCCATGTCTGAAAATTTTGCAAATAAACCCTTTTTTAAGTTCCTTGAAAATTTTCTTTTTGTGATGACATGAATGCGGATGAATGCGTGAATGCATGAATGCAACAAACACACTCAAGGATCAAGCAAAGCACACCAAACAAAGGTCGTGGGAAAGCTCTATGTATCCCTAATATCAATCATCCATTTTGGTGGATTTAGGTTTTCACCTTATCGACACCCAAGTTCCATTGATATTAACGGTACATGAACCGGTTCGAACCTCCTTAATATCAACCAGCCGCTTTGTTGGATTTAGGTTTTACACCTGATCCGGGATCCATTGATATTAAGGTTGTCTGAACGACTCAACCACGAATCACGGGTTTGTTGAGAGTCACGAGCATGGAGTCTCGGTTAAGAACCACCCAAAGGGAGTGTACTAGGGTTTAAACCTGCCAGACATGTTCTATCAGAGGTTCCCATAATCATCGTTCCATCTTTCGAATATTATCGGAGGAACGAATACTCGTATTCCAAGAATATTCTCAAGAGAAACTCTTATGAGTGTAGTATCGCGTGACAATCGTATCAGAACTGACATCTGAACGACCTCCGCACTACGGTCCTAAAAATAGGCCAAGATGGGTTTGGTAAACTAAGGTCCTTGGCTTCTGCGGAACATGATTGAAAGAATAATGCCTAACCACAAATAACTTGTGTGACATTATTAATTCAACATGACCTCCACCAAGTGAATGGACTTGCAAGTCAACTGGCTAAGGAATACTCCACACCAGTCAACAAGACTATGCCATTCTCCTATCCTAGAGTGCACTCGAGTTCGGGTATCGAACTCATCTCACAGATCACCAAAGCAAACAGCAATTGTATATCAAGCAATTCAAACATTACAATCAATACAGTTATCCCAAATTGTACAAAAATATGTCATATAACACATAAACAAATATCATACAACAAGGGTGAAAAGTAGGCAATACCACCAAGGAGTGTCATGTCCCCAGCAGAGTCGCCACTTTTCTGTAGCGGTGTATTCGTCGCTATATGATTTATCGATTAAACCATAAGCAAAGCATACAATGGAATTTCGAGTCGCCACCGCACTTTTATTTATCCAAAGGACTGGCTAAAAAGCGAACAAAAGCCTAAGAAGTTTTACACGTAGAAAACTAATAAAAAGATCAGAGAGTGTGGGTAAGGGGTAAATTACACAATGGGAAGGTGTTAGGCACCCACTACATCCTAGGTACTCCTAGGGAGCCCTTTTCACACTTGTTGTATAAAATTGTTATTTGTTATGACATAAATATTGTGCAAACATGATTGGGATGATAAGAAAAGAATATACAATTTTTATTGGGTTTGAACGGATGAACCCGTTGCCTACGTACCTTCCATCAAAGGTAAGGATCAAAACGCCGTAGTTCGGCTAAAAGATTTCCAAAAGTTGGTGGATTCAATTTTAAACAATAGCACTGAGGCTCTTCATTATCAATGGGAGAAAACTCGACCAAGACCAAACATCCACCATGCGAGGATAGCTTCGACGTACTAGAGGGGTTAGCCCTATTTTCAGTACGGAAGTCTTATAGTCGACTCACTAAGGATAAGGTGAGGTTTACATCAACCACAATGATAATTGAAACCTATGGCTAATGCATGAAAAGATTAACAATGGACAAAGCCAAAACAAGTGAATGGGTGAAATTAATTGATTGTGATTATGAAAGTGGATTCAAAGTATGATTAAGATTGATTCAAAAGAAGTGTTATGAAATGGGATTTGAACAAAAAGTCAAGGACTTGGGTCCAGGTTTTTAGTTTGAAAAGCATGAAGAAGTTTGCACAATATCTATGTCAAGTTTGAAATCAAAGTGTGAAAAGGTTTAGGACATAATGGGATGAATGGATGAGGATGGATTGTAAAACTTCTTAGAAAGTTCACCTCTTGAGATCATATAGAAGATGATTCAAGTGTGTCCTTTGGAATAAGCAATGGATAATAATAATGTAAGCAAACAAATGATATCGGATGCCACTCAATGGTCTTACTCCAATCTCACAAACAAAAGCGGATACCGGATACCAATAGATGGGTTTACACCAGTCTCCTAAAACAGAAAGGGATATCAGAGGCCACTCAATGGACTTATACTAATCTCCTCAACAAAGAAATAAAAAGAACGGATACCGGATGCCAATCACTGGGCTTATACCAATCTCCAACAACAAAGACAACATTTGGACGTCAGATGCCAATCTGTCTGGGCTTACACCAATATCCAACATATGATCATAGGAAAGCAAATGCCAACTTGCAGGGACTTACAATTGCATCCTCACATACAATCAAAGAAAATGCACCATTATGGTCATAGGAAAGCAAATGCCAACTTGCAGGGACTTACAGTTGCATCCTCACACATAACAAACAAATGCATAACAATGGATGTCAGATGCCAATCTGTCTGGGCTTACTCTAACATACACAATATGATCCTAGGAATACAAATGCCAACTTACAGGGACTTACAGTTGTATCCTCACATACAATCAAACAAATGCATCAAGCAAAGATAAGATGAGTGGCCAAGGTGATGGTCTTATACTCACTTCCATATCATAGGAGCAATGGCCAATGAATGGTCTTACAATTGTCCTCAATGGGTAAACAACAATGATAAGTCATAAAGACAAATGAGATGGTTATGCATTAATGGGCAATAAATGATGATAAATGCATAGAGCATACAAGCAAACATGTGCATATGAAACAAGTGATCAATCAATGAAGTCAATCAGCACACATTATAACCACACAAGGAGGCTCATAAAAAAGGGTAAGGCATTGAAGCCAACTGGAATAGGGTCAAAGGTGCTCTTAACCTTGCCATTGAGAGGCTAAGGTGAAGCAGATGAAAGGATATGAGGGGTGTGCCTCATTGCTCTTATCCCTGGTCAGGGAGAGCATTTGAATATCAGAAGGTGTGGGAGTTCAGAAAGTAGGAACTCTCTCCACATATTAGACTCTATAGATCTTGGGTTTGGATCTCAATGCTACAACCATGTAATGGGAGCAAGGAGAAGACTCACAGAATAGTAGGAGATAGGTTGCTTATCTCTTTGATCTACCAATTGCCTTATTTGAAGGACTTTTCCTGCTTGGGACAAATGTAAACACACACAAGCATTGCCTCTTAAGGAGGACTTCAGACAGTTGCCTGGCCAAGTAACAGGCCAGGTCTTCCAGACTACATGAAGAAAAAGGATTATACCTCAATGCAAATTGCTATAAAGCAAAGCAAAGCAAGTTCAAAGAACTAAGCAACTAAAGGTACCTGAAATAGTCAAACAGAATCAGTACACAATTCAAAAGTTAAGGCAAAAGGAGGTGGAAACCAACAGTCAACATAATCAGATGAATGTGCAAAGCACAAGACTCAAATCATATGAGTCAAGCCACCTACAAAACAAAGAGGTTAGCTCATGATAAACAATCAAGCTTAATCAAATTTGTATGATCTCTTTGGGGCATTGTTGCTTAACCTGAAAACATGAACTCAAACATAAGCAACAAGACCACTAGGACAAGCCTAGGGTCAAAAAGGGATGAGAAAGTCAAAACAGCAAGTGATAGTCAACCAAAATCAAGTTTAAACCATCAAGAAGCAAACTCAATTGGTCCCACCTTCATATCATTCATCATCATGATTTCATAAGCAAAAGAAGTCAAAGCATGGCAAATGAAAGCTCATAGAAGTCAACAGCAAGACTTAACTCAAAACCAATCATAATCAATTCCAAAAATTATCAAATAACTCATGGTCAATCATAATCCATAACATGACGTGCATATCAAATTTCAGCTTATTTGGATCATGGGAAGATAGTCAATGAAAATCAGAAAGGCAAGGCAAGTTTAAGCATGCTCAAAGAAGTCAACCAAACATGTATCAACTTCAAAAATTCATAAGTCAGTGATAACATATGAGAAATGAATGGGATCAAGACCATGACAAAGCTTAAGATGTCTACTAATCACATATAAAATTTCAAATTCATCTAATAAAGTATGAGAATTTCACAAATGAAATGGCAACATGTATCACACAAGTCAACATTTTAGTCAATCAGGGGAGAAAATCTCAAACAATTAGGAAATGCCACAAATAATTCCAAGAAAATTCACATGTAAACTAGACATACAAGAGTAGGTTCATGCAAAAATTCACATCAATTGGAGGTCAGGAAGCATGGTATCAAAAATCATGAAGTTGCACATCAATGGTGTGACACAAATTGTCACACCCTAATTCAAAAAATCATAACTCACAATCCAAATAAGATAAATTCACAAACTCTACACCAAAATCACCATGAATGTGTCTAGTTTGTGTACAAAAAATTTCAGATCAAATGGATAATGCATCATCATTTCACAAAGGATTTGGCAAAGGGTACAAAATATGGACACATGAACAAAACCCTAGCATAATAAAAAATCCACTCATCCAAAAATTCTGGAAAAATCATGATAAATAAGTAGAGATCCAGATGAACACAATGCAAAAATTTTCATGAATTTTGGATCACAAATGGATGAGCTATGAATTTTGTAAGATTGAGTAACAAAATGAAATAAATATTGAAACAAATAAATGATTTAATTAAAATAATTGGGACCGGTGGCAATTTGGTAAATACCGGACCAACTTAATGAAACGGTGCGCTTAAGCTCACAGGCGTGGCAAGTCACGATTCAGCATGGCAATAGCACAGTAACGATTTCATGCAAACACGATACAACAAAAGACAAACACATTTCACGAATTCTGGGCAAGTTTTTTAGGGTTTTCAACAGTAACCTCATCATCTTCAACAATCACCCATGAACAAATTCTCCAGATTTTGGAATTAAACACACCAATAGAATCAGCAAACCACACACATCAAGAATCCAAGCATCATTTTCACTAAATCATCTCAAACAAAGTGAATCGAGCAAGAACATATTCATACATCAAACTTTAAAAACAGCATAACTTTCCAAATACACAACCATTTCATGTGATTTAAAGCTCATAATACTCATGGCAAGGAGATCTTTAAGAAGCATATCATGGTTTTGAGAAAGGAGAAAATCGAGTTCTTACCAAAAGTGAAGTGCAGCTGTGATTCTGATGTTGTTTGGCTTCAAATACTCAAAACAGTTGCTCTTCAAGTTCCCAAATGATGAATGATTGAAGAACTTTAGCTCAGTGATGCTTGAAAATGCCCAAATCGAAATCTGCCATTGGTGACCTTTGATGAAGCAGAAATGGAAATTGATGTTACAGTGGAGAAATGCCACTTGCAATAGCTGCCAAATAGTTGGTAAATGATGAAGCAAGCAAGTCCAGCTCGAGCTCTCTTTGATTTTGAGCAGAAATTTGAAATGAATAAATTGAGAGTTTTTTTTGAGAGAATGAGTTTCTGTTTGTATTGAGTGGCTGCTAGGGTTTTGGTTGACAGAAAATGAACAATATATATGCTGTTTATGTTGCTAAACATGATTAGTCCAAGTGGTAATTCAAATTTTGTTAAAATCACATGTTTTTGCTAATTTGGTCCATTTTCCTTCAAATGGCAAGGTCTGTGGTTACAGCTACGAAAGTGGCCTTGTACACACTCCGAATATGATTTCTTAGCAATTTCAATTGGCAAAATATATTGGAAAGGCTTAAATTGCAAAATCACTTTTTCACCCCACTTGAAATTAATTAATGCAAGTCCAAAAAGGCCATTTTGAATGGTGATGTTTTGGTGAATGATGATGACATTTTTGGAAAGAGGGGATCAAATATGACTTGTAGGAAAAAACCCCACCCAATTTGGCCAAATGGTTTGAGAGATATGGCCTTTTGAAGTTCAAAAATTTTTGAGATTGAATTGATCATAACTTGCCAACCATACATGGGAATTGAGTGTTCTTGGACTTTTTGGAAATGGGAGAACAAGATCTTCAACTTTCATGTTGGGCAAAAATTCATTTGAAACTTGTATCATGATGTAAGTTTAGGATCAAGAAGTTTCCATTTTTGGCAAATTTGAATTACAGGTCAACTTTCTATTTCTGGAAATTTCTTGTCTGACTTTATTTTCTTCACTGTGGATGCTTGACATGATATATGAAGTTTATATGGACATGAATGAGACATCTCAAACCGATTCCCACCCTCAAATCACTAATTAAATCCACAGTTGACCAACAGTTGACTTTCTATGGTTTTGGATGACTGGGCCATGTTCTGATGAATTCCAAACCCTAATCCCTTGAAATCTTGATTCCAAATGAAGTCACAACTCATATGAACTCTTGATGATTGATCATGGTGTCCAAATTCTTCAAGAATGGCCACCATCCATTGCTTAATGGCTGATTTGACTGTTTGACTGATGATTGCTTCAGCTACAAGTAACATGGTTAGATGACAATATTTTTGTACTTTTTGGTTAGTAAACATATGAAAAGCAATGATATACAAATGCAAGACATGCTTGGTAATCAAGAACCACAATCACAAGGCAACCAACCCACTAGGAGGGAAGCTAAGGCAATGCAATGATCCTTGAGGCCATGATATGATATGATATGGGCCATGAGGGATCTTAGGGCCAAAATTGGGGTCTTACAGATGCCCCTATTTAAGGTCATTCTAGCCGGAGAAGTGAAGTTTAGAAATCTTCATCTCGACGCGGTAGAATGGGCTTAAATAACAGTAATGAGACAAATTTTGGTCCCTAAGAGACCTCATGATGCAAATGTATGTATGCAAAGGACACAAATTCTGTGGGGAATATGATTCACACAGAAGAAAAGACGATCCATCGGAGTGGTACACTCACCAGGAACAGAGACTCTAACAGGACTCTAGTTAGGGATAGACAAAACTGATATAGCGTGAACAGAACACGACTCTGATTAGGGAAACAGAAAATCAGACTGGAAACCTCACTGGGGAGTGAAGGACTCACACTGTGGAAAAGAACTCCAAAGGAAAATAAATCCATTGGAAAGACACAAGCTGACTCCTGGGGAGAAGCAACAAGAAGTTCCACTGGGGGAAGCACCAAAGAACGAGGTGTTACCGGTATAGGGGTAACAAACTCAGGAAGAATGAATATCTAAGACCGGTATAAGGGTGAGAGATATCAATCAACCGAACATCTGAGAAAGACCTGAAAAAGGTACATAAACTCAGGAAAATCTGACTCCACAAGGGACCAAAGTCATAATAGGGAGCAGAAAGGAAGGAACACCAAGGATACCGGGTTGTAGGTATGTAACAGGTGACCGACCAAAGACGTGAATTGGTGTGTGTTCCAAAACACTCATCATCCTGAAGAAAGCTAGAACAGCAGACTTGTTTATAGGATGGATATTTGATTCTGTAAAGAATGCAAATCTTACTCAGTTGGGGAAACAAACAAAGTGTTCGACAAGAGAGTGCACGAGATATATTATCTATAGCCGTCAAAACGTAGATAATGTACTCGCATGGAAAATTATCCTGAACCGGGTTGTAGGTTGTTTATAGGATAAAATCCGAAATCGTGAATTGGTTTGTGTTCCAAAACACTCATCATCCTGAAGAAAGCTAGAACAGCAGACTTGTTTATAGGATGGATGTTCGATTCCACAAGGAAAATGAATCTTACTCTGCGGAGAAAACAATCAAAAGATTGACCCAAGAGCGAACGAGATATAATATCCATTACCGTCAGAACGTGGATAATATACTCACAAAGGAAGATTATCCTGAACCGGGTTGTAGGTTGTTTATAGGATAAAAATCCGAAGACGTGAATTGGTTTGTGTTCCAAAACACTCATCACCCTGAAGAAAGCTAGAACAGCAGACTTGTTTATAGGATGGGCATTCGACTCCACAAAGGGAAATAACGAATCTTACTCGATCAGGGAAAACACGAAAGGCTTCGACTGAAGAGTGCATGAGATGTATTATTCATAGCCGTCAAAACGTGAATAATAACCTCGCATGGAAGATTATCCTTAACCGGGTTGTAGGTTGTTTATAGGATAAAGTCCGAAAAGAAAGGCATCGGGATACCAGATTAGGTATATAATGATGACCAATCAAAGGGGAGCAACGACATTACCAACAAGAGGGTAAATGAAAGGAGACTCGCTGGGATGCATTGATGACAATCAATGATCCGGGGAACACAATCACTGACAAAATGTGAAAGGACCCGCTGGGGATAAAATTGTTAGCAATACGGCAATTATCCACAAAAGGCTTGTTGGGGGTATAAGTGCTGATCTGAGCAACTTATCCAAGCAAAGGAAAATCAACATCAAGAACTAGATGAAGATATCCACAAAGAGGGAATTGTCATCGGTTGGGATGAACAACAAAGCTAACTCTGCAAGGAGAGAACAGGTTTATAACTACCGGTTTGTAAGTAGAAAACCACAAAGATAGGACTTACGACTGCTGGTTTGTAGGCAGACGGCCAAAAAGGTAGGACTTACAACTGCTGGTTTGTAGGCAGAAGGCCAAAAGATAGAGGATGACCACAAAATTAGGGTTTACATCTACCGAATACGGGGTAGAAGACCAACAACTCCGCGTGGGGATAGAACAAATCACAAATCCGCACGGGAAACCAAAATAGGGTTGATAACAAACCACAAACTGCTGGAGAGCAGGAAAATAGGATTTACAAATACCGACTGTTAGGTAGAAAACCAACAACCCTGGCTGGGGAATAAAAGGTGTATAACCACAAATTCTGTCAAGAAAGCCAGGAAAAATAGGACTTATAACTACCGGTATGAGGGTAGAGGCCCGAAAAATTCTGATGGGGAACAACCCACTGGGAAGCACAAGACATTTGACAAATAGCCAATTCGGGAATAATCCGAAAAGACGGACTGAATCAAGACATGTCCTAATGAGGATGTAACTCAAATAGGAAAATCCATCCCAATATATGTGTTGGGAGGAAACGGAAGAAACCGTCATCCACGAGGATATATCTCAGTGGGGAACTGCAGAAGGAAAGGCAACATTTTCTGCTTATGGGGCTGACTCTATATGGAGAGATTTATAACACCCGACATCTGCTTTGGGAAGATCTATAAAGAGATCTATATCACCCGAAAGCAGGGAACAACAAACAAAGGATATATGGCAAGAATGCAACATGAATATCTGAATGTTTATGAGTATGCATGAACATGCGTGATTTATGTTTGATGAATGCTGACAAAACAGACAGTTCTAACACAAACAGGTCCAGGAATCAAGCGCCCGGTATTATACTTCCAGGGGAAAAACCAGCTGGAGAGCCAATCTGCGGAGATCCATATGCTGTGAAGCAAAGATCTGCGGGTACTGCTGGAGAAGCAGAGGATCAAAGATATCAGGAAACAAACCAATCAGGGTACAGAAAGTCACAACGGGCAAAGCAGCCACCAAGACAAATCTGTTGGAGAACAAGAGAAAACCCAAGATATCTGCAGGGGATCCCAGTGTCAACTGAGAAACAAAAAAGTGTGTTGTACAAACACAAACTGCTGTAGAAGCAAACTCCACATAACTCCGTTGGGGAACAACCCACTGAGGGAGAATGATATCATCCAAATAGAATCTAACTGCATAAGCAACTCTACTGGGAAAACTGTCGGCTACTCTCTTGGGGAACAAACCACTGAGGGAAGACAAATCAATCGAATAGATTCTGCAACGAACCACTCCATTTGGGGAGAATAGACATAGCAAACTGATCACAACAAGTAGATTCTGCAATATAAGCCACTCTACTGGGGATCACAGACAGTCAGGAAATCAATCCGTTCACTGGAGGCTAGAGCCATCATCCACAAAATATGGACACATGAACAAAACCCTAGCATAATAAAAAATCCACTCATCCAAAAATTCTGGAAAAATCATGATAAATAAGTAGAGATCCAGATGAACACAATGCAAAAATTTTCATGAATTTTGGATCACAAATGGATGAGCTATGAATTTTGTAAGATTGAGTAACAAAATGAAATAAATATTGAAACAAATAAATGATTTAATTAAAATAATTGGGACCGGTGGCAATTTGGTAAATACCGGACCAACTTAATGAAACGGTGCGCTTAAGCTCACAGGCGTGGCAAGTCACGATTCAGCATGGCAATAGCACAGTAACGATTTCATGCAAACACGATACAACAAAAGACAAACACATTTCACGAATTCTGGGCAAGTTTTTTAGGGTTTTCAACAATAACCTCATCATCTTCAACAATCACCCATGAACAAATTCTCCAGATTTTGGAATTAAACACACCAATAGAATCAGCAAACCACACACATCAAGAATCCAAGCATCATTTTCACTAAATCATCTCAAACAAAGTGAATCGAGCAAGAACATATTCATACATCAAACTTTAAAAACAGCATAACTTTCCAAATACACAACCATTTCATGTGATTTAAAGCTCATAATACTCATGGCAAGGAGATCTTTAAGAAGCATATCATGGTTTTGAGAAAGGAGAAAATCGAGTTCTTACCAAAAGTGAAGTGCAGCTGTGATTCTGATGTTGTTTGGCTTCAAATACTCAAAACAGTTGCTCTTCAAGTTCCCAAATGATGAATGATTGAAGAACTTTAGCTCAGTGATGCTTGAAAATGCCCAAATCGAAATCTGCCATTGGTGACCTTTGATGAAGCAGAAATGGAAATTGATGTTACAGTGGAGAAATGCCACTTGCAATAGCTGCCAAATAGTTGGTAAATGATGAAGCAAGCAAGTCCAGCTCGAGCTCTCTTTGATTTTGAGCAGAAATTTGAAATGAATAAATTGAGAGTTTTTTTTGAGAGAATGAGTTTCTGTTTGTATTGAGTGGCTGCTAGGGTTTTGGTTGACAGAAAATGAACAATATATATGCTGTTTATGTTGCTAAACATGATTAGTCCAAGTGGTAATTCAAATTTTGTTAAAATCACATGTTTTTGCTAATTTGGTCCATTTTCCTTCAAATGGCAAGGTCTGTGGTTACAGCTACGAAAGTGGCCTTGTACACACTCCAAATATGATTTCTTAGCAATTTCAATTGGCAAAATATATTGGAAAGGCTTAAATTGCAAAATCACTTTTTCACCCCACTTGAAATTAATTAATGCAAGTCCAAAAAGGCCATTTTGAATGGTGATGTTTTGGTGAATGATGATGACATTTTTGGAAAGAGGGGATCAAATATGACTTGTAGGAAAAAACCCCACCCAATTTGGCCAAATGGTTTGAGAGATATGGCCTTTTGAAGTTCAAAATTTTTTGAGATTGAATTGATCATAACTTGCCAACCATACATGGGAATTGAGTGTTCTTGGACTTTTTGGAAATGGGAGAACAAGATCTTCAACTTTCATGTTGGGCAAAAATTCATTTGAAGCTTGTATCATGATGTAAGTTTAGGATCAAGAAGTTTCCATTTTTGGCAAATTTGAATTACAGGTCAACTTTCTATTTCTGGAAATTTCTTGTCTGACTTTATTTTCTTCACTATGGATGCTTGACATGATATATGAAGCTTATATGGACATGAATGAGACATCTCAAACCGATTCCCACCCTCAAATCACTAATTAAATCCACAGTTGACCAACAGTTGACTTTCTAGGGTTTTGGATGACTGGGCCATGTTCTGATGAATTCCAAACCCTAATCCCTTGAAATCTTGATTCAAAATGAAGTCACAACTCATATGAACTCTTGATGATTGATCATGGTGTCCAAATTCTTCAAGAATGGCCACCATCCATTGCTTAATGGCTGATTTGACTGTTTGACTGATGATTGCTTCAGCTACAAGTAACATGGTTAGATGACAATATTTTTGTACTTTTTGGTTAGTAAACATATGAAAAGCAATGATATACAAATGCAAGACATGCTTGGTGATCAAGAACCACACTCACAAGGCAACCAACCCACTAGGAGGGAAGCTAAGGCAATGCAATGATCCTTGAGGCCATGATATGATATGATATGGGCCATGAGGGATCTTAGGGCCAAAATTGGGGTCTTACACCCCTTGTTCATCAGATTTATTCTTGTAAATCCACTTTGTTCCAGTAACATTTATTCGTTCAGGTCTTGGAACCAATTCTTGTACTTCATTTCTGTTGAATTGGCCTAACTCTTCCTGCATGACATTGATCCAGAACTCATCAGTTAAGGCTTCCTTGACATTCCTGGGCTCAATCTTGGACACAAAACATCCATGTGAGATCACTTCCCTTGATCTAGTTGTGACCCCTATATTTGGGTCTCCTATAATAAGATATTTAGGAAGATCCTTCTGAATTCTGATAGAGGGTCCCTTATTAATTTTGTCAGCTTCAGGTTCAGCTTGAGTAGGTTCACTCTCATTACTTTTGTCTGGGAAATTAGATGGGGAATCATTTAGAGATGTCTCAACATCGTTTGTGACATCAGTCTGTTGATCATCAACAACAACATTGATGGACTCCATCATTACTTTTGTTTTGGAATTAAAGACCCTAAATGCTCTGCTATTTGTTGAGTAAACCAGAAATATTCCTTCATCACTCTTGGGATCCATCTTCCTTCTTTGTTCACGATCCGTCATGATATAACATTTACTACCAAACACATGGAAGTATTTGACAATAGGTCTTCTTCCTTTCCAGACTTCATATAAAGTAGTTGGAGTCCCTTTCTTCAAGGTTACTCTGTTGTGAACATAGCAGGTTGTGTTCATAGCTTCAACCCAGAAGTGGTAGGGCAATTTCTTAGCATGAATCATAGCTCTGGCAGATTCTTGGAGAGTTCTATTTTCCCTTTCTACCATACCATTTTGCTGAGGGGTAATGGGAGATGAGAACTCATGACTAATTCCTTCAGATGAACAGAATCCAGTAAATTTACTGTTCTGAAATTCTTTCCCATGATCACTTCTGATTCTGATAACCATACTTTCTTTTTCTCTTTGAAGTCTTAGGCAAAGATCTTTGAATGACTCAAATACATCATATTTTTCCCTTATAAAATTTACCCAGGTGTATCTGGAGAAGTCATCCACCACCCCATAAGCATAATTTTTCCCACGAAGACTTTCCACATGCGTAGGTCCCATCAAGTCCATGTGGAGAAGTTTCGGCACTCTGGATGTGGTGTCATGTTTGATCTTCTAATGTGACATCTTTGTCTGCTTTCCAATCTGACACTCATCACAAACTCTTCCTTCATCAATCTTTAAGTTTGGAATTCCTCTCACAACTTCAACAGATATAATCCTCTTCATTCCTTTAAGATGCAGATGGCCTAATTTTTGATGCCATAGCTTCACTTCTTCTTCTTTGGCTAGAGTACACATTGATGAACAACAAATTTCTTGAGAACTCCACATATAGCAGTTGTCCTTAGACCTGACTCCTTTCATGATCACTTCATTTTCTTTATTAGTAATCAAACATTTGGTTTTTGTGAAGTTTACATTTAGACCTTGGTCAAACAATTGACCGATGCTGATTAGGTTTGTAGTCAGTCCTTCAACAAGTAGCACATTGTCAAGATTAGGGACTCCAGGGAAATTTAGCTTTCCAATCCCCTTGATTTCACCCTTTGCTCCATCACCAAAGGTCACATAGCTAGTGGCATAAGGATGAAGGTCAATTAGCAGGTTTTTGCTTCCAGTCATGTGTCTGGAGCATCCACTGTCAAAATACCAGTCTTCTTTGGCTGAAACTCTAAAGGAAGTGTGAGCTATCAGGTTAGTAGCACCAGTCCTAGGAACCCACTGTTTTCTGTTGACAAGGATGTGGTGTTTGGGTCTAGGTTGATGATGAGAAGGACTAGGATAGCCATACAACTTGGATCTGAATGGTTTTATGTGGCCAAATTTTCCACTGTAATGACATCTCCATTTTGGTGTTTTCCTTTATGTTGTCTTTCCTTATGATGTTGTGACACATGATGTGACATCTTTGGTTTGCTACCAGTGTGACTACACTCAGGAGTGGATTCATTGAACCCAAGGCCAGACTTATCTCCTGTCATTTTTCCAGTCTGGAGGATTTTGTCTAAGGTGTCAGACCCACAGTTTATCATTCTGACATACTTTGTCATCTCATCCAGTTTGGAGTTCAAGAACACTGCTTTAATCTTCAACTTAGAGATGGTTTCCAAGTGTTCTGTCTTCTCATCCTCTAGTTGTGTTATCAATTTCTTCTGATTTTCCACTTGTTGACACACTTCTTCACTTCTGTAACACAACTTTCTGTAGGTAGAGGCTAACTCATCAAACGTTACTTCATCATCACTTGAGTCTTCATCAGAACCCATCTTCCAGTCAAGGCAATCACAAGATTGGCAGACTCTCCTTCTGTTTCACTTTCATCAGACCAAGTAGAAACAAGACTCTTCTTCTGTTTCTTGAGGTAGGTCCCACATTTAGCTCTAATGTTTCCATACCCATCACATTCATGGCACTGAACTCCTTTTCCTTGTTTGGACTTTTCATCAGATCCTGTTCTTCTTCCAGCATCATTGGACCTACTGATGTCAAATGAGTTGTTCTTGACATTAGACTTTGACCTTACATCCATCTTTTTCAGGAGTTTGTTGAACTGTCTCCCCAATAATGCTACATCATTTTACAGATCTTCATCAGTATCTTGACCAATTTCTTCCTCTTTCTCTATAATGTTTGACATGAAGGCTATTCTTTTGAATTTCTTTTCAGATCCATCACTCATTCCCAACTCAAATGTTTGGAGGGATCCAATTAGGTCATCAACTCTCATATTGCAGATGTCTTGAGATTCTTCTATGGCTGTCACTTTCATGGCAAATCTCTTGGGAAGTGACATGAGAATTTTCCTCACTAGTTTTTCATATGACATCTTCTCACCCAGGGCTCCTGAGGCATTAGCAATTTCAAGGATATTCATATGAAAATCATGAATATTTTCATCTTCTTTCATCCTCAAATTTTCAGACTTGGTAGTAAGCAGCTGCAATCTAGACATCTTTATTCTAGAGGTACCTTCATGAGTGGTTTTGAGAATACTCCAAGCATCTTTACTCTAGAGGTACCTTCATGAGTGGTTTTGAGAATATTCCAAGCATTCAATGCTTTAGAGTTTCCAAGGGCTAGTTTATCCTCCTCCTTGGTCCATTGTTCCTCAACCTTCTTATCAGTTGTAACTTCTTCTTCCTTAGTAATAACAGGATGTTCCCAGCCTGTTAGAACAACCTTCCAAGCCTTATTATCCAAATATTTCAGGAAGGCTACCATTCGAGGTTTCCAGTAGTCATAGTTAGATCCATCCAGAATTGGTGGTATGTGAACAGAAAGTAACATCCCAAGTTCTCACCCAGAACCAGAGCAGGATGCCTGCTCTGATACGAATTGAAATGCTGGTATCAGATATGAGATGTCGAAGGTAATGTCACGACACTAATATCTGAACAATATAAACAGGAGAAAAGATAAAGAACAATAGTACAAGTGACACAAGCAATTGTTAACACAGTTCGGTGTAAACTCACCTACATTTGGGGGCTACCAAGCCAGGAAGGAAATCCACTAAATAGAATTAGTTCAAAGACTCTCAGTAAATAACTTCAAGCTACAGTCTTTTCACCTAATCTCTATCCGTGTGACTTCTATCTAAGAACTCTTAGATAAGAGATCCTACTCACTCCCCCTCAATCACAGTAGTGATGTAAAAACAAATATTACGAAGAAAGAAGACACTCTTCAAGAACACATACTTGATCTTTCTTAAAAGCTTCAACCAAGTAAACACACACTCATGCTTCAAAGCTTAGAGTGGACAAATTACAACACAAAAGTCAGTCCAATTAAATCATCAATAGGATGAATGAATGGCTCACAATACACACGCTCACACAAGACTAAAACCCTTATTCTCTCTCACTATTTCGTTCGTTATTTCTTGTGTGTTAAAACCAGGTTTTCCATGCCCTTTTTATAGAAGCTTTTGAATGGGCTTGGACATCATAAAACCCTAAATCTATTTTCCTTTTGTATCTTCTTATCAACTGATCATATCTTATTGGAAAATAAATCAATCTGATTTTAATTACTGCTTGAATGGCGCGTTTAATCTCCACATCAATCACACACAAAATAGCATGAAAAGCGCAATCACAAAATACATAACATTCAGACTGAATATTTTGTATACACATGTCTTGACATCGGGTCTGACATCTCAGCTAAATCCTGCACAACCATATTTAAACACCCTACAGGAACATGATATCTCATGTCAAGACAACACTTGTGACAACTTGTGAAAACTCTAGGTTTTACCAAAATTGATGCCAACACATAGAACCAACAAAGTCCCTAGTGGATTCAGTTTTATGATTCCCCAGGAAGTTCATCCTTGATATGTTCACCTACTGGTGATGGATATACTGTGTGGTATTCTACCCAGTAAAAGGTAGTTGTAATCACTATTTTGTTCTCGAGAGAGTTAATCCTTGATATGTTCATCCTAACCAATGACGGGTTTCCTTCCCTTTGTGGTCTTCTCCCCAGTAACCAGTAGTTGTAAATCCTGCTTTTCGTTTCCCCTTTGTAGAGTTTATCCTTGATATGTTCACCATAACCGGTGACGGATATTCTCTTTGTGGTATTCTATCCAGTAACTGATATATGTAATTCCTATTTCTCTCCTCACAGAGTCTATCCTTGATATGTTCATCCTAACCGGTGACAGATTTTCTCTTTGATGGTTTTCTATCAAACATTCGATAGATATAATTCCTACTTTTTGTTAAGTTGGTTTATCCTTGATATGTTCATCTTAACCGATGATGGATATCCTCCTTAACATCCCCAGGCAAGTCTATCCTTGATATGTTCATCTTAACCGATGACGGATTTTCTTTCCTTTTGAGTCTATCCTTGATATGTTCACCCTAACCGGTGACGAATATTCTCATCTTTGGTCTTCTGCACAGTAACTGTTAGTTGTAAATCCTATTTCTGCAGTTTTCCCCAGCAAGGTTATTCTTACCCAGTAACCGGTAATGAATACTCCCTCCTGGCGGTTCACAGTGAGTCATCCTTGATATGTTCATCCTAACCGATGACGTATGTCCTCTCTGTCAGATCTTTATTATCTCCTTACCCAGTAACAGGTAGTGGATAATAGATTTCTGCTCCTCCTGTGTTGAAATTTATTTCTTCCCCACTTGAGTTGAGTGTGCATTTCCATAGTGAAATCACTTTTCTTGCATGATTTAAGTATGTTAGTTTTATCCTGATCCACTCGTTTCCCATGCAGATGTTTTTGTTTCCCCCGACTGAGTCTTTCCATTTTATGGAATTCCTCTAGTCCCCCAGTAGTTTTTAAGTTGTAGCCTGCCCTACGCATAACCATTGTATCCCCTCAGAGTCTCTGTCTCCCCGGTGAGCTTTCCTTATGGAATGCATTATGCTCCTGTTGACTCTCGGTCGCTCTGACTTGTTTTCCTTTGTGGTAATGTTTCCCCATATAGAATTTTCTTTTACATTCATATCATATGCATCATGAGGTCTCTTAGGGACCAAAATTTGTTTCTATATGTTGTTATTTAAGCCCATTATATTGCGTCGATACGAAGATTTTAACCTTCACCTCCTCAGTTAGAATGTCCTTAAATAGGGGCAGCTGTAAGACCCCAATTTTGACCCCAAGATCCCTCATGCAATCTCATCATATGCATTAGCATTGGGATCACACCTTGGCATTCTCCTTACCCCTTTTTTATTGGGTTGGTTTTGGGAGAGATCACCAAGCACTATGAGATTGTATCATACTTGTATATTATCATTTTACTAACCAAAATACCAAAAATATGTCTTTGCATTTGCCTAACTCTTTTGTAGGTAGGGCATGATCCCCATTGATCTATCAAGTTCATATCTAGTGTTTGAGACCCTTATGGTTAAGAGCACAACCAAGGAATGATCCACAATGTCTCTAAGCATCATATATGAGTTCCAATGATCTCTACATGTTATATCGATCAAGTTTTCTTTAAGAGTTTGGAGTTGATTCGCCTTGGAAACCCTAGTTTTGCTGGGTATCATGAGTAACTTCTTGAACAAGCTTCCTCACCAATTGATCAAATTTCTCAAGGTACACTTAAGCATTCATCGTCTTATGCATATATGATCTACCATGAGCCTAAAAAGTCAAGAGAATTGCAAGCTAGCAAGTTGGTCGATGGTGGTTGGCCAGATGAATTCATCTGATCAAAATTGGGTCTCCCTAGACCCTATCTCCTATACTTTTTTTCATATGAAAATGATCCAAAGATAAATGTTACTCTAAATGACATTAAAAATAACTTTCATGTTTAAGTCTAGAGCTAATTTTTCTGGGAAAGTCATTTTCTATGTTGAAACATTATAGGTCATTTTGTCTAAACCCTAATTTGAAAGTCAACTTCCCAAGGCAATGACTTGCTCAATTTTTATGAGATGTTGTAGTGGGGTATTCGTTACCATTAGATATATTGACTAAATCCAAGGTAAATCATACAAGTCGAGTCACCACCGTACTTCTATTTATCCAAAGGAATGGTTAGAAAGCGAACAAAAACCTAAAAGTTTTAACAAAAACTAGTAAAAGAGAAACAGAGATCTGGGTAAGGGGGTTGGTTATGTAATGGGAAGGTGTTAGGCACCCAAAACATCCTAGGTACTCCTAGGGAGCGCTTTTCACACTTGTTGTAAAGGTTTTTTGTTTTTTGAAAACTTGTTTGTGCAAACATGATTGAAGGGATGAGAAGAGAATATACAAGTTATTTACATTTTGTGTTTGGATGGATAAACCCATTGCCTACGTACCATCTTAAAAAAGATTAGGATCAAAACCTCGTAGTTCGGGGTAAAAATCTCAAAATGAGTTGGTGAATTGATTGGTCCAAAAGCCTTAAGGTCTTTTGTTATCCAAGGGAGAAAACTCAACCTAAAACCACAAATCCACCATGTGAGGATAGCTTCAACATGCTAGTGAGGGGTAAACCTTATAATAAGCATGGAAGACTCATTGTCCATCACTAAGGATATAGGTGAGTATTACATCTACCACAAAGATAACTCAAACCTAATAGCTAAAGGTTATGGAAAATTTGATTAAGAAAGTGGCCATTGGAACCACAAAAGACATTTGAATGGGTTATATTTACCAATTAGAAGTATATACAAAATGGTCAAAGTTGACTTAAAGATTCAATTCAAAATAAGTGTTATGAAAAGAAAGTTTGAAAATCAAAAGCATAAGGCTTAGGTTTCTAATAGTTGAAAACAAAGGTTAAATGTTTGCACAAAAGGTTTTGGCTTGGGTTAGAGTGGAGGGAAGAAGAAGAAGGGATAAAGTCCTAAGTAAAGTTAAAAGGTGAGGGATAAGGAAACAAAAACACAATGGAGTTCCTCTCTTTTGATCATATTGATGATCCAAGTAGCTCCCATCCTTTGAAATAAGCAATCACAATAACAATAAGCTCAAGCAATCAAACAAGTCTCTTAAGAGATCCTTAATGTATCTTGTGTCTTTAACTTTGGATGAACATGGCAATGGTCCTTCAATTTGAGCTCTCATAGAATTCCCTAGCACAAAAGCACACTCATAAAAAAATTCCATGAAGTAAATCAAGAATGGACAAGAGTGAGTTTAGAGATTTGGTCCATCTAATCCATCTTCATCATTAAGGTCCTTTTACTCCAATTTTTTTGCATAGGGAATGTCCTAGAAACTAAGTCCATTTCTCCATTATTTGCATAGGGAAAAATCCTAAGATCTAAGTCCACTTCTTTGCATTTGGCTCACAACAAACAAAACAAAACACAAGCACCATAGTATATACACAACTATGTGCTCAAGTGAGCAAAAGGCAAATCGTATTAACATAAACATGTGCTCAAGTGAGCAAAGAGAAAAGCAAATGGATAATATGTGCAAGAATAGTAAATTGCATAAAAGTAAAGAGCAAAAAGTAAATGTTAATTGTTAATGGTTAGTGTTAGTAGTTAGTGTGCCATAAGGCAAATTTAGCGTTATGTTAAGCAATCGTAATTGGACTTATGTAGATGTCACAACTATTTGACGCCTGCAATAATAATGTAGGCAACAACACAAGTTAGAAGTCTTGATTAGTGAACCAAGTTCCAACAACTTGCCATGCCAAAAGGAAAAGAGAATTGATCTTGTATTGGTTTAAGCCTTTTGCATGATTTAGAAGACAACTTATCCTTAATGCAAAGCCATTCACTTGATCAATTGATCAAGATGAATTAGATTTTAATCAAGGAAGATTAAGTCTCCTTAATCAATGCTAACTTATCAACCTTCAACTCATTGATCAAAAAGAAAAAAAGAAGAAGGAAGAAGGAGATGAAGGATGGATAAGGAAATGGAAAGATCAAAATGCATGAAGTGAAATAAGATGTACCGATCCATATGTATTGACTAAATGACATTGAAAGTCAAAGTTAAACAATGAGAAATCAGAAATGATATGATGATTGGAAATCAAACAATAAGCATAATATTTTGGCATTTTTCAATATTAAAATAAACTTGAATTAAAAGTAAAAGAAAGGTCAAATTTCAAAATCACTTCAAATCAACCTTGAAAGGTCCAAGTGATTTATCCCAAGTTCAACAAGGTCAAACAAAGTTTGACAAAAAATTTCAGCATTTTTAAAAGTCAGAAACTATTTTTAATCAATTAAAAATGAATAAAAATAACCTAATTGGACTAAAATCTCAAATAAATCTCAAATCAATTAAAAAATTGATGAGAACATTTTTCATAGATCCATCATCATTCAAATAGGTTAGGAAAATATTTTTGTATTTTTTGAATATCAAAAACTATTTAAAATGAATTAAAAACAACCAGAAAAGAGAAAATTCACAAAAAATATCAAATGATAAAATAAAAAATATTAAAAATCAAAATCAGAAACTAGAATTTATTTGGAGAAGAATCCAATTGGTCCCATATTTTTTGGATGAAAAATGAAGAAGATATTGATTTTTGAAAATTATTGGAATAAAAGAAATTAAATCAGAAAATTGGAAATTCGAAAAAACCAGGAGCATTAGATCTGAGCTCATTAATTGAGCTGGCAGATCATGCGCTCCAGATGCGCGCTTCCACCATAAGTCCAAGTCCACGCGCAACATATTGAATAAATGAAAGTCATAACAAGAGAGGGCCAGGATTAGATCTGGAAAACTCAATCCAACGATCCACATTCAAACTGGCAATGGGACGGCCACCGGAGCCACCTTCTTCTCCGGTGAGCTTGTGTTTTCCGGCCAAAATTGCAGACAACCAAAACTTAACCAAAATACATGATCTATACATCTTTGGAAAGCTGGGATGATGTACATCATCCCTGTGCCACTCAATTCCACTCTAGATCTCTATATTGAGAGAAATCAGAGATGGAAGTTCTGTGGTGTTCATCATGAACTTAATGGATTTCAAAAATTAAATGCACAGTCATGATGCCTCTATTGAGAGGACTTCAGCCAACACAAGATCCAAGGAAATAGGTCAATATATGATGAGTTTCGAAGAAAATACCAGTTGAAGAACAAACTTGAATTCTGGAGGTTTGAGCTTGATTCCTTGCTTTCTTTGCCAAAACAGAAGATCAATGAGCTGAAGGATGAAGGTTTAGAAGCTTTAGATCCAAGGATTCAACCAGATGTAATTGAATTTTGGATCTGAAAAATTTGAAGAAAAGTGAAATAGCTTCTTTGGTAATGGTTATGAATTCAGTTGTGCAGCATCTCAGGCGCCATTAGGTTGAATTTCAAGTGAGGCAAGCAAGTGTATTTATAGCAAGAGCTGATGTAATGCATGATCAAACTCGTGTGCATGTGAATTGGGTCCTCCATGCATGGGTCTGTACAGGCGCATGTGAGGCCTAAAACTTGGTGCATATGCAAGCTGAAATGAATGTGAGATGGTTTGGACGTGTAGCTTGGAGTGAATTGGCTTGTGTGATGAATTTCAACATGTTATGCATAATCATGCCTAAAACTTCTCCTCTTCGAAAATGCCATTTGCCAAATCCAAACATGATCATGTGAGTAATGGTTGGAAAGGTTTTGATGCAAGGAACAATTGTTATGTTGGGAAAAAATCCATTTGAAGTGTGGAAATTTGTGAAATTGGAGTTTAAAGTGCAAGGTGTAAAACATGTAAAGGCAAAGTTCCAAAAATTTGGCCAATGTTCAAGCCCTTCTATTTCAATGATGCAAGTCTCAAATGGAAACACCTCAAACATCAACATTGTAGATCTTTTCAAGACAATCAAAATGGACTTAAATTTTGTATCATTTGGATTTTTTATGAAAGAGTTATGGACACTTTAAGTTGGACTTTTTTTCCTTTTAATGCATTTGGCCCAAAATGACCTATAATGTCTTGCATTATCACATGTATTTCCTTTGCGATTTTGAGATTTTGTTCAACATAACATTTGAATTAGACATCTTAAGCTTTCCAAGGCATTTGATCCCACCTCAAAATCATAAAAAATGAATGAGTTATGTCCTTTGGAAGTTGACCCAAAATTAGGGTTTCAGTCAAAATGACCTATAATGTATTGGAATGGGAGATGGCCTTCCATGCCTCAAATCAATTTTTGATGAACATGAAAGTTGTTCATATTGTCCTTAAGAACCGTGTTTATTTTGGAACCATATCCATTTGACCAACACATAAAACGTTAAGTCTCAGTGCATTTCAAAATAGTCAGGTGAATTGACTGATCAACTTCTCAAGTCCATGACTCATATCTTGATGCATTGATGATTGAGGACACTTAAACAAGTTCAAATATGCAAGAAATGATGAATTAAAGAACTTCCCTTGATTGTATTTGACCATGGGTTGAGGTTGCTTCATGAGCAAGGCATTATGGTGCACAGATGAATTAGGGTTTCCCTGTGGAACCAACCTCAAACCCTTTGACTTGTTTTGATCAAAATGATAAATTGAGATGCTAGGGAGACATATTTGATGGATGAGAGCTTTGGGAACCATTACCATGCTTGCTATGATCTTCTATTGACCTTATCATTGCACAAAGGATCTCCTTGAAGCTCTTGACCTGGTGATTGCTTAAGCTACAAACAAAAGATGTTAGTGACATATTTTTGTGCATTTGGTTAGTAAAACAAAAGAAAAAAAACAATGATATACAATTCAAGCATGCTTGGTGATCTCAAACCACTCACAAGAGGTCCCACCCAAAGGTAAAGGGAACCAAGATGCTAATGATCCTTGAGGCAATGCAAGTGCAATGTTATGATGCCATGAGAGATCTTAGGGACAAAATTAGGGTCTTACAGATGCCCCTATTTAACGTCATTCTAGCCGGAGAAGTGAAGGTTAAAATCTTCGTCTTGACGGGGTAGAATGAGCTTAAATAATAACAAAGAGACGAATTTTGGTTCCTAAGAGACCTCATGATGCAGATGTATACATGCAAATAGAAAAACTCTGGGGGGATATGCGACCACAAAAGAAAAAATAAATCCGGAGAAACTGAAAATCCAAAGGAGTAATACACTCACTAGGGAGACAGAGACTCTAGGGGAGTAAAGGGTAAAAATGTGCGAGCAGGTCATGACTTGAGACTTGCTGAGAGACTCAGAGAGAATCCATGAAATAAATCAATGGAAGGACTCGAGCTGACTCGAAGATGCATGTATTGAGGAATATGCCAATACAGAAAAAAATTATCCGTAACGGATACTTCAGATAAAATATCCGGACTCAGGTGGGGATGTCCACTAAGGACTCAGCTGAGGAAGATCCCAACAGAACTCCCCTGGGGAAGCAATGGGATGAGGTATTATCGATTACTAGGTAATAAGCTCAAAGAGACGTGTGATCTGAGCACCGGTATAAGGGAGAGAAAACAACATGTTCGGGAAGAATGGATATCTAAGACCGGTATAAGGGTGAGAGATATCAATCAACCAAATCATCTGAGGAAGACCTAAAAAGGTATATTCCAACTCAGGAAAATCTGACTCCACAGGGGACAAAAAGTCATAATAGGGAGCAGAAGGAAGGAACACCAGGGATGCCGGTTACTGGGCATATAATAGGTGACCAACCAAAGCGTGAATTGGGACATATTCCCAAAACACTCATCATCCGAAAAGAGGGAAAAAAGCAAATTCGATTATGGGATGGACATTCGATTCCAAAACAGGGATACAAATCTTACTCGACTGGGGAATAACAAAAGGCTTCGACCAAAGAGTGCATGAGATATATTATCTATTACCGTCAGAATGTAGATAATATACTCGCATGAAAGATTATCCACAACCGGTTACTGGGTTAATAAAGGATAAATCGACCGAGAGAGAAAGGCATCGGGATACCGAAACTAGGTTGTAAGACCCTAATTTTGTCCCTAAGATCCCTCATGGCATCATAACATTTCATTTGCATTGCCTCAAGGATCATTAGCATCTTGGTTCCCTTTGCCTTTGGGTGGGACTCCTTGTGAGTGGTTTGAGATCACCAATCATGTTTGAATTGTAAATCATTGCTTTTCTCATTTTTGTTCACTAACCAAAAGCACAAAAATATGTCACTAACATCTTGTGTTTGTAGCTTGAGCAATCACAAGGTCCAAAGCCTCTAGGAAATCATTGGTACAAAGACATGGTCAAGAAGAGATGAAGACAAGCATGGTAATGGTCCCCAAAGCTCTCATCCATTAAATATGCCTACCTAGTATCTCAATTCATCATTTTGATCAAGCAAGTCAAAGGGTTTGAGGTCTTGTTCTTCAGAGAAACCCTAATTCATCTGTGCACCATAATGCCTTGCCCTTGAAGCAACCTCAGCCCATGATCAAATACAATCAAGGGAAGTTCTTTAATTCTACATTTCATGCATATTTGAACTTATTTGAGTGTCCTCAATCATCAATTCACCAAGATATGAGTCATGGACTTGAGAAGTTGATCAGTCAATTCATCTGATTATTTTGAAATGCATTGAGACCTAACGTTTTATGTGTTGGTCAAATGGAGATGGTTCCAAAATAAAAAATGTTCTTAAGGACAATATGAACAACTTTCATGTTCATAAAAAATTTATTTGAAGCTTGGAAGACCATCTGCCATTCCAATACATTATAGGTCATTTTGACTGAAACCCTAATTTTGGTTCAACTTCCCAAGGACATAACTCCCCCATTTTTGTATGATTTTGAGATGGGATCAAATGCATTGGAAAGCTTAAGATGTCTAATTCAAATGTTATGTTGAATAAAATTTCAAAATCACAAAGGAAATACATGTGATAATGCAAGACATTATAGGTCCTTTTGGGTCAAATGCATTAAAAGTAAAAAAAGTCCAACTTCAAGTGCCCATAACGTCTTCATCAAAAATCCAAATGATGCAAAATTTAAGTCCATTTTGAGTGTCTTGGAAAGATCTAAAACTTTGATGTTGGAGGGTTTTTCATTTTAAGCTTGAAGCATCAAAACAAAAGGGCTTGAAAGTTGGCCAATTTTAGAAACCTTGCCTTGACATGATTTGCACATCACACTTTAAATCCAAATTTCATAAATTTCCATACTCCAAATGAGTTTTTGTCCAACATAACATTTGTTCCTCATACAAAGACCTTTCCAACCATTACCCATATGCCTATGCTTGGATTTTCTAAATGGTAGTTTCGAAGAGGTGAATGATTAGGTTCAATTGTGGAATTCATGTTGAAATCTTGTTGTGCAAGCCAATTCAGAGCAAATTACACGTCCAAACCCTTGGCATTTGAACTCAGCTTGCATTTGGCATTGCTCTTTGTCCTTGTGCATGATCATGCAAGCCCATGCAAGTGGTATCCAAATTCATGCACACGGATCATCTCACACTTTCCTTCCCAATTTCTCTATAAATAGAGGCTTCATTCCCTCCATTTCACACACAATTTCAACCTGAAATGCTGCAGAATTCATTCCCTAACCATCACTAAAGAAGCAAGTTTCATTTCTCTTAAAATTTTCAGATCTCGAATTTAACTACATCTGGTTGTATTCATAGATCTAATGCTTCTAGACCTTCATTATACACTTCATTGAACTTCTGTTTTGATAAAGCAAGCAAGGTTTCAAGCTCAAATCACCAGAACTCAAACTTGAACTCCAACTGATATTTTCTTCGATTCTCCTAATCCTTTGACCTATTGGCTGTGATTTTGTGTTGGCTGAAGTCCTCTCAATAGAGGCATCATGTTTATGCTTTTAATTTTTGCAATTCATTGAGTTCATGATGAACACCCGATTTTTCAACTTCTGATTTCTCAAATAATAGAGATCTAGAATGAAAATGGATGGTACAGGGATGATGTACATCATCCCAGATTTCTATTGATGTATAAATCGCTTGATTTGGTTAAGTTTTGAAGTCCTGCATTTTGGACGGAATCTGGAAGCTCACCGGAGAAGACGGTGGCTCCGGTGGCTTCATTTTGCCTAGTTTAAATCCAGACCGTTTGATCTTGTTTCTAAATTGAATCGTGTCCTTTGGATCTTATGACTTTCAATAATGCTGGATGCTTCGCTGTTGACTAATGCCTTTCATGCGCGCGCATCTCACTCCGTCTGATCAGCCACGTCAATTAATGAGGCGTGATCAGACGCTTGTGGTTTTTTCCATTTTCTGAATTTCTGATTTAATTTCTTTAATTCCAATAATTTTCAAAAATCAATATCTTCTTCATTTTTAATCCAAAAATTATGGGACCAATTGCATTAATTCCCAAATAAATTATAGTTTCTATTTCTGATTTTTAATATTTTTTATTTTGTCATTTGATATTTTTTGTGAATTTTCTCTTTTCTGGTTATTTTTAATTCATTTTAAATAGTTTTTGATATTCAAAAAATACAAAAATATTTTCCTAACCTATTTGAATGATGAGGGATCTATGAAAAATATTCTCATCAATTTTTGAATTGATTTGAGATTTATTTGAGATTTTAGTTTAATTAGGTTATTTTTATTCATTTTAATTGATTAAAAATAGTTTCTGACTTTTAAAAAATGCTGAAATTTTTTGTCAAACTTTGTTTGACCTTGTTGAAAAATAGTTTGTTTGTCAAACTTTTATGCAATTTACTTTTAAAAAATAACCTTTAAAAGATAGTTTCTTTACTTTTATGCAATTTACTATTCTTGCACATGTTATCCATTTGCTTTTCTCTTTGCTCACTTGAGCACATGTTTATGTTAATGCCATTTGTCGTTTTCTCACTTGAGCACATAATTGTGTATATACTATTGTGCTTGTATTTTTGTTTTGATTGTTGTGGACCAAATGCAAAGAAATGGACTTAGTTTCTAGGACTTCCCCTATGCAAAGAAATGGAGAATTGGACTTAGATTCTAGGACCTCCCTTTATGCAAAATTGGATTAAATGGATCTTAATGATGAAGATGGGTTAGAAGAACCAAATCTCTAAACTCACTCTTGTCCATTCTTGTTTTACCCCATGGAACTTTTGATGTGTGTGCTTTTGTGCTAGGAGTTCCTATTTGAGCTTAATTGGAGGATCATTACCATGTTCATCCAAGTGGAAGATACAAGATACATTGAGGATCTCTTGTGAGACTTGTTTGATTGCTTATACTTTGTGCTTGCTTATTCCAAAGGATGGGAGCTACTTGGATCATCAATATGATCTCAAGAGAGGAACTCCTAGTGTGGTTTCATTTCTTATCCCTCATCTTTTTGTTTTCCTTAGGACTTAGCCCTTCTTCTTCATCTTTCCACTCTAACCCAAGCCAAAACCTTTTTGTGCAAACATTTAACTATTGTTTTCAAACATTAGAAACCTAAGCCTTAGGCTTTTGATTTTCAAACCCTTTTTTTATATAACACTTATTTTGAATTGAATCTTTAAGTCAACTTTGACCACTTTTGTATATACTTCTAATTGGTAAATATAACCCATTCAAACTTCTTTTTTGTGGTTCCAATGGCCACTTCTTAATCAAAAATCTTTCATAACCTTTAGCTATTAGGTTTGAGTTATCCTTGTGGTTGATGTAAATCTCACCTCATCCTTAGTGATTGGATTGTAAGCCTTCCATACTTATTATAGGGTTAACCCCTCACTAGTATGTTGAAGCTTTCCTCACATGGGGGATTTGTGGTTTGGTTGAGTTTTATACCTTTGATAACAAAAGACCTTAAGGATTTTGGGCCAATCAATTCACCAACTTGTTTTAAAATTTTTACCTTGAACTACGATGTTTTGATCCTAATCTCTTTTAAGATGGCACGTAGGCAATGTGTTCATCCATTCAAACACAGAATGTAAATAAATTGTACCTTCTTTTCTCATCTCTTCAATCATATTTGCACAAAATAAATTTTCACAAGACAACAACCTTCACAAGTGTGAATAGGGCTCCCTAGGAGTACCTAGGATGTTTTGGGTGCCTAACACCTTCCCATTGCATAACCAACCCCCTTACCCAGATCTCTGTTTCTTTTACTAGTTTTTGTTAAAACTATTAGGTTTTTGTTCGCTTTCTAACCATTCCTTTGGATAAATAGAAGTGCGGTGGCGACTCGACTTGTATGGTTTACCTTGGATTTAGTCAATATCTCTAATGGTAACGAATACCCCGCTACAGAAAAGTGGCGACTCCACTGTGGATAAATTGTGCCTAGTGGGTTTTGCCAACTTTTCATGCTTGTTGTATTGTATTGTGACATATTTTTGTGCAATTTGGGATTACTGTATTGTATGTAATGATTGATTTGCTTGATATTAATTCCTTGTATGCTTGGTGATCTTCGTGAGATGAGTTCTATACCCGGACTCGAGTGCACTTAGGATAGGAGAATGGCATATTCTTGTTGACTTGTGTGGAGTTATTCCTTAGCAAGTTGACTTGCAAGTACATTCACTTGGTGGAGGTCATGTTGGGATCAATAATGTCACACAAGTAAGTTGTGGTTAGACATTACTCTTTCCAATATAGACCTTAGAAGCCAAGGACCTTAGTTTACCAAGCCCATCTTGGCCTATTTTTTAGGATGTAGTGCGAAAGTCATTCAAGTGTAAGATTTGATACGATTGTTACGCGATACTACACTCATAAGAGTCTCTCTTGAGAATATTTTTTGGAATACGAGTAGTCGTTTCTCCAATAATATCCGAAAGATGGGATGATGACTATGGGAACCTCTTGTAGAACATGTTTGACAGGTTTAAACCCTAGTACACTCCTTTTGGGTGGTTCTTAACCTAAACCCCGTGCTCGTGACTTGCAATAAACCTTTGATTCATGGTTGATCCGTTCATGTATCCTTAATATCAATGGAACTTGGGTGTTGATAAGGTGTAAACCATAATCCACCAAAATGGATGATTGATATTAAGGATGATATGATCCATCCCATGACCTTTGCTTGGTGTGCTTTTCTTGATCCTTGATTGTGATTGTTGCATTCATGCATTCATGCACTCATTTGCATCCATATCATCAATAATGAAGGAAATTTTCAAGGAACTTAAGGGGTTTATTTGAAAAAATTTCAGACATGGAAAGACAAAGAAGGAATACAAAGAAGTACAGCTTCAGACAGCCAGATTTGAAAGAGTTAAGGAATTTGACATCCTATGTATTAGATCCATTGGGTTTCAAAGCTCGTTTTCGGAAGCTTCTTCCTCTCCTGACTACTCAGGTGGATGAAGGGTTGATGAGTGTATTGGTGCAGTTTTATGATCCTTTGTACCATTGCTTCACGTTTCCAGACTTTCAGCTTTTGCCTACCCTTGAGGAGTATGATTACCTTGTGGGTATACCTATCCTGGATCAGTTGCCGTTCAGTGGCTTGGAGAGTATTCCTACTTCTCAAGAGATAGCAGACATGTTGCACATATATGAATCTCTGGTTGGTGCTCATATGACTTCCAAAGGTGGAATTCAAGGTCTCCCTTCTGAATTCCTCATTGCTCAAGCTACCATCTATGGGAAGGCCATGAGTGAGGATGCCTTTGAAGCCATATTTGTACTTCTCATCTATGGATTGGTATTGTTTCCCAACATCGACAAGTTTGTGGATGTGAACGCTATTAGGATCTTTTCTACTCTTAATCCCGTTCCGACTCTGTTGGGTGATACCTATTTCTCTTTGCATATGAGGAATGCAAAGGGTGGTGGCGCCATTGTGTGTTGTTTGCCTCTGTTGTATAAGTGGTTTATTTCTCACTTACCTCAGACGGTCACCTTCAAGGAAAACAAGGGATGTCTACGGTGGTCCACGAGACTTATGTCTCTCACTAATGATGATATCTCTTGGTACAACCGTGTGTATGTTGGTGTGCAGATTATCGACTCTTGTGGTGAATTCTCCAATGGACCTCTTCTTGGTACATGTGGTGGGATTAACTACAACCCGGTTTTAGCACGTCGTCAGCTTGGGTTCCCCCTAAAGGATAAACCTAATAACATTTTGTTAGAGGGTGTGTTCTTTCAGGAGGGTAAAGATCCCCAAGGCTTGAAAGGCAGAATGATTCGCGCTTGGCGCAAGATTCATAAGAGAGGAAGGAAGGAGCTGGGTCCTAAGAATTGTGTCGCTTTGGAGCCTTACACTGCTTGGGTAAGGAAGAGAGCGTCTGAGTATCTCATGCCTTATGAGTATCCGAGACCTACGCCTTTGGTTACGGCTGGGCCTTCAACCCTCCCTAACCAAGGAGTAGAGGAGTTGAAAGACGAAGACCTATCACGTGCCTGGATCCGTGAAAGGGAAGAGTTGCTTCAGCAGATTAAGGAGAAGGACGCTTTGATAGAGTTCCTTGAGCATCAGGTGATTGATGACCCTGACGATGCATGGACTTCTCTACTTCCTCAGTCTTCCCGGTTTTGGAAGAGGAAGTACGATCGACTCGCCAAAGAGAAAGCAGATATGGAGGCAGCCTACGAGAGGGAGGTGAAGAGACTTCACGCATCCTATCTTCCTGTTTCCCGAGCTTTAGATGATTGTTTCTAGGGATCCATAGGATGATTATTTTCCTTATCTCTTGTATATGATTGACAATGCTGTACTTCTTTTCCCTGATATTATTTGATGAGATATTTCCATATGTGATAAATAGTTAATATTTCCAAACTTTGCAAATAAAACCCTAGAGTTCCTTGGAAATAAAAACAAATCATACGCACAAGCATTGCATGCATCATGTGCATAAGCAGGTTTTGGTTCCCGACTTCTTGTCTCGTGGTCTAACTCTGTGTTCTTCATTTATTTTGAAGACAAGTTGACTCACCGGTACTACACTAGAGCCAACACTTCAAGACTGATGGATCAACTAGAGCAAGAGAACCGTGAACTCAAAGAGGAAGTGGCCAGACTAAGTGCTTTGATGGAATCATTCTTGGCTGCCCAGAGCCAGTCTTCTCCGTCGCCTTCAACTCCTCCCCAGAGGACAGTCATTTCTGAGATTGTCTCCTCAACGGTGCCTGCAGCCAGTGCACATTTTGCTCCAGCATCTATGCTAGCCGGATCCCCGTGGGGGATGCCTCCTAGTTTCATGCCTGAGGGTCCTGCTCCAACCTTTGCTTCTATGCCGGCATCCAGCCCGATCCTTGTTGTTCCTCCTCCTGTTGTGCATACTCTTCCCAGAGTAGACGACACCATCTATCATTCTGAGCCGTCTGATGGCCCAGGTGTCTATGAGAAGATGGACGCTATGAATGATCAATTTCTTGAGCTGTGCAAGGAATTGAAGCCTCTTAGAGGAAAGGATATTTTCGGCAAGTCTGCTGCCGAACTGTGCTTGGTTCCCAATGTGAAGATCCCGGTGAAATTCAAGGTCCGTGACTTTGAAAAATACAAGGGAAATACCTGTCCTCTCAGCCACCTGGTCATGTATGCCAGGAAGATGTCAACTCAGACTGACAATGATCAGTTACTCATCCACTACTTTCAGGACAGTTTGTCCGGCGCCGCTCTGCATTGGTACATGGGTTTAGACAGCGCGAACATCCGATCCTTCAACGACCTTGGCGAGGCCTTCGTCAAGCAATACAAGTATAATATGGATATGGCTCCTGATAAGGATCAGCTAAGGGCCATGTCCCAAAAGGACAAAGAAACATTCAAAGAATACGCCCAGAGGTGGCGAGAGTTGGCAGCACAGATTGTGCCTCCGCTAGAGGAGAAAGAAATGACCAAGATCTTTCTGAAGACCTTGAGTTCATTCTATTATGAGCGGATGGTTGCTAGTGCTCCTTCTGATTTCACCGAGATGGTGAATATGGGGATGCGTTTAGAAGAAGGGGTTAGAGAAGGACGTCTAACCAGGGAAGAAGGCTCTTCTGCCAAACGTTATGGGGGCGTTTGCAAAGAAGAAAGATGGAGAGGCACATGTTGTGACCTCCCATATGAAATCAAGAAGACCCTCTGCAAGGAGGAAGACCGTGCGTCCCGCCGGTAACCAGCACCAGGTGGCTCATATAGCACCTGTGTTCAGAGACAATCAACATAACAACAATCAGTAACCACCTCAGCAATATCAACAACAACAACACCGTCCGCAACAGCAGGCCTACCAGCCTCGAAATAGTAATCCAACTAGCACGAGTTACGAGAGGAAAAAGGTCACTTTTGATCCTATTTCGATGACGTACGCAGAATTATATCCCTCTTTGATATAGAGGAAGTTGATTACTCCGAGGGACCTGCCGGCTATACCTGCTATCCCTCAGTGGTGGTACAAACCTGAATTACATTGTGTTTATCATTCTGGTGCTCCCAACCACGACGTGGAGAACTGCTACCCTTTGAAGACCAAGGTTTAAGACCTTGTGAGGTGTGGCATTCTGTGTTTCAAGGACATAGGTCCTAATGTGAAGAAGAACCCATTGCCCGAGCATGGGAAGTCTGTCAACATGGTCCAGGGTTGCCCTGGCAAGTACAAGGTCAAATATGTTAGGCATATTCGACAGTATTTGGTTGAGAGGCATCGTTTGCTATGCGAGTACAGTCATTACGAGCACGATCATGATTGATGTCGAGTATGCTCTGTTAACCGATTGGGTTGTCGCCAGGTGCGCAAGGATATTCAGGAAATGCTGGATGAAGGATCATTGAGATTCTTCAGAATAGGAATGTTGACGAAGATGAGCCAGAGGTCAACATAATTTCCCTGGTGTTCCGGATGCCCGAGCCTGTTACCATTAAGTATGATGGTAGCATGCGGAAGGCTTCTCCTGTTTTTATCATTAAGCCTGTCGGTCGAGTACCATATTCTTCTAAAAAAGCAATTCCCTTTCGTTACAACGTTATTGCTATAGAAGATGGGAAAGAAGTGTCCTTACCATCCTCCTCTGTTGTTAGTATTGCGGATGTAAGTGGTTTGACCCGCAGCGGTCGTGTGTTTTCAGCACCACCAAAACCCCAGGCTAAGGCTGATTTTGTTGAACGCCCGATTGGGAATGTTGTGAGCACTCCGAATCCGGCACCTGTTGTTAAACCCTCCTCTACATTGATAACTCCTACTTCTGTTGGCCCAAGCGGCAATGTGAAAGAAGACTGTGATGAGATGTTGAGGCTCATCAAGAAAAGTGAGTACAATGTTGTAGACCAGCTTCTACAAACGCCATCCAAGATATCAGTGTTATCTTTGCTATTGAATTCAGAACCACATAGAGAGGCATTGCAGAAAGTTTTGGATGTGGCATATGTAGATCATGATGTCACAATAGAACAATTCGATAGCATTGTTGCAAACATTACTGCTTGTAACAATTTGAGTTTCTGTGACTCTGATCTCCCTGAGGAGGGAAGAGACCACAACTTGGCTTTACACATATCCATGAATTGTAGAGACGACGCCATGTCCAATGTGCTGGTGGACATTGGGTCATCACTAAATGTGTTGCCAAAAACCACTCTTTCAAAACTGTCTTATCAAGGGCCTCCCATGAGGCAGAGTGGAGTTGTTGTGAAAGCTTTCGATGGGTCTCGAAAGACTGTAATTGGGGAAGTTGATCTCCCAATCAAGATTGGACCAAGTGATTTCCATATTACCTTCCAGGTTATGGATATCCACCCATCGTATAGCTGTCTCTTAGGCAGACCATGGATTCACGAGGCTGGCGCCGTGACATCCACCCTACACCAGAAGCTGAAATTTATGAAGAATAAAAAACTGGTGGTGGTAGGGGGAGAAAAGGCTCTCCTGGTTAGCCACTTGTCTTCCTTCTCATACATAGATGCTGAGGATGAAGTTGGAACCCCTTTCCAAGCTTTGTTTATAGCTGAGCCTGTTGAGAAGAGAACTCCTTCATTTACTTCCTATAGAGATGCGAAGTTGGCCATTGAGTGTGGTGCAATTGCTGGTCTAGGAAAATGATTGAGCTAGAAGACAATAAGTCTCGAGTTGGCATAGGCTTTTCTTCTGGGATCTTCAACGAGAAAGGGCTATTCAGGAGTGAAGGTTTCATCCACGCAGGTCAGGATGAAGAAGCTGCTGCCGTCTTGGAAGAAGATACAGAAGATTCTGGCAATTTCATCATCCCTAGAGGGATCTGCAACAATTGGGTCGTTGTGGATATTCCTCCAGTTATCCACAAGTCAACGTAATGATCACTTTGTTTAAAAACCCTTCTCCCATGCCAAAAGGAGAAGTGATGACATTGTTGGCAACATAAATACAATGATATTTTCATTCAATAAATTCATGTTAAATTTTTGCTTTTTGCATGAAATTGGTGATCACATAAAACCCTAAAAATAGAATAAAATCAATCTTTTCATCTGCATAATGATTTGCCTTGTTTGTTTTCTAAAAACTTTTCATATTCAAAATCATTATGCAGGTTGATCAAAACCATTGAACATAATGATCCAACATCATCTCCCAATTTTGAATTCCCCGTATTCGAGGCGGAAGAAGATGATGTTGAAGAGATTCCTGATGAGATTACCCGTTTACTTGAGCATGAAGAGAAGATTATTCAGCCGCATCTTGAGAATCTGGAGACAGTCAACTTGGGGTCTGAGGATTGTGTGCGAGAGGTGAAAATTGGGGTACTCCTTGAAGAATCTGTTAAGAAGGGATTGATTGAATTGCTACGAGAATATGTTGATGTCTTCGCCTGGTCATATGAAGACATGCCTGGTCTAGATACATATATTGTGCAACATTTCCTACCCTTGAAGCCTGAGTGCGTGCCTGTAAAGCAGAAGCTCAGAAGAACTCATCCTGACATGGCAGTGAAGATCAAAGAGGAAGTTCAGAAGCAAATTGATGCGGGGTTTCTGGTGACTTCTACATATCCTCAATGGGTGGCCAATATTGTGCCCGTGCCTAAGAAAGACGGAAAAGTCCGGATGTGTGTGGATTACAGAGACTTGAATAAAGCTAGTCCGAAAGATGATTTTCCTCTACCACATATTGATATGTTGGTAGACAATACAGCTAAACTCAATGTCTTCTCATTTATGGATGGATTTTCTGGATATAATCAGATTAAGATGGCACCCGAGGATATGGAGAAGACAACATTCATCACACCTTGGGGAACATTCTGTTATCAAGTGATGCCCTTCGGTTTGAAGAACGTCGGAGCCACATATCAACGAGCTATGACCACCTTGTTTCATGATATGATGCACAAGGAGATTGAGGTGTATGTTGACGATATGATTGCTAAGTCGAGAACGGATGTTGAACATGTGGAGCATTTGTTGAAGCTTTTCCAGCGTTTGAGGAAGTACAAGCTTTGTCTGAATCCCAACAAGTGTACATTTGGAGTCCGTTCTGGCAAGTTATTGGGCTTTATTGTCAGTGAAAGAGGTATTGAGGTTGATCCTGCAAAGGTCAAAGCAATACAAGAGATGCATGCGCCCAAAACTGAGAAGCAAGTCCGAGGTTTTCTTGGCCGCTTGAATTATATTTCCAGATTCATATCCCACATGACTGCCACATGTGCGCCAATATTCAAGCTCCTCCGGAAATATCAGTCTCATGATTGGACCGAGGATTTCCAGAAAGCTTTCGATAGTATTAAAGAGTATCTGTCTGAGCCTCCGATTCTGTCTCCGCCTGTAGAAGGAAGACCTTTGATCATGTATCTGACTGTTCTTGAAGACTCAATGGGATGTGTCCTTGGTCAGCAAGACGAATCAGGTAAGAAAGAATATGCTATTTACTACCTGAGCAAGAAGTTCACTGATTGTGAGTCTCGATACTCAATGCTTGAGAAGACATGTTGTGCTTTGGCTAGGGATGCTAAGCGCTTACGCCAGTATATGATAAATCATACGACTTTGTTGATATCCAGAATTGATCCAATCAAGTATATCTTCGAGAAGCCTGCTTTAACAGGGAGGATTGCCCGTTGGCAGATGTTGTTATCTGAGTATGATATTGAATATCGAGCTCAGAAGGCTATTAAAGGTAGTATCTTGGCTGACCACTTGGCACATCAGCCTATTGAGGATTATCAGTCAGTTCAGTATGATTTCTTAGATGAGGAGATTCTGTATTTGAAGATGAAAGATTGTGATGAGCCTACACTCGATGAAGGACCAGAGCTTGGTTCCAGATGGAGTATGGTGTTTGATGGCGCTGTAAATCAGTATGGAAATGGTATTGGGGCAGTGATTATTACTCCTCAGGGCACACATATTCCTTTTACAGCAAGACTAACTTTCAAATGCACGAATAATATGGCTGAGTATGAGGCATGTATTATGGGATTGGAGGAGTGTATTGATCTAAGGATCAAGCACCTTGATGTTTATGGTGATTCGGCCCTTGTGGTTAATTAGATAAGGGTGAGTGGGAAACGAATCAGCCTGGTCTCATTCCGTATAGGGATTATGCAAGGAGGATTTCAATGTTCTTTACTGAGGTTGACTTCCATCATATTCCTCGAGATGAGAATCGGATGGCAGACGCTCTTGCTACACTTGCTTCGATGATTGTGGTTAAACTTTGGAATGAAGTTCCCAATATCACCGTGATGTGCTTGGACAGACCAGCTCATGTGTTTGCAGTTGAAAAAGTAAAAGATGATAAGCCATGGTATTACGATATTACGTGTTTCCTTCAGAACCAGGTTTACCCGCCAGGGGCATCTGTGAAAGATAGGAAGACTTTGAGGAGATTGTCAGGCAGTTTCTACCTCAATGGCGAAGTGCTTTATAAGAGAAATTTTGACATGGTTCTGCTCAGATGCGTGGATAGACACGAAGCAGACTTGTTGATGACTGAGGTCCATGAAGGTTCATTTGGTACTCATGCCAATGGACATGCCATGGCTAGAAAGATGTTGAGGGCAGGCTACTATTGGCTGACAATGGAGTCTGATTGCTGTAGATATGTGAAGAAATGTCACAAGTGTCAGATTTACGCGGATAAGATTCACATTCCCCCGACACTTCTGAATGTGATTTCATCACCATGGCCTTTCTCCATGTGGGGAATTGACATGATTGGCATGATTGAGCCGAAAGCGTCCAATGGACACTGATTTATTCTCTTAGCAATTGATTACTTCACCAAATAGGTTGAAGCGGCATCATATGCAAACGTGACCAGGCTGGTGGTCGTGAAGTTTATCAAGAATCAATTGATATGCCGCTATGGTGAGCCTGATAAGATCATTACTGATAATGGATCTAACTTGAACAACAAGATGATGAAAGAGCTATGTAGTGAGTTCAAGATCTCGCGACATAATTCTTCTCCTTACAGACCCATGATGAATGGGGCTGTTGAAGCTGCTGACAAGAATATCAAGAAGATTATCCAGAAGATGGTTGTTACGTATAAAGATTGGCATGAGATGCTGCCATTTGCTTTACATGGATATCGTACATCTGTCCGCACTTCAATAGGGGCAACCCCTTTCTCTCTTGTTTATGGCATGGAGGTTGTACTCCCAGTAGAGGTGGAGATCCCATCAATGAGAGTCTTGATGGAGGCCAAGTTGACTGATGCTGAATGGGCTCAGAGTCGTTATGATCAGCTGAATTTGATAGAAGAGAAGAGATTAACTGCCATGTGCCATGGTCAGTTGTATCAGCAGAGAATGAAGAAAGCTTTTGATAAGAAGGTCAAGCCTTGTGTGTTCCGAGAAGGTGACCTTGTGCTCAAGAAAGTCTTGTCTTTCGCGCCCGATTCCAGGGGCAAGTGGACTCCAAACTATGAAGGTCCATATGTTGTTAAGAGAGCCTTTTCAGGCGGTGCGTTGATACTTACAACTATGGATGGGGAGGATTTCACTCGTCCTGTGAATTCAGATGCAGTCAAGAAATACTTCGCCTAAAAAAATAAAAACAGAATAGCTCGCTAAGTTGAAAATCCGAAAGGGCGGCTTAGGCAAAAATGAGTGTCTCAGTGGATTGAAAACCCGAAAGGGCGGTCCAGGAAAAAGTTAGAGACATAAGAAAATGAATATGTATCCCGCTAGATTGAGTACCTCACCCTGGGGCAATCTAGGCAAAAAAATTAGGGATTTGGCAAGTAACTACATCCTGACAAGACTTTGTTCTACAATTATCATCTGTCAGAGATTCTTGTTCATTCGTCGTCAACCAAAGCTTCGAATACATCGAATTCATAATTGGTGGAGAAATGGTCATTATGTTCAATGTAGCCCTTTTCCAATATATATCACCAATTTCAAATTTGTAAAAATCTATGGGGTCTTGCCATTTGCTGGCTACCATTCCATCAAATAAATTTGAGCTTCATCCAATTATTTGCACTCTTATTTGTTTCTCTTCAACAAATGTTTTGCATGTTTTAATTGAGAAAATATCGTTGTTTTGAAGAAATAAATTTTATATAACTTGTTTTTAAACAAAGTGAACATTCACAACGACAAAAGGGTATCTTGGAGATCCTCAGTGCTCTCCCAAGGATGGTATGATCCCCAACAGGGTAAGACATTTGTTCATATTCCTGGCATGACTGTACCCTCTTCCTCCAGACCCCCTTTTGTGATTTATCCCCGAGTGGTATGCTTGTTGAGATGTTCACCACTCTCCCCTTCAGCGGGGTAGCAACCTTTTCTCCTCAGCAGATATGATCTCTTTGGTGAATACGGTAATTGGTGGTTGATCCCCAGAATCCCTTTATCCATCGGATGGACTCCCCAGTAAAGTTGCTCGAGTGGTAGATGTGGTCTCATTGTAACTCCTGTCTTTGGCCGGGTTGACTATTGATTCCTCCCCCCGCAGAAATGTTGTTATTTCCTGGTATCTCTGAACTCCGGCAGATTGATCGCTCTCTGGTGATTTTGGCTTTCTCTCTCGAGAAGTAGTACCGGATGTTTGTGTGCTTATTCCTATGAAGCTTGTTTGTGTTAGAAATGTCTGTTTGTCTGCATTCATCATACATAAACCACGCATGTGTGCATACAATTTTAGAACATTTGAATGTTCATATTGCATCGTTTGCCATATACCTTTGTTTGTTATCCCTCTGCTAAGTGGGTAATACTTTTCCCAAGCAGGTGTCGGTGTCTGATCCCTCAATATAGAGAGTCAGCCCCTTAAGCAGAAAGTTTTTATCTTTCCTTCTGCACTCCCCACTGAGTTCTATCCTCGTGGATGACGGTTGTTTTTGCTTCCTCCCAACACACATATTGGGATGGGTTCCCCTATTGAGTTATATCCTCATTAGGACGAGTCTTGATTCAGTTCGCCTCTTTGGTTTGATCCTAAATTGGCCTCTTGTGACTGTTTCTTGTATTTCCCTATGGTATAGATGAATAATTGCTCAGTAACTACTAATTATCCATCCTATCCCCGACGGAGCCTGTGGTTTTCTACCCTTGTACCGGTAGTTGTGAATCCTACTTTCTCCCCTTTGCGGAGTTAACCTTGTGGCTCATCCTAGTTGATGACGGTCGCTTTTCCGTGGTTTTCTACCCAGTATCCGGTAGATGTAATCCCCTCCTTGATGGTTATCATTATCCAATATTCGGTGATGATATTCCTTTCTCTTGGATAATTGCTCTAATTAGACAATTTATCCCCATCGGGTCATCTTTCGTCTACCCTGTTGTTGTTGGTAACGATTGTTTCTCTCCTGATTTGGTCATCATTATATACCTAGTTTTGGTATCCCGATGCCTTTCTCTTGGACGGTCGAGTTATCCTTTATTAACCCAGTAACCGGTTGTGGAAAATCTTCCATGCGAGTGTATTATCTACGTTCTGAAGGTAATAGATAATATATCTCATGCACTCTTCGGTCGAAGCCTTTGGTTCTTCCCCAATTGAGTAAGATTCATTTCCCTTTTTGCGGAGTCGAGTATCCATCCTATAATCGAGTTTGCTTTTAGCCCTCTTTTGGATGATGAGTGTCTTGGGAATATTCCCCAATTCACGCCTTGGTTGGTCACCTATTATATGCCTAGTAACCGGCATCCCTGGTGTCCCTTCCTTCTGCTCCCTATTATGACTTTTTGTCCCCTGTGGAGTTAGATTTTCCTGAGTTGAAATATACCTTTTTAGGTCTTCCTCAGATGTTTCGGAGTTTTGATATCTCTCACCCTTATTCCGGTCTTAGATATTCATTTCTTCCCGAGCATGTTGTATCTCTGACCCTTATGTCGGTGTTCAGATCACATGTCTCATTGAGCTTGTTACCCAGTAACCGGTAACACCTCATCTCGCTGCTTCCCCCAGGAGAGTCTTTTTATGGGATGGACATTCGATTCCAAAACAAGGATACGAATCTTACTCGACTGTGGAAGAACAAAAGGCTTCGACCAAAGAGTGCATGAGATATATTATCTATTACCGTTAGAACGTAGATAATATACTCGCATGGAAGATTATCCATAATCGGTTACTGGGTTAATAAAGGAATAATCGACCGAGAGAGAAAGGCATCGGGATACCGAAACTAGGTTGTAAGACCCTAATTTTTTCCCTAAGATCCCTCATGGCATCATAACATTTCATTTGCATTGCCTCAAGGATCATTAGCATCTTGGTTCCCTTTGCCTTTGGGTGGGACTCCTTGTGAGTGGTTTGAGATCACCAAGCATGTTTGAATTGTAAATCATTGCTTTTCTCATTTTTGTTTACTAACCAAAAGCACAAAAATATGTCACTAACATCTTGTGTTTGTAGCTTGAGCAATCACAAGGTCCAAAGCCTCTAGGAAATCATTGGTACAAAGACATGGTCAAGAAGAGATGAAGACAAGCATGGTAATGGTCCCCAAAGCTCTCATCCATCAAATATGCCTCCCTAGTATCTCAATTCATCATTTTGATCAAGCAAGTCAAAGGGTTTGAAGTCTTGTTCTTCAGAGAAACCCTAATTCATCTGTGCACCACAATGCCTTGCCCTTGAAGCAACCTCAGCCCATGATCAAATACAATCAAGGGAAGTTCTTTAATTCTTCATTTCATGCATATTTGAACTTATTTGAGTGTCCTCAATAATCAATTCACCAAGATATGAGTCATGGACTTGAGAAGTTGATCAGTTAATTCATCTGATTATTTTGAATCGCACTGAGACCTAACGTTTTATGTGTTGGTCAAATGGAGATGGTTCCAAAATCAAAAATGTTCGTAAGGACAATATGAACAACTTTCGTGTTCATCAAAAATTGATTTGAAGCTTGGAAGACCATCTTCTGTTCCAATACATTATAGGTCATTTTGACTGAAACCCTAATTTTGGAAGACCATCTTTTCATTTGAAGCTTGCATCATCAAAACAGAAGGGCTTGAAAGTTGGCCAATTTTAGAAACCTTGCCTTGACATGTTTTGCACATCACACTTTAAATCCAAATTTCATAAATTTCCACACTCCAAATGAGTTTTTGTCCAACATAACATTTGTTCCTCATACAAAGACCTTTCCAACTATTACCCATATGCCTATGCTTGGATTTTCTAAATGGTATTTTCGAAGAGGTGAATGATTAGGTTCAATTGTGGAATTCATGTTGAAATCTTGTTGTGCAAGCCAATTCAGAGCAAATTACACATCCAAACCCTTAGCATTTGAACTCAGCTTGCATTTGGCATTGCTCTTGGGCCTTGTGCATGATCATGCAAGCCCATGCAAGTGGTATCCAAATTCATGCACACGGATCATCTCACACTTTCCTTGCCAATTTCTCTATAAATAGAGGCTTCATTCCCTCCATTTCACACACAATTTCAACCTGAATTGCTGCAGAATTCATTCCCTAACCATCACTAAAGAAGCAAGTTTCATTTCTCTTAAACTTTTCAGATCTCGAATTCAACTACATCTGGTTTTATTCATAGATCTAATGCTTCTAGACCTTCATTATACACTTCATTGAACTTCTGTTTTGATAAAGCAAGCAAGGTTTCAAGCTCAAATCACCAGAACTCAAACTTGAACTCCAACTGGTATTTTCTTCGATTCTCCTAATCCTTTGACCTATTGGCTGTGATTTTGTGTTGGCTGAAGTCCTCTCAATAGAGGCATCATGTTTATGCTTTTAATTTTTGCAATTCATTGAGTTCATGATGAACACCAGATTTTTCAACTTCCGATTTCTCAAATAATAGAGATCTAGAATAAGAATGGATGGTACAGGGATGATGTACATCATCCCAGCTTTCTATTGATGTATAGATCGCTTGATTTGGTTAAGTTTTGAAGTCTTGCATTTTGGCCGGAATCTGGAAGCTCACCGGAGAAGACGGTGGCTCCGGTGGCTTCATCATGCCCAGTTTAAATCCAGACCGTTTGATCTTATTTCCAGATTGAATAGTGTCCTTTGGATCTTATGACTTTCAATAATGCTGGATGCTTCGCTGTTGACTCATGCCTTTCATGCGCGCGCATCTCACATCCGTCTGATCCTCCACGTCAATTAATGAGGCTTGATCAGACGCTTGTGGTTTTTTCCATTTTCTGAATTTCTGATTTAATTTCTTTAATTCCAATAATTTTCAAAAATCAATATCTTCTTCATTTTTAATCCAAAAATTATGGGACCAATTGCATTAATTCCCAAATAAATTCTAGTTTCTATTTCTGATTTTTAATATTTTTTATTTTGTCATTTGATATTTTTTGTGAATTTTCTCTTTTCTGGTTATTTTTAATTCATTTTAAATAGTTTTTGATATTCAAAAAATACAAAAATATTTTCCTAACCTATTTGAATGATGATGGATCTATGAAAAATATTCTCATCAGTTTTTGAATTGATTTGAGATTTTAGTTCAATTAGGTTATTTTTAAAAAATGCTGAAATTTTTTGTCAAACTTTGTTTGACCTTGTTGAACTTAGGATAAATCACTTGTACCTTTCAAGGTTGATTTGAAGTAATTTTGAAGTTTGACCTTTCTTTAATATTTTAATTCAAGTTTATTTTAATATTAAAAAATGCCAAAAATAATTTATTCATTTCTTGACATCCAATCTTCATCTCACTTCTGTTTTTGATTGTTTGACCTTGACTTTCAATGTTATTTGTCAACATATGAGGATTCGTATATGGTATTTCATTTAATGGACTTTAATTTTGTTATTTTCATTTCTCTTCTCCATCTCCTTCTTCTTCTACTTCTTTTCCTTTTGATCAATGAGTTGAAGGTTGATAAGTTAGTATTGATTAGAGGGATTTGAGCTTCCTTAGTTCAAATCTAATTCATCTTGATCAATTGATCAAGTGAATGGCTTTGCATTAAGGATAGGTTGCCTTTTAAATCATGCAAAAGGCTTAAACCAATACAAGATCATTTCTCTTCTTCTTTTTGGCATGGCAAGTTATTGGGACTTAGTTCACTAATAAAGACTCCTAACTTGTGTTTGTTGCCTACATTATTATTGACCGGCCTCAGATAGTTGTGACTTCTACATAAGTCCAATTACGATTGCTTAACATAGCGCTAAATTTGCCTTATGGCACACTAACTACTAACACTAACTATTGACAATTAACATTTACTTTTTGCTCTTTACTTTTATGCAATTTACTATTCTTGCACATGTTATCCATTTTCTTTTCTCTTTGCTCACTTGAGCACATGTTTATGTTAATGCCATTTGCCTTTTGCTCACTTGAGCACATAATTGTGTATATACTATTGTGCTTGTATTTTTGTTTTGATTGTTGTGGATCAAATGCAAAGAAATGGACTTAGTTTCTAGGACTTCCCCTATGCAAAGAAATGGAGAATTGGACTTAGATTCTAGGACCTCCCTTTATGCAAAATTGGAGTAAATGGATCTTAATGATGAAGATGGGTTAGAAGGACCAAATCTCTAAACTCACTCTTGTCCATTCTTGTTTTACCCCATGGAACTTTTGATGTGTGTGCTTTTATGCTAGGAGTTCCCATTTGAGCTTAATTGGAGGATCATTACCATGTTCATCCAAGTGGAAGATACAGGATACATTGAGGATCTCTTGTGAGACTTGTTTGATTGCTTATACTTTGTGCTTGCTTATTCCAAAGGATAAGAGCTACTTGGATCATCAATATGATCTCAAGAGAGGAACTCCTAGTGTGGTTTCATTTCTTATCCCTCATCTTTTTGTTTTCCTTAGGACTTAGCCCTTCTTCTTCATCTCTCCACTCTAAACCAAGCCAAAACCTTTTTGTGCAAACATTTAACTATTGTTTTCAAACATTAGAAACCTAAGCCTTAAGCTTTTGATTTTCAAACATTTTTTTTATATAACACTTATTTTGAATTGAATCTTTAAGTCAACTTTGACCACTTTTGTATATACTTATAATTGGTAAATATAACCCATTCAAACTTCTTTTTTGTGGTTCCAATGGCCACTTCTTAATCAAAAATCTTTCATAACCTTTAGCAATTAGGTTTGAGTTATCCTTGTGGTTGATGTAAATCTCACCTCATCCTTAGTGATTGGATTGTAAGCCTTCCATACTTATTATAGGTTAACCCTTCACTAGTATGTTGAAGCTTTCCTCACATGGGGGATTTGTGGTTTGGTTGAGTTTTCTCCCTTTGATAACAAAAGACCTTAAGGCTTTTGGGCCAATCAACTCACCAACTTGTTTTGAAATTTTTACCCCGAACTACGAGGTTTTGACCCTAATCTCTTTTAAGATGGTACGTAGGCAATGGGTTCATCCATTCAAACACAAAATGTAAATAAATTGTACCTTCTTTTCTCATCTCTTCAATCATGTTTGCACAAATAAATTTTCACAAGACAACAACCTTCACAAGTGTGAAAAGGGCTCCCTAGGAGTACCAATGATGTTTTGGGTGCCTAATACCTTCCCATTGCATAACCAACCCCCTTACCCAGATCTCTGTTTCTTTTACTAGTTTTTGTTAAAACTATTAGGTTTTTATTCGCTTTCTAACCATTCCTTTGGATAAATAGAAGTGCGGTGGCGACTCGACTTGTATGGTTTACCTTGGATTTAGTCAATATCTCTAATGGTAACGAATACCCCGCTACATAGGTATATCATGATGACCATTCAAGGGGAGCAACAAACATTACCGGCAACCGGTATATGAAAGATGATTTGTTGGGGATAAACTGCCTAATCAGAGCAATTATCCAAGAGAATGAGGGAATATCGACACCGAATATTGGATAATGATAACCGTGAAGGAGGGGATTACATCTACCAGATACTGGGTAGAAAACCACGGAAGAGTAACCGTCATCGATTAGAATGAACAAAAGGTTAACTTTGCAAGGGGAAAGAATAGGGTTTACAACTACTAGTATAAGGGTAGAAAACCACAGACTCCGCTGAGGATAAGATGAATGATTACTGATTACTGAGCAATTATTCATTTATACCACAGGGAAATATAGGAAAAAGTCACAAGAGGCCAATTTAGGATCAAACCAAAGAGGCAAACTGAATCAAGACTCGTCCTAGCGAGGATATAACTCAATAGGGAAACTATCCCAATATATATTGGGATGAAGCGAAAACAACCGTCGTCCACGAGGAATAAACACAGTGGGGAATGCGGAAGGAAAGGTAAACACTTTCTGCTTAATGGGCTAACTCTATATTGAGGGATCAGACACCAACAACTGCTTGGGGAATGCATTACCAACTAGCAGGGAATAACAAACAAAGATATATGGCAAAGAATGCAATATGAATATCCGAATGTTTGAAAATTATATGCACACATGCGCGGTTTATGTATGATGAATGCTGACAAACAGACATTTCTAACACAAACAGCTCCAAGGGAATAAGTACACAAATATCTGGTACTACGTCTCAAGAGAGAAAGCCAGATTCACCGGAGAGTATCCAATCTGATGAGGGCAAGAGATACCAAGAAGCAAAGATCCCTGTCGGGGGATAAACATCAGTCATTCCAGCTGGGGACAGGAGATTATTGCACAGATAAAATCCGCCACATAAGCAACTCTACTAGGGAATCTATCCAAGGGATAAAGGGATTCTGGGGATCAACAACCAAGTATCGTGCTCACCAAAGAGATCACTCCTGCCGAGGAGGAAAGGTCGCTACTCTGCTGAAGGGAAGAGTGGTGAATATCTCACCAAACACTCCTCCCAGTAGAAAAAACCACAAAAGGCTCCGGAGGAAGAAGATACAGTCATGCCAGGAATATGAACAAATGTCTTACCCTGTTGGAGATCATACCATCCTTAGGAGAGAACTGAGGATCTCCTAAGTATCCTTTCATCATTGTGAATGTTCATTTTGTTTTAAAAAAACAAGTTATGAAAAATTTGATTATTCAAAACAATGATATTTTCTCAATTGAAGCATGCAAAACGTTTGTTGAATAGAAACAAATAAGAGTGCAAATAATTGGATAAAAGGCTCAAATTTATTTGATGGAATGGTAGTCTGCAAATGGCAAGACTCCACAGATATTTACAAATTTGAAATTGGTGATATATATTGGAAAAGGGCTATATTGAACATAATGACCATTTCTCCACCAATTCTGAATCCAATGTATTTGCAACTTCAGTTGATGACGAATGAGCAAGAATCTCTGACGGGTGACAGTTATAGAACAAAATCTTGTTAGGATGCAGTTACTTGCCAAATCCCTAATTTTTTCCTAGATTGCCCCAAGACGAGGTACTCAATCTAGCGGGATACATATATCCATTTTTTATGTCTCTAACTTTTGCTTGGACCGCCCTTTCGGGTTTTCAATCCACCGTGACGCTCATTTTTGCCTAAGCCGCCCTTTCGGGTTTTCAACTTAGCGAGCTATTCTGTTTTTATTTTTTTAGGCGAAGTATTTCTTGACTGCATCTGAATTCACAGGACGAGTGAAGTCCTCCCCATCCATAGTTGTAAGTATCAAACCACCCCCTGAAAAGGCTCTCTTAACAACATATGGACCTTCATAGTTTGGCGTCCACTTGCCCCTGGAATCGGGCGCGAAAGACAAGACGTTCTTGAGCACAAGGTCACCTTCTCGGAACATACGAGGCTTGACCTTCTTATCAAAGGCTTTCTTCATTCTTTGTTGATATAACTGACCATGGCACATGGCAGTCAATCTCTTTTCTTCTATCAAATTCAGCTGGTCATAATGACTCTGAACCCATTCAGCATCAGTCAACTTGGCTTCCATCAAGACTCTCATTGATGGGATCTCCACCTCTACTGGGAGTACAACCTACATGCCATAAACAAGAGAGAAAGGGGTTGCCCCTGTTGAAGTGCAGACAGATGTGAGATATCCATGTAAAGCAAATGGCAACATCTCATGCCAATCCTTATACGTGACAACCATCTTCTGGATAATCTTCTTGATATTCTTATTAGCAGCTTCAATAGCATCATTCATCTTAGGTCTGTAAGGAGAAGAATTATGATGCGCGATCTTGAACTCACTACATAACTCTTTCATCATTTTGTTGTTCAAGTTAGATCCATTATCAGTAATGATCTTATCTGGAACACCATAACGGCATATGAGTTGATTCTTGATAAACTTCACGACCACCTGCCTGGTCACATTTGCATACGATGTCACTTCAACCCACTTGGTGAAGTAATCAATTGCTACGAGGATAAATCTGTGTCCATTAGACGCTTTCGGTTCTATCATGCCAATCATGTCAATTCCCCACATAGAGAAAGGCCATGGTGATGAAATCACATTCAGAAGTGTCGGAGGAATATGAATCTTATCCGCATAGATCTGACACTTATGGCATTTCTTCACATATTTGCAGCAGACAGACTCCATTATCAGCCAATAGTAGCCTGCTCTCAACATCTTTCTAGCCATGACATGTCCATTGGAATGAGTATCAAATGAACCTGCGTGGACCTCAGTCATCAACAGGTCTGCTTTGTGTCTATCCACGCATCTGAGCAGCATCATGTCAAAATTTCTCTTATAAAGCACCTTGCCATTGAGGTAGAAACTTCCTGATAATCTCCTCAGAGTCTTCCTGTCTTTCACAGATGCCCCAGGCGGGGAAAACTGGTTATGAAGGAAGCACTTGATGTCATGATACCAAGGTTTATCATCTTTCACCTCTTCTACTGCAAATACATGAGCTGGCCTGTCCAAGCGCATCACGGTGATATTGGGGACTTCATTATAAAAGTTTAACCATAATCATCGTAGCAAGTGTAGCAAGAGCGTCTGCCATCCGATTCTCATCTCGAGGAATATGATGGAAGTCAACCTCAGTAAAGAACATCGAAATCCTCCTCGCATAATCCCTATATGGAATGAGACCAGGCTGATTCGTTTCCCATTCACCCTTAATCTAATTGACAACGAGGGCCGAATCCCCATATACATTAAGATGCTTGATCCTTAGATCATTGCACTCCTCCAATCCCATAATACAGGGCTCATACTCAGCCATATTATTCGTGCATTTGAAAGTTAGTCTTGCTGTAAAAGGAATATGTGTGCCCTGAGGAGTAATAATCACTGCCCCAATACCATTTCCATACTGATTTACAGCGCCATCAAACACCATACTCCATCTGGAACCAAGCTCTGGTCCTTCATCGAGTGTAGGCTCATCACAATCTTTCATCTTCAAATACAGAATCTCCTCATCTAAGAAATCATACTGAACTGACTGATAATCCTCAATAGGCTGATGTGCCAAGTGGTCAGCCAAGATACTACCTTAAATAGCCTTCTGAGCTCGATATTCAATATCATACTCAGATAACAACATCTGCCAACAGGCAATCCTCCCTGTTAAAGCATGTTTCTCGAAGATATACTTGATTGGATCCATTTTGGATATCAACCAAGTCGTATGATTTAACATATACTGGCGTAAGCTCTTAGTAGCCCAAGCCAAAACACAACATGTCTTTTCAAGCATTGAGTATCGAGACTCACAATCAGTGAACTTCTTACTCAAGTAGTAAATAAAATACTCTTTGTTTCCTGATTCATCTTGCTGACCCAATACACAACCCATTGAGTCTTCAAGAACAGTCAGATACATAATCAATGGTCTCCCCTCCACAGGCGGAGACAGGATCGGAGGTTCGGACAGATACTCTTTGATACTGTCAAAGGCTTTCTGGCAGTCCTCGGTCCAATCATGGGACTGATCTTTCCGGAGGAGCTTGAATATTGGCGCACATGTGGCAGTCATGTGGGATATGAATTTGGAAATATAATTCAAGCGGCCAAGAAAACCTCAGACTTGCTTCTCAGTTTTGGGCGCAGGCATCTCTTGTATTGCTTTACCCTTTGCAGGATCAACCTCAATACCTCTTTCACTAATAATAAAGCCCAATAACTTGCCGGAACGGACTCCAAATGTACACTTGTTGGGATTCAGACAAAGCTTGTACTTCCTCAAACGTTGAAAAAGCTTCAACAAGTGCTCTACATGTTCCACTTCCGTTCTTGACTTAGCGATCATATCGTCAACATATACCTCGATCTCCTTGTGCATCATATAATGAAACAAGGTGGTCATAGCTCGTTGATACGTGGCTCCGGCGTTCTTCAAACCGAAGGGCATCACTCGATAACAGAATGTTCCCCAAGGTGTGGTGAATGTTGTCTTCTCCATATCCTCGGGTGCCATCTTGATCTGATTATATCCGGAAAATCCATCCATAAATCAGAAGACATTGAGTTTAGTTGTATTGTCTACCAACATATCAATATGTGGTAGAGGAAAATCATCTTTCGGACTAGCTTTATTCAAGTCCTTATAGTCCACACACATTCGGACTTTTCCGTCTTTCTTAGGCACAGGAACAATATTGGCCACCCATTGAGGATATGTAGAAGTCACCAAAAACCCTGCATCAATTTGCTTCTGAACCTCCTCTTTGATCTTCACTTCCATATCAGGATGAGTTCTTCTGAGCTTCTATTTCACGGGTACGCACTCAGACTTCAAAGGTAAGAAATATTGCACAATATCAGTATCTAGACCCGGCATGTCTTCATATGACCAGGAGAAAACATCGACGTATTCTCGTAGCAATTCGATCAACCCCTTCTTAACAGACTCTTCCAGGAGTGCCCCAATCTTCGCTTCTCGCACACAATCTTCAGACCCCAAGTTGACTGTTTCCAGGTTCTCAAGATGCGGCTGAATGATTTTCTCTTCATGCTCAAGTAAACGGGTAATCTCGTCAGGAATCTTTTCAACATCATCTTCTTCCGCCTCAAATACAGAGAATTCAAAGTTTGGAGATGGTGTTGGGTCATTATGTTCAATGGGTTTGATCAACCTGCATAATGATTTTGGATATGAAAAGCTTTAGAATTCAAACAAGGCAAATCATTATGCAGATGAAAAGATTGATTTTATTTTATTTTTAGGGTTTTATGTGATCACCAATTTCATGCAAAAAGCAAAAAGGGAAAATAATTGGAAAATAAACATTTAACATGAATTTATTGAATGAAAATATCATTGTATTTATACGCCAATAATGTCATCACTCCTCCTTTTGGTCTGGGAGGAGGGTTTTCAAACACAATGAACATTATTTCGACTTGTGGACAACTGTTGTAATATCCACAACGGCCCAATTATTGCAGGTTCCCCCAGGGATGACGAAGTTGCTAGAATCCTCTTCGTCTTCTTCCAAGATGGCAGCAGCCTCCTCGCCTTGACTGGTGTGGATGAACCCTCCACTCTTGAACAACCCTTGCGTATTAGAAACCCCAGAAGAGTAACCGATGCCAGCCCGGGACTTGTTGTCTTCCAGCTCAATCATTTTTCCTAAACCAACGGTTGGACCACGCTCAATGGCCAACTTTGCGTCTCTATAGGAAGCAAATGAAAGAGTTCTCTTCTCAATAGGTTCATCAATAGATAAAGCTTGGAAAGGAGTTCCAACTTCATCCTTAGCATCTATGTATGAGAAGGAAGACAAATGGCTAACCAGGAGAGCCTTTTCTCCCCCTACCACCACCACCTTCTTGTTCTTTACAAATTTCAGTTTCTGGTGTAGGGTGGATGTCACGGCACCTGCCTCGTGAATCCACGGTCTGCCTAAGAGACAGCTATACGATAGGTGAATATCCATAACCCGGAAGGTAATCTGGAAATCACTCGGTCAGATCTTGACTGGGAGATCAACTTCCCCAATCACAGTTTTGCGAGACCCATCGAAAGCCTTCACAACTACTCCACTCTGCCTCATGGGAGGCCCTTGATATGACAGTTTTGAGAGAGTGGATTTTGGCAATACGTTCAATGATGACCCAGTGTCCACCAGCACATTGGACATGGCATCGTCTTTGCAACCCATAGATATATGTAATGCCAAGTTGTGGTCTCTTCCCTCCTCGGGGAGATCAGAGTCACAAAAACTCAAATTGTTACAAGCAGTAATGTTTGCAACAATGCTATCGAATTGTTCTATCGTGACATCGTGATCCACATATGCCACATCCAAAACCTTCTGCAGAGCCTCTCGGTGTGGTTCTGAATTCAAAAGCAAGGATAACACCGATATTTTGGATGGCGTTTGTAGAAGTTGGTCTACAACATTGTACTCGCTTCTCTTGATGAGCCTCTGCATCTCATCGCAGTCTTCTTTCATATTTCCGCTTGGGCCAACAGAAGCAGGAGTTCTCAATGTAGAGGGGGGCTTAACAACAAGTGTCGAATTCGGAGTGCTCACAGCGTTCCCAATCGGGCGTTCAACAAAATCAGCATTAGTTTGAGGCTTTGGCGCTGCTAAAAATACACGACCACTACGGGTCAAACCACTAACATCGGCAATATTAACTACAGATGAAGATGGAAAGGACACATCTTTCCCACTTTCTACTGCGATAGCATTGTAGCGATAGGGGACCGCTTTCTCAGAAGAGTACAGTACGGGTCCGGCTGGCTTGATGGTTAATGCGGGAGAAACCTTCTGCTTGCTACCATCATACTTGATGATAACAGGTTCGGGGATCCGAAACACTAGTGAAATTACATTGACCTCATCAGCATCTTCATCAACATTTCTGTTTTGAAGGATCTCAATAACTCCTTCATCCAGCATTTCCTGAACATCTTTGCGCACCTGGCGACAACCTCTTTGGGTGACAGAACAGACTCAACATCTATCATGGTCATGCTCATAATGACTATAATCCCATAGTAAACGATGCATCTCGACCAGACACTGTCGAATATGACTGACATATTTGACTTTGTACTTGCCAGGGCAGCCCTGGACCATTTTGACAGACTTCTCATACTCGGGCAATGGGTTCTTCTTTACGTTAGGACCTACGTCCTCGAAACACAGAATGCCACACCTCACAAGGTCTTGAACCTTGGTCTTCAAAGGGTAACAATTCTCCACATCGTGGCCGGGAGCACCAGAATGGTAAACACATTGTAATTCGGGCTTATACCACCACTGGGGGTTAGCAGGTATAGCCGGTGGGTCTCATGGAGTAATCAACTTTCTCTCTATCAAAGAGGGATATAACTCTACATACGTCATTGGAATAGGATCAAATGTGACCCTTTTCCTCTTGTAACTCGTGCTGGTTTGATTACTGTTTCGAGGCTGGTAGGCCTGCTGTTGCGGACGGTGCTGTTGATGCTGATATTGCGGATGCGATTGCTGATTATTATTATGTTGCTGGTACTGTTGATTATCTCTGAAGACAAGTGCTATATGAGCCACCTGATGCTGGTTACCGGCGGGACGCACGGTCTTCCTCCTTACAGAAGGTCTTCTTGGTTTCACATGGGAGGTCACAGCATGTACCTGTCTATCTTTCTTCTTCGCAAACGCCCCATAACGTTTGGCAGAAGAGCCTTCTTCTCTGGTCAGACGTCCTTCTCTAACCCCTTCTTCTAGACGCATCCCCATATTCACCATCTCGGTGAAGTCAGAAGGAGCGCTAGCAATCATCCTCTCATAATAAAAAGAACTTAAGGTCTTCAAAAAGATCTTAGTCATCCCTTTCTCTTCTAGCGGAGGCACGATCTGTGCTGCTAACTCTCGCCACCTCTGGGCGTACTCTTTAAATGTTTCCTTGTCCTTCTAGGACATGGCCCTCAATTGATCCCTATCGGGAGCCATATCCACATTGTACTTGTATTGCTTGACGAAGGCCTCGCCAAGATCATTGAAGGATCGGATGTTCGCACTATCTAAACCCATGTACCAACGCAAAGCCGCACCGGACAGGCTGTCCTGAAAGTAGTGGATGAGCAATTGGTCATTGTCGGTCTGAGTTGACATTTTCCTGGCATACATGACCAGGTGGCTGAGAGGGAAAGTATTTCCCTTGTATTTTTCAAAGTCAAGGACCTTGAATTTTACAGGGATCTTCACATTAGGAACCAAGCAGAGTTCGGCAGCAGACTTGCCGAAAAGATCCTTTCCTCTTAGAGTTTTCAATTCCTTGCGAAGCTCAAGAAATTGATCGTTCATAGCGTCCATCTTCTCATAGACATCTGGGCCCTCAGACGGCTCATAATGATAAATGGTGTCGTCTACTCTGGGCAGAGTATGCACGACAGGAGGAGGAACAGCAAGGACCGGGCTAGATGCCGGCATAGAAGCAAAGGTGGGAGCAGGACCCTCGGGCATGAAATTGGGAGGCATCCCCCACGGGAATCCGGCTGGCATGGTCGTTGGAGCAAAGTGTGTACTGGCTGCAGGCACAGTCGAGGAGACAATCTCGAAGATGACTGTCTGCAGGCACAGTCGAGGCTCCATAGCAACACAATTCTTAGGACCCAACTCTTTCCTTCCTTTCCTATGAATCTTGCGCCAAGCGCGGACCATTCTGCCCTTCAAGTTTTGGGGATCTTTACCCTCCTGAAAGAACACACCTTCTAATAGAATGTTATTAGGTTTATCCTTTAGGGGGAACCCAAGCTGACGACGTGCCAAAACCGGGTTGTAGTTAATCCCACCACATGTACCAAGAAGAGGTCCATTGGAGAATTCACCACAAGAGTCGATAATCTGCACACCAACATACACACGGTTGTACCAAGAGATATCATCATTAGTGAGAGACATAAGTCTCGTGGACCACCGTAGACATCCCTTGTTCTCCTTAAAGGCGACTGTCTATGGTAAGTGAGAAATAAACCACTTATACAACAGAGGCAAACAACACACAATGGCACCACCACCCTTTGCATTCCTCATATGTAAAGAGAAAAAGGTATCACCCAACAGAGTCAGAACGGGATTAAGAGTAGAGAAAATCCTAATAGCATTCACATCCACAAACTTGTCGATGTTGGGGAATAACACTAACCCATAGATGAGAAGTACAAATATGGCCTCAAAGGCATCCTCACTCATGGCCTTCCCATACACAGTAGCTTGAGCAATGAGGAACTCAGAAGGGAGGCCTTGAATTCCACCTTTGGTAGTCATATGAGCACCAACCAGAGATTCGTCTATGTGCAACATGTCAGCTATCTCTTGAGAAGTAGGAATACTCTCCAAGCCACTGAACGACAACTGGTCTAGAATAGGTATAGCCACAAGGTAGGCATACTCCTCAAGCGTGGGCAAAAGCTGAAAATCCGGAAATGTGAAGCAACGGTACAAAGGATCATAAAACTGCACCAATACACTCATCAACCCTTCGTCTACCGGAGTAGTCAGAAGAGGAAGAAGCTTCTCAAAACGAGCCTTGAAACCCAAGGGATCTAGTACATAGGATGTCAGATTCCTTAACTCTTTCAAACCTGGTTGTCTGAAACTGTACTTCTTTGTATTCCTTCTTTGTCTTTCCATGTCTGAAAATTTTGCAACTAAACCCTTTAAGTTCCTTGAAAATTTTCTTCATTATTGATGATATGGATGCAAATGAATGCATGAATGCATGAATGCAACAATCACACTCAGGGATCAAACAAAGCACACCAAACAAAGGTCACGGGATGGATCATGTTATCCTTAATATCAATCATCCATTTTGGTGGATTATGGTTTACACCTTTATCAACACCCAAGTTCCATTGATATTAAGGATACATGAACGGATCAACCATGAATCAAGGGTTTGTTGCAAGTCACGAGCATGGAGTCTCGGTTAAGAACCATCCAAAGGGAGTGTACTAGGGTTTAAACCTGCCAAACATGTTCTACAAGAGGTTCCCATAGTCATCATCCCATATTTTGGATATTATCGGATAAATGACTACTCGTATTCCAAAAATATTCTCAAGAGAGACTCTTATGAGTGTAGTATCGCGTAACTATCGTATCAAATCTTACATTTGAATGACTTTCGCACTACATCCTAAGAATAGGCCAAGATGGGCTTGGTAAACTAAGGTCCTTGGCTTCTAAGGTCCATATTGGAAAGAGTAATGTCTAACCACAACTTACTTGTGTGACATTATTGATCCCAACATGACCTCCACCAAGTGAATGGACTTGCAAGTCAACTTGCTAAGGAATAACTCCACACAAGTCAACAAGACTATGTCATTCTCCTATCCTAAGTGCACTCGAGTCCGGGTATGGAACTCATCTCACAAAGATCACCAAGCATACAAGGAATTAATATTCAAGCAATTCAATCATCACATTCAATACAGTAATCCCAAATTGCACAAAAATATGTCACAAGACAATACAATACAATACAACAAGCATGAAAAGTAGGCAAAATCACTAGGCAAAACTCCCCAGCAGAGTCGCCACTTTTCTGTAGCGGGGTATTCGTTACCATTAGAGATATTGACAAAATCCAAGGTAAATCATACAATTCGAGTCGCCACCACACTTCTATTTATCCAAAGGAATGGTTAGAAAGAGAACAAGAACCTAAAAGTTTTAAGAAAAACTAGTAAAAGAGAAACAAAGATCTGGGTAAGGGGGTTGGTTATGTAATGGGAAGGTGTTAGGCACCCAAAACATCCTAGGTACTCCTAGGGAGCCCTTTTCACACTTGTTGTAAAGGTTGTTTGTTTTGTGAAAACTTGTTTGTGCAAACATGATTGAAGGGATGAGAAGAGAATATACATGTTATTTACATTTTGTGTTTGGATGGATAAACCCATTCCCTACGTACCATCTTAAAAAAGATTAGGATCAAAACCTCGTAGTTCGGGGTAAAAATCTCAAAATGAGTTGGTGAATTGATTGGTCCAAAAGCCTTAAGGTCTTTTGTTATCCAAGGGAGAAAACTCAACCTAAAACCACAAATCCACCATGTGAGGATATCTTCAACATGCTAGTGAGGGGTTAACCCTATAATAAGAATGGAAGACTCATTGTCCATCACTAAGGATATAGGTGAGTATTACATCTACCACAAAGATAACTCAAACCTAATAGCTAAAGGTTATGGAAAATTTGATTAAGAAAGTGGCCATTAGAACCATAAAAGACATTTGAATGGGTTATATTTACCAATTAGAAGTATATACAAAATGGTCAAAGTTGACTTAAAGATTCAATTCAAAATAAGTGTTATGAAAAGAAAGTTTGAAAATCAAAAGCATAAGGCTTAGGTTTCTAATAGTTGAAAACAAAGGTTAAATGTTTGCACAAAAGGTTTTGGCTTGGGTTAGAGTGGATGGAAGAAGAAGAAGGGCTAAAGTCCTAAGTGAAGTAAAAAGGTGAGGGATAAGGAAACAAAACCACAATGGAGTTCCTCTCTTGTGATCATATTGATGATCCAAGTAACTCCCATCCTTTGGAATAAGCAATCACAATAACAATAAGCTCAAGCAATCAAACAAGTCTCTTAAGAGATCCTTAATGTATCTTGTCTCTTTCACTTTGGATGAACATGGCAATGGTCCTTCAATTTGAGCTCTCATAGAATTCCCTAGCACAAAAGCACACTCATCAAAAAATTCCATGAAGTAAATCAAGAATGGACAAGAGTGAGTTTAGAGATTTGGTCCTTCTAATCCATCTTCATCATTAAGGTCCTTTTACTCCAATTTTTTTGCATAGGGAATATCCTAGAAAATAAGTCCATTTCTCCATTCTTTGCATAGGGAAAAATCCTAAGATCTAAGTCCACTTTTTTTGCATTTGGCTCACAACAAACAAAACAAAACACAAGCACCATAGTATATACACAATTATGTGCTCAAGTGAGCAAAAGGCAAATGGTATTAACATAAACATGTTCTCAAGTGAGCAAAGAGAAAAGCAAATGGATAATATGTGCAAGAATAGTAAATTGCATAAAAGTAAAGAGCAAAAAGTAAATGTTAATTGTTAATGGTTAATGTTAGTAGTTAGTGTGCCATAAGGAAAATTTAGCGCTATGTTAAGCAATCGTAATTGGACTTATGTAGAAGTCACAACTATCTGAGGCCGGTCAATAATAATGTAGGCAACAACACAAGTTAGAAGTCTTGATTAGTGAACCAAGTTCCAACAACTTGCCATGCCAAAAGGAAAAGAGAATTGATCTTGTATTGGTTTAAGCCTTTTGCATGATTTAGAAGACAACCTATCCTTAATGCAAAGCCATTCACTTGATCAATTGATCAAGATGAATTAGATTTGAATCAAGGAAGATTAAGTCTCCTTAATCAATGCTAACTTATCAACCTTCAACTCATTGATCAAAAAGAAAAAGGAAAAGAAGAAGGAAGAAGGAGATGAAGGATGGTTAAGGAAATGGAAAGATCAAAATGCATGAAGTGAAATAAGATGTACCAATCCATATGTATTGACTAAATGACATTGAAAGTCAAAGTCAAACAATGAGAAATCATAAATGATATGAAGATTGGAAATCAAACAATAAGCATAATATTTTGGCATTTTTCAATATTAAAATAAACTTGAATTAAAAGTAAAAGAAAGGTCAAACTTCAAAATCACTTCAAATCAACCTTGAAAGATCCAAGTGATTTATCCCAAGTTCAACAAGGTCAAACAAAGTTTGACAAAAAATTTCAGCATTTTTAAAAATCAGAAACTATTTTTAATCAATTAAAAATGAATAAAAATAACCTAATTGAACTAAAATCGCAAATAAATCTCAAATCAATTAAAAAATTGATGAGAATATTTTTCATAGATCCATCATCATTCAAATAGGTAAGGAAAATATTTTTGTATTTTTTGAATATCAAAAACTATTTAAATTGAATTAAAAACAACCAGAAAAGAGAAAATTCACAAAAAATATCAAATAATAAAATAAAAAATATTAAAAATCAAAATCAGAAACAAGAATTTATTTGGAGAAGAATGCAATTGGTCCCATATTTTTTGGATTAAAAATGAAGAAGATACTGATTTTTGAAAATTATTGGAATAAAAGAATTTAAATCAGAAAATTGGAAATTCAAAAAAACCAGGAGCGTTAGATCTGAGCTCATTAATTGAGCTGGCAGATCATGCGCTCAAGATGCGCGCTTCCACCATAAGTCCAAGTCCACGCACAACATATTGAATAAATGAAAGTCATAACAAGCGAGGGCCATGATTAGATCTGGAAAACTCAATCCAACGATCCACATTCAAACTGGCAATGGGACGGCCACCGGAGCCACCTTCTTCTCCGCTGAGCTTGTGTTTTCCGGCCAAAATTGCAGACAACCAAAACTTAACCAAAATACACGATTTATACATCTTTGGAAAGCTGGGATGATGTACATCATCCCCGTGCCACTCAATTCCACTCTAGATCTCTATATTGAGAGAAATCAGAGATGGAAGTTCTGTGGTGTTCATCATGAACTTAATGGATTTCAAAAATTAAATGCACAGTCTTGATGCCTCTATTGAGAGGACTTCAGCCAACACAAGATCCAAGCAAATAGGTCAATATATGATGAGTTTCGAAGAAAATACCAGTTGAAGAACAAACTTGAATTCTGGAGGTTTGAGCTTGATTCCTTGCTTTCTTTGCCAAAACAGAAGATCAATGAGCTGAAAGATGAAGGTTTAGAAGCTTTAGATCCAAGGATTCAACCAGATGTAGTTGAATTTTGGATCTGAAAAATTTGAAGAAAAGTGAAATAGCTTCTTTGGTAATGGTTATGAATTCAGTTGTGCAGAATCTCAGGCGCCATTAGGTTGAATTTCAAGTGAGGCAAGCAAGTGTATTTATAGCAAGAGCTGATGCAATGCATGATCAAACTCGTGTGCATGTGAATTGGGTCCTCCATGCATGGGCCTGTACAGGCGCATGTGAGGCCCAAAACTTGGTGCAAATGCAAGATGAAATGAATGTGAGATGGTTTGGACGTGTAGCTTGGAGTGAATTGGCTTGTGTGATGAATTTCAACATGTTATGCATAATCATGCCTAAAACTTCTCCTCTTCGAAAATGCCATTTGCCAAATCCAAACATGATCATGTGAGTAATGGTTGGAAAGGTTTTGATGCAAGGAACAATTTTTATGTTGGGTAAAAATCCATTTGAAGTGTGGAAATTGGTGAAATTGGAGTTTAAAGTGCAAGGTGTAAAACATGTAAAGGCAAAGTTCCTAAATTTGGCCAATGTTCAAGCCCTTCTAATTTGATGATGCAAGCCTCAAATGGAAAAACCTCCAACATAAAAGTTGTATATCTTTTCAATACAATCAAAAAGGACTTAAATTGTGCATAATTTGGAATTTTTATGACAGAGTTATGCGCACTTGAAGTTGGACTTTTTTGCCTTTCAATGCATTTGGCCCAAAATGACCTATAATGTCTTGCATTATCACATGTATTTCCTTTAAGATTTTGAGATTTTGTTAAACATAACATTTGAAGTAGACATCTTAATATTTCCAATGCATTTGATCCCACCTCAAAATCATAAAAATGAATGTGTTCATATTGTCCTTAAGATTTCAGTCAAAATTAGGATTTCAGTCAAAATGACCTATAATGTATTGGAATGGGAGATGGCCTTCCAAGCTTCAAATAAATTTTTGATAAACTTGAAAGTTGTTCATATTGTCCTTAAGAACACTTTTGATTTTGGAACCATCTCCATTTGACCAACACATAAAACATTAGGTCTCAGTACATTTCAAAATAGTGAGGTGAATTGACTGATCAACTTCTCAAGTCCATGACTCATATCTTGATGCATTGATGATTGAGTACACTCAAATAAGTTCAAATATGCATGAAATGATGAATTAAAGAACTTCCCTTGATTGTATTTGAGCATGGGTTGAGGTTGCTTCATGAGCAAGGCATTATGGTGCACAGATGAATTAGGGTTTCCCTGTGGAACCAACCTCAAACCCTTTGACTTGTTTTGATCAAAATGATAAATTGAGATGCTAGGGAGGCATATTTGGTGGATGAGAGCTTTGGTAACCATTAACATGCTTGCTATGATCTTCTATTGACCTTATCATTAAACAAAGGATCTCCTTGAAGCTCTTGACCTGGTGATTGCTTAAGCTACAAACAAAAGATGTTAGTGACATATTTTTGTGCTTTTGGTTAGTAAAACAAAAGAATAAAAGCAATGATATACAATTCAAGCATGCTTGGTGATCTCAAACCACTCACAAGAGGTCCCACCCAAAGGTAAGGGGAACCAAGATGCTAATGATCCTTGAGGCAATGCAAGTGCAATGTTATGATGCCATGAGGGATCTTAGGGACAAAATTAGGGTCTTACAGATGCAATATTTCCAAAGTGCACAATCAAATTCAAGATGTATACTTCAATGTTTATGTTTAGAGTGAAATCTAAATCAACTTTTATGAGCATGTGATATGAGGATACATTATAGGTCATTTTGGACGAATGCCATTGAACAAGTGATTTTCCTCAAATTCAGAAATGCATAAATCTCTCATTATAAATCCAAATGATGTCAAATTGGTGACCATTTTTAAGGTCTTTCAAATAGCTACAACTTTGATGAAGACACGTTTCTCATTTGGATCTCACATAAAAAGTTTAGTAAGGTGGAACATTGAGGTATATGGCTTGACACTTAGAAAAATTTTCAACATGTTGAAATTTCCAAACTTCCACCTCAAAATTCACCTTGATCCAAGTTCAAAATGGAAAAGTGTTTAACATAATAATTGTTCCTCTTGATCTAGCTTTCCAAAGAGTCCTATTTCATTCATTTTGGACAAGGTTTGCTAGGGCTGCACATGGTTTTAACAGGCCTGTATCAAGTGGAAAAATCAAAAGTGCAAATGACCATTTCACATTGCCTTGCCATTCAAGCTTCATTTCAATCTCATTCCAGATACATTTGGACCTAATTGGATTTTTTCATGGGCCTGTACACGCCCATGCAAGCATGTGCATGACATTGCCAAATTTGGAAGAAACTTGAAGTATGCCATTAACACTTCTAAATGCTATAAATACAAGCCCTCTGAGCTCATTTGAAAAGATCCTTGCGCGCCAGCTTTGCCCCCTCTCTTAAAACCCTCACGATTCAAAGGAAAACCTGATAATTCTTACTTGAAAATTGAGTTTGAATCTCAAGGAAGAGCAAGTCCTGCACAAAATTGAAGGTATTTTTTAGAAATTTTCTTCTCTTCGATTCTCACTCAGTTCTCATCAATTCTCTTGGATCTTCGGTTCTCTGAAGTCCTACCAATGTAGGCAAGAAGATTGAGTTGCTTTGACGTCAAATCGAAGCAACTGAATTGACACACCTCAAAATTCAACTCCTCATATCTTTCTATATATTTGAAGTTAGTTAAAATTGAGGTCATATTCGTGTTCTATCCCATTTTTTTCTTCAGATCATGTCCTCCTTTTTCATTATTTTAATGGTGATGACTGAACCAGTCCGGCGAGGTTCGCCTGAGAAGGTGAGCGGAGGTTTAGCGCCGGTGATGCGTTTGACAGGTTCTGAGCCACATGACCAATTCAAAATGTTTTAATCTCACGTGTTGGTTTTGATTACCATCTGTAAGACCCCAATTTTGTCCCTAAGATCCCTCATGGCATCATATCATATCATATCATTGTCTCAAGAATCTTTGTGCACCTTGCCTTCTTCCCTGTGGGTGGGTTGTCTTTTGAGAGTGGTTCTTGATCACCAAGCATGTTTGGCATATGTATATCATTGGTTTTCATTTGTTTACTAACCAAAAGTACAAAAATATGTCATCTAACACTTGTCTTGCAGATGAAGCAATCTTAGGTCAAACCAGTCAAAGGCATTCATTGAGCAATAGATGGTGGCCATTTTGAGAATTTGGGCACCATTGATCATTCACAAGAGTTCATATGAGCTAGGATATCATTTTGAATCAAGATCCCAAGTGGTAGAGGCTTTCATCTGAGTATAGCCAGGTCAACTGAAGCCCTAGAAAAGTCAACATAAGTCAACTGTGCATTCAATCATGGATTTGATTGTGGGAGATGGTTAGAGAGGCCTCATTCGTGTCCATACAAGTCTCATTTAACATTTCAAACATCAACAATGAAGAATTTGAGGTCAGATGAAAACTTGCCAAAAATAGTAAGTGACCTGTAATTTGAAATTGCCAAAAATGGAAAGGTTTTCTCCTCAAGATTACATCATCAATAAATCTTCAAATGAAATTTTGTCCAACATGAAAGTTGAATATCTTTCTCTCCCATTTCCAAAAAGTCCAAGAACATGAATTTCTCATGTGTGGTTGAAGAGATATGGATCAATCATGGTCAAGTGGACATGGAACTTCTCATGTGTGCCATATATACCAATTCACGTTTTGGTCGGTCACCTATTATATACCCAGTAACCGGTATCCTTGGTGTTCCTTCCTTTCTGCTCCCTATTATGACCTTGGTCCCCTGTGGAGTCAGATTTTCCTGAGTTGATGTACCTTTTTTAGGTCTCTCTCAGATGTTTGGTTGATTGATATCTCCCACCTTTATACCGGTCTTAGATATTCATTCTTCCTGAGTTTGTTACCCTTATACCGGTAACACCTCATCTTGTTGCTGTTCCCCAGGAGAGTCTCTTTGTTAGACATTCCCCGGAGGAGTTCCTGTTGTGATTTTTACCCTCTTGCTGTATTGGCGTTTTCCCCAATATGTGCATTTTTCCCCCGGCAGGGAGGTTCTTTGTGAATCTTTCCTGGTCTGAGTCCGGATTTTTTTATCTGAAGTATCCTTTGTGGATAGTTTGAGTCAGCTTGAGTCTTTCCATTGGTTGTGTCCCCTTTGGAATTTTCTTCTTTTCCCCAGTGTGAGTCCCTTACATCCTAGTAAAGTCTCCAGTCAGTTCTTGTTTCCCCTAATTCAGAGTCGTGTCCTGCTCACGCATTCTTTTTCTTTCTATCCCCAATAAGAGTCCCCGTGAGAGTCTTGTTAGAGTCTCTGTTCCTAGTGAGTGTATCACTCCGATGGATTGTCTTTTCTTCTGTGTGAACCATATCCCCACGGAGGTTGGTCTTTTTGCATGCATACATCTGCATCATGAGGTCTCTTAGGGACCAAAATTTGTCTCATTACTGTTATTTAAGCCCATTCTACCGCGTCGAAATGAAGATTTCTAAACTTCACTTCTCCGGCTAGAATGACCTTAAATAGGGGCATCTGTAAGACCCCAATTTTGTCCCTAAGATCCCTCATGGCATCATATCATATCATATCATTGTCTCAAGGATCTTTGTGCACCTTGCCTTCTTCCCTGTTGGTGGGTTGTCTTTTGAGAGTGGTTCTTGATCACCAAGCATGTTTGGCATATGTATATCATTGCTTTTTATTTTTTTACTAACCAAAAGTACAAAAATATGTCATCTAACACTTGTCTTGCAGATGAAGCAATCTTAGGTCAAACTAGTCAAAGGCATTCATTGAGCAATAGATGGTGGCCATTCTTGAGAATTTGGGCACCATTGATCATTCACAAGAGTTCATATGAGCTAGGATATCATTTTGAATCAAGATACCAAGTGGTAGAGGCTTGAATTTCATCTGAGTATAGCCAGGTCAACTGAAACCCTGGAAAAGTCAACATAAGTCAACTGTGCATTCAATCATGGATTTGATGGTGGGAGATGGTTAGAGAGGCCTCATTCATGTCCATACAAGTCTCATTTAACATTTCAAACATCAACAATGAAGAATTTGAGGTCAGATGAAAACTTGCCAAAAATAGTAAGTGACCTGTAATTTGAAATTGCCAAAAATGGAAAGGTTTTCTCCTCAATATTACATCATCAAGAAAGCTTCAAATGAAATTTTGTCCAACATTAAAGTTGAAGATCTTTCTCTCCCATTTCCAAAAAGTCCAAGAACATGAATTTCTCATGTGTGGTTGAAGAGATATGGATCAATCATGGTCAAGTGGACATGGAACTTCAAAAGTGCATAACTTTCAAACCAATGCTCCAAATCATGTGGCTCTTTTTGCTAAATTCTTGTCATGACCTATAATTTCACAATCTTGCATAACATTGCATCAATTCCCATTTCATGAACATTTGCAAAATCTTGATTTTTTTGGAGGGAAATTTTACAATTTAAATTTGGTAATTCATTTGAATATTTTACAATTGCCAATGATTTTAAAATGTCATTTTAAGTGAAATTAACATAAAATCGTGCACTGTTCATGCACCATGCTCATGCATAAGGGTGAATTGCAAATTTGTCCAAACACCTCAAACTTTGCTAATTTCAATTACCATTTGTTAATCTTAATTAAGCATGACTAATTAGGAGTATATAACCTCAAACCCTAACAGAAAATGGAGAACACAATTCACAAATTTCAGATCTGAAAATTTTTCTCTCAAACATTCTCTTAATTTTTCTCACAATTCTTCAAAGCAACTTGCATTTTCTTTGCCAAATTCATCATGTAGGATCATCATAGAGCAAGCTGCAAGCAAGATTCACATGAATTCGTGGAGTTTGGAAGCATACATGAAGCTTGAACAACAATGGTGAAATCCTAATTCTGTGGATTCAAAGCCAATTGGACATCAAGACTCCTTCCATTCACTCATACAAGCACTCTAGAACATGATTGAAGCATAGCCAGGCCAGGAACTCGTGGATTTGAAAGCTGCTCTCCAAGAGGTCAAGAATTCGACTCTCTCTTTTCTCAATTTCATTATGTGATTCTTGTAGATCTCGTTTGTGTGAGCATGCTGAGCTAAAAATCATTAAAAACCATGTCGTATTCATGTAGTTTCGAAGATTTGAAGTTTTGATGTGAAATTTTGTTTTGTTCGATCCATGAGATTTATGTTGTTACATGCTTGATGATTACTTGATTCATGATCCTTGATGTAAGATCTACATGTACACATGCTTGCTTTTCAATTCTGGGAGATTTGTTCATCCATGTTCATGTTGCTTGCTGGTTTTCTGGAAATGCGAAGAAGATGAAATGCAGGTGTTTTGGCCACGGTTTTCATGTTGTTTTTGACCACGCTTTTCCGTTCCCAATAGTTTTGCTAGAACCGTTGCCAAATCTTAGGGTTCACGTGTTATTGGTTGCATGGGAGCGCCATGCTTAATTCTGATTGGCTGGGCGTTTCACTTAAATGAAACGCCGCGTTTCAGCCAGGCGCCAACTCCCCATTCGAATTTAATTAAATATTTTCCTATTATTTCATTTAATCATTTCAATGTTTATTTCATTTTTTTTGCAATCTTTGAAAAATCATAATAAATCAAAAAATGATCCAAATGACATGGGGATTTTTGCTATGGTTTTCTATTTTTCTCTAGTTTTTTATCAGCATGATAATCAAAGTTGTGCCTGGCCTGGATTTATTTTTGTCTATGGTTTTTGTGTATGTGTGCATTTTGAACATTGCTTGCCTTTTCCTTTGTGAAATAATGTGTGTTGATCCAATGCTTCTGGAAATTTTCATGATGAAACTAGATTCATTCCTTGACAGTTTGGTGTTGAGTTTGCATTTTTATCATTTGTGGTTTCTGGTTTGTGAATTTTCTAAGTAGGTGTGACATTTTGTGTCACACCTTTGCATGTTCATCTTGTGCTATGTGTTTACCCTATCAAATGATGCTCAATTGTTCTGATTTTTTGCATGCTGATCATATGAGATGTCTTGAATATGTATGATTTTTTCCAGATTTTTGTGAATCATTTCTGATTTAATTGAGATTTATCTTTCTGGTTGATCACATGTGGACTTGAAAATTGTCTTGAACTTAGAATGATCATGAAATGCATTTGGTAAATGATATTGATGTGAGACTTTTTGCTATGTGTCAATAATTGCCTGAAGTTTCATCATGTCAAATTTGAGCTTCTGTTTTAAATTTTTTCTCCATCTTTGACCCTAGGCTTTGACCTAGTGGTTGGTTGCTCATGTTTGAAGTTTTGTTTCAGGTTACACATACAAGTTACACAATTGATGATGCCTCATCTTGAGAGCATTTGATATTTGCTTTTGATTACTAATGTGTGTTTTGTAGGTTGATGTTGACTCTCTTGAGTTTGACTTGTGGCTTACACATTGTGTATACTTGGTTATCTGTTGCATTAACTATTGGTTGTTTGTCTGTATAGTTGTATTGATTTATTTGGTGTTTCCACAGGTACATTAGTTGCTTAAGTTCATTTTGAACTTGCTTTTGCTTGGTTGCTTAACCAATTAGGTATAATTTCTCTTCTTCATGTAGTCTGGAAGACCTACTGTTACTTGGTAGGCACCTGTCTGAAGTCCTCCTTAAGAGGCAATGCTTTTGTTTGTTTACTTTTTGTCCCAAGCAGGAAAAGTCCTTTGATAAGGAAATTGGCAGATAAAAGAGATGTGTAATCTATCTCCTGCTATTCAGTGTGTCATCCCTTTACTCACATTACATGTTGATGCATTGTGGATATTAACCCAAGATCTATAGAGTCATTCATTTGTGGAGAGAGTTCCAACTTTCTGAACTCCCACGCCTTCTATCATTCAAAGCTCTCCCTGACCAGGGATAAGAGCTATGAGGCACACCACTCATCTCCTTTTCATATGCTTCACCTTAACTCTCAATGTTAAGGTTAAGAGCACAACTTACCCCATTCCAGTTGACTTTAAAGTCTAACCTTGATTGAGCCTAATTGCTTGTGTATAGTGTGTGCTATTTGACTTGCTTGCTTGATTGATTGATTCATCTGTACATGTTTGCTTATGTGTGCCTCTGTGCATTTATCATCATTAATTGTTCATTATTGCATGATCATTGTTCATATCTTTGTGACATCTTTTGCTTGTCCATTGAGGAATCAATTGTAAGTCCATGTGTTGGCCATTGTTCCTATGATTTGGAAGGGATTGAGTGTAAGACCATTGATTGGCAACTTGTATCCTCTTTGCTTATTGCTTTTGTTTGTTTGTGTATGTGAGGATTCAATTGTAAGTCCATGTTGTTGGCATTTGTATTCCTATGATCATCCTGTGGAGATTGGAATAAGTCCAGATAGACTGGCATCTGATATCCATGTTTTGATTTGCCTTTGGAGATTGGAGTAAGTCCATATATTGGCATCTGGTATCCTTGTTTGTTTTGGTTCTTTGGAGATTGGTATAAGTCCAGTTGATTGGCATCCGGTATCCACCCCTTTTGTTTTGTTTGCTTTAGGAGATTGGTATAAGTCCATTGATTGGCATCTGATATCCATGCTTGTTTTAGGAGATTGGTGTAAATCCATTGATTGGTATCTGGTATCCACCTTTGTTTGTGAGATTGGTGTAAGTCCATTGATTGGCATCCGGTATCCATTTGTCTTGTTTATTTGTTATTGCTCATTGCCTATTCCAAAGGAATCACTTGAATCATCTCCCATATGATTTCAAGAGGTGAACCTCTAAGAAGTTTTACACTCCCTCTCCCACACCCTTTTTGTTCTAAACCCTTTTCACTTGTTGACTTTTAAAACTTGAAATAAGTATTGTGCGAACATCTTCATGTCTTTTCAAATTAGAAACCTGGACCTTAAGTCCTTGATTTTCAAACTTCACTTTTGATAACACTTCTTTCTGAATTGAATTCTAATCATACTTTGACCATATTTTGTGAATACTCATAATCAATTAACTTCACTCATTCAATTGTTTTGTGGCTTTGTCCATTCTTGATAAGTTTTCATACATTAGCCATAGGTTTGATTTATCCTAGTTGGTTGATGTTAATCTCACCTTTTGTCCTTAGTGATTGAATTGTAAGACTTCCTTGCTTATTATAGGGTTAACCCCTCACTAGCAAGTTGAAGCTTTTCTCACATGGTGGACTTGTTGTTTGTATAAGGTTGAGTTTTCTCCCGTGGATAACGAAAGACCTTAGTGCTTTTGTTTTAAAAATGAACCCACTCATATTTTGGAAATCTTTTAGCCGAACTACGGCGTTTTGATCCTTACCTTTCATGGAAGGTACGTAGACAACGGGTTCATCCGTTCAAACACAAAAATAATAAATTGTACATTCTTTTCTCATCTTCCCAATCATGTTTGCACAATATGTCATAAACAAATAAACTTTTTTATACAACAAGTGTGAAAAGGGCTCCCTAGGAGTACCTAGGACGTTTTGGGTGCCTAACACCTTCCCATTGCGTAATTTACCCCTTACCCAGATTCTCTGATCTTTTCATTAGTTTTCTATGTGTAAAACTTCTTAGGCTTTTGTTCGCTTTTTAGCCATTCCTTTGGATAAATAAAAGTGCGGTGGCGACTCGATTCTTTGTATGCTTTGCTTTTGGTTTAGTCAATAAATCATAAAGTGACGAATACACCGCTACAGAAAAGTGGCGACTCTGCTGGGGACCCTTAGTTCCTTGGTGGTATTGCCTACTTTTCACCCTTGTTGTGTGATATTGTTATTTGTTATGTGACATATTTTTGTACAATTTGGGATAACTGTATTGATTGTAATGCTTGAATTGCTTGATATACAATTGTTGTTTGCTTTGGTGATCTCTGTGAGATGAGTTCTATACCCGAACTCGAGTGCACCTTAGGATAGGAGAATGGCATAGTCTTGCCGACTGGTGTGGAGTATTCCTTAGCCAGTTGACTTGCGAGTCCATTCACTTGGTGGAGGTCATGTTGGATTAATAATGTCACACAAGTTATTTGTGGTTAGGCATTATTCTTTCAATCACGTGCCTTAGAAGCCAAGGACTTTAGTTTACCAAGCCCATCTTGGCCTATTTTAGGACGTAGTGCGGAGGTCGTTCAGATGTCAGATCTGATGCGATTGTTACACGATACTACACTCATAAGAGTCTCTCTTGAGAATATTTTTGGAATACGAGTATTCGTTCCTCCGATAATATCCGAAAGATGGGACGATGATTATGGGAACCTCTGGTAGAACATGTCTGGCAGGTTTAAACCCTAGTACACTCCCTTTGGGTGGTTCTTAACCAAGACTCCATGCTCGTGACTCTCAGCAAACCCGTTATTCATGGTTGAGTCGTTCAGACAACCTTAATATCAATGGAACCTGGGTGTCGATAAGGTGTAAAACCTAAATCCACCAAAACGGATGATTGATATTAAGGATGTTTGAGCCGGTTCATGTATCGTTAATATCAATGGAACTTGGGTGTTGATAAGGTGAAAACCATAATCCACCAAAATGGATGATTGATGTTAAGGATACTATGAGCTTTCCCATGACCTTTGTCTGGTGTGACTTGCTTGATCCTTGAGTGTGATTGTTGCATTCATGCATTCATGCATTCATCTGCATTCATGTCATCAGAAAATGAGAAAATTTTCAAGGAACTTAAAGGGTTTATTTGCAAAATTTTCAGACATGGAAAGACCAAAAAGGCATACAAAGAAGTACAGCTTTAGACAGCCCGATGTGAAAGAGTTAAGGAATCTGACATCTTATGTACTAGATCCCTTGGGTTTCAAAGCTCGGTATGGGAAGCTTCTGCCTCTGTTGACTACTCAGGTTGATGAGGGACTGATGAGTACTTTGGCACAGTTTTATGATCCTCTGTATCATTGCTTCTCTTTCCCGGACTTCCAGTTGTTGCCTACCTTAGAGGAGTATGCTCATCTTATTGGGATCCCGATTCTGGATCAGGTGTCGTTCAGTGGCTTAGAGAGTATTCCGACTGCTCGAGAGATTGCAAACTTGTTGCACATAGATGAAGACTTGATTAAAGCTAATCTGACTACCAAAGGTGGAATTCAGGGTCTTCCTTCTGAGTTCCTCATTGCTCAAGCTACCATTTATGGGAAGGCCATGAGTGAGGATGCCTTTGAGGCTTTATTTGTGCTGCTCATCTATGGGTTGGTGTTGTTCCCCAACATCGACAAATTTGTGGATGCGAACGCCATTAGGATCTTTTCAGTTCTTAATCCCGTTCCGACTCTGTTGGGTGACGCCTATGTCTCTTTGCATCTGAGGAATGCAAAGGGTGAAGGAGTTATTGTGTGTTGTTTGCCTCTGTTATATAAGTGGTTTATTTCTCACTTACCGCAGACGGTTGCTTTCAAGGAGAACAAGGGATGTCTACGATGGTCTTAGAGACTTATGTCCCTCACTAATGATGATATCTCTTGGTATGATCGCGTGTATGATACTGTGCAGATTATTGATTATTGTGGTGAATTCCCTAATGTGCCTCTTCTTGGTACATGTGGAGGGATCAACTACAATCCTATATTAGCACGTCGTCAGCTTGGGTTCCCCCTAAAGGATAAACCTCATAACATTCTGTTAGAAGGTGTATTCTTTCAGGAGGGTAAAGATCCCTAAGGCCTGAAAGCCAGGATGGTCCGCGCTTGGCGCAATATTCATAAGAAGGGTAGAAACGAGTTGGGTCCGAAGAATTGCATTGCTTTAGAGCCGTATACCTCGTGGGTAAGACAGAGAGCTGCTGTATACCTTATGTCGTATGATCATCCGAGACCTACACCTTTGGATATGGCTGGGCCTTCAACCCTCCCCACCCAAGATGTAGAGGAGTTGAGAGAAGAAGACCTTTCACGTGCTTGGATCCGTGAAAGAGAGGAGTTGCTTCAACAGCTTAAGGAGAAGGACGCTTTGATTGAGTTTCTGGAGCATCAGGTGATCGACGATCCGAATGATACTTGGACTTATCTACTTCCTCAATCTTCCAAGTTCTGGAAGAGGAAGTATGATCGACTTGCAAAGGAGAAAGCGGATATAGAAGCAGCCTATGAGAGGGAGATCAAGAAGCTTTGTGCATCTCGTCTTCCAGCTTCCCGAGCTTCTAGGGGTCCATAGGATGTTTATTTTCCTTTTCCCTTGTAAAAAAAAAAATGCTGTACTTCTTTGTTCCAAATATATTTGATGAGATATTTTCCATATGATATTAAATGCTTAAATATTCAAATTTGCAAATAAATACCCTAAAAGGTTCCTTGAAAATAAAACAAAGAATATGCACAAGCATTACATGCATCATTTTGCATAAGCAGGTATCTTGTTCTGTTCTTCTTGTTTGTGACCTAACTCTGTGCTCTTCATTTATTTTGAAGACAAGCTGACTCACCGGTACTATACCAGAGCCAATTCTGCTAGAGTGATGGATCAACTTGAACAAGAGAACAGAGAATTGAAGGAAGAGGTCGCTCGTCTGAGTGCTTTGATGGAGCAGTTTCTGTCTGCTCAAAATCAACCTTCTCCAACTCCTGCAACTCCTCCCCAGAGGACGGTTATATCTGAAGTCGTTGCTCCGACTGTGCCAGCTGCTAGTGCTCAGTTCATGCCTAATGCCATGCCAACCGGGTTTCCTTGGGGTATGCCTCCGGGTTTCATGCCAGATATTCCAGCACCAACTTTTGCTTCTATGCCGGCATCTAGCCCGGTCCTTGTTGCTTCTCCTCCTGTCGTGCATACCATTCCTAGGGTAGACGACACCATCTATCATTCTGAGTCGTCTGAGGGCCCAGATGTCAATGAGAAGATGGAAGCGATGAATGATCAATTCCTTGAGCTGCGTAAGGAATTGAAGACCCTCCGAGGGAAAAATCTGTTTGGCAAGTCTGCTGCTGAACTTTGCCTTGTTCCCGGTGTAAAGATTCCAGTCAAGTTCAAAGTGCCTGACTTTGAAAAATACAAAGGGAACACCTGTCCTCTCACTCACCTGGTCATGTATGCCAGGAAAATGTCTACTCAGACTGATAATGATCAGCTTCTGATTCATTATTTCCAGGATAGTTTGTCCGGTGCGGCTCTTCGCTGGTATATGAGCCTTGATAGTGCAAACATCCGGTCCTTCGATGATCTTGGCGAGGCCTTTGTCAAGCAATATAAATATAATGTTGATATGGCTCCTGACCGTGATCAACTCAGGGCCATGTCTCAGAAGGATAAAGAGACATTTAAGGAGTACGCCCAGAGGTGGCGAGAGTTAGAAGCTCAGATTACTCCTCCGCTGGAAGAGAAAGAAATGACTAAGATATTTCAGAAGACTCTTAGCTCGTTCTATTATGAGCGGATGGTTGCAAGTGCTCCCTCTGATTTTACCGAGATGGTGAACATGGGGATGCGTCTGGAGGAAGGAGTCCGTGAAGGACGGTTGTCAAAAGATGAGAGCTCTTCTAAACGGTATGGGGCGTTTAAGAAGAAAGATGGGGAGGCACATGTTGTGCAGTCCCATGCTAAACCAAGAAGACCCTCTGTTCAGAGGAGGCCAGTACGTCGTACTAGCAATCAGCACCAGGTGGCTCATATAGCACCTGTTTTCAGAGATAATGCTCAGTATCAGCAGCCTAATCAGCATCAACATCAGCAACAACCGCAGTATCAACAGCAACACCGTCCACAGCAACAGGCTTACCAGCCTCGTGGCGGCACTAGCAACCAGGCTAATTTGAACTATGATAGGAAGAAGATCAGCTTCGATCCCATTCCTATGTCATACGCTGAATTGTACCCTTCCTTGTTGGAAAGGAAACTGGTTACTCCCAGAGATCCTCCAGCCGTGCCTGCTAACCCGCAGTGGTGGTATAAGCCAGAACAACACTGTGTTTATCACTTCGGTGCTCCGGGGCATAACATTGAAAACTGCTTTCCGTTGAAGACTAAGGTTCAATACCTTATGCGATGCGGTATTCTGAGCTTCGAGGACTCAGGACCCAATGTTACAAAGAACCCATTGCCCGAGCATGGGAAATCAGTGAACATGGTCCAGGGGTGCCCCGGGAAGTATAAAGTCAAATATGTCAACCATATTCGACAGTCATTGGTCGAGTTGCATCGTTTACTGTGTTAGTACAGTCATATGGAGCATGACCATGACAAGTGCCGCATTTGTTCTGTTAATTGTCTGGGCTGTCGCCAAGTGCGAAGAGAACTTCAAGAATTGTTGGATGAAGGGACTATAGAGATTCTTCAGAACCGCAATATTGATGAAGATGAACCAGAGGTAAATGTTATCTCTCCTGTGTTCAAGCTGCCTGAGCCTGTTGTCATCCGTTATGATGGTAGCAAGCCTAAGGTCTCGCCTTCTTTGATAATCAAGCCAGCAGGCCCTGTGCCTTATTCTTCGGATAAAGTTATCCCTTTCAGGTACAATCCCATTGCTGTGGAAGATGGGAAAGAGGTGTCGTTGCCCTCGACTTCTGTTACCAACATTGCTGACGTGAGCGGGTTGACCCGTAGTGGTCGCGTGTTCTCTGCACCCCCGAAGCCTCATGTTGTTTCTGATTCCGCTGAGCGTCCGGTTGGGACTGCTGTGAATGTTCAGAATCCGGCACTTGCTGTTGCCAAACCCTCCTCCGTACAAAAGACTCCTGCTTCTTCTGTTGGCCCTAGTGGCATTGTGAATGAAGAGTGTGATGAGATGCTAAGGCTCATCAAGAAGAGTGAGTACAACGTTGTAGACCAGCTTCTACAAATGCCATCCAAAATCTCCGTATTATATTTGCTGCTGAATTCAGAACCCCATAGGGAATCTCTGCAGAAAGTTTTGGACTTGGCCTATGTTGATCACGATGTCACCATAGAACAGTTTGATAGTATAGTTGCAAACATCACTGCTTGCAACACTTTGAGTTTCTGTGACGCTGATCTCCCTGAGGAGGGAAGAGACCACAACATGGCTCTACATATTTCTATGAACTGCAAGACTGATGCCATGTCCAACGTGTTGGTGGACACTGGATCATCTTTGAATGTATTGCCATAAACAACGCTTTCGAAGTTGTCATATCAGGGGCCTCCCATGAGACAGAGTGGTGTTGTTGTGAAAGCATTCGATGGGTCGCGTAAGACCGTGATTGGGGAAGTTGATCTCCCGATCAAAATTGGACCAAGTGATTTCCAAGTTACCTTCCAGGTTATGGATATCCACCCATCATATAGCTGTCTCTTAGGTAGACCATGGATTCACGAGGCTGGCGCCGTGACATCCACCCTACACCAGAAGCTGAAATTCATTAAGAACAAGAAACTGGTTGTGGTAGGGGGAGAAAAGGCTCTCCTGGTTAGCCACCTGTCTTCTTTCTCCTATATTGATGCTGAGGATGAAGTTGGAATTCCGTTCCAAGCTTTATCTATTGCTGAGCCAATCGAGAAAAAGTCTCCTTCATTTGCTTCCTATCGTGATGCAAAGCTGGCCATTGAATGTGGTGCAGTTGCTGGTTTGGGGAAGATGATCGAGCTTGAAGATAATAAATCCCGGGCTGGCATTGGCTATTCCTCTGGGGGATTCAACGAGCATGGGTTGTTCAAGAGTGCAGGTTTCATCCATGCTGATCAATCTGAAGAGCTGCTGCTATCTTGGAAGAGGATGCAGAGGACTTGAGCAACTTCATCATACCTGGTGGGGTCTGCCACAATTGGGTCGCTGTAGATGTTCCTACAGTTATCCATAGATCAGAGTAATGATTCACTTTGTTCAAAACCCTTCTCCCATGCCAAAAGGAGAAGTGATGACATTGTTGGCAACATATATACAATGATATTTTCATTCAATTAATGCATTGTTAAACATTTGTTTTTCCTTTTGTTTTCACTTTTTGCTTTTACATGAAATCAGTGATCACAAAAAACCCATAAAAACAAGAATAAAAGCAATCTTTTCATCTGCATAATGGTTTGCTTGTTTAAATTCTAAAGTTTTTCATTAACCAAAATCATTATGCAGGTTGATTCTAAAACCCATTGAACATAATGATCCAACGCCATCTCCCAATTTTGAATTCCCTGTATTCGAGGCAGAGGAAGATGATGTTGAAGAGATTCCTGATGAGATTACCCGTCTCCTTGAGCACGAGAAGAAGATCATTCAGCCGCATCTCGAAGATTTGGAAACAATCAACTTGGGGTCTGAGGATTGTGTTCGTATGGTGAAGATTGGGGCACTTCTTGAAGAGCCTATCAAGAAGGATTTGATCAGTTTGCTATGAGAATATTCCGATACCTTTGCTTGGTCGTATGAAGACATGCCTGGTCTAGATACATATATTGTGCAACATTTCCTACCCTTGAAGCCTGAGTGCGTGCCTGTAAAGCAGAAGCTCAGAAGAACTCATCCTGACATGGCAGTGAAGATCAAAGAGGAAGTTCAGAAGCAAATTGATGCGGGGTTTCTGGTGACTTCTACATATCCTCAATGGGTGGCCAATATTGTGCCTGTGCCTAAGAAGGACGGAAAAGTCCGTATGTGTGTTGATTACAGAGATTTGAATAAAGCTAGTCCAAAAGATGATTTTCCTCTACCACACATTGATATGTTGGTAGACAATACAGCCAAATTCAAAGTCTTTTCGTTTATGGACGGATTTTCCGGATATAATCAAATCAAGATGGCACCCGAAGATATGGAGAAGACAACATTCATCACACCTTGGGGAACATTCTGTTATCGAGTGATGCCCTTCGGTTTGAAGAACGCCGGAGCCACGTATCAACGTGCTATGACTACCTTATTTCATGACATGATGCACAAGAAGATAGAGGTCTATGTTGATGATATGATTTCTAAGTCCTGAACGAAAGTTAAACATGTTGAGCATTTGTTGAAACTTTTTCAGCGTTTGAGGAAGTTTAGACTTTGTCTGAATCCGAACAAATGTACATTTGGAGTCTGTTCTGGCATGTTATTGGGTTTCGTAGTCAGCGAAAGAGGTATTGAGGTTGATCCTATGAAGGTGAAAGCAATACAAGAGATGCCTGCACCCAAAACTAAGAAGAAAGTCCGAGGTTTTCTTGGCCGCTTGAATTACATTTCCAGATTTATATCCCACATGATTGCCACATGTGCGCCAATATTCAAGCTCCTTCAGAAAGATCAGTCTCATGATTAGACCGAGGATTGCCAGAAAGCTTTCGACAGTATCAAAGAGTATCTGTCCGAACCTCCGATCTTGTCTCCGCCTGTGGAAGGAAGACCTCTGATCATGTATTTAACTGTTCTTGAAGACTCGATGGGTTGTGTACTCGGTCAGCAAGATGAATCAGGGAAGAAAGAATCTGCTATAGACTATCTCAGTAAGAAGTTTACTGATTGTGAGTCTCGATACTCTATGCTTGAGAAGACGTGCTGTGCTTTGGCTTGGGCTGCTAAGCGTTTGCGCCAGTACATGATAAATCATACAACTTGGTTGATATCCAGAATGGATCCAATCAAGTATATCTTCGAGAAGCCTGCTTTAACTGGGAGGATTGCTCGTTGGCAGATGTTGTTATCTGAGTATGATATTGAGTATCGAGCTCAGAAAGCTATCAAAGGTAGTATCTTGGCTGACCATCTAGCGCACCAGCCGATTGAAGATCATCAGTCTGTGCAATACGACTTCCCAGATGAGGAGATTCTGTATTTGAAAATGAAAGATTGTGATGAGCCTACACTTGATGAAGGTCCGGAACCTGGTTCCAGATGGACGATGGTGTTTGATGGCGCTGTAAATCAGTATGGAAATGGAATTGGGGCAGTAATCGTTACTCCTCATGGTACTCATATTCCGTTTACAGCAAGGCTAACTTTCAAATGCACGAATAATATGGCTGAGTACGAAGCCTGTATTATGGGACTGGAAGAATGTATTGATTTGAGAATCAAGCATCTTGATGTTTATGGTTATTCGGCCCTGGTTGTCAATCAGATCAAGGGTGAATGGGAGACGAATCAACCTGGTCTCATTCCGTACAGAGATTATGCAAGAAGGATTTCAACGTTCTTTACAGAAGTTGATTTTCATCATATTCCTCGAGAGGATAATCGGATGGCAGATGCCTTTGCTACGCTTGCTTCGATGATTGTTGTGAAGTACTAGAATGAAGTTCCCAATATTGCCGTGATGCGCTTGGATAGACCAGCTCACATATTTGCAGTGGAAGAAGTGAATGATGACAAACCTTGGTATTTTGATATCAAGAATTTCCTCCAGAACCAGGTCTACCCGCCTGGGGCATCTGTGAAAGATAGGAAAACTTTGAGAAGGTTGTCAGGCAGTTTCTACCTCAATGGTGAAGTGCTGTATAAGAGAAATTTTGACATGGTTTTGCTCAGATGCGTGGATAGACACGAAGCAAACCTGTTGATGACTGAGGTCCATGAGGGTTCATTTGGTACTCATTCCAATGGACATGCCATGGCAAGAAAGATGTTGAGAGCAGGCTACTATTGGCTGACAATGGAGTCTGACTGCTGCAAATATGTGAAGAAATGCCACAAGTGTCAGATTTATGCGGATAAGATTCATATTCCTCCGACACTTCTGAATGTGATATCATCACAATGGCCTTTCTCTATGTGGGGAATTGACATGATCGGCATGATCGAGCCGAAGGCGTCCAATGGACACAGGTTTATTCTCGTAGCAATTGATTACTTCACCAAATGGGTTGAGGCCGCATCGTATGCGAATGTGACTAGACAGGTGGTTGTGAAGTTTATCAAGAACCAGCTGATTTGCCGTTATGGTGTGCCAGATAAGATCATTACTGATAATGGATTTAATCTGAATAACAAGATGATGGATGAGTTGTGCGCTGAATTCAAGATTGCACACCATAACTCTTCTCCCTACAGACCAAAGATGAATGGGGCTGTTGAAGCTGCTAATAAGAATATCAAGAATATTATCCAGAAGATGACAGTGACATACAAAGATTGGCACGAGATGCTGCCGTTTGCTTTGCATGGTTATCGTACATCTGTACGCACTTCAACAGGGGCAACCCCTTTCTCTCTTGTTTATGGCATGGAAGCTGTTCTCCCAGTAGAGGTGGAGATCCCATCAATGCGAGTCTTGATGGAAGCCAAATTGACTGATGCTGAATGGATTCAAAGTCGTTATGACCAGTTGAATTTGATTGAAGAGAAGCGATTAACTGCCATGTGTCATGGTCAGTTATATCAGCAGAGAATGAATAAAGCATTCGATAAGAAGGTCAAGCCTCGTGTGTTCCGAGAAGGTGACCTCGTGCTCAAGAAAGTCTTGTCTTTCGCGCCCGATTCCAGGGGCAAGTGGACTCCAAACTACGAAGGTCCATATGTTGTTAAGAGAGCCTTTTCAGGCGGTGCTTTGATGCTTACAACAATGGATGGGGAGGATTTCGCTTGTCCTGTGAATTCAGATGCAGTCAAGAAATACTTTGCCTAAAAAAAAAAGAAGAGTATATGCAAAAGAAAAACAGAATAGCTCGCTAAGTTGAAAACCCGAAAGGGCGGCTTAGGCAAAAATGAGCGTCTCGGTGGAGAACCCGAAAGGGTAATCCAGGCAAAAGTTAGAGACATGGAAAAAGAATATTTCTATCCCGCTAGATTGAGTACCTCACCCTGGGGCAATCTAGGCAAAAATTAGGGATTTGGCAAGTAACTGCATCCTGACAAGACTTTCTGTTTCACAGCCGTCTTTTCGTCAGAGATTCTCGATTCGTCGCCGACTGAAGCTTCGAATACATCGAAATTCAAATTGGTAGAGAAAGGATCATTATGTTGAATGTAGCCCTCTTCCAATATATATCACTGATTTCAAATTTGTACAGATCTATGGAGTCTTTCCATTTGTAGGCTACCATTCCATCAAATAAATTTGAGCTTTTTATCCAATTATTTGCACTCTGATTTGTTTCAATTCAACAAATGTTTTGCATGTTTTAATTGATAAAATGTCATTGTTTTAAACAAATAATTTTTTTTTTTAAATTTGTTATTTTAAACAAAGTGAACATTCACAATGATGAAAGGATACTTAAGAATGTCTCAGTGCTCTCCCAAGGGTGGCATGATTCCCAACAGGTAAGACTTTTGTTCATATTCCTGGCTCGGGTGTATCCTCTTTCTCCAGATTTGCTGTTGGGGTTGTTCCTCAAGCAGAGCTTTTGTTGGGGTTGTTCCCCAAGCAGATGTTGTTGAAGACCCAGTTTTTCTTCTCCAGCAGCAGTCTCTCCCCCAGTATGGATGTTTTCTTTGGAAGAATCAGTGGTTGATGGGTTGATATCCTAGTACTTCATCCATTTTCCTCAGCTTAGTCTGTAGAGTTGTTGTTGTGGCAGTTTCTGCCTATTGAAATCTCTTTTGATCCCCAGTAGGGTCGGTTGGTGATCTAGCATCCAGAGATCTGGTTTGATTTCCTGATTGCTTTTGATCCCCAAGTAGAGCGGCTTGTTGCATAATCTACTTGTGTGACCTGGTCTCCTTCAGTGGGTTGTTCCCCAACGGAGTTATTTGGAGTTGCTTTCTTAGCAGTTCTCATTTGTGCAGTGAACTTTTGTTTCTCAGTTGATAGTGAGGACTCCCCTGTAGATATCTCGGGATTTCTCCTTTTCCCAAACAGACTTGGTCTTTGTGGCAGTTTTTGCCTGTTGTAGACTTCTGTCCCCCTGGTTGGGTTGTTTGTTGATCCGTCACCCAGAGATTTTGTGACTTCCTGATATCTCTGATCTTTTGCCTCCCCGCAGATCTTGGCTTTTTAGCATAGGGATCTCCAGCAGATTGGCTTTCCAGTTGGTTTTTCCCCTGGAAGTATAGTACCGGGCGTTTGATTCCTGGACCTGTTTGTGTTAGAAATGTCTGTTTTGTCAGCATTCATCAAACATAAGCACGCATATTCATGCATATTCATAAACATTCAGATATTCATGTTGCATTGTTTGCCATATATCCTTTGTTTGTTGTTCTCTGCTATTGGCGATATAGATCTCTTCACTGGATCTTCCCAAGCAGATGTCGGGTGTTTAAATCTCTCCATATAGAGTCAGTCCCATAAGCAGAAAGTGTCTGTCTTTCCTTCTGCAGTTCCCCACTGAGAAATATCCTCGTGGATGACGGTTTCTTCCGTTTCCCCCCAACACATATATTGGGATGGATGTTCCTATGGAGTTATATCCTCTTTAGGACGTGTCTTGCTTCAGTTTGCCTTTCGGTTCGACCCTGAATTGGCTATTTGTCAACTGTTTTTGTAATTCCCTGTGGAATAAATGAATGAATTGCCCAATAACCGGCAATAATTCTTTTTACCCCCAGCGGAGTTGTGGCCTCTACCCTTATATCGGTAGTTGTAGGTCCTATGTTTCTTGCCGTCTTGGCGGAATTTGTGGTTATATACCTTTTATTCCTCGGCAAGAGTGGGTGGTTTGTAATAAACCCTATTTTTGTTTCCCGAGCGGTTTTGTGATTTATTTCATTCCCCATGTGGAGTTGTTGGTTTTCTACCCAGTATTCGGTAGATGTAAACCCTACTTGTTTATTCTCATCAGAGTTGATGGCCACTACCCCGTATTCGGTAGTTATAAGTCCTATCTCTATTCCCCTAACAGAGGTAACCTTTGTGGTTCGTTCTGGTTGATGGTGGATTTTGTGCTGTTGTGGTTTTATCCTCAACGGAGTCTGTGCTTTCGTGTGGATGATTGCCGTATGCCAGCAATCCTATCCTCAGCCAGAGTTTGGTCTTCTACCCCGTATTCGGTAGATGTAAACCCTAATTTCTCCCCTTTGCAGAGTTAACTTTGTTGTTCATCCTAACCGATGATGGTTACTCTTTGTGGTTATCTTCATTCAATGTTCGATGTTGATATTCCTCCTTGCTCCTGGATAATTGTCGTATGCTAGCAATTGTATCCCCAGCAAGTCCTTGTGGGTAATTGTTGTTTATACAATTCATCCCCAGCAGGTCTCCTTTCATTTACCCTTTTGTTGGTAATGTTGTTGCTCCCTTTGATTGGTCATCTTTATATACCTAGTTTTGGTATCCCGATGCCTTTCTTTTCGGTCGATTTATCCTTTGTTAACCCAGTAACCGGTTGTGGATAATCTTCCATGCGAGTATGTTATCCACGTTCTGACGGTAATGGATAATATATCTCATGCACTCTTCAGTCGAAGCCTGTTGTGTTTCTCAGTCAAGTAAGATTCGTTATTCCTTTGTGGAATCGAATATTCTTTGTTTCTTGGATAATTGTCGGATGCTTGCAATTTGTCCCCTGTGAGTTGTCTTTCGTTTACCCGTATGCTTGGTATCGATTGTCTCTCTTTTTGGTTAGTCACCTATTATATACCCACTAACCGGTATCTCTGGTGTCTTTTCCTTTCGAGTATATTATTCACGTTCTGACGGTAATGAATAATATGTCTCATGCGCTCTTTGGTTGGAGTCCTTTGATGATTTTCCCCAGTAGAGTAAGATTCGTATTCTTTATAGAAGCGAATATCCATCCTTTTGGATGATGAGTGTTTTGGCAGTAAAAACCAATCCACGTTTTCGGTAGGTCACCTATTATATACCCAGTAACAGGTATCCCTGGTGTTTCCTTCCATGCGAGTGTATTATCTACGTTCTGACGGTAATAGATAATATATCTCATGCGAGTATTCTATCCACGTTCTGACGGTAATGGATATTATATCTCATGCGCTCTTTGGGTTTGTGTCCCCAATTGAGTAAGATTCGTCTTCCCGTTGTGAATTCGAATGTCCATCCTATAAGTCGATTTGCTTTTTCAAGCCCTCCTTTTGGATGATGAGTGTTTTGGCATATATACCAATTCACGTTTTGGTCGGTCACCTATTATATACCCAGTAACCGGTATCCTTGGTGTTCCTTCCTTTCTGCTCCCTATTATGACCTTGGTCCCCTGTGGAGTCAGATTTTCCTGAGTTGATGTACCTTTTTCAGGTCTCTCTCAGATGTTTGGTTGATTGATATCTCCCACCTTTATACCGGTCTTAGATATTCATTCTTCCTGAGTTTGTTACCCTTATACCGGTAACACCTCATCTTGTTGCTGTTCCCCAGGAGAGTCTCTTTGTTAGACATTCCCCGGTGGAGTTCCTGTTGTGATTTTTACCCTCTTGCTGTATTGGCGTTTTCCCCAATATGTGCATTTTTCCCCCGGCAGGGAGGTTCTTTGTGAATCTTTCCTGGTCTGAGTCCGGATTTTTTTATCCGAAGTATCCTTTGTGGATAGTTTGAGTCAGCTTGAGTCTTTCCATTGGTTGTGTCCCCTTTGGAATTTTCTTCTTTTCCCCAGTGTGAGTCCCTTACATCCTAGTAAAGTCTCCAGTCAGTTCTTGTTTCCCCTAATTTAGAGTCGTGTCCTGCTCACGCATTCTTTTTCTTTCTATCCCCAATAAGAGTCCCCGTGACAGTCTTGTTAGAGTCTCTGTTCCTAGTGAGTGTATCACTCCAATGGATTGTCTTTTCTTCTGTGTGAACCATATCCCCACGGAGGTTGGTCTTTTTGCATGCATACATCTGCATCATGAGGTCTCTTAGGGACCAAAATTTGTCTCATTACTGTTATTTAAGCCCATTCTACCGCGTCGAAATGAAGATTTCTAAACTTCACTTCTCCGGCTAGAATGACCTTAAATAGGGGCATCTGTAAGACCCCAATTTTGTCCCTAAGATCCCTCATGGCATCATATCATATCATATCATTGTCTCAAGGATCTTTGTGCACCTTGCCTTCTTCCCTGTTGGTGGGTTGTCTTTTGAGAGTGGTTCTTGATCACCAAGCATGTTTGGCATATGTATATCATTGCTTCTCATTTTTTTACTAACCAAAAGTACAAAAATATGTCATCTAACACTTGTCTTGCAGATGAAGCAATCTTAGGTCAAACTAGTCAAAGGCATTCATTGAGCAATAGATGGTGGCCATTCTTGAGAATTTGGGCACCATTGATCATTCACAACAGTTCATATGAGCTAGGATATCATTTTGAATCAAGATCCCAAGTGGTAGAGGCTTGAATTTCATCTGAGTATAGCCAGGTCAACTGAAACCCTGGAAAAGTCAACATAAGTCAACTGTGCATTCAATCATGGATTTGATGGTGGGAGATGGTTAGAGAGGCCTCATTCATGTCCATACAAGTCTCATTTAACATTTCAAACATCAACAATGAAGAATTTGAGGTCAGATGAAAACTTGCCAAAAATAGTAAGTGACCTGTAATTTGAAATTGCCAAAAATGGAAAGGTTTTCATCTCAATATTACATCATCAAGAAAGCTTCAAATGAAATTTTGTCCAACATTAAAGTTGAAGATCTTTCTCTCCCATTTCCAAAAAGTCCAAGAACATGAATTTCTCATGTGTGGTTGAAGAGATATGGATCAATCATGGTCAAGTGGACATGGAACTTCAAAAGTGCATAACTTTCAAACCAATGCTCCAAATCATGTGGCTCTTTTTGCTAAATTCTTGTCATGACCTATAATTTCACAATCTTGCATAACATTGCATCAATTCCCATTTCATGAACATTTGCAAAATCTTGATTTTTTTGGAGGGAAATTTTACAATTTAAATTTGGTAATTCATTTGAATATTTTACAATTGCCAATGATTTTAAAATGTCATTTTAAGTGAAATTAACATAAAATCGTGCACTGTTCATGCACCATGCTCATGCATAAGGGTGAATTGCAAATTTGTCCAAACACCTCAAACTTTGCTAATTTCAATTACCATTTGTTAATCTTAATTAAGCATGACTAATTAGGAGTATATAACCTCAAACCCTAACAGAAAATGGAGAACACAATTCACAAATTTCAGATCTGAAAATTTTTCTCTCAAACATTCTCTTAATTTTTCTCACAATTCTTCAAAGCAACTTGCATTTTCTTTGCCAAATTCATCATGTAGGATCATCATAGAGCAAGCTGCAAGCAAGATTCACATGAATTCGAGGAATTTGGAAGCATACATGAAGCTTGAACAACAATGGTGAAATCCTAATTTTGTGGATTCAAAGCCAATTGGACATCAAGACTCCTTCCATTCACTCATACAAGCACTCTAGAACATGATTGAAGCATAGCCAGGCCAGGAACTCGTGGATTTGAAAGCTTCTCTCCAAGAGGTCAAGAATTCGACTCTCTCTTTTCTCAATTTCATTATGTGATTCTTGTAGATCTCGTTTGTGTGAGCATGCTGAGCTAAAAATCATTAAAAACCATGTCGTATTCATGTAGTTTCGAAGATTTGAAGTTTTGATGTGAAATTTTGTTTTGTTCGATCCATGAGATTTATGTTGCTACATGCTTGATGATTACTTGATTCATGATCCTTGATGTAAGATCTACATGTACACATGCTTGCTTTTCAATTATGGGAGATTTGTTCATCCATGTTCATGTTGCTTGCTGGTTTTCTGGAAATGCGAAGAAGATGAAATGCAGGTGTTTTGGCCACGGTTTTCATGTTGTTTTTGACCACGCTTTTCCGTTCCCAATAGTTTTGCTAGAACCGTTGCCAAATCTTAGGGTTCACGTGTTATTGGTTGCATGGGAGCGCCATGCTTCATTCTGATTGGCTGGGCGTTTCACTTAAATGAAACGCCGCGTTTCAGCCAGGCGCCAACTCCCCATTCGAATTTAATTAAATATTTTCCTATTATTTCATTTAATCATTTCAATGTTTATTTCATTTTTTTTGCAATCTTTGAAAAATCATAATAAATCAAAAAATGATCCAAATGACATGGGGATTTTTGCTATGGTTTTCTATTTTTCTCTAGTTTTTTATCAGCATGATGATCAAAGTTGTGCCTGGCCTGGATTTATTTTTGTCTATGGTTTTTGTGTATGTGTGAATTTTGAACATTGCTTGCCTTTTCCTTTGTGAAATAGTGTGTGTTAATCCAATGCTTCTGGAAATTTTCATGATGAAACTAGATTCATTCCTTGACAGTTTGGTGTTGAGTTTGCATTTTTATCATTTGTGGTTTCTGGTTTGTGAATTTTCTAAGTAGGTGTGACAATTTGTGTCACACCTTTGCATGTTCATCTTGTGCTATGTGTTTACCCTATCAAATGATGCTCAATTGTTCTGATTTTTTGCACGCTGATCATATGAGATGTCTTGAATATGTATGATTTTTTCCAGATTTTTGTGAATCATTTCTGATTTAATTGAGATTTATCTATCTGGTTGATCACATGTGGACTTTAAAATTGTCTTGAACTTAGAATGATCATGAAATGCATTTGGTAAATGATATTGATGTGAGACTTTTTGCTATGTGTCAATAATTGTCTGAAGTTTCATCATGTCAAATTTGAGCTTCTGTTTTAAATTTTTTCTCCATCTTTGACCCTAGGCTTTGACCTAGTGGTTGGTTGCTCATGTTTGAAGTTTTGTTTCAGGTTACACATACAAGTTACACAATTGATGATGCCTCATCTTGAGAGCATTTGATATTTGCTTTTGATTACTAATGTGTGTTTTGTAGGTTGATGTTGACTCTCTTGAGTTTGACTTGTGGCTTACACATTGTGTATACTTGGTTATCTTTTGCATTAACTATTGGTTGTTTGTCTGTATAGTTGTACTGATTTGTTTGGTGTTTCCACAGGTACATTAGTTGCTTAAGTTCATTCTGAACTTGCTTTTGCTTGGTTGCTTAACCAATTAGGTATAATTTCTCTTCTTCATGTAGTCTGGAAGACCTACTGTTACTTGGTAGGCACCTGTCTGAAGTCCTCCTTAAGAGGCAATGCTTTTGTTTGTTTACTTTTTGTCCCAAGCAGGAAAAGTCCTTTGATAAGGAAATTGGCAGATAAAAGAGATGTGTTATCTATCTCCTGCTATTCAGTGTGTCATCCCTTTACTCACATTACATGTTGATGCATTGTGGATATTAACCCAAGATCTATAGAGTCATTCATTTGTGGAGAGAGTTCCAACTTTCTGAACTCCCACACCTTCTATCATTCAAAGCTCTCCCTGACCAGGGATAAGAGCTATGAGGCACACCCCTCATCTCCTTTTCATATGCTTCACCTTAACTCTCAATGTTAAGGTTAAGAGCACAACTTACCCCATTCCAGTTGACTTTAAAGTCTAACCTTGATTGAGCCTAATTGCTTGTGTATAGTGTGTGCTATTTGACTTGCTTGCTTGATTGATTGATTCATCTGTACATGTTTGCTTATGTGTGCCTCTGTGCATTTATCATCATTAATTGTTCATTATTGCATGATCATTGTTCATATCTTTGTGACATCTTTTGCTTGTCCATTGAGGAATCAATTGTAAGTCCATGTGTTGGCCATTGTTCCTATGATTTGGAAGGGATTGAGTGTAAGACCATTGATTGGCAACTTGTATCCTCTTTGCTTATTGCTTTTGTTTGTTTGTGTATGTGAGGATTCAATTGTAAGTCCATGTTGTTGGCATTTGTATTCCTATGATCATCCTGTGGAGATTGGAATAAGTCCAGATAGATTGGCATCTGATATCCATGTTTTGATTTGCCTTTGGAGATTGGAGTAAGTCCATATATTGGCATCTGGTATCCTTGTTTGTTTTGGTTCTTTGGAGATTGGTATAAGTCCAGTTGATTGGCATTCGGTATCCACCCCTTTTGTTTTGTTTGCTTTAGGAGATTGGTATAAGTCCATTGATTGGCATCTGATATCCATGCTTGTTTTAGGAGATTGGTGTAAATCCATTGATTGGTATCTGGTATCCACCTTTGTTTGTGAGATTGGTGTAAGTCCATTGATTGGCATCCGGTATCCATTTGTCTTGTTTATTTGTTATTGCTCATTGCCTATTCCAAAGGAATCACTTGAATCATCTCCCATATGATTTCAAGAGGTGAACCTCTAAGAAGTTTTACACTCCCTCTCCCACACCCTTTTTGTTCTAAACCCTTTTCACTTGTTGACTTTTAAAACTTGAAATAAGTATTGTGCGAACATCTTCATGTCTTTTCAAATTAGAAACCTGGACCTTAAGTCCTTGATTTTCAAACTTCACTTTTGATAACACTTCTTTCTGAATTGAATTCTAATCATACTTTGACCATATTTTGTGAATACTCATAATCAATTAACTTCACTCATTCAATTGTTTTGTGGCTTTGTCCATTCTTGATAAGTTTTCATACATTAGCCATAGGTTTGATTTATCCTAGTTGGTTGATGTTAATCTCACCTTTTGTCCTTAGTGATTGAATTGTAAGACTTCCTTGCTTATTATAGGGTTAACCCCTCACTAGCAAGTTGAAGCTTTTCTCACATGGTGGACTTGTTGTTTGTATAAGGTTGAGTTTTCTCCCGTGGATAACGAAAGACCTTAGTGCTTTTGTTTTAAAAATGAACCCACTCATATTTTGGAAATCTTTTAGCCGAACTACGGCGTTTTGATCCTTACCTTTCATGGAAGGTACGTAGACAACGGGTTCATCCGTTCAAACACAAAAATAATAAATTGTACATTCTTTTCTCATCTTCCCAATCATGTTTGCACAATATGTCATAAACAAATAAACTTTTTTATACAACAAGTGTGAAAAGGGCTCCCTAGGAGTACCTAGGACGTTTTGGGTGCCTAACACCTTCCCATTGCGTAATTTACCCCTTACCCAGATTCTCTGATCTTTTCATTAGTTTTCTATGTGTAAAACTTCTTAGGCTTTTGTTCGCTTTTTAGCCATTCCTTTGGATAAATAAAAGTGCGGTGGCGACTCGATTCTTTGTATGCTTTGCTTTTGGTTTAGTCAATAAATCATAAAGTGACGAATACGCCGCTACACCATCCCTGCAGCGCATTGACTTAAGTCCATGGTGGAAAGCGCGCTTGTGGCCACTTGATCTGCCACCTCAATTAATGAGGGAGATCAAGTGGTCCACGATTTTTTGTATTTTTAAATTTTTATTTTATTCCTTCGATTTTCATTAATTGATATTAATTTTAATATTGATCCAAAAAAAATAAGAGTATCACCAAAATATTTTAAATAAAATCCTCTTTCATATTTTGAATTAAAATTATTTTTTGGATCATTATTAATATCTTTCATGATTTAATTGATTTTGTGACTATTTTTAGTTGTTTAAAAATACTTTTAAGTTGAATAAATGCCAAATAATTATGTTGAGCCATTTTGTTTGACTTTGTAAATTTGACTTGTGTTGTTGGGCCTTGGTCAAGGTTGATTTCACTTTGTTAGGTTAAGATCATTGGATTTAGGGGATTGATGGAATGTACATTCCATATCCCAAAATGAATGAATGATCTTAATTTGGTAAAAGTCCTCCTTTGTCCAATTTGAGTTTTGATTCATTCCCCTCCATCTTCATCTCATTCCCCTTCTTTATGCATTCATATCATGGACCTATCATATCTCAATATCCTAAGGCTATTTGATTGCAAAATCAACATAAGTATGAATTGTAAGGGCAAAGTGTCAGACAACATACGATCGCAAGTTTCGATGATGACAAATGACCACCATGCATGTCTACAAACAAATGCAACACATCACCGATCATATCCTTTCCTATGCTTATCTAAATCTGTTATAATTCTTAGAAACACATATGGACAAAGTGTGATCATGACGAAATGCATGAAAATCACAAAATACGATTTTTTGCAGGTTTGCAGGCTTTGAGTCGACCGCAAGGGTCAACGCATAAGCCTCGGGTCAGCGCATGATGCTTTGAGTCAACCACAGGTCAGCTCATGGAAGCTATGAGTCGACCGCAAGGGTCAGCACATGAGCCACGGGTCAGCGCATGATGGCTTTGAGTCGACCACAGGTCGGCGCATGGCATAGTGCAGTTGGCCACGGGTCAGCGCATGAAACCTTTGAGTCGACCATAGGGGTCAGCGCATTCCCCACGGGTCAGCGCACGCCGACCTATGGTCGACCGCTCGGGCGTAAAATCAGTTTTCTGAGTATTTTCTACTGTTTGAAAAGCTGTTATTTTTGGTTGGTAAGCTGTTACTATAAATAGAAGTCAAAACACTTTTATTAACTAACATTTGCTAATTTGAGTTCAAGTGTTCAAGGAAACAAGAAAGAGTGAAAAAGGTGTCCAAGACTCATCATCTTCATCTTCAACATTTCACAACACATCATCTGCAAACAATTACTTTTGATGTGGTTCGTGATCGATTAAAGGTGATAAGGTTCGAAGTTGTGATCGAAGAATCCAGTTCGGGTTGAAGCTTGTGGCAGGTTCTTTCTTGAATAAAACCGTTAGGGTTTTGTCCTCCAATACGGGTTTGTGTTTGGGGGTTTTTGCACGAATCACTTCATCAATATTCAGCCGAGCGAAGGTGATTGAGAAGAGGAAGTCTTCATCAGTCTAGTAGCGGATTCGGTGACATTGAAGTGAAGGATTCGGGTTCGACTCGTTGTGTTTGAGATCAGCCGGGCCGAGGGTTTGAAGAACGGAAGATTCTTCAACAAAGGGGCTGGAATCGGAGGTCTAGCATCAACGATCGAATGTCTTGATTCATCTTGAATCAAGGAGCAAGGATAGGAAGCATCATTCAACACATTGGAAGTTCTGTTGTTTACATGCTTTGCAATCCTTGTATAAACGATTAAATTTCACAGGTGATATCTAATTAATCATCTCAATTCTATTTTTAGAATTGAGGGCAGACGTACCCCGAAGCGAGGACGGCGGGGGAACTGCCTCATCAAATCTCTGTCTTCTTTAATTTTCTGCATAAGTGCTTTTCAGCTTAAAAATTAAGTGATTTTAGTTAAGCATTTTTACCAAACGTTGATATAAGTTGAGTAAGAAACTAAAACTGCTGTTTGAATACAAAGTACAATAGTTTATTGTACTAGATAAAATTGAATTACTTACTCAACTCAAATATCTCTTGGAGTGTATGCACACCAAGTGTTTGTGAATTTGCATAAGCCAAAGTTGTCTTAAGTTTACATCCAGTTTAATTTGGTATTTTGGATCATTGGAACTAGGCTTGCTAGTTAGTGAAATACATCAATTGAGTGTGCAAATAGTGTAGTAATTTGGATTTCTTTTTATCTCTAATCCATTAGCTTAAACGCATATCCGGTTTTCCAATAACGGTTTGTTTTAGACTAAAATTTTCCTCGGCAGCTTCCGCACTTAAAACTAATTTTCAAAACCAATTTTCTTTCAAATTGGTAGCGCCGACTCAAGTTTTTAATTGGGATCTATTCAACCCCCCCTTCTAGATCCGTGCCATAGTCTAACAAGTGGTATCAGGAGCTCCGGTTCACTCCGTGCTTCAAAATACAACGTTGATAGAAAATGGCTAACAAACCTAAAGGGGCTTACAATAGAGCTCCCGTTTTCAATGGTGAAAATTATAGTTATTGGAAAGACTGTATGCGGGTGCACATAAATTCCATAGATAGAAAAATATGGAATGTTATTCTCAATGGTCCAATTCAAATAACCATGACCAATGAGAACAACGAAGTGGTGCCTAAGCCCGAAGCACAATGGACCGATGATGATGAAAAGAAATACAATTATGATTGGAAAGCCAAAAATATCCTAATCTCCTCATTAGGCGTAGATGAATACTATCGTGTATCCCATTGTCCTACTGCTAAGGCTATGTGGGATTCACTACAAATTGCCCATGAGGGGACGAATGATGTTAAATTGGCTAGAATCAATACACTAACACAAGAGTTTGATCTCTTCTTCATGGAGCAAGGGGAAACCATTGCTGACATGCAAAAGAGATTCACTCATCTCATCAATCGATTACATTCACTTGGTAGGCCTGTTTCCAATGATATTGCTACTAATAAGATCTTAAGATGTCTTAACAGGGAATGGCAGCCGAAAGTGACCGCCATCAAAGAGGCAAATGATCTTACCACATTGGACTTGACAACATTGTTCGGTAAACTACAAGAGCACGAACAAGTTCTCTTAAGCCTGGAACAACACGAAAAGAAAGATAAGAAAGACAAAGCAAAGGTGAGTGAAAAGAAATCAATAGCTCTAAAGACTTCCTCCTCAAAGTCTCAAGCAATAGAGCAAAGTGATTATTCATCGAGTGACGAAGAAGAAGAGGACAAGAGTGAAGATATGGGGCTGATCGTCAAACGCTACAACCGTTACGTGAGAAAGAACGGCATCCAACATTCCGAGAAGAACTTGGTAAACTTCCGGAAGCAATCTAGGTTCTCCAAAAATGATGACTCAAAAGGAAAAACAACTAGAGGGTCGTGCTATAAGTGTGGAAAGCCGGGCCACTACAAACCGGACTGTCCGATGAACAAAAAGACAAAAGAAAAAGATTCATATAAATCACACAAGAAACCATCAAAGCCAAGGAGAGCATACATAGCTTGGGAAAGCGATAGCGACTCCTCCGATGATGAAAGTTCTAGTGATGAAGATGAAAATGCAAATCTATGTCTTTCTGCTCATCAAAAGAACAAAAAGAAACAGGTACGACATGCTAAATATGAAAAATCCTCTAGTATGTCTCATCATGAATTGCAAACTGCTTTTGATACTTTACACTATGAAGCAAAATAAGCCTTTAAAAGGCTTGCCTCAAATAAGAATTTTTTTTTTCATTTAGAACATAAAATTCAAGAATCCGAACGGAAACTTGAGGCACTTAAAGCTTCTATAGTGGAAAGCACAAAAACAAGTTATGAGGACCTTAAAAGTAGAATATGAACTTTGGGTGTGATACTTGTTACATTTGGCAAGGTGAAGTAAGAAACCTAAAAGCCAAACTTGACAAGGCTCTTGAGCCCAAGATTACTTTTGCTATCGACAAATCTAATTTTCGAAAAAGTATGGTTAATCCATATCAAAAATATAAATATGTTATAAAAGATGAAGATAGCAAAAGCAATCCAAATGTAACTTTCTCTTGTCTCTATTGTTGCAAGAAAGGCCATTCCATTGCTAAATGTAGATTTAGGAGGTTTTTAGTTCCTAAAGGCATTTATCAATGGATGCCCAAATGCAACCATTTCGTTCCTCACCACTCAGGACCCAATAAGCAATTGGGTACCTTCTCTTGTTAATCATCTTGTCACAGGTACAATGCCTCGAGACTACCGAGAGAAGATGGGTTCTCGACAGTGGATGCTCAAGGCACATGTCAGGTGACATATCTCTCTTCATTGACTTTGTGGCTAAGAAGAAGGGATATGTAACTTATGGTGACAACAACCGTGGAGCAATACTTGGTAAAGGTAGTGTAGGTAATCCCTCCTCTACTACTATTTCTGATGTTTTGCTTGTCGAAGGTCTTAAACACAATCTACTTAGCATCAGTCAATTATGTGACAAAGGATACAATGTATCGTTTTCAAAAGATTGTTGCAAAATTGTACATAATGATGATAAGAAGAGCATGTTTAATGGTCTTCGTGTGAACAATGTCTATATGCTTGACTTAAATGAAGTATCGTTAACAAGTGACAAATGCCTTGTAACAACGAGTGAAGATTCATGGTTATGGTATAGGCGTTTAGCACATGTTAACTTTGACTTACTCAACAAAGTAGTCTCAAAAGATCTAGTCTTAGGTCTCCCCAAAATTAAGTTGACCAAGGATCACCTTTGTGATGCTTGTCAAAAAGGGAAGCAAACGAGGATCTCTTTTAAATCCAAAAATATCATTTCAACAACGAGACCTCTCGAGCTTCTCCATATGGATTTATTTGGGCCATCTAGGATTAAAAGTCTAGGAGGAAACTATTACGGTTTCGTAATAGCGGACGACTTTTCTCGATTTTGTTGGACTATTTTCTTAGTAAGTAAGAGCGACACATTCGCCGCCTTTGAACGATTTGCTAAGCTTTCCCAAAATAAACTAAATACAAACATTGTTGCAATTAGAAGTGATCATGGAGGTGAGTTTGAAAATCACTTATTTGAAGAATATTGCGGTAACCATGGTATTGATCATAACTTCTCCGCTCCACGTACTCCTCAACAAAATGGGGTTGTGGAGCGTAAAAATCGAATTTTGGAAGAATTGGGAAGAACAATGATCAATGAAAGTGGCTTACCGAAATACTTTTGGGCTGACGCCATTAGTACGGCTTGTTACGTTCTGAATAGGGTGCTCATTCGCCCCATTCTAAACAAAACACCGTATGAACTTTTAAAAGGGCGAAAGCCAAATGTTTCTCACTTACATGTCTTTGGTTGCAAATGTTTTGTATTGAACAATGGAAAGGAAAACTTAGGGAAATTCGATTCCAAGGCCGACGAAGGTATCTTCCTCGGATACTCTCAATCTAGCAAAGCATATAGAATATACAACAAACGATTACTTGCTGTAGAAGAGTCTGTACATGTTACTTTTGATGAATCCAATCCGAGAAACGTCGGAAAGGGTAGTGTTTTTCATGGTGCAGGTACATCTACTGAAGACATACTCAAAGGTTGCGAGCCGGGGATTGATCAACCTGACTTAGTCAAAATTGAGGAGGACAAAGATGTACAACATGAGGAAACCGAGGTAGTTCATCCGCCTTCAAACGATGATCTCCCTCAAGCTTGGAAGTCTTCCAAAGACCATCCAATCGACAACATTCTCGGAGATATCTCAAAGGGTGTAACAACTCGATCTAAGCTAAGTAATTTCTGTTATCACTTCGCTTTCGTTTTGCAGATGGAACCTAAAAACCCTAAAGAAGCCCTACTCGATGAACACTGGTTTTTATCAATGCAGGAGGAACTTAATCAGTTCACCAGAAATGAGGTTTGGGACCTTGTCCCTCCTCCGCGAGATCATCGAGTAATCGGCACCCGATGGGTGTTTAGGAACAAGCTGGACGAAAACGGGGTAATAACCCGTAATAAGGCGCGTTTAGTCGCGCAAGGGTATAACCAAGAGGAAGGCATCGACTATGAGGAAACTTATGCGCCGGTTGCCCGACTCGAGGCTATACGCCTTCTCCTTGCTTTCGCTTGTGCGAAAGACTTTAAGCTATTCCAAATGGATGTCAAGAGTGCGTTCCTTAACGGTCATATAAATGAAGAGGTTTATGTCGCACAACCTCCGGGTTTCGAATCCCATGAGTATCCTGATCATGTTTATAAACTAAAAAGAGCTTTGTATGGCCTCAAACAAGCTCCTAGAGCTTGGTATGAGAGACTAAGCAAATTCTTACTCGATCAAAAATACTCAAGAGGAAAGGTTGACACAACCCTCTTCATTAAACGTCAAGGAAAGCACTTGATATTAGTGCAAATTTATGTAGATGATATCATATTTGGATCGACTAACATGAATCTTGTGAGAGAGTTTTCTGACCTTATGCAGGGCGAATTTGAGATGAGTATGATGGGGGAGCTCACATACTTTCTCGGTCTGCAAATCAAACAGCTCAAAGAAGGAACTTACGTGAGCCAGACAAAGTACTGTTTGGACCTTATCAAGAGATTTGACATGGTAAATGCTAAGGCCATAGACACCCCCATGCCTACGTGTACAAACTTGAACAAAGATGAAGACGGTAAGGAAGTAGATGTAAAACGGTATAGAGGTATGATTGGTTCACTCCTTTATCTTACTGCTTCTCGTCCCGATATTATGTTTAGTGTATGCATGTGCGCAAGATATCAATCATGTCCCAAGGAATCCCATTTAAAAGCCGTCAAACGAATACTTCGATACCTATCCGGTACTCCGAAGTATGGACTATGGTATTCCAAAGGTAATGATTGTTCATTGGTAGGTTTTTCCGATTCCGACTTTGCCGGTTGCAAATCGGATAGGAAGAGCACCAGTGGCACTTGTCACTTATTTTCAAACTCTTTGGTCAGTTGGCATAGCAAGAAACAGGTTTCTGTTGCGTTGTCAACCGCCGAAGCGGAATACGTTGCCGCCGGTAGTTGTTGTGCCCAAATCCTATGGATTAAGCAACAACTATTGGATTTTAACCTCAAACTTGAACGGATTCCCATTTTTTGTGACAATACAAGTGCCATTAACCTAACCAAGAATCCTGTGCTACATTCTCGCACCAAACATATCGAAATACGACACCACTTTCATCGGGATCATGTAGAGAAAGGTGACATTGTGTTTGAACATGTCAATACTGAAAATCAACTAGCGGACATTTTCACAAAGCCGCTAGCCACTGAACCTTTCTTTCATATCCGCCGAGAACTTGGCATTCTCGATATTTCGGAACGGGCACTATAATCTGCTGTTTTACCTTATTCCATATAAGACTTCAACCTTGTACTTCTAACAAATCAATGTCGTTGCAAGCACAAGTTTACCGTTCACCAAGTCACTCCGGCATCGAGGTGATACTGTTCCTCTCTTTCTCTCTCTGCAAAGTCTCATGGTTAAAATAGTTACACCTCATAATGATAGTGTGTATATGTGCATGATGTATCTCTTTGGATGTTTATTGTCGTATGGCATTCTAACTATGCATCAAACTTGTCAACGTATGTGCAGAAAAATGTAAAACTGAAATCTTTGCTTGTTGTTTGATTGTATTCATTTCTCTGTTATGCTTGTTTGTGCACAATCTATTTTAATGATTATTGTTCTTTTAATTAATGATTATCACTCAGTAATGATATTGGTGTGATATTATTATCTGTTTGTGTTATTTCCTGTGAAATTTTTATGTTATGTTGAATAATTGTTCCTTGTCTCTTTTTGATGTTGTCAAAGGGGGAGAAGAGTACAAGCAGCCAAAATGTTCACCACAATTAACAGTCGGTTTTGCAGTCGGTTTTGCAGATAGCGTTAGATTACAAAAGAAAGGGGGAGTGTGCACAATGTGTGTAAATACTGCATGTTGTTTGTCTCTTTGGCTGTGCACAGGTTATCATCATCAAAAAGGGGGAGTATGTAAGGGCAAAGTGTCAAACAACATACGATCGCAAGTTTCGATGATGACAAATGACCACCATGCATGTCTACAAACAAATGCAACACATCACCGATCATATCCTTTCCTCTGCTTATCTAAATCTGTTATAATTCTTAGAAACACATATGGACAAAGTGTGATCATGACGAAATGCATGAAAATCTCAAAATACGATTTTTTGCAGGTTTGCAGGCTTTGAGTCGACCGCAAGGGTCAGCGCATAAGCCTCGGGTCAGCGCATGATGCTTTGAGTCAACCACAGGTCAGCTCATGGAAGCTATGAGTCGACCGCAAGGGTCAGCGCATGAGCCACGGGTCAGCGCATGATAGCTTTGAGTCGACCACAGGTCGGCGCATGGCATAGTGCAGTTGGCCACGGGTCAGCGCATGAAACCTTTGAGTCGACCATAGGGGTCAGCGCATTCCCCACGGGTCAGCGCACGCCGACCTATGGTCGACCGCTCGGGCGTAAAATCAGTTTTCTGAGTATTTTCTACTGTTTGAAAAGCTGTTATTTTTGGTTGGTAAGCTGTTACTATAAATAGAAGTCAAAACACTTTTATTAACTAACATTTGCTAATTTGAGTTCAAGTGTTCAAGGAAACAAGAAAGAGTGAAAAAGGTGTCCAAGACTCATCATCTTCATCTTCAACATTTCACAAGACATCATCTACAAACAATTACTTTTGATGTGGTTCGTGATCGATTAAAGGTGATAAGGTTCGAAGCTGTGATCGAAGAATCCAGTTCGGGTTGAAGCTTGTGGCAGGTTCTTTCTTGAATAAAACCGTTAGGGTTTTGTCCTCCAATACGGGTTTGTGTTTGGGGGTTTTTGCACGAATCGCTTCATCAATATTCAGCCGAGTGAAGGTGATTGAGAAGAGGAAGTCTTCATCAGTCTAGTAGCGGATTCGGTGACATTGAAGTGAAGGATTCGGGTTCGACTCGTTGTGTTTGAGATCAGCCGGGCCGAGGGTTTGAAGAACGGAAGATTCTTCAACAAAGGGGCTGGAATCGGAGGTCTAGCATCAACGATCGAATGTCTTGATTCATCTTGAATCAAGGAGCAAGGATAGGAAGCATCATTTAACACATTGGAAGTTCTGTTGTTTACATGCTTTGCAATCCTTGTATAAACGATTAAATTTCACAGGTGATATCTAATTAATCATCTCAATTCTATTTTTAGAATTGAGGGCAGACGTACCCCGAAGCGAGGACGGCGGGGGAACTGCCTCATCAAATCTCTGTCTTCTTTAATTTTCTGCATAAGTGCTTTTCAGCTTAAAAATTAAGTGATTTTAGTTTAAGCATTTTTACCAAACGTTGATATAAGTTGAGTAAGAAACTAAAACTGCTGTTTGAATACAAAGTACAATAGTTTATTGTACTAGATAAAATTGAATTACTTACTCAACTCAAATATCTCTTGGAGTGTATGCACACCAAGTGTTTGTGAATTTGCATAAGCCAAAGTTGTCTTAAGTTTACATCCAGTTTAATTTGGTATTTTGGATCATTGGAACTAGGCTTGCTAGTTAGTGAACTACATCAATTGAGTGTGTAAATAGTGTAGTAATTTGGATTTCTTTTTATCTCTAATCCATTAGCTTAAACGCATATCTGGTTTTCCAATAACGGTTTGTTTTAGACTAAAATTTTCCTCGGCAGCTTCCGCACTTAAAACTAATTTTCAAAACCAATTTTCTTTCAAATTGGTAGCGCCGACTCAAGTTTTTAATTGGGATCTATTCAACCCCCCCTTTTAGATCCGTGCCATAGTCTAACATGAATGAGATTAGGCTACCTCTTTTGAATATTCTTTTTGTGTGTGGTATGTTTCATGAGCATAGTCAATTATATTATGTCTCTAACATGCATTAACACCAAAATTCTATTACCCGACCTCAAATAGTTGTGACTTCTACATAAGTCCAATTACGATTGCTTAACATAGCGCTAAATTTTTGACACAAAAAGGCATAGCATTCTAGTTAGTGAGATTGTAAGTCTCCCCTCTTTCATGGTATTGTGTGGAAACTTCGCCTTTTTTCCTTCCTTTGGAAGATGTCTTGGTTCAAGGATTCATGCTTGTGATAAGTGGATTGAGTGTTCTCCAAAGAATGACTTAAAATAAAAAGCAAAAGCAATAATAACTTCTAACTCATTAACAACTAACATTTAATTTCAAGTCATTTACTTTATGTACTTTATTTTTAAGTCTTATTCATTTGACATTATTCATACTATTGTAATTTTTTATATTAATTTCATTTTCACTTTATCCATTTGGACCATATTTTGTGATATATTGTGATTGATAATATTGTGTTTGATTTGTGTGGTCTTTGACCATTAATGTATATAATAAGAACAAAAACCCTGAAAAATATCTTGTGTGGACTGTTGGTTTGATCTGATACAATTGGACTTAGAATTTAGGCAACACTCCCTATGCAAAGGACTTGGCCAATGCCAACTTTTATGAAACCAAGTGCTTGCAATTTGAAACTTCATCTGATACATCATTGAAGATCCATTTGAGTTCATCTGCAACATCATCATTGTGAAGTTGTTACTTTGAACCTGTGACTTGTGGAATTCATCTGCTACATGGGGAAAATTTGAAGAAGATCATGGGGTTTCTAAGCTTGGATGTGGCTATGTTTATTTGATGCCTTGCTCTTCAAGTTGATATATTATGCATTGTTTGTTGCTTGATTCTAATGTCCAAGGGAATTTGGGTTTCTATATGACATTCTTGTCTATTGGATTGCAGCCCATTGGTCAGATATTTTCAACTCTTAACTTATAATTTTGTGCTTAGGATTAGTCTCTTCATCTCCTCCTCACTTCTTTAATTTCAAAATCTATCCCTCCCTTTTGAAAAAATTCTTTTCCTGTGCTTGTTTTCTAAACTTAGACCATCTTGCAAATTAGAAACTTTGGATTTATGCCATTGCTTTTTCAAACGTTTTTTCTTAATCGAACTTATAAATATATCTAATTATACTTGACTTAAAACTTTCAAAAATCCAAAAAGAACTAACTCGTTCAACCCATTTTTAGGCCTTTGAGACTTTCTAACTTAAAATTTTGTTAAAAGCAATGCATCCACTTTGAAATTTATACCATGAACTACGAGGTTTTGATCCCTCATTTTATGTTGGTACGTAGGCACAAGTCCGAAGGTCTTGTCAAACACAAAAATATAATTAATGAATTAGTTTCTCATCCCCCAATTCTATTTGTTTGTAAACATCATTTTTGTACAAAATACATATGCACACAAAAAAGGGCTCCCTAGGAGTACCTAAGACACTTTGGGTGCTAACATCTTCCCTCTATGTAACCAACCCCCTTACCTGTAATCTCTGGCATTTTATTAGTTTTGATTTGAAAACTTCTTATTTTGGGGTTTTGTTCGTACTTTTCCCTTTTCCCTTCGAAACAATAAAAGTGAGGTGGCGACTCTGGTTTTATTAATGTCTTGCTTATCCATAGTTTGATGATCATGAATTTACCACTACAGGGTCCTCTAATTCTGAGGCAAGGTAATGGACATGTACTTATAGGCTTATGAACTCATTTCCACACCATTTGAAAAATTCGCCAAAAATAGCAACTTTTGTGCATGGGTGCATGGGCATGCATTTAGGCCAAAATAATGATGTGATCCACTTCCAATTCGTGTGCAATTGATGTTGAATTCATAAAATGGAAGCATGCAAATGGAATTCTCATTTGAGTGCAAAAATTGCCAAAACAAACCAAATAAAGGAACCATGCGCAAGTCCCTCAATTTTGATCCAAATGCAATGATCTTGGACTCTTTAGAAAGCTAGCATGATTCTGAAGTTATAACATGGAAGCATGTAAAGGGGTCAATATGAATTTTGGTGTTAAAGTTTGAGGAATCAAACATACTATAAAATTTTCTAAGTTAAAAGTCAAATGACCCCTTTTTCCAACTTGAATAACTTTTGCTATGAGCTTCAAATGACTCTGGTTCCTTCTTCAAAGTGGTATCTCTTTAAATTATATTTAATTTGGTAACAAATATGACACCATTTGGATCTTGCATGATGGAGTTATGGATTTTAGAAGTTGAGGAAAAATGATTATTGAATGATGATGGCCCAAAATGACCTATAATGTTTCCTCTAGCACATGCCCTTGCAAGTGGGATTTGACCTTTATCAAAGAAGCAAAGTTGGAGAATGCATATTGAATTTTATCATGAAACTTGGATAATCTTCATATCATAAAAATTGAGAAAGTTATGGTTCTTGGAAGTTGGCCTTCCATCTAGGGCACATATAAAATGACCTATAACCTTTCACCATAAAAGATGACTTTCCAAGAAAAATTAGCTCTTGATTTCATCATGAAAGTTGTTTGGAATGTCATAAAGAGTAACTTTGAACTTGGAATCATTTTCATATGACACAAATTGTAGGAGATATGGTCTATGGAACCCTAGATTTGACTAGTTGACTTTTCTGTTCAACCTCCTTGAATCAACTTGCAAACTTGAAGTTATCTTGCCCTTTGGGGCTCATGAAGGATCAAATAGGCCTAATATGAAGTTCCATGGAGTATCCCATAATATCTTTGACCAATTACTGAATAAAATTGCTGAGGAAGTCACACAAAATACCCAAATGAATTAGGGCTTCCTTGACAAACAAGCTTCAAACTCTTGATGAATTCTTGATCAAAATGACAAATTAAGAACATGAGGATCCATATATGATTATTTGAACCATTTTGGACCTTTTCTTTGCTTGATTCTTTGCACTGAGGGTCTCAAACCCTAGTTGTGAGCTTGATAAGGCACATGTGGATGCACACACTACCTACAAAAGAAATAAAGGCACACTAGACTGATTTTTGGTATTTTGGTTAGTAGACAAAATAAAATAAAGTATTATACAATCACAAATGCTTGGTGATCTCTCCCAATGCAAACCCAATGAATGATAGGTGATGAGGATATCAAGATGTGATCCCAATGCCAATGCAAATATGATGAGATGGCATGAGGGATCTTAGGGTCAAAATTAGGGTCTCACAGCTGCCCCTATTTAAGGTCATTCTATCCGGGGATGTGAAGGTTAAACTCTTCGTATTAACACAGTATAATGGACTTAAATAAAAACATCAAGAAACAAATCTTGGTCCCTAAGAGACCTCATGATGCATATGATATGAATGCAAAATTAATCTTTGTGGGGAATATACTACCATAAAGGAAAGGAATCAGGGAGAGACTGAAAGTCCACAGGAGCAGAATGTGTTCCATAAGAAAAACTCGCTGACGAGACAAAGACTTTGGGGTTTAAAATTTATGCGTAGGCCAGGCTACGACTTAAAAACTACTAGAGACACGAGGGGATTTCCATGAAAATAAATCAATGGAAAGACTCAGTATGGGGAAAAAAGAATCTGCATGTGTTGGGATAAAACTAACACAGTAAGAAACAAACACTCGGGAAAGGTGTAAATCAGAACAACATTGAAATACCCGCACACCAAAGGAAATTTGGTTTCACGAAGAAATACGAATCCAGACTCAACTGGGGAAGAAAAAACTTCAACACATGAGTAAAATAGATATATTAGCTACCACTTGTTACTAGGTAAGAAGATAATACACTCGGGCAGATGGACATCCGTTATCGGTTAAGGTAAACATATCAAGGATGACTCGTTGAAGAAAAAAAAGGAATATTTAATACCGGTTACTGGGTAAGAATAACTTACTGGGGAAAATTAAGAAATAGGATTTACAACTATCTGCGGGGATAAAAATCTGAAGGAAGAATATCCGTCATCGATTAGGATGAACATATCATGGATAGACTGCCAGGGAGAATATCCGTTACCGATTAAGGTAAATATATCAAGGATAGACTCGCAAAGAAATAGGGTTTACATATTCTAGTTACTGGGCAGAAGACCAAAGAAAGAGAATATTCGTCACCGGTTAAGATGAACATATCAAGGATAGACTCCGCAGGGGAAATGCGATTTACAACTACCGGTTATTAGGTAGAAGACCAAAGAGAGATATTTATCACTAGTTAAGGTAAACATATCAATGATAGACTAAAAAAGGAGTAAAAGACCACCAACTTCCAGAAGAAAATCTTTTACCGGTTAAGGTAAACATATCAAGGATAGACTTGTTGAGAGAGAAATAGGATTTACAACTACCTGTTACCGGGTAGAGACCAAATAAGAGAACATTCGTCATTAATTAAGATGAACATATCAAGGATAGAATCACAAAGAAATAGGATTTACAACTACCTGTTATTGGGAAGAAGACCACAAATAGAATATCCATCACCAATTAAAGTGAACATATCAAGGATAGACTCAACGCAAAGAATATCCATTACCGCAAAAAAATCACAATCATCCACGAGGAAATAGCTCAGTGGGGAAGGAGAAAGGATAAGCTCTTTCTACTTAAGGGAATGACGCTCTACGTTGAAGGAGGACATACACACCAAATCTGCATGGAGAGAAGACATATTTAAAACAGGGGATCAAAAAATGGTCAATTGTGTAAAATGCACAATGAAATATCTGATGCATGAGTATGTATATGATTATGCTGACAAATGAGCACAAAGGATACAAACAAATAAAGATTCAATCATCAGAAACTAGATACTCGACTAATCTCAACAAGATGGGAACACCAACATGGAGAACCTGCTAAGGATGAAAATAAATCATCGAGGATATAAATCCTAACTTCAAATATATTCAATTCCATAGGAACAACACACAACCATGTACTCAAGGAAGACTGAGGATATAACAATCCAAACTAAATGCTCAAATCTGGTTTGGGAAACCATGGAGAACATGTAATTGATCGAAAAAACTTCTGAAGACTCAGCGTTCAGAGGAAATGAAGAATATGTATATATCAATAGCAATTATGTGGATCAAAGCAGACACGGATAAGAAAAGGCCGACACGGATCTTGCTTAAAGCTCAAACTCTCTGGGAGAGGAGAAAATATAGCTTGGCAACTTCGTGGGGGATGAAAGCACTATTGAGGTCATCAACCAACATGCTGAGGATAAGAGAGATCTGCTGAGGATCCACATCTTCAAGTTAAGGGATATATATATATATATATATATATATATATATATATATATATATATATATATATATATATATACACACACACACACACACACTTTAAAGCAACAAGTCAACACTGTGGGGAATTTTAGGTTAACACCATATCAAATGAGAGACTATCCTGCAGAAGACGGCTACAATAGTACTACTCAAAATCAAACAACTGATTAAATAAGGATATCTTTCATCATAAGATGGAACTCCACTGGGGATATACAACTGATGGGGTATACAACAATTAAATATCAATTTCGTGGGGGCCTCACTAGGGAATAGAATCTGCCATGACAAAACAGGCGCGACACGAGGATGCAAACAACAATTAGTCATAAAAATCTTCTTGGAGATTGAGAAATGAACCAATTCCAAGGTACCAGAAATATCAACCTGACAGTTGAGGACCCTAAGGGGAGGCACTGCCAAGGCTATGCAATTACTGAATAAAGGTGTTAGGGATGTGAAAACAAAATAAAGGTTTTATCGGAGATCAATGGTTTAATTATAAACATGCAAAATCTGGGGATAAGTATCCATGAAGGCCTTAGCTGGGAATGGATGGTGAACTGCAAAGAGAACAACATATCAACCAATATTGGGGATGAATGACAGCTGCTTGGGGAAGACAATTCTTCACACGTCAAGACTTACCATTCTTTAGATAGCTGTTGACATTCCTTTTTGAATTAAAAGTTCTCTAAAGTAAATTCTTATTAGTTCAGAGAATGTTTATTCATTGATTTATTTATTTCAAAATTATCATCATAAAAAAACAATTTTATTAAACAGGAACAAATAATAATTAGATAAAGGCTCAACTTTATTTAATAGAATGATAGTCCGCAAATGGCGGGACTCCATGGATCTTTACAATGTTTGAAAATGGTAATTACATGGAAAATGGCTACATTGAATACAATGACCTCTACTCTCCCTACCAACTTTGAAATCTAATGTGCTTGTCTTCGATTGAGAATGATGAATCAAAACTAAATGATTGACCATGTTGCTTCAACGATCAGACCTAGCCAGATGCAGTTACTTGCCATAATCCATAATTTTTGCCTAGATTACCCCAAGGTGGGATACTCAATCAACCGAGATGGTTTTTCCATTTTATGTCTCTAACTTTTGCATGGATCGCCCTTTTGGGTTTTCAATCCACCGAGACGCTCATTTTTGCCTAAGCTACCCTTTCGGGTTTTCAACTTAGCAAGCTAGTATTTTCTTTTTTAGGCGAAGTATTTCTTGACTACATCGACATTCACAGGACAACTGAACGCTTCACCATCCATAGTTGTAAGAATCATTGCACCCCCTGCAAAGGCTCTCTTAACAACATATAGGACTTCATAATTAGGAGCCCACTTGCCCCTAAAATTAGGTTTGAAAGATAATATCTTCTTAAGCACGAGTCACCTTCTCGGAACACACGAGGCTTAACCTTCTTATCAAAATCTTTCTTCATTCTCTGCTAATATAATTGACCATGACACATGGTAGTAAATCTCTTCTCTTCAATCACATTGAGCTGGTCATATCTGGTCTGACACCATTAAACCTCATTCAACTTGACTTCCATCAACACACGCAATGATGGGATATCAACCTCCACGGGGAGCATAACTTTCATGCCATAAACGAGAAAGAAAGGGGTTTCCCCTATTGAAGTACGGACAAATGTACGATACCCATGCAAAGTAAACAGGAGCATCTCATACCAATCTTTGTACGTCATAAACATCTTTTGGATAATCTTCTTGATGTTCTTGTTTGCAGCTTCAACAACCCCATTCATGTTGGGTATGTAAGGAGAAGAATTATGATGTGTAATCTTGAAGTCTTTGCAAAGAGATTCCACCATATTGTTATTCAAGTTCGATCCATTATCAATAATGATCTTACATGGCATATCATATCGATATATAATCTGATTCTTGATAAACCTTACAACAACTTGCTTGGTCACATTTGTATATGATGCCACTTTAACCCACTTTATTAAGTAATCAATAGCCACCAGAATGAAAAGATGTATGTTCGAGGCTTTGGGATCAATCATGTCAATCAATTCCCCACATGAAGAAGGGTCATGGAGAGGAGATGACATTCAAAAGTGTCAGAGGAACATGAATTTTATCTGCATAAATTTGACACTTGTGGCATTTCTTCAGAAACTTTCAACAGTCAGATTCCATTGTCAACCAATAGTAATATGTTCTCAACATCTTTTTTGCCATAACATGTCCATTGGAATGAGTACCAAAGGAACCTTCATGGAATTATGTCATCAATAAGTCTACTTTGTGTCTATCCACGCATCTGAGCAGAACCATATCGAAATTTATTTTATAAAGCACATCACCATTCAGGTAGAAGTTGCCAGCTAATCTTCTCAAAGTCATATTATCTTTCAATGATGCCCCAGGAGGGTAAATATGACTTTGGAGGAAACATTTGATATCATAATATCATGGCTTATCATCCTTGATTTCTTCAATGCAAACATATGAGCTGGCCTATCAAGACGCATCACAATCATATTGGGAACTTCATTCCAAAACTTCACCACAATCATGGAAGTCAATGTTGCAAGAGCATCTGCCATCCGATTTTTATCTCGAGGGATATGATGAAACTCAACCTTTGTAAAGAAAGTTGATATCCTCCTTGCATAATCTTCGTACTGTATCAAATCGGGTTGATTCATCTCCTATTCACCTTTGATATGGTTAACAACCAAAGCTGAATCTCTATAGACGTCAAGATATTTAATTATGAGATCAGTGGCTTCTTCCATCCCCATAATGCAAGCTTCATACTCAGCCATATTATTTGTACATTTGAAGGTCAATCTAGCTGTAAATGGAAAATGAGTGTCTTTAGGAGTAATAATTACTGCCCCAATGCCATTACCATAAGAATTAACAACTCCATCAAATACCATGCCCCAACAGGAACCAGGTTTTGTCCCTTCTTCAAGCAACGGTTCATCAGAATCTTTCATCTTCAAAGATAATATCTCTTCGTCAGGAAAATCATACTGCATTGACTGGTAATCTTCAATAGGTTGGTGAGACAAATGGCCATCCAAAACACTACCTTTTATCTCTTTTTTAGCTCGGTATTAAATATCATACTCAGATAATAACATCTGCCAACGGGTAATTCTCCCAGTTAAAGCAGGCTTTTCAAATATGTATTTGATTGGATCCATCTTGGATATCAACCAAGTAGTATGATTCAACATGTACTGGCACAGACGCTTAGCAACCCAAGCCAAAGCACATCATATCATCTCAAGCATAGAATACCGAGACTCATAATTGGTGAACTTATTACTAAGGTAGTAAATTACATATTATTTTTTACCGGTTTCGTCTTACTGACCAAGAACACAACCCATACTTTCTTCAAGCACATTCAAGTACATGATCAAAGGTCTTCCTTCAACAGGAAGAGACAGAATTAGAGGCTCAAGCAGATATTCTTTGATAATATCAAAAGATTTTTGGTAATCCTCGATCCAATCACAAGACTGATCTTTTCGAAGGAGCTTGAATATAGGCGCATATGTGGCAGTCATATGGGATATAAATCCTGAAATATAGTTCAAGCGGCCGAGAAAACCTATGACTTGCTTCTCAGTTTTGGGCACATGCATCTCTTGCATTTCTTTGACCTTGGCAGGATCAAATTCAATACCCCTCTCGCTGACAATAAAACCCAACAACTTACCAGAGCGAACCCCAGATGTACATTTATTGGGATTCAAGCGGAGTTTATATTTCCTCAAACGCTGGAATAACTTCAATAAATGCTCAACATGCTCTTCTTTAGTTCTTGATTTAGAAACCATATCATCAACATAAACCTCAATCTCTTTATGTATCATATCATGGAAAAGAGTGGTCATGGCTCTCTGGTACGTTGCACCAGCATTCTTCAAACCGAAAGGCATTACTCTATAGCAGAATGTTCCCCAAGGCGTAATGAATATTGTTTTCTCCATATCTTTGCATGCCATCTTAGTCTGATTATAACCAGAAAATCCATCCATAAAAGAGAAGACATTGAACTTATTTGTATTGTCTACCAATATATCAATGTGCGGTAGAGGACACGCATCTTTCGGACTAGCTTTATTTAAATCTCTATAATTAACACACACGTGGACCTTTCCATCCTTCTTAGAAACATGCACAATATTGGCCACCCATTATAGATAATCGGAGGTAACAAGGAAACCAACATCAATTTGCTTCTGCACTTCCTTCTTGGTATTTATTGCTATATTGGGATGAGTTCTTATCAACTTCTTCTTGACTTGCCGGCATTCGGGCATCAATGGCAATCTATGATCCACAATATCAGTATCAAGACTTGGCATATCTTGATAAGACCAAGAAAATACATCCAAATATTCTCGAAGAAGCTCAACCAACCCTTTCTTAACATCTGGACGAAGTTGTGACCCGATCTTAACTTCCTTGACATCATCTTCGAAACCCAAGTTGATCAACTTAATCTGCTCTTCAAACGGTTGAATGGTTCTTTCCTCGTGCTCAAGAAAATGGGATAACTCATCAGACACATCTTCATCATCATCATCTTCCTCAGCTTCAAACACATGGAAATCAAAGTTCGAAGAGGGAGTAAGATCATTATATTCAATTGGTTTGAGAAGCAACCTGCATAATGATTTGATATTTTGATTTTAGAAATATGAAGTGAAAATAAATATTATGTATGTATGGGAAATATTATTGCTTATTTATATTTTCTTGGTGATTACCATTTTCAGAAAAAGCAAAAAGTAAAAACAACATAAAATGTGGATAAATTGATGATAAATTTGAAAATGTCTAATAATGTTTCACTTCTCCCGTAGGCATAGGAGAAGGATTTTTCTTTAATAATAAGACAAATTACTTTGAATGGTTCACAATGACAGGAACGTCTACAGTAACCCAGTAGTTGCAAGTTTGGTCGTGTGTCACCAAGTTGGCATAAGCTTCTTCATCTTCAATGATTGCAGCTGAGTGTTATTCATCTTTGTGAATGAACCCTCCACTGTGGAAAATTGATTGCAGAGCCTTGACATCTTCCTTAAACGACCCTTACTGAAATCCTAGACCAGCTTTATTCTTGTTTTCGATGATCTCTACGACACGACCCCATTTGTATGTGCCTCCATCCTAAACCACTTCATGTGCATCCTTCAGAGAAGACATGGATGCCCTAGTCTTCTGAACTTCACTAGCTATTGACAAAGCTTGGAACGAAGTTCCAATCTCTTCTTCAGCTTCAACATATGTAAAGTATGACAAATGTCTAACCAACATCGCTTTTTAACAAATTTGAGGAACATTCAATGACGAGCTAGTATCTACCAGGACATTGGACAAAGCATCTTCTTTACAATTCATTGAGATATGGAGGGCTAAGTTGTGATTTCTGCCTTCCTCTGGAAGATCTTCATTGCAGAAAATCAAATTATTGCATGAAGTAATATTGGCAACAATATGATCAAACTAATCCACTATGACATCATATTCCACATATGTCTGCTCAAGCACCTTTTGTGACGCCTCTCGGTGTGCTTCGAAGTTCATCAATAAAGATAAGACAAAGATCTTAGATGGTGTTTGGAGCAGTTGATCCACCATATTGAACTCACTCTTCTTGATTAATCGGATAACCTCATCATCATCATCCTTAACTTTCAACCTATAAGACCCTAATTTTGACCCTAAGACCCCTAATGATATCCCATCATATGCATTAGCCTTGGGATCACACCTTGGCATCCTCCTCACCCCTCATTCATTGGGTTTGTATTAGGAGAGATCACCAATCACATTTGATTGTATCTTTTTTTTCATTATTAACTAACCAAAATACCAAAAAATATGTCAATGTATAGTTTACTTCTTTTGTAGATAGTGTGTGTGTTCACCCATGCTCTATCAAGCTCATATCTAGGGTTTGAGACCCTCAAGGCAAGGAAGTTAATCAAGAGATGGTTCACATTGACTCTAGACACCATATATGAATCCCCATGGTCTTCACATATCATTTTGATCAAGAAATCATCAAAAGTTTGAAGCTTGTTTGCCTTAGAAGCCCCAATTCGTCTGAGTATCTTGTGTGACTTCCTCAACAAGTTTCTTCATCATTTGATCAAATATTTCAAGGAATACTTCATATTACATCATCTTATGCATATATGATCCTCCATGAGTCCAAAATATCAAGAGAATTTCAAGTTTGCAAGTTGGTTCATGGTGGTTGACCAGAGAAAGTCAACAAGTCAAAACTGGGGTTCCCTAAACCCTATCTCCTACAATTTTTATCATATGAAAATGATTCCAAGAGAAACGTTACTCCTTATGACATTCCAAACAAATTTAATATTGAAGTCAAGAACTATTTTTCTTGGAAAGTGATGTTTTATGATGAAAGATTATAGGTCATTTTGTTTGAACCCTAGTTAGGAGGTCAACTTCAAAGGTCCATAACTTGCTCAATTTTTATGAGATAAAATACATTCAAGTTTAATTATCAAATTCAATATGTCCTCTCCAACTTTTATTAATAGTATAAATTCAAATTCAACATGCAAATGCACGTGCCAAGAGGAAACATTATAGGTCATTTTGGACCATTACCATTGAACAAGTAATTTTCCTCAACTTCTAAAATGCGTAACTCATTCATGCAAAATCCAAATGAGGTCAAATTTGTGACCAAATTTAAGAAGTTTTAAAGATATACAACTTTTATGAAGGAACATTTTCCATTTGAAGCCCATAGCAAGAGTTATTCAAGGTGGAAGAAGTGAACATTTGACTTGGTACTTAGAAAATGTTCAAATATGTTTGATTTTCCAAACTTCCACCTTAAAATTCATCATGATCCAAGCTTCAAATGGAAAAGTTTTCAACATGAAAGTTTCTCCCCTTGACCTCACCTTTCCAGAAAGTCCAATATCATCTCATTTGGCCAAGAAATGAAGGACTTGCGCATGGGTTCTTTTCAAAGGTTCATTTGGATGGATTTCAAATTCACTTTTCAATCTCCTTTGCATGACCACATGCCATATTTCAGCATTGCACATTGGTGATTTTGGACCTAATACCATCATTTGATGGGCATATCACACGCTCAAGCAAACATGCAAGGAAATTGCTAATTTTGGACAATTATGGAAATGTGTGAAAATTAAATGGATAGCCTATAAATAAGACCCTCTTGGCTCAGAATTAGGCACCTCATGCTCAAGCTTTGAACCTGCAATCCAAACCCTCACCATTAAAGCATAATCTTGAAGGTTTTCATTTGAAAATCGAGCTTCAAATCTCATTCTATTTTGAGATTGAAACTCCAAGAGTCCAAGCTTTTCCTTGATCCAATTCAACTCCTACAAGCTTCTAAAGTCAAGTCAAGGCCAATTAGAAGCAAGATCAAGCAAGGTTGAAGCTCACTCGAAGGTGGTTTTCCAGAATTTATATCTCTTCGATTCTCTCTCAATTCTTCACTATTCATTGTGATCTTTGGTTGGCTGAAGTCCTACCAATGTAGGCAACAAGATTGAGTTGCTTTGAGGTCAAATCGAAGCAAATCAGTTCACGATCCTCAAAATTCAAATCCATGTAACTTTTTATATACTTGGAATTGGAGAAAATCGAGGCCAGATTCGAGCTCCTGGACATTTTTCCTTTGAATCCATGTACTTCTTTTTCACTTAAGTGGAGGTTGATGGTGGACCAGTATGGTGAGGTCCACCGAAGAAGAAGATCGGATCCCTAGCTCCGGTGATGTGCTGGCTTACATCCTCACCATCTGATCTATTTGAAATGTCTTAATCCCGGCCTTTCCTTGTGATTACTAAGCCTGCAGCGTATTGACTAAGGTCTATTGTGGAATGCGGGCGCTTGGCCATCAAATTTGCCACCTTAATTAATGAGGGAGATCTGATGGCCCTTGTATTTTTCTATTTTAATTTTAATTTCTTATTTTATGTTTAATCCTTTTATTTTCTTTAATTCAGAATAACTTCATTTTTAATCCAAAAAATATGGGATTTTCACCAAAAATCTTTTAATATTTTTTCTTTCATATTATGAATAAAAATTATTTTTTGGATTAATTTTGATATTTGTCATGAATTAAATGTTTTTGTGCATATTTTTAATTGTTTAAAAATACTTTTGACTTCTCAAAAATCATGAATTTTTTTGTCTAAGGTCCTTTGACCTTGTTTGACCTAGGATAAATCTCTTGCCCATTTATTTGGTGTTTTAAAGATATTTTAGGTTTTGACCAAATTAAATTGTATTTTAATGCATTTTTAAATTGATTTTTAATTGATTAATTGTGTAAAAATTATGTTGAGCCATTTTTATGTTCTTGTGATGTTTGATTATTTGTTTGGGCATTGGTCAAGGTTGATTTGACTTTCGTTGGATTAAAACCATTGGGTTTAAGGGATTGATGAAATGTACATTTCATCTCCCAAAATGAATGAATGGTTTTAATTTGATAAAATTCGTCCCATGACCAATTTGTGTTTCTTTCATTCCCCCATCTCTTCATATTCATCCCTATTCTTTCCCATTCCCTCATTTGACCAATGAAATCTCTAATGTATTAAGGCTAATTCGTTCATCAATTACATTGTGGTATGTTTTAGAAGTTTGGTTCATTATACCAAATCTCTAACATGCATTAACACCTAAATTTTTATTGCCCGAACTCAGATAGTTGTGACTTCTACATAAGTCCAATTTCGTTTGCTTAACATATAGCTAAATTTGACCCTGATGGCATAGCATTCTAGTAAGTGAGATTGTAAGTCTCCCATTATTCATGGTATTATGTGGAAACTTGACCCTATTTTCCTTTCATGAGAGCTAGTAGCATACTTGTTAAATTATCCAAGTTGGAGCCCTTCTCATGGAAGATATCTTGGTTTAAGGATCCATACTTGTGAGTGGATGGTTGAGTGTTCTCCAAAGAATGACTTAATCAATTAAAAATACCACTAACCTTTGACTAACATTTGACTAACTCTTGTTAATATTGCTTTACTTTTAAGTCATTTACATTATGCAATTTAAGTTTCATTAATTTATCATTCACTTCCATTTATATTTCATTTAAATTATTTATGTTTATGTCATTTTCCCTTTGCTAATTTGAGTCATATCTTGTGATTGTATATACTTGTTTGTGCATTTTGATTTTTGTTTGTTGTCTTAGGACCTTAAAATACTTAATAAACAACAAAAAAAATCTAAAAATGTTTGGTGGACTGTTGATCTTGATATGAACTTTTAGACTTAGGATTGGGCAACATTCCCTGTGCAAAAAGGACTTGGCTAATCCCAACATTTTGAGACTGAGTTATTGTGAATTGGGCCTTCATCTGATGCAAGTCGTGGATCTTGTTTGAATTCATCTGCTACTCTGTCTTTGTGCTAATTGTTATTTTGACTTTGTGTTTGATGCTTTGCTTTGAGTTGATCAAGGAATAATCCATCTGATACAAGAGAAGACAAAGAAGACTGCTAGCTATGGGATTTGCTTGCTTGGATGTGGCTTTATTTATTTGATGTCTTGATCTTCGTGATGTCTGGATATTGCTAATTGCTTATTGATTATTGATTGATTCAAAGTCCAAAAGAAAAATGGGTTTTCTATATGACATTCTTGTTTGTTGGATTGCATCTCATTGGTGAGATCTTTTCAACTCTTAACTTTTAATTTCTATGCTTAGGATAACCTCCTATCTTCTCCCACTTCTTAAATTTCAAATCTCTCCCCCTTGCAAAAACTTTCTTTGCTTGTGATTTCAAACTTAGACCTTAGTTTAAATCAATGAATTTTCAAACTCTTTTCTTAAATCAAAATTGTAAAATAACTTAATCATATTGACTTAAAATTTTCCAAAGACAAAAAAGGAACTAACAACTTCATTCAAATTTTTGTCCCTTTGTGCCCTTTTTCATTTAAACTTATGATTAAAAGCAATTCACCAACTTTGAGATTGTTACCACGAACTATAAGGTTTTGATCCCTTATTTTTATGTTGGTACATGGGCACAAGTCTGAAGGTATTGTCAAACACAAAAATATAATCAATGAATTCTTTTCTCATTCCCGCACTCTATTTTTGTCAAACATCTTTTATACAGAAAACACATACACACATAAAAAAAGGCTCCCTAGGAGTACCTCGAAACTTTGGGTGCTAACACCTTCCCTCTGTGTAACCAACCCTCTTACTTGTAATCTCTGGAATTTTATTATTTTTTATTTGAAAAACTTATTATATTTGGGTTTTGTTCGTACTTTGCCCTTTTCCTTTGGAAATAATAAAAGCGCAATGGCGACTCTAGTTTTATTGACGTCAAGCTTATCCATAGCTTGATGGTCATGAATTTACCGCTACACAATCCATTGGATTCACCAGAGTGACATGTTGGAGTGTTAATATGATTAACCACATGAACCTCCACCTTCTTACCAATCACAACATCCTCCACACCCTTCGTTGATACTGGGCCAAATACACGACCGTTACGAGTCACCTTTAAAACATCTGCAATTCTCACTATAGATTTTTCCGCGGGAAGAGGAACCTCTTGCCCATTCTTAATCATAGTAGCATCATATTTATAATTGTAGCACCTCAAATTTACACCTCCCCCATTTGTACATTCATTTCATTTTTTAGGTCATTAACATTGCATTAACACTGCCTAGCGCATTGCATTTCATCAGTCAAGACTGGTATCAAGAGAATTCATCTGTGCAAAGGAGCAAAGCATTTCCATGAGTAAAAAGCCCTATGGTTGTTCCAATGAGTTTATGTGAACCCAAGGTTCATTTTGAAGCAACTTGACCAAGTGTTAGAGGCTTAAAGTCCACAGTGCAGTTTCAGGTCATCTGGGACCCATAAAAGTCACCTATAAGTTAACTGAGGGCTAGGAGGTGGAGAAATGGTTTGAGACACTTCATTCATGTCCCAAAGAGGTTTATTCAACATGTCAAACATCTATAAGTGACCTGTAATTTCAAGTTTCCAAAAATGGCAAGTTTTTAGACCAAATTCAACTTGACTTTCCAACATCAAATAAGCTTCAAATGAAATTCTTTTCCAACATAAAAGGTGAAGATCTTTCTCTACCATTTCCAAAAAGTCCAAGATCATGAGCATCTGATGAATGGTTGAGGAGATATGATCCAATCATTGCCAAGTGTGCATGGAACTTCAAAAGGGCATAACTTTTAACTCATAACTCCAAATTGAGTGGCTCTTTTTGCATTTTTCTCCTCATGACATGTAGTTTCCAAATCATTCATCACATTTCATGAAATTTGAACATATGATCATTTGCTTATTCATGAAGATTTTGGAGGGAAATTCATAAATTTGAAATTGGTGCATCATGGGCACAAATCACCATTGCCATTGTGTTAATTGGAAGTTTTTAAGTGAAATTGATCAGCCATATAACACTGTTCATGTGGGATTGCTCCATGCACCACCAATTTTCCAATTTTGCCAATACACCTTAATTTTTACTTAATCTCAACTAAACATGATTAATTTTGATTAAGAATGGATTAACACAGAGTATATATAGATAATCAAAACAGAATTGTGGAGGTTTTGCTCATTCTAGATCCAAATTCTCTTCCCTCCAATTTTTTCTCTCAATCATAATTTAAATTTTCTCCACGTAACCTTGGTATATTCTTCCATATTCTTGTTCTCTGGTGTGGATTTAGTACAGATCAAGCCTTGGATCATCAAAATTGGACCAGAATCGTGCATGTGAAGCTCAAGAACATAGCAATGGCAATTCAGATTTGAGCTAGATCTACACAGTTCCAAGCCTCAAATTCCTCATCAAACTTCATAACAAGTGATCAGGAGTGTATTGGAAGCTTGCCAGGCCTTGATTCGCGCGTTTCCAGAAGTTGATCTTCAAGAGGTCACATTTTTTATCCTCTTAATTCTCTGTTTTATGTGTATGATCTTGTAGTGCTTCTCATGCTGAGCAATCTGATATGAATTTCGTGTGATTTGGTGTATTAATGACTGAGATATGCATGATGGAAATTTTGTGCACCAAACTGTTTTTGTTTGATTCGCATTGTTTATGGTGAACTAATGTAATTGGATGCTGGATTCGTATTCCTTATGACCTAACGGTTCGAATGATGTACTCATGAGCAATTTCTGGAAAAAATTGTATGGATACCACTGTTCACCCACCGTCTCAACGAAGGAGACGGTGGTTTCCGCCCATGGCCGCCGTCTGGTTCTTCATGTTAGGGTTTTCCTTAGTCAGCCGCTCACGTGGCTTCAGCATGGCATTTTGATTGGCCTGGGCTTGCATTGACTTGTCCACGTATGTCATGATCGTTGATGTGGCTTCCACGTCAATCATTGAAATGGTGCGCTTCATGTAGCGCCTGGCCACGCTTCGATTCTGCCTGAGGACATTCCCACTTTTTATTCATCCATTTCATATTATTTTCATTTTAATTCAATTTTTATTTCATTTTATTTCATGAACTTCAAAAAATTACCAAAAATAGTATAATAGTCCAATTAATTCCCAACTTTTTGCTACTTGATCCTTGTGATGTCTAGTTCTTTGTGGTGTGATTTCCTGATTTTTTCCATGTCTAGATTTTTGAATGTGATTGATTAATTGAATATGAAGCAAAATGTGATATGTTATGCCATTTGATTTGTGAAATGCTCAATATTGATCCAAATGCCATGAAATTTTACATGATGATTGTTAACATGTTGATGGATTTGTATGATTTTATTTGGCATTTGTTGCTATTGTCTTCACTGTTTGGGACACATGTACTTTGGGTGTGACAATTTGTGTCACACAATTGGTTGGTTTGCTTATGCATTTTCATTTCCATATCAATTGAACTTTTATGATGCTGATTTTTGGTTTGATGTGTTGAATGCTCATGAAAATTTCCAGAATTGTTTGAGTCATTTCTGTTTTGATGTGGAATTTTCATTCATGATGATCACTTGTGAGCTTTGAATTGGCCTTTACCTTCTCTTGCACATGAAATGAACATGCTTAATGATTTTGATTTGGTCCTTTTTAGGACATGTTCATGATTGATTAAAGTTGCTTTGTGTTGAGTATTAGCTTCTGTTTTGAGTTTTTCCCCACTTTTGACCCTAGGCTTTGACCTAGGGGTTTGAACTCACATTTGAGTTGTGCATTTTAGGTTCAAGCTTCTAATCTTGATGGATGATGTTGATCTCATAAATTGAGATGCAAAATGATGTGTTCCACTAACATTTGCTGTTTTGTAGGTTCTTTGAATGATGAAACAATTTAAGTTGCTTGCCTCTTATGCCTTGTACTGTTTGTTTGTCTGTGAATAGTTTGTTTGAATACTATACTGATTGTTTGGTTGTTTACACAGGTACTTTAGCCGCTTTAACTCATTATTTGAGTTGCTTTGCTTTGCTTGTGGTTGGCATACCACTTAGGTAAATTCCTAATCTTCATGTAGTCTGGAAGACCTGTCATGTTACTTTGGCAGGCACCGGTCTGAAGCCCTCCTTAAGAGGCAATGTTTGTGGTTGTTTATCTTTGTGCCTTGTACATGTAAAGACCTCCTAAGTGAAGAGGCAATTGGCAGATAGAAGGGATGTGCAATCCATCCCCTGCTATTCAGTTGAGTCTTTCATATTGCTCGCACTACGTGCTGATGCATTCGAATAAACACCCAAGATCCTTGTATATAGAATCAGTCAAGTAAAGTAGAGTTCCTCATTCTGGACTCCCACACCTTCATTGATTGAAGCTCTCCCAGGCCAGGGATAAGAGCTATGAGGTCTTACCCTCATTTCCCATTTCATCTGTATCACCCTAACTCTCAATGTTAGGGTTAAGAGCTCAAAACACCCATTCCAGCTGGCTTGTTTGTCGAGGTTGACATGACCCATTGACTAAAGCCCAGCCTTGTGTGAGCCACTTTATTTGCATATAGTGTGTGTGCTTGCTCTCTTGTGCTTGTGTTTGCTTACTTGCTGTTTAGGCTAGCTTGCTTCCTGTGCGAGTTAGGATTAGAGACTTCAACATAGGGATCGTATGCATGACAACTTCTAGGCTCGAGTCGTAGTCTCCCTAGTAGCTTGTTATCTCCCTAGTCTCTTGTTAGGATAGAAGTTCTTTCCCTGTTAAGGGGAACTATGTCGCCCTGATCCTCATACCAGATGAGGTACGTAGGCAGGAGACTGAGCTGATCTCTCCGGGCAACCTTTTATTTTGTTTGTTGTTTGTTTGGAGTCTGACTTAAGTCCAGGGATTGGCAGTTGGGCTCTTGTTTGTGTTTGTTTGTTGGAGTCTGATGCAAGTCCAGCGATTGGCATTCGGTTTCCAGTTTGTGTTTGTTTGTGTGGAGTCTGATGTAAGTCCAACGATTGGCATTTGGTTTCCTTGTTTGTTTCTGTTGTTTGGAGTTGGATGTAAGCCCATTGATTGGCATTCCGTTTCCTGTTGTGTGTTTCGTTTGACGTCTCAGCGTCTCTTTTTAGTGTTCTGTTTGGCGTGCGTTAGCCGAGCTACGAGTGCTCTGATTCTTCCTCTAGTTAGAGAAGATACGTATGCATAGGATGCGACATCCTAGCGAGCATGTTCCCCAATTCCCCGAACTACGTCGACTCTGATGTTTGTGTCTGACAAACTACGTAGGACCAGGATGCGACATCCTTCCGAGTCCGCCTTCTCCGTCTTCTGTGTTCTATTCCAGTTTTGTACAGTCTTTGAGCAGTTATTTAGCAACCTTTCTTCTATTCTTTCTAAGCGTGGATCCCGTCGAGTACGACGGATGCGTAGGGGTGCTAATACCTTCCCTTCGCATAACCGACTCCCGATCCCATCAATCTCTGGTCGTGAGACTATTCCTTTCCAGGTTTACTTCGAGCGTTTCCTTTCCCTCCTTTGGGATAAATAACGCACGGTGACAGCTCTGTGTCTTTTTCCCGCCGGTTTTTTCGCGTAATGCGACAGCTGGCGACTCTGCTGGGGAGTACAGAGAAGTTGACCTCTTGCTGGTCCATCTTCCTTAAGCGAGTCAATCCTAGCGCTCTCTAAGATAGTTGTGGTTGTTTGTGCTGCTTTATTTATTGCATTTATTATTATGCTGTGATTGTATATATGTGTATACGTGTTTGCATGCATCATATTATCATTGTGCTGGCTGTGTATCTGTTTCTCTGTTGGGTGGGAGTTACAAGAGGTAAAAGGCCCAATACCCAGGCTATGAGTGAACTTTAGGACACCTAGGAATAGAGTGATTCATGGGAAGCGGGTGGTATAGCGCCACTTAGCGGAACATGGTATCACGAGCAGTTCAGATCCTGATGGGGTATTATCGTTGCATACATCGGGTGTGTATATGATGATAATATTGAAAGGGTTGTTTATCTTGCGTTTCTCTTGACCTTACCCTGGCCTAGATAACACCCGTGAATGGGGAGGGAATGAATCATTTACAAGTACTGTTGGCGACTTGATCTGTTGGTGACTGTATCCTGTTGGTGACTTCTGTTTGGTCCTGTTGGTGACTTGGTTCTGAAGTATGGGTTCCAGATGACCTTGGGTTCCAGATGACCTTGATATGTGATTTCCGATTCCGAAGTCATGCCGAAGTTCTGATCCTGTGCCTCGTGATACACAGCCAACCAGTCATAGTTGCATCATTTGCATCATAGCATGTTTATTTTCAAAAAAAAGTACTGAAAAAAATCATGATAAAAAAAAATGAAAAAAAACTAACTTGCATGCATATCATTTCTCAGGTTCATTCAGGAGTCTGTTCACTGTGAGAGATGGAAGCCATCCGAGAGTTGAAGAGGAAGACTTGCACCTACAGTTTTCATAGAGAGCCATTGACAGCTTTGGAAGGGTTGAGTAGTCTTGTGACCGGTTGTAATCAGAAGGTGTTTGTTGATCAGTATGGGGATATTCTGGCACTGTTGAAGATGGTGGTTGACCCAGTACCTTTGCAGACTCTATTACAGTTCTATGATCTAGAGCTTCGTTGTTTCACTTTTCAGGACTATCAGTTAGCACCCACTCTTGAAGAGTATTCCATTCTTACGAATGTCCCGATCAAATACCAAGTACCCTTCCTGGATGTGCCAAAGGAGGTTGATTTCCGGGTTGTTGCTAAGGTTCTCCATTTGGGTATCAAAGAAGTGAGTGACAATTGGAAACCAAGTGGTGTGTTGTGGGTTTGCCTTTGAAGTATTTGGTGAGAGTGGCTAAGGAAGAAGCAAAGAAAGGGAATTGGGCCGCTTTCAACGCACAATTGGCTATCATGATTTATGGAGTGGTGTTGTTCCCAAGTATGCCTAATTTTGTGGATCTTGCTGCAGTCATTATTTTCATTGGAGGAAACCCGGTTCCTACCTTATTAGCTGACACTTATTATGCTATACACAGCAGGCATGGTAAGGGTGGAGCTATCAGGTGTTGTCTCCCATTGCTACTCAGATGGTTCTTGTCCTTTCTGCCAACCAGTGGACCTTTTGTGGATACTCAGAGCACTTATAAATGGACTCAGAGGATCATGTCTCTCACATCCTATGATATCAAGTGGCAAGCTTACAGGATGAATGTGCGTAATGTCATTATGAGTTGTGGAGAGTTTCGTAATGTTCCACTCATAGGGACTAAGGGTTGCATCAATTACAACCCGATTCTTTCTCTTCGTCAGTTGGGATTTGTTATGAGTGGAAAACCACTAGATGCTGAGATAGTTGAGAGTGTGTATTTTGAGAAGCGGAGTGACCCAGCTAGATTGGAGCAAGTGGGAAGAGCTTGGAAGAACATTGGTGTCAAGGATGGATCTGTTCTAAGGAAGAAGTTTGCCATTGCTATGCCTGCCTACATTGAATGGGTCAAGGAGAGAGTTGAGACTCTATTGCTACCCTATGATAGGATGAAGCCATTGCAAGCGCAACCACCTTTGATACATTCTGAGAATGTGCCTGTTGAGCAGTATAAACAAGCCTTAATGGAGAATCGTCGGTTGAAAGAGAAGGAACAAGACATCCAGATGGAGCTTTACAAAGCCAAAGCTGATAAGTTGAACTTGGCTCACCAGCTCAAAGATGAAAGTGCTAATGGATTGAGAAGCAAGAAGAGGTCTTATGAGGAGATAGAGACCTTGTTGAATGAAGAACACCGTGAGCGTTTGAAGTTGCAAAAAGCTGAAGCCAACTACCAAAAGAAGATAAAAGACTTGGAAAAGCAGCTTAGAGACAAAGATGTTCAGTTGAAGAAGGAAGTGGACCTAAGGCGTGCATCAGAGAGCCATCTAAGAGAAGAAGTTGTGGAACTCAAGGAGCAACTAAAGGAGAAGCTCACTCCTTTACCTGAGTGTTCAGAGTGCGACCTGTTGATAGACCAGTGCCAGTACCTGAAGACTCTCATTCCTGGAGGACATTTTTCTTAGATTGTATCTATTGTTTATGTTGAGAATCACCTCCAGGATTGTTGGATGGGATTCATTGTTGTATTCTGATTATTTGAATCTGTGCTTGAACTATGTTGGATGATCCTTGTTGCTCATGTCTATAGATGAGATTGTTGATGTTTCATCTTGTGCTCATCATCCTGTGTAGATTGCCTTTTGTTGTTTATATTGCAGGTTGCCATTTCTTGAAAGGTGGATAGGGCTCTTGAATGCCTGAGAAATGAACATATCATATGCATCATACACATCATAAGCATCATACACATATCATTCTTGCATTACAGGTGTTCTTAAACTAGACTTCTCACTCTGGTTCCTGTTTTAGGCAGGATTGTTGATCGTCGTTCGCATCGCTACGCCACGAGACTGAATCAACAGAGAAATATGGATCAAGTGCAAGCTGAGTTGGCAGAGATGAGGGCTAACATGGCCTAATTTATGACCATGATGCAAGGGGTCGTTCAAGTGCAAGAGGAGCTGCGTGCCTTAGCCCAGAGACAGGAAGCTGCGATTCCACCAGTCCACCGTGCTTCACCAGAGGGTGTCCCTGTTAATGAAGCTGTTGCTGCTACTATTCCCGTCAACAACTATGTCGTGGGTGATGAGTTGAGGGGTATCAGAATTAATGGACAACCTATTGCTGCAGAGACTGTTAATGCTAGAGCAACCCATGCTCCTGTTCGCCATCCTGCTCCGTTGGTTGACAGGCAGGAAGACATGTTTACTCTCCTTAGTGAGGATGATGAAGTTGTAAGGGTTGAAGAGAGGGATAGGAAGGTTGATGCCCTAGCTGAGAAGATCAGAGCCATGGAGTGTCAGAACTCTTTGGGATTTGATGTAACCAACATGGGATTGGTTGATGGGCTGAGAATTCCTTACAAATTCAAGGCACCATCCTTTGACAAATATAATGGCACTTCTTGTCCTCGCACCCATGTGCAGACTTACTACAGAAAAATCTCTGCATACACTGACGACGAGAAGATGTGGATGTACTTTTTCCAGGATAGCTTGTCTGGAGCTTCCTTGGATTGGTATATGGAGTTGAAGAGAGAGTCTGAGAGAAGCTGGAAAGATCTGGGTGAAGCCTTCTTGAGGCAATATAAACACAACATGGATATGGCTCCAAGCAGAACCCAACTACAGAGCTTGTTCCAAAAATCTAGTGAAAGCTTCAAAGAGTACGCCCAGAGATGGCGTGAGTTAGCTGCAAGGGTGAAACCTCTAATGCTGGAGAGAGAGCTAACTGATATGTTTATTGGGACCTTACAGGGGGTGTTCATGGACCGGATGGGAAGCTGCCCGTTCGGTACTTTTTTTGACGTTGTTATCTGCGGAGAGAGGACTGAGAGCCTTATCAAAGCAGGGAAGATTCAAGACTCTGGTTCTTCGTCTTCGAGCTCTAAGAAGCCATTTTCTGGGGCACCCCGAAGGAGGGAGGGGGAGACTAATGTTGTGCACCATCGGAGGAATGTGAACAGAGGGAAGTATCGTCAGGTTGCCGCTGTGACTATCCCAGCACCCCAATCTCAACCTCAGCAACAGCAACAGAGAGCTCCACAACAGCACCAACAACAACAGCAACGCCCGTTTCAACCAAGGCAGAGAATGCCTGAACGTCATTTTGATCCGCTACCAATGACATATGCTGAATTGCTTCCTGAGCTGCTCAGGTTGAAATTTGTTGAGCTTCGCACCATGGCTCCGTTGACGAGAATTCTTGCGGGGTATGATGCCAACGTTCGTTGTGACTTCCATTCCGGTGCACCAGGGCACCATATTGAGAACTATCGGGCTTTTCATCATAAGGTCCAGGATTTGATTGATGCCAAAACAATCAACTTTGCTCCTGTGCCGAATATTGTGAACAACCCTATGCCTCAACATGGAGGGCCCAGGGTGAACAATGTGGAAGACGGGGAAGCGGTGGATTTGATAGTCAGTATTGATGAGGTCCAGACGTCGTTGCTAGTGGTAAAAGAGCGTCTGCTGAAAGGGGGAGTGTTCCCGGGCTGTGATGAAGGTTGCTCAGATTGTGTTGATCAAGAGAATGGTTGTGACAAGCTGAGGAGAGGTATCCAGGGTCTGATGGATGATGGTTGCCTACAGTTTGCTCGGGCTGTAAAAGAACGTGAGGTGGTATCGACTGTCACGATTTACTTCAAACCGTCAAAGGGTCCTGGACGTGCTCCAACTGTTAATGCACCTGTAACTATTGGTACGCCAATGACTATATCTGCACCAGTAACGGTTGGTACTCCTACTACTATTGTTGCTTCTGATAGAAGATCTGTTGAGAACAGTAGGGCGGTTCCGTGGAAGTATGATAATGCTTACCGTAACAACCGAAGGTCAGAAAGTCAGACCCGACCAGTGAATCAGACTCCAGTGACAATTGGTGTGCCAGTTAAAGCTCCAGTGACTGTTGGTCCAGCTGTGGACAATGTGGGGGGACCTGGGGGTTTTACAGGAAGTGGTCGTCTATTCCACCATAGACTTTGAGAGATGATAATGCTGAGGCTCTTGCCAAAGCAAAGGGTAAGCAAGCTGTGGTTGATGAAGGGCCTGTGCAGAAGGAGGTTCCTGAAGGGTCTTTTGAAAGAGATGTGGAGGAGTTTATGAAGATCATTAAGAAGAGTGACTATAAGATTGTGGATCAGCTGAATCAAACTCCGTCCAAAATCTCTATCCTCTCCTTGTTATTGTGCTCGGAGGCACATCGTAATGCCTTGCTGAAAATGTTGAATCTGGCTTACGTGCCTCAGGAGATTTCTATCAACCAGTTGGAGGGTGTTATTGCGAATGTTAGCACACGACATGGTTTGGGTTTCACAGATCTGGATTTGACACCTGAGGGTCGTAACCATAACAAAGCCCTGCATATTACCATGGAGTGTAAAGGTGCAGTGTTGTCGCATGTGTTAGTAGATACGGGCTCTTCGTTGAATATGTTGCCCAAGAAAGTGCTGAGCAAGCTAGATGTTGAAGGGGTTGTCCTCACTCCGAGTGATCTCATAGTTCGTGCTTTTGATGGATCCAAACGGTCTGTTTTTGGTGAAGTCACGTTGCCAGTAAAGATTGGCCCAGAAGTGTTCGATATTATCTTCTATGTGATGGATATCCAACCAGCATATAGTTGTTTATTGGGGCGTCCCTGGATACATGGGGCTGGGGAAGTATCGTCAACTCTCCATCAAAAGCTGAAGTATGTATGGAATGGTCAGGTTGTAACGGTATGCGGCGAGGAGGTCATTCTTGTAAGTCATCTATCTTCCTTCAAGTATGTGGAGATGGATGGCGAGATTCATGAAACGCTGTGCCAGGATTTTGAGACCATTGCCATTGAGAGGGTGGCTTTTGCTGAGCAGAAGAAGCCGGGTGTCTCAATTGCATCCTACAAGCAGGCTTTGAAGGTTGTCAACTCAGGCAATGCAGAAGGCTGGGGCAAGATGGTTGATTTGCCCGTAAAAGAAGACAAATTTGGTTTTGGTTATCAGCCTCTTCAGGTGGAGCAGGGTGTTCAAACAGGGCCGAGTACCTTCACCAGCGCTGGGATGATGAATCAGGGTGACGTCTTTGCAACCGATAGTGAAGATGGTGACAGTGATTATGATGTGGACAACTGGGTGCGCCCGTGTGCTCCAGGGGAGATGGTGAATAATTGGACAGCCGAAGAAATGGTCCAAGTTACTCTTCAGACAGAGTAATTTTCTTTTGTTTTTTCATTCTGCACAAAAACCCTACGTTCTGCCCGGGGCGTAGTGGTTCATTGTAGGGCCACATCATGTTTGAATTTTCAATGATATCATTAATAAAGGACGTTTTGCAGACAAATTTGTGCTCACTATCTTTCTGTTTTTATTTTCGCTTTCAAAACAATAAAATGGCAATGTTTTTGTTTTTGTGACTTTCTTGAACTCTTTTCTAAAATAAAGCATTAAACATGCAGAATCGATCTTGCGGAATCCACTAAAAACAGTTTTGTTATGGCTCAGTATGATTTCGATAATCCCATTTACCAAGCTGAAGAGGAGAGTGAAGAAGATTGTGAACTCCCTAAAGAACTGGTCAGATTATTGAAGCAGGAGGAAAGGATCATCCAACCTCATCAGGAAGAGTTGAAGATTATTAACCTTGGTACTGAGGACGCCAGGAGAGAGATCAAAATCGGGGCTGCTTTGAAGGAAGATGTCAAGAGAGGGCTGATTGAAATGCTGAGAGAATATGTGGATATATTCGCCTGGTCGTATCAAGATATGCCTGGGTTGGATACAGATATTGTAGTGCACAGGCTACCTCTCAGAGAAGATTGTCCTTCAGTAAAGCAGAAGCTGCGCAAAACTAGTTCTGATATGGCTGTCAAGATCAAAGAAGAGGTTCAGAAGCAGTTGGATGCGGGTTTTCTGGCAGTTACCAACTATCCCCCTTGGGTGGCCAACATCGTTCCAGTGCCAAAGAAGGATGGAAAAGCCATGATGTGTGTCGATTACCGAGATCTAAATAGAGCCAGTCCAAAAGATGATTCCCATTACCTCACATTGATGTATTGGTTGATAACACGGCTCAATCCTCGGTTTTCTCTTTCATGGATGGTTTCTCTGGCTATAATCAGATCAAGATGGCGCCAGAAGACATGGAAAAGACGATATTCATTACACCTTGGGGCACGTTCTGCTATAAGGTGATGCCATTTGGGCTGAAGAATGCCGGTGCTACCTACCAGAGGGCTATGACGACTCTCTTTCATGACATGATGCACAAAGAGATTGAAGTGTACGTGGATGATATGATTGCGAAGTCTCAGACAGAAGAGGAGCACTTGGTAAACTTGCAGAAATTGTTTGAAAGGCTGAGAAAATTCAAACCGAGGCTGAATCCAAATAAGTGTACGTTTGGAGTAAGATCCGGTAAGCTGTTGGGCTTCATTGTCAGTGAGAAAGGGACTGAGGTTGATCCAGCGAAAGTGAAAGCTATTCAAGACATGCCTGAACCAAGAACTGAAAAGCAGGTTCGTGGGTTTTTAGGGAGATTGAACTACATTGCACGGTTTTTATCTCACCTAACTGCCACGTGCGAACCGATTTTCAAATTGCTAAGAAAAGATCAAGCAATCAGGTGGAATCATGACTGTCAAAAAGCTTTTGACAAGATAAAAGAGTATTTGCAGAAACCTTCAATCCTTATACCTCCAGTTCCTGGGAGGCCTCTGATAATGTACCTTTCAGTGACTGAGAACTCGATGGGGTGTGTATTGGGACAGCATGACGAGTCTGGTCGAAAAGAGCATGCTATATACTACCTTAGCAAAAAGTTTACCGACTGTGAAATAAGATATTCGCAGCTCGAGAAAACTTGTTGTGCTTTGGCATGGGCTGCTCGCCGACTGAGACAGTATATGTTGAACCATACTACCTTGTTGATTTCTAAGATGGATCCGGTGAAGTACATCTTTGAAATGCCGGCTCTTACCGGACGTGTAGCTCGTTGGCAGATGATCTTGACTGAGTATGATATCCAGTACACGTCACAGAAGGCCATCAAAGGTAGTATTCTGTCAGACTACCTTGCCGAGCAACCAATCGATGATTATCAGCCAATGATGTTTGAATTCCCTGATGAAGACATCATGTATTTGAAGATGAAAGATTGTGAAGAGCCTCTTGTCGAGGAAGGGCCGGATCCTGATGACAAGTGGACATTGATGTTTGATGGGGCAGTTAATGTGAACGGTAACGGTGTTGGGGCAGTACTCATCAATCCCAAAGGTGCGCACTTACCTTTTTCTGCCAGGTTGACTTTTGAGGTAACCAACAACGAGGCTGAGTACGAGGCTTGTATCATGGGGATTGAAGAAGCCATCGATCTAAGGATCAAAACTCTGGACATCTATGGAGATTCCGCTCTAGTGATTAACCAAGTCAATGGAGATTGGAATAATCACCAGCCGCATTTGATTCCTTACAGAGATTACACCAGAAGGATCCTGACTTTCTTCAAGACAATGAAGTTGTACCACGTACCCCGAGATGAAAATCAGATGGCTGATGCCTTGGCTACTTTATCTTCTATGATCAAAGTCCATTGGCATAATCATGTGCCACACATTGTTGTGTACCGACTCGAGAGGCATGCGTACGTGTTTGCAGCCGAGTCTGTTGTTGATGAGAAGTCGTGGTACTATGATATCAAGAACTTCCTCAAAAGTCAGGAGTATCCTGAAGGAGCGTCAAAGAACGACAAGAAAACCCTGAGAAGGCTAGCTGGAAGCTTTTACTTGAATCAGGATGATGTGTTGTATAAGAGGAACTTTGACATGGTTCTGCTCAGATGCGTGGATAGACACGAAGCAGACATGTTGATGCAGGAAGTACACGAAGGATCTTTCGGTACCCATGCTGGTGGTCATGCAATGCCCAAGAATTTGTTGAGAGTCGGTTATTACTGGATGACTATGGAATCCAATTGTTTCAAATACGCTCGGAAGTGCCACAAATGCCAAATCTATGCAGACAAAGTGCATGTATCACCAAACCCTCTGAATGTCATGAATTCGCCTTGGCCGTTCGCGATGTGGGGTATTGATATGATTGGGAAGATTGAGCCTACTGCTTCTAATGGACATCGCTTCATCCTGGTCACGATTGATTACTTCACCAAGTGGGTGGAAGCAGCTTCCTATGCTTATGTTACCAAGCAAGTGGTTGCCCGGTTCATTAAGAAGGAGATCATCTGTCGTTATGGGGTTCTTGAGAGAATCAATACTGATAATGGTTTGAATCTCAATAACAAGATGATGAAGGAGCTTTGTAAAGATTTCAAGATTGAACACCACAATTCTTCTCCTTACATACCGAAGATGAATGGTGCTATAGAGGCGGCAAACAAGAACATCAAGAAAATTGTGCAGAAGATGGTCGTGACGTACAAGGATTGGCATGAGATGTTGCCTTTCGCTTTGCATGGGTACCGTACCTCAGTACGTACGTCGACCAGGGCAACCCCTTACTCCCTTGTGTATGGTATGGAAGCAGTCCTACCTGTTGAAGTGGAGATTCCTTCTCTGAGAGTCCTGTTGGATGTTAAGCTAGACGAAGCTGAATGGATTCGAACAAGGTTTAATGAGTTGAGCCTTATCGAGGAGAGGCGGTTAGCAGCTGTATGCCATGGGCAGCTATATCAGAGAAGGATGAAGAAGGCCTTTGATCAGAAAGTGCGTCCTCGAAGCTATCAGACAGGTGATCTAGTTTTGAAGAGGATCCTTCCTCCCGGTATAGATAACAGGGGCAAATGGACTCCGAATTACGAAGGTCCATATGGTGTTAAAAAGGTCTTCTCTGGTGGAGCCTTGATGCTTACAACTATGGATGGTGAAGATTTTCCATCCCCTGTTAACTCAGATGTAGTAAAAAAATACTTCGCATAAATTGACCCGCTGGACAAAAGAATAAAATAGTCCAGGCAAAAAAAGGGCATCCCGGCGAATCAAGAAAAAAGAAAAAGGTTCGGGAAAAAGTTAGGGATAAAGAATGAAAAGAATATGTACACCCGGTAAGTCGAAAACCCTCAAGGGCAGCTTAGGCAAAAATGGGTATCCCGGTGGATTGAAAACCTGAAAGGGCGATCCAGGCAAAAGAGGGATTAAAGCGAAGACTACAGTCTGGGTTATCTGTACTTCATCGCGCTTCAGTGTCTACCATCTTGAAAGATATGATCGGTCCAATCGTTCTTCTCAGAAAGCAAGCAATGTGGGGGAAATTAAGGATATACGAGTCATAACAGAGTTGGAAAATAGTTGATGCCGTGTTCACATTGCCAATAGGATATATTTTCCTTTTGTGCACAATTACCTCTTCCTAGGAATTGCTTCCTGATGTATTCTCCTTTATAGGCCCATTTTCAATCAATAAAAGTCGTTATTTAGTTAAATTGCTCTCTTGTTTTTTTTTTTACTGTTTTGTTTGCAAAAACGTCCGAATTTTTGATAAACATTGCATATAAGAAACATGAAGGCTAGACAATAACGTGCGGAAAGGTAAAACATTTGAAAATCATTTTGAATGTTGAGTACACTTGGGTATATCTTGTCCATACAATCCCCTGGGGCATGTATGTCTTGCTGTTTTACATGTTATTATCTTTAATTGCTGGCTAGATCAGATAAGCCACGGTTCGTTCAGAGACGTTTCAGCACTGTCCAGTAGTGTGAGGGGTTGGGCTGTCTAATGCAAGTTCAGGACTTGTCTCCCCAACCTATTCGAGATCAGGAATTTCCCAGCAGGGTTGAGGGATTCCCCAGCAGGCTTGAAAGAGGACGTTTCCCCAGCAAGTCTGAAAACTATTAGAATTGTTCTTCCCCGGCAGAGTCGTCTGTGGGTAGTTTGTCCCTCAGTAGCAGGCCTGAGAGTTGTTCTTTCCCGAGCAAGTCTGAAGACTGTTAGTCCCCACTGAGTCTGAAGGTTGCTGTTTCCCCAGCGGTGGCGTCTGTGGGTAGTTTGTTCTTCAGCAGTCGGGTCTGAAGTACTGTAATCCCCAACAGGGTCGTGAATGACTCTCCCCAACAGGGTTGTGAATGTTTTCCCCTAGCAAGTCTCCCCAGCAGTGGTTTGCATTGATGGTTTTCCCCAGCGAAATCCCCAAGCGGATCAGGTTCGGTGAAAATTTTCCCCGGTAGGGTTACTCCTTCCCGTGGATTGGCAGTTATCCCCAGTGGAGGTGAGCATTGGTTGTTTCCCCTAGCGGAGTCTCCAAGTGGATTGGATTCAGTGAAAGTTGTCCCCGGTGGGATTTATCCTTTCTCCAACAGCAGTGCTATTCCCCAGCATGTTTGAGAGGTTGGTGTGTTCCCTAAACAAAGACTCCCCAATTGACTTGGTTTCTCTGCCGTCCCCAGAGTATCAGATCAGCAAAGCACCCCCAGCAGGGCGTCTCCCCACAGAGTTGGAGGATCAAATCAGAATTGTGTGCTCAGCGGAGCGACCAGTTCTCCCCAGCGGGAGTCTTCTTCATTTTGCATCTTACATGTAGTAATCATTGCATCCTCAAATAGCGTAGCATTTCCATTCAATATGGAGCATTACGCCATAGAAAAGCTCAAGCATATGCATACATGTGTTAAACCTGATTGGACCATATCCCCGGCAGAGGCGAATCATTGTTCAACAATCTGCATGGCATATTTGCAGCGGTAGCTCCTGACAACATTCATGATTGGTAATCCCCAGAGAGGTTTATTTCCTCACCCGCAGGTGAAAGGAAAGCTTGATTCCCCAGCGTAGTCCCCGGCAAGTGTGTGGCCTTGTCCCGACATATGTAGATGTCATCCTTGCGATACCAGTAGGTGTCATGTTGACCCCCGTGTGGGTCCTTTTTTTTTTATGTCTGTAGACATCATCTTTCGATGTTCGTAACATCCTCCTTTCTCTTCTTATTCGTCCGCTGACGTCTAGTCGTGGTTTCCTTATTCCTATTCGCCCGTTGGCGTCTAGTCGTGGTTTCCTTATTCATATTCGTCCGTTGACGTCTAGTTGTGGTTTCTCTTCCTATTCATCGTCTTTCGATGTCTAGTCGTGGTTCCTTTCTCCTATTCGTCCGTTGACGTCTAGTCGTGGTTTCCTTACTCCTATTCGTCCGTTAACGTCTAGTCGTGGTTTCTCTTCCTATTCGTCCGTTGACGTCTAGTCGTGGTTTCTATTCCTATTCGTCCGTTGACGTCTAGTCGTGGTTTCTTTCTCCCATTCATCCGTTGATGTCTGGTCGAGTCTTTCCTAGTCGTCTTTTGACGTCTAGTCGTGGTTTCTCTTCCTATTCATCGTCCTTCGATGTCTAGTCGTGGTTCCTTTCTCCTATTCGTCCGTTGACGTCTAGTCGTGGTTTTCTTTCTCCTATTTGTCCGTTGACGTCTAGTCGTGGTTTCTCTACCCATTCATCGTCTTTCGATGTCTGGTCGTGGTTTCTTTCTCCTATTCGTCCGTTGACGTCTAGTCGTGGTTCCTTTCTCCCATTCATCTATTGATGTCTGGTCGAGTCATTCCTATTCATCGTCTTTCGATGTCTAGTCGTGGTTCCTTTCTCCCATTCATCCGTTGATGTCTGGTCGAGTCATTCCTATTCATCATCTTTCGATGTCTGGTCGTGGTTTCTTTCTCCTATTCGTCCGTTGACGTCTAGTCGTGGTTTCTTTTCCCATTCATCGTCTTTCGATGTCTGGTCGTGGTTTCTTTCTCCCATTCATCCATTGATGTCTGGTCGAGCTTTTCCTATTCGTCCGTTGACGTCTAGTCGTGGTTTCCCTTCCCATTCGTCCGTTGACGTCGGGTCGTGGTTCCTTTCTCCAATAAAAATCAAGATCCCCAGTAGAATCGTCGGTAGACGTCTTGTCTGATCCGGTGATGAAAATCAAATCCCTAGTGGAGGTTGCCATTGGTGAACATTCTTTTCTTTGATTATCCCTCGCAGAGTGCAAATTTCTACGGTTCTTTGGTATTCAATCCCTGTTTACCTTGAAGGTCTGACAGCCGTTGCTCTCATCCGTTCAGGTTCCCAATTGATTGAATAGGGGCAGCTGTAGCACCTCAAATTTGCACCTCCCCCATTTGTACATTCATTTCATTTTTTAGGTCATTAACATTGCATTAACACTGCCTAGTGCATTGCATTTCATCAGTTAAGACTGGTATCAGGAGAATTCATCTGTGCAAAGGAGCAAAGCATTTCCATGAGGAAAAAGCCCTATGGTTGTTCCAATGAGCTTATGTGAACCCAAGGTTCATTTTGAAGCAACTTGACCAAGTGTTAGACTCTTAAAGTCCACAGTGCAGTTTCAGGTCATCTGGGGCCCATAAAAGTCAATTGTAAGTCAACTGAGGGCTAGGAGGTGGAGAAATGGTTTGAGACACTTCATTCATGTCCCAAAGAGGTTTATTCAACATGTCAAACATCTACCTTGAAGATTTTGAAGCCAGATCAAAAGTTTCCAAAAATGGAAAGTGACCTGTAATTTCAAGTTTCCAAAAATGGCAAGTTTTTGGACCAAATTCAACTTGACTTTCCAATATCAAAGAAGCTTCAAATGAAATTTTGTCCAACATAAAAGTTGAAGATATTTCTCTCCCATTTCCAAAAAGTCCAAGATCCATTGCCAAGTGTGCATGGAACTTCAAAAGGGCATAACTTTTAACTCATAACTCCAAATTGAGTGGCTCTTTTTGCATTTTGCTCCTCATGACATGTAGTTTCCAAATCATTCATCATATTTCATGAAATTTGAACATATGATCATTTGCTTATTCATGAAGATTTTGGAGGGAAATTCATAAATTTGAAATTGGTGCATCATGGGCACAAATCACCATTGCCATTGTGTTAATTGGAAGTTTTTAAGTGAAATTGATCAGCCATATAACACTGTTCATGTGGGATTGCTCCATGCACCACCAATTTTCCAATTTTGCCAATACACCTTATTTTTTACTTAATCTCAACTAAACATGATTAATTTTGATTAAGAATGGATTAACACAGAGTATATATAAATAATCAAAACAGAATTGTGGAGGTTTTGCTCATTCTAGATCCAAATTCTCTTTCCCTCTAATTTTTTCTCTCAATCATAATTCAAATTTTCTCCACATAACCTTGGTATATTCTTCCATATTCTTGTTCTCTGGTGTGGATTTAGTACAGATCAAGCCTTGGATCATCAAAATTGGACCAGAATCGTGCATGTGAAGCTCAAGAACATAGCAATGGCAGTTCAGATTTGAGCTAGATCTACACAGTTCCAAGCCTCAAATTCTTCATCAAACTTCATAACAAGTGATCAGGAGTGTATTGGAAGCTTGCCAGGCCTTGATTCGCGTGTTTCCAGAAGTTGATCTTCAAGAGGTCACATTTTCGATCCTCTTAATTCTCTGTTTTATGTGTATGATCTTGTAGTGCTTCTCATGCTGAGCAATCTGATATGAATTTCATGTGATTTGGTGTACTAATGAATGAGATATGCTTGATGGAAATTTTGTGCACCAAACTGTTTTTGTTCGATTCGTATTGTTTATGGTGAATTAATGTAATTGGATGCTGGATTCGTATTCCTTATGACCTAACGGTTCGAATGATGTACTCATGAGCAATTTCTGGAAAAAACTTGTATGGATACCACTGTTCACCCACCGTCTCAACGAAGGAGACGGTGGTTTCCGCCCATGGCCGCCGTCTGGTTCTTCATGTTAGGGTTTTCCTTAGTCAGGCGCTCACGTGGCTTCAGCATGGCATTTTGATTGGCCTGGGCTTGCATTGACTTGTCCACGTATGTCATGATCGTTGATGTGGCTTCCACGTCAATTATTGAAACGGTGCGCTTCATGTAGCGCATGGCCACGCTTCGATTCCGCCTGAGGACATTCCCACTTTTTATTCATCCATTTCATATTATTTTCATTTTAATTCAATTTTTATTTCATTTTATTTCATGAACTTCAAAAAATTACCAAAAATAGTATAATAGTCCAATTAATTCCCAACTTTTTTCTACTTGATCCTTGTGATGTCTAGTTCTTTATGGTGTGATTTCCTGATTTTTTCCATGTCTGGATTTTTGAATGTGATGGATTGATTGAACATGATGCAAAATGTGATATGTTATGCCATTTGATTTGTGAAATGCTCAATATTGATCCAAATGCCATGAAATTTTACATGATGATTGTTAACATGTTGATGGATTTGTATGATTTTATTTGGCATTTGTCGCTATTGTCTTCACTGTTTGGGACACATGTACTTTGGGTGTGACAATTTGTGTCACACAATTGGTTGGTTTGCTTACGCATTTTCATTTCCATATCAATTGAACTTTGATGATGCTGATTTTTGGTATGAAGATTGTGTTTGATGTGTTGAATGCTCATGAAAATTTCCAGAATTGTTTGAGTCATTTCTGTTTTGATGTGGAATTTTCATTCATGATGATCACTTGTGAGCTTTGAATTGGCCTTTACCTTCTCTTGCACATGAAATGAACATGCTTAATGATTTTGATTTGGTCCTTTTTAGGACATGTTCATGATTGATTAAAGTTGCTTTGTGTTGAGTATTAGCTTCTATTTTGAATTTTTTCCCCACTTTTGACCCTAGGCTTTGACCTAGGGGTTTGAACTCACATTTGAGTTGTGCATTTCAGGTTCAAGCTTCTAGTCTTGATGGATGATGTTGATCTCATAAATTGAGATGCAAAATGATGTGTTCCAATAACATTTGCTGTTTTGTAGGTTCTTCGAATGATGAAACAATTTGAGTTGCTTGCCTCTTATGCCTTGTACTGTTTGTTTGTCTGTGAATAGTTTGTCTGAATACTATACTGTTTGTTTGGTTGTTTACACAGGTACTTTAGCCGCTTTAACTCATTATTTGAGTTGATTTGCTTTGCTTGTGGTTGGCATACCACTTAGGTAAATTCCTACTCTTCATGTAGTCTGGAAGACCTGTCATGTTACTTTGGCAGGAACTTGTCTGAAGCCCTCCTTAAGAGGCAATGTTTGTGGTTGTTTATCTTTGTGCCTTGTACATGTAAAGACCTCCTAAGTGAAGAGGCAATTGGCAGATAGAAGGGATGTGCAATCCATCCCCTGCTATTCAATTGAGTCTTTCATATTGCTCGCACTACGTGCTGATGCATTCGAATAAAGACCCAAGATCCTTGTATATAGAGTCAGTCAAGTGGAGTAGAGTTCCTCATTCTGGACTCCCACACCTTCATTGATTGAAGCTCTCCCAGGCCATGGATAAGAGCTATGAAGTCTTACCCTCATTTCCCATTTCATCTGCTTCACCCTAACTCTCAATGTTAGGGTTAAGAGCTCAAAACACTCATTCCAGTTGGCTTGTTTGTCGAGGTTGACATGACCCCTTGACTAAAGCCCAGCCTTGTGTGAGCCACTTGTTTGCATATAGTGTGTGTGCTTGCTCTCTTGTGCTTGTGTTTGCTTACTTGCTGTTTAGGCTAGCTTGCTTCCTGTGCGAGTTAGGATTAGAGACTTCAACATAGGGATCGTATGCATGACAACTTCTAGGCTCGAGTCGTAGTCTCCCTAGTAGCTTGTTATCTCCCTAGTCTCTTGTTAGGATAGAAGTTCTTTCCCTGTTAAGGGGAACTATGTCGCCCTGATCCTCATACCAGATGAGGTACGTAGGCAGGAGACTGAGCTGATCTCTCCGGGCAACCTTTTGTTTTGTTTGTTGTTTGTTTGGAGTCTGACTTAAGTCCAGCGATTGACAGTTGGTTTCCTGTTTGTGTTTGTTTGTTGGAGTCTGATGCAAGTCCAGCGATTGGCATTCGGTTTCCAGTTTGTGTTTGTTTGTGTGGAGTCTGATATAAGTCCAGCGATTGGCATTTGGTTTCCTTGTTTGTTTGTGTTGTTTGGAGTTGGATGTAAGCCCATTGATTAGCATTCCATTTCCTGTTGTGTGTTTCGTTTGACGTCTCAACGTCTCTTTTCAGTGTTCTGTTTGGCGTGCATTAGCCGAGCTACGAGTGCTCTAATTCTTCCTCTGGTTAGAGAAGATACGTATGCATAGGATGCGACATCCTAGCGAGTACGTTCCCCATTTCCCCGAACTACGTCGACTATGATGTTTGTGTCTGACAAACTACGTAGGACCAGGATGCGACATCCTGCCGAGTCCGCCTTCTCCGTCTTCTGTGTTCTATTCCAGTTTTGTACAGTCTTTGAGCAGTTATTTAGCAACCTTTCTTCTATTCTTTCTGAGCGTGGATCCCGTCGATTACGACGGATGCGTAGGGGTGCTAATACCTTCCCTTCGCATAACCGACTCCCGATCCCATCAATCTCTGGTCGTGAGACCATTCCTTTCCAGGTTTACTTCGAGCGTTTCCTTTCCCTCCTTTGGGATAAATAACGCACGGTGGTGGCTCTGTGTCTTTTTCCCGCCGGTTTTTTCGCGTAATGCGACAATAATGTACAACTTTATCGGATGCATACGGGACTAGGCGCGCTAACTGTATTACCAACGACGATACCGATCTATTATCACTACTGTTGCTGTCAAACTGGATTACTACCCGCCCAGGAGTCTTAAACACTGTCACAATAACATTCACATCATACCCATATCTCTGGGATGAGTAATCTTAATAACACCTTCATCTATCAACTTCTGAAAGTCCCTCTTGACAATCATACATCCTCATGGATTAACACTACAGATAACACAACCATCATGGTCATGTTCACAATCACTAATCATGCACATTGTTCTATGCATCTCTACCAAAGACTTTTGAATTCAACGGACATCAAAATCCCTGAAATTACTAAGACAACCATCTACCATATTCACATAAGCATTTCGAAGAACGGTCAAAGGATTAACTACATTAGGTGTGCAGTCCTCGAAGGACATCATTCCACTCTTGACCAGCTTTTGGACCTCATACTTCAATGGATATCGATTTTCTATGTCATGGCCAGGTGCCCCCTGATGAAAAGCATAGTGAAGACCGGGTTTGTACCACCATGGCAAAGGCTCAGGTGTATGTGGAGGATTCCTCAGTTGAATTAAATTCTTGACAACCAGGGAAGGATAAAGTTCTGCATAAGTCATCGGAATTTTGATGCTGATTGTTGTTGTAGTTATGGTTGTTGTGGGTACTTTGTTGTTGCTATTGCTGTTGAATTAGTTCTGATTGAATTGCTGAATTGTTGGAAAATACCGGAATAGCTAAGGATACTTAACGATGATGATGTTGGGATATGGAATTCTTCCTCACATGAGGCCTCCTTTCTCTCCCTACAGATACTGAATTGGTTTCCCCCTCCTTCTTCTTGGAGAAACTACCACCATACTTCTTACTCGTAGTGGTTTCGTCTTTAGACAAACGGCCCTCTCGGATGCCCTCTTCTAATCGCATCCCCATGTTCCCCATTTCAGTGAAGTCATTGGGAGCACTGGAAATCATACGTTCGTAATAGAATGAACTCAGGGTCTTCAAAAAGATCTTCATCATCTCCTTCTCTTCCAATGGGGGACTAATTTGAGCAACAAGCTCTCTCCACCTCTAGGCATACTCCTTGAATGTCTCTTTATCCTTCTGAGACATGGACCGCAACTGGTCGTGATCGGGAGCCATATCAATGTTATACTTGTACTGTTTGAAGAAGGCCTCGCCTAGGTCATTGAAAGTACGAACACTGGCACTGTCTAAACCCATATACCACCGAAGAGCTGCACCAATTTGACTGTCTTGAAAATAATGGATAAGCAGTTGATCATTATCTGTCTGGGTGGACATCTTGTGTGCGTACATCACAAGATGACTTAAAGGACAAGTATTCCCTTTATACTCCTCAAAGTCTAGGACCTTGAATTTGGTAGGTATTTTCACGTTCGGCACTATTGCGGTAAATTCATGACCATCGAGCTATGGATAAGCTAGACATCAATAAAACCAGAGTCGCCGCCGCGCTTTTATTGTTTCCAAGGGAAAAAGGGAAAAGTACGTACAAAATCCAAAAGTAAGAAGTTTTCAAATCAAAACTAATAAAATGCCAGAGATTATAGGTAATGGGGTTAGTTACACAGAGGGAAGGTGTTAGCACCCAAAGTGTCCTAGGTACTCCTAGGGAGCCCTTTCTTGTGCGTATATGTATTTTGTACAAAATGATGTTTACAAACAAATAGAATAGGGGGATGAGAAAAGAATTCATTAATTATATTTTTGTGTTTGACAAGACCTTCGGACTTGTGCCTACGTACTAACATAAAAATGAGGGATCAAAACCTTGTAGTTCATGGTATAAATTTCAATGTGGATGCATTGCTTTTAACAAAATTAAGTTTGAAAGGCACAAAGGTGATAACATGAAATAATATCACATTTTTGGACTTGATTTAATTAAATTATAGTGTTATTTGATTCGATTTATTTTATATTATTCGATATTACTTGGTATTCTAGTATTATTTATTTCAGGTAACATTATTTGAAGCATGTGTGAAAAGGAAAGAAAAGGGGTGCAAAAAGAGGATTCTTCACTAAAGCCCAGCCCAAGCAAAGGACAAGGAAAAAGGGTTGTGGCGTTGTGACGACCGCCACACATGGTGTGACGAGCGTCACGCCATCTACCCAGTGTTACGCCCGTAACACATGGTGTGACGGACGTCACACCCCCATTCCTATTTTTCTGCTTTGACGCGCGTAACAGAAGCACGTTCTCCCCTATTTCCTTGCTTGACTAGTTAACGCGTTAAGAAGCCTTACTGAAGAGACTTTGGAAAAAACGGTTACTTTATGAACCATATAAATAGACCTCAAGGGTTCCAATTGAAGGACTCTCACTTTTTCCAGTATTCGGCACCGTGCAATATTTCTCTTGCTTTTTAATTTTTCAGCATTCTACTTTCTTAGTATTTTTATTTCCTTTTCTTTTCTAGTCAATTTCCAAAACATTGAATTTATTTATTTTCACACTAGTTTCTACACCGAAAACTATTGTGTAATTTTTACTGGATCTAACCTTACGTTAGGTCATAGTATTTTATTCCTTCGTCTTTATTTTCCTGTCCGATCGAAGATTGTAAGAACAAATCCAACCGACCTGTGGTGGAGTGTTCGAGCATCGAAGCTAGGAGTTAAAGTACATAGTTCTAATATTTTTCCAGGTTCATTAATTAATTGAGTTATTGTTTTAATTTATATATGCTATGTGCTGCTATTTATATATATTATTTGTCTGATATGGTCATGTTTATGCATGATTGTTGTTTAGGCATGTCTAGCATGTCGGGCTAATTAATTTAGATATCGGTATGTAAAGTAAGCGGAATAAAGGAATCAAAACTGAGTTGGTTTAAATTTGTTTCAAAATATAGTCACTCTTTTTATGGTCTCAATTTACAGAGTTAATACCAAAGTTTTTGTACGAGAGTAAAATACATAAAGAAGTTAAAATCAATAGAACGACAGTTTGAGCTTTTAACTAGACAGTGTAAATTGGACATTAACTTTAAATCAGGGCGAGAGCAATTTTTAAGGTTAATTAAATTCTAATCATTTTCAAAAATTATTTTTAAAAGTTAAATGTGAGGACGAGAGTTAAGCATTTGAGTTTAATCATATAGTCTAAGTCAACAGAGCGAGAGTTTGAGACGAGGGCGTTTAAACGGCTAGTATTTTCCTAAAAAAAGTTTCTAGAGATTCTATCGTTTTCAAAAAGTGATTTTAGATTTAACTAAATAGTGACAGTGTACGTTAATATAAAGTCATGGTCTGATTCAACAGAGCGAGAATTTGAGGGAAAGACTTTTAATTTATAGTGTCTACTGAAAAGACTTATTTTAAAGAAAAAGACCAACGAAGATTCGATTCCCTAATTACGACGAACTACATACCGATATCCGTGTTATTTGATTTTTAATCTAGATCCAAATTTAGTTTTACTTTTCCCCCTAATCATCAAAGTATCATCCGCCTTAGCTTTACGCAGTAACCCTAGAAAAACGCAATATCGATTCATCAAGTCCCTGTGGGATCGATATCTTTTAAAACTACGCGATTAGACTGTGCACTTGCAGTTAATACCCCAATCGACTCATAAAGACGCGATCAAAAGGCTAAAAAATGGTTTGAATGAGTTAGTTCTTTTTTGGATTTTTGAAAAGTTTTAAGTCAAGTATAGTTAAGTTTATTTACAAGTTTGATTAAGAAGAGAAGTTTAAAAAAGGCAATGGCATAAGGGAAAAGTTTCTAGTTTGCAAAGTGGTCTAAGTTTGAAAACAACAAACACAAAAAGAGAAGTTTTGAAAAAAAGGAGGGAGAGATTTTGAAATTAAAGAAATGGGGAGGAGATGAAGAGACTAATCCTAAGCATAAATTTGAAAGTTAAGAGTTGAAAAGATCTGACCAATGTGTTGCAATCCAATAGACAAAAATGTCATATAGAAACCCAAATTCCCTTGGACATTAGAATCAAGCAACAAACAATGCATAGTATATCAACTTGAAGAGCAAGGCATCAAATAAAGATAGTCACATCCAAGCTTAGAAACTCCATGATCTTATTCAAGCTTAGAAGTTAGTATTGCTTTTGCTTTTGCTTTTTATTTTAAGTCATTCTTTGGAGAACACTCAACCCATTTATCACAAGCATAAATCCTTGAACCAAGACATCTTCCAAAGGAAGGAAAAAAGGCCAAGTTTCCACACAATACCATGAAAGAGGGGAGACTTACAATCTCACTAACTAGAATGCTATGCCTTTTGTGTCAAAAATTTAGCGCTATCTTAAGCAATCGTAATTGGACTTATATAGAAGTCACAACTATTTGAGGTCGGACAATAGAATTTTGGTGTTAATGTATGTTAGAGACATAGTATAATGGACTATGCTCATGAAACATGCCACACACAAAACGAATATGCAAAAGTGATGGCCTAATCTCATCCATACTTATGTTGATTTTGCAATCAACTAGCCTTAGGATATTGAGATATCATAGGTCCATGATATGAATGCATAAAGAAGGGGAATGAGATGAAGAGGGAGGGGAATGGATCAAAACTCAAATTGGACAAAGGAGGACTTTTACCAAATTAAGATCATTCATTCATTTTGGGAGATGGAATGTACATTCCATCAATCCCCTAAATCCAATGATCTTAACCTAACAAAGTCAAATCAACCTTGACCAAGGCCCAACAGCGTAACTCAAACAAAATGGATCAACACAATTATTTGGCACTTATTCAATTTAAAAATACTAAAAATAATGCATTATATTAAATATGATTTGTCAAATTCCTAAAACCTCATCAAAATACCAAATAAGTGGCCATGAGATTTATCATAGGTCAAACAAGGTCAAAGGACCTTGGAGAAAAAATTTCAAAATTTTTGAAAACTTAAAAGTATTTTTAAACAATTAGAAATATTCAAAAAATCAATTAACTCATGAAAGATATTAATAATTATCCAAAAAATAATTTTAATTCAAAACATGAAAGAGGATTTTATTTACATTTTTTTTGTGAAACTCTCATATTTTTTGGATCAATATTAAAATTAATATGTATTAATGAAAATAAAAAAAATTAAATGAAATTCAAATAATTAGAAAAACGTGGATCACTTGATCTGCCTCATTAACTAGGGTGGCAGATCAAGTAGCTGAGCGCGTGCAATCTACCATGCACCTGAGTCAACTAATCACGCGCGTGGTAATTAGTATGTACGCTCAAGATTAAAACATTTCAAATGAGATCAATGGCTCAAAAACTGTCCAGCACACCACCGGCGCTGGAACTCCAGTCACCTTCTCAGGTGAGGCTCATCGGACTGGTTCAATCATCAGCATCACATAAATGAAAAAGGGGGACATGATCTGAAAGAAAAAATGGCGTATATCACGAATCTGACCTCAATTTCAACTAACTCCAAATATATAGAAAGATATGAGGAGTTGAATTTTGAGGTGTGTCAACTGAGTTGCTTCGATTTGACCTAAAAGCAACTCAATCTTCTTGTCTATATTGGTAGGACTTCATACAACCAAAGATCCAAGAGAATTGAGTGAGAATCGAAGAGAAGAAGATTTCTAAAAAATTACCTTCAATGATATGCAGAAATAGATCTTGCATGCTTCAAACTTGACTTGATCACACTCGAGGAGCTTGCAGAAGTGGTTTGGCAATGGAAAAAAGATTTGGATCCTGGAGTTTTTGAATCTCTAAACAGTGAGATTCAAACTCAATTTTCAAGTTGAAAATTCTCAGGTTTTCCTTTGAATTGTGAGGGTTTGAATTGGGGGGAAAAGCTAGCGCGCAAGGTGTGTTTGAAATAAGCTCAGAGGCCTTGTATTTATAGCATTTGGGATTGATAATTGCACACTTGAAAATTTGCTAAATTTGGCAATGTGATGCACAAACTTACATGGGCGTGTACAGGCCCATGAAGTAATCCAACTTGATCCAATTCCAATTGTACTGAAGTTCAAATGATGCTTGAATTTCAAGGCAATGCAATGTGAAGTTTTTGACATTTGATTTTTCCACTTGATGCAGACCTGTTAAGACCATGCGCAACCCTAAAAAACCTCATTCAAAATGTATGAAGTATGACTCTTTAGAAAGTTTAGATCAAGGGGAACAACTTTGAAGTTGGACACTTTCCCATTTGGAACTTGGATCATGGTGAATTTTGAGGTGGGAGTTTGGAAATTTCAACATGTTAAATTTTTTTCTAAGTGTTATATGAGCTCCATATTTCATGTCATATATCTCAATATTCCACCTTACTTAACCTTTTATATGAGCTCCAAATGAGAAACGTTTCTTCATAAAATTTGAAGATCTTTCAAATACCTTCAAAATGGTCACCAATTTTATGTCATTTAGATTTAGAAAGATAGAGTTATGCATTTTTGAATTTGAGGAAAATCACTTGTTCAATGGTATAGGGCAAAAATGACATATAATGTATCCTCATATCACATGCTCATAAAAGTTGATTTAGCTCTCACTCCAAACATCAAAGTTGAATTACACATCTTGAATTTGATTGTTCAACTTGGAAATCTTTCATCTCATAAAAATTGAGCAAGTAATGGTCTTGGGAAGTTGACTTTCAAATTAGGGTTTAGACAAAATGACCTATAATGTTTCAACATAGAAAATAATTTTCCAAGCAAAACTAGTGTAGCGGTGTAATCGTCACCATTGGAAATATTAATTAGATCCAAGGTAAATCATACAAGGTAGAGTCGCCGCCACACTTCTATTTATCCAAAGGAATGGCTAGAAAGCGAACAAAAGCCAAGGAAGTTTTGCAAGAGAAAACTAATAAAAGAAACAGAGATCTGGGTAAGGGGGTAATTATGTCATGGGAAGGTGTTAGGCACCCACAACATCCTAGGTACTCCTAGGGAACCCTTTTATGAAATATTTATTGTGCAAACAGGATTGAAGGGATGGGAAAAGAATGTGCCAATTAGTTATTTTTGTGTTTGGATGGATGAACCCATTACCTACGTACCCTCTCATGAAAGATAAGGATCAAAACCCCGTAGTTCGGGTAACAAATTTCAAAAACAGTGGATTGATTTTAAACAAAAGCCTTAAGGTCTTTCATTATCAAAGGGAGAAAACTCAACCTGAACAACCACAAGTCCACCATGTGAGAACAACTTTGACATGCTAGTGAGGGATTATGCCCTATAATAAGCATGGAAGTCTTACAATTTGATCACTAAGGACAAAGGTGAGATTCACATCAACCACTAAGATAATTCAGATCTATGGCTAATGCATGAAAATTTTGATTAGGAAGTGGACAAGGGCCACAAAAGCAATTTGAATGGGTTGAATTAACCAATTAGAAGTATTCACAAACACGGTCAAAGTTGACTTAAAGTTCAATTCAAAATGAGTATTATGAAAAGAAAGTTTGAAAATCAAAGGCTTAAGGCCTAGGTTTCTAATGTTGAAAACAAGTCAAATGTTTGCACAATTTTTTTTGGTTTGGGTTAACATGAGGGTGGAGTTGTGTGGAAACAAAAAGAGGTGGAGATGAGGAACAAAACTTCATTAGGAGTTCCTCTCTTAAGATCATATGTAGATGATCCAAGTAAGTACCATCCGTTGGAATAGGCAACAAGCACAAGGCAAAAGCAATAAAGAGGAAATGGAATGCCAATAGATGGACTTATATCCAACTCCTGCACAACAAAACGGAAATAGAATGCCAATAGATGGACTTACTTCCAACTCTTGAACAACACAAAGGAAACAGGATGCCAATAAATGGGCTTGCTCCCGACTCCAAACAGATAAAGGAAACAGAATGCCAATGGCTGGGCTTACATCTAACTCCACAAAACAAATAGGAAACAAAGTGCTAATAGCTGGACTTACATCTGACTCCTAGCAATTAGAATGCATGAAAAGCAAACTCATGAAAGATGCAAATAAGCAAACAAGCAATCAAACATCACACTCTATATACAAACAAGAGGCTCAGACAAATGGTTGAGCTTTAGTCAAGAGGGGTCATATCAACCTCGACAAACAAGCCAAAACAGTATGGGTGTTCTGGAGCTCTTAACCACTAACATTGAGAGTTAGGGTGAAGCTGATGAAATATGGTAATGAGGATGTGACCTCATGCTCTTAACCCTGTCCTGGGTGAGCTTGTGACAAAAGAAAGTGTGGGGATTCAGAATGAGGGACCCTATTCCACTTGACTGACTCTATACAATGATCTTGGGTTATGTTCAAGAGCATCAGCACGTAGTGCGAGCATAATGAACAACTCATTGAATAACAGGGGATTGATTGCTAATCCCTTCTATCTGTCAATTGCCTCTTCACTTAGGAGGACTTAACAAGTAACATGCCTCATTTAGAGGTCTTTAGCACAAATGTAAACAATCACAATCATTGCCTCTTAAGGAGGACTTCAGCCAAATGCCTGCCAAAAAGGTGACAGGACTTCCAGACTACATGGAGAAAAAGAGTGGCTACCTAAGTGGTGTATCAACCATACTCCAAAGCAAAGCTTAAGCAAAAGCTAGAAACTAATGTACCTGTACAAAAGCCAAACAGTTAATAGTGTATTCAGAACAAATCAGACAGTCAACAGTAGGACATTTCCAATATGTGCACAAAGCAAAGTCACAAGTGCAAGAACTCAAGGGAGTTCATCACATCAATGGACCTACAACACAACAAGGGTTAGTAATCAAAGCAAATGGCATCTCAAATGATGAGGCCACACCAATCATTAGTGCTAAACACCTGAAACACAAACACAATTGGTGAGTACAAACCACTAGTACAAAGACTAGGGTCAAAGGCAAGTCAAATGACCAAAACAGAAGTCAATATTTCACATGTAGCACATTCAATCAAATAAGAAAGAGTCCTCAAAAGGACCAAAGTTAATTCAATAAGCAAAGCCATCAAATGAGCAAGATGAAGCAAAGGCAAGCAATGTGATCATATTTGGACATCAAACATAGAAAATCCACATTAAAACAGAAATGAATCCAATGATCATGAAATTTTTTATATGCACTCAACATGTTATGAACAAGCATCATACCAAAAATTAAGTCCAGAAGATAACAAATGGTATATGAATGAAAATGCACAAGTACAAGGCACAAAATGTTACACCAAATGTCACACAACATGTCCATGTGTCCAAAACAGTGGTAGTAAATGATAAAAATGCCAAACAAAAGCCAAAAGATCATGTTATGTGTTTTGAATAAGCATGTCAAATTTCAAGGCAATTGGACAAACCATGAGCATTTCACAAATCAATTAGCACAACATATCACTTTGGTGTCATGTTCAAACAATCAAGCACATTTGAAAATCCAGCAATGCCAAAATCAGGAAATAAATGCTAAAAAAAACTAGACATTCAAATGAACATGTGACAAAAAATTTGGATTAATTTGGATTTGTACGCTATTTTTTAAGATTTTTGCACGTTGATGAAAGAAAAGGGAAATAATGAAAATCATGTAAAAAATGAAATGTGAATGAAATTCAGAAAAAATGCAATAGGCAAGTATTGAACCCAGGTTAGGCAGGTTACAAATGCGCTCAGCATGAAAATCCATTGAAAAACAAAAGCATCACACGCAGGGAATCGAACCAAGGTTCATGAGGTACAAGGCGCGCTCAAAATGGAATTGAAAAAAAACATGCTACGCGGAGGATCGAACAGATGCTACGAAGGTTGCAAGCGCGTTTCAACTGAAACGCAGCGTTTGGAATGGAAAATAAATGGAGAAACAAGCGCAAGGCAAGGCTCGAACCGAGATACACAGGTTGCAAACGCGCTACAGTGGAACCCTAGGCAACGAACCAGACGACCGAAATAGTAATTCTGGTCGTCTTCTCCGGCTGGTTCACGGCGGAGATGCTTCAAAAAAAATTCCAGAATCATGCGTGTCATACATCAATGGAAAGATCTCTCAACGTAGAACACGAATATCACAATTATTTGGCTTAAATTCTCATGAATCGGGCGAATCGAACATAAACATTATAAATGTCAAAACTTAAAGTCAGCATATCTCACTCAATTCTCATCCATTTTAAGATCTACTTATATCAGAATCATCAGCATTAAAAACTCTACAATTTCATAGCAATAGGAAGGCAAAGCAAGAGACTCGAATTTCACCTGGTTTGAGATGACAGTTGCTTAATCCTCGTGTTCAAGGCTCCAACACTTCCAGATCTTCTCCTCCAACCTTGATATGAAGTTTGATGCAAGAAATATCAGCTGAATCCACTTGAATGAGGCTTAATTTTCAAGATCCATCTTCATGAGTTTGTACTCGATCTGCTTGATTCTTGGCCAAATTCTTCAATCCAAGCCTTGATTCCTACTCAATCATGAGTTATGTGAAGAAATTTAAAGTTTGAATTGAGAGAATTTTTGGAGGGAAATGCAATTCTAGATCTAAATTATGTTATCCTCTTGATTTGTGATTAGCAATTGGCTTTTATACTCTGTATTAATCATGCTGGAATCAAGTTTAAGCTTTGGTTAATTGAAATTAGGAAGATATGAGGTGCATGGCAAAATTGGTAAATACACCTATGCATGGCAAAAGTGCACGTGAAGAGTGCCCATGCAAGGTTCAAAATCACTCAAAATCAGCTCATGAACATGATTGGATTGGTATTTGGCTCATGTGATTCACCAAATTTGAATTCTCCCTTTTCCCTCCAAAATGTACTTGAATGAGCAAATGGCCATGTGAGCTGTTTTCATGCAATGCAATGGTTGATTTGGAATCTCTTGGTCACAAGGAGCATTTTGCAAAAAGAGTGGTTCAATTTGGAGTTTTGAATCAAAAGTTATGGCACTTTGAAGTTCCATGCACACTTTGCAATCGTTTGTTCATAACTCCTCAACCAGTTATCAGATGATCATAATCTAGGACTTTTTGAAAAGAGGAGAGAAAGATCTTCAACTTTCATGTTCACCAAAAATTCATTTGAAGCTTCTTTGATGTTGGAAAGTCAAGTTGAATGTGAACCAAAAACTTGCCATTTTTGGAAACTTGAAATTATAGGTCACTTTCCATTTTTGGAAACTTTTGATTTGACTTCAAAATCTTCAAGATAGAGGTTTGACATGATGAATAGGCCTTGTATGAACATGATTAGGATGAAGAAATTCCATTCCTCAACTCATAGCCCTCAATTGACTGCACCTTTGATTGTATTGGTCCTCAGATGACCTGAAAATGCCTTGATGAACTTGGGCCTCTACCACCTGGTAAATTTGCTTCAAAGTGAATCCTTAGCTAATATAAGCTCTTTTGAATGATCAAATGGTCCTCATATCAAGGAGATGTCTCATCTTGTGCACATAGGATCCACTTGATATGCTTGACCTGTTGACTGCTTAAGCTGCAAGTAACAAAGGTTAATGACATATTTTTGGTGCTTTTTGGTTAGCAAACAAATGAGAAAAGAAATGACATACAATGCAAACATGCTTGGTGATCAAGAATCACTCACAAAAGATCCCAACCACAGGTAAAGGAATCAAGATGCTCATTGATCCTTGAGGCTTATGCAGTGCAATGCTATGATGCCATGAGGGATCTTAGGGTCAAAAATTGGGGTCTTACAACTAGCTCTAGGTATCAACATGAAGGTTGTTTCGAATGTCATTTAGAGTAACGTTTCTCTTGGAATCATTTTCATATGGTAAAAGTTGTAGGAGATAGGTTCTAGGGAGACCCAATTTTGATCAAATGAATTCATTTGGCCAACCACCATCAACCAACTTGCTAACTTCCAATTCTCTTGACTTTGTAGGCTTATGGTATATCATATGTGCATAAGATGGTAAAAATTGAAGTGTCCCTTGAGGAATTTGATCAATTAGTGAGATAGCTTGTTGGAGAAGTTACTTAAGATACCCAGTCAAACTAGGGTTTTCAAGGCAAATCACCTCCAAACTCTTGAAAAATGCTTGATCAATATAACATGTAGAGATAATTGGGACTCATATATGGTGCTTTGAGACATTGTGGATCAATCCTTGGTTGCGATTTTAGCCATGAGGGTCTTAAATCCTAGATATGAACTTGATAGATCAATGATGATCATGCCATACCTACAAAAGAGTTAGGAAAATGTGTAGCGGTGTATTCGTCGCTATATGATTTATTGATTAAACCATAAGCAAAGCATACAATGAATCGAGTCGCCACCGCACTTTTATTTATCCTAAGGACTGGTTAAAAAGCGAACAAAAACCTAAGAAGTTTTACACGTAGAAAACTAATGAAAAGATCAGAGAATCTGGGTAAGGGGTAAATTACGCAATGGGAAGGTGTTAGGCACCCATCACGTCCTAGGTACTCCTAGGGAGCCCTTTTCACACTTGTTGTATAAAAATGTTTATTTGTTTTGACATATTGTGCAAACATGAATGGGAAGATGAGAAAAGAATGTACAAGTTAGTTATTTTTGTGTTCGAACGGATGAACCCGTTGCCTACGTACCTTCCATCAAAGGTAAGGATCAAAACGCCGTAGTTCGGCTAAAAGATTTCCAAAAATTAGTGAGTTCAATTTTAAAACACAAGCACTAAGGCTTTTCATTACCAATGGGAGAAAACTCAACCCGAATCAACAATCCACCATGCGAGGACGACTTCAACATACTAGTGAGGGGTTAACCCTATAATAAGTATGGAAGACTTACAATCGACTCACTAAGGATAAGGTAAGATTCACATCAACCACTATGGTAATTAAAACCTACGGCTAATGTATGAAAACATATTAACAATGGACAAAGCCAAAACAATTGAATGGGTGAGGTTAATTGATTATGATTATTCACAAAATATGGTCAAGGTATGATTAAGATTGATTCAAGGAAGTGTTATGAAAAGTGGTTTGAAAAGTCAAGGACTTAGGGTCCAGGTTTCTATTTTGAAAAGACATGAAGATGTTTGCACAACAAGTCAAAAGTTTTTTGAAAGCAAAGTGCGAAAAGGTTTAGGACAAAGAGGGTATGGATGATGGAGGGTAAAACTTCTTAGAAAGGTTCACCTCTTGAGATCATACAGAAGATGATTCAAGTGTGTCCTTAGGAATAGGCAACAATGCAAGTAAAAAATAAAGCAAGGTGATACCGGATGCCATCAATGGTCTTATAACAATCTCACAAACAAAAGCGGATATCGGATACCAATAAATGGATTGACACCAATCTCCTAGAAGCAACAATGATACCGGATGCCATCAATGGTCTTATACCAGTCTCACAAAGCAAAATCAGATATCGGATACCAATAAATGGGTTTACACCAATCTCCTAAAATAAAACAAAACTTGGATGTCGGACGCCAATCTATCTGGACTTATACCAACCTCCAAAGGATGATCATAGGAATACAAATGCCAACAACATGGTCTTACAATTGCATCCTCACATACAACCAACAAACAAGTAAGTGGATGTCAGATGCCAATCTATCTGGGCTTACTCTGATCTCCAACAGATGATCATGGGAGTACAAATGCCAAACAACATGGACTTACAATTGTATCCTCACATACCACAAACAAACAAGAAGCACAAGGCTAAGAGGATATGAGTGACCAAATGAAATGGTCTTACACTCTATCCCTTCCAAATCATAGGAACAATGGCCAAAGAACATGGTCTTACAATTGTCCTCAATGGGCAAACACAAATGTGTCACAAAGATATGAAATGATGGTCATGCAATAATTAACAATCAATGATGATAAATGCACAAAGGTATGCAAGCAAACATATACATATGAAGTAATCAATCAAACAAACATTTAGCACACTCTATAACCAAACAATTAGGCTCAATCAAAGGGGTAGACTTAAAAGTCAACTGGAATAGGGTCAATGGTGCTCTTAACCTTGACATTGAGAGCCAAGGTGAAGCAGATGAAAGGATATGAGGGGTGTGCCTCATCACTCTTATCCCTGGTCAGGGAGGGCATTGAATATCAGAAGGTGTGGGAGTTCAGAAAGATGGAACTCTCTCCACAAGTTAGACTCGATAGATCTTGGGCTTTTTACTCACTATGCATCAACACAAGTGGTGTGATCAAGGTGAGTGACTCACAGAATAGTAGGAGATAGGCTACATATCTCTTTTATCTACCAATTGCCTCACATGAGGTCTTTACCTGCTTGGGGACAAAGTTAAACAATCACAAACATCGCCTCTTAAGGAGGACTTCAGACAGTTGCCTGGCTAAATAACAAGCCAGGTCTTCCAGACTACATGGAGACAAGAGAGTCTACCTCAATGCTTAAGCAAAGCAAAGCAATAACAAGTTCTCAAAGGAACTAAAGCGACTATGGTACCTGAAATCAATCAAAGATAATCAGTATCCCAATCACAAAGTCAAAACAGACAAGTTAAGAACCAACAGACAACACAATCAATCACATGTGCAAAGCACAAACTCAAAGCAAATGAGTTAGTATCCTACAAAATAAACCAAGTTAATTCATCACAATCAATTAAACCAAACTCAATCAACTTGAATTAAACTCCTTAAAGCAATTGCTTCTTAACCTGAAAAGTCAAACTCAAACATGAGAAATAAGACCACTAGGACAAGCCTAGGGTCAAAAGGAGGGCAAAAATTCAAAACAGAAAGTAAAAATTAACCAAAACCAAGATTTATCAAATAATAACAAAGTCTAATTGGTCCCATGTCAAAACTATACACCAAATCCATTTCATACACAAAACATATCAAACTATATATTTTGGAATCACATTGGAGCAAACAGAATGATCACAATCAAACCAATACCAAAATAGCTCAATAAATTACCAGAAAATTCAAGCTTAAACAGAACACATTCAATGAGCCACATATCAAATTTCATTCTATTTGGACTAGATGAAGTATGGGAATTAAATCATGAAGTCATGGTATGCAAAAATGAGCTCGAACTAGGCCACAAATGATGTATCAACTTTAGGCAAGTGTAAAACAGAAATGACATAAGATAAATGAGTCACTCCAAAGCCAAAATGAAGTTAAACATGTTAAGAATCAATCCACAAAATTTCAGCCTCATATGATAAGGCATGAGAATTTCACAAGGCATGGAAGTTGATCACTCAAGACAAATCCAAAAATGACCAAACAGCAAAATAAAATCCCAATCAAATAGGAAATTGATCAACAAATCCTACAAAAAATCCTGCTCAAACTAGCCATACATAAGAGTCATCATGCAAACGATTAGAGCAATTGGCATTCAATAAGCATGGAAACAAAATTCAAGAAGTTGAACAAAAACTAGTGTGCACACATTGTCACACTCATGAAGATCACATCATATCTCCCAATCCAGAAATGCAAAATTAGAAAACCATATACCAAAATCACCAGGAGTGAGTCTAGATCATGCATATAAAATTTCAAGCATTTCCAATAAGGCATCATTATTTTATGATCAAAATGGTAAAACCTATACACAAAGCATACATGATCAAAGGCCTTAGACAAAATTAAAAATCAACCAAGCACAACTTTTGCTATCATGCCTAAAAACAACTAGAAAGAAATTGGAGATGAATGCAAAAATCCTCACTCAATTTGGATCAAGGATGAATATTCTACGATTTTTTGAAGTTTGATAAGAAAATGAAATAAACATTCAATAATTAAAATGAAATTCAAAGGAGCGAATGGCAGTTTTGTAAATATTGAGGCGCCAGGACAAAACGCTCCGTTTCATTAACGGAGGTGTCAGCGCGTGAGTGGTTAGCGGAAGCGGGAAACACAATTTCAAACTCAAGGCATGGCAATGAAGATCTAGGACGCGTTCTTGAACGAAATTGACCATGTTCATCGCGCGATCTTGGTGTTCATCATCATCATGACTTTTTCTCACAAAAACTATCATGCCATATACCAATCGAAACGTCTCGTCATGTAGATCATTATTCTAACAAGCAATTAACCTAAATCTACTCATGCTTTACGGATCGAGCCAAGAAAGTTTCACACTCAAATGTTCAGATCGAGATATCTCATTCAATACTCAACGAAAAATCATGATTCAAGTTGCAGCATAACCTATGTTCCACGATCTACCTAAACGACATGTTAATTTCAAGAATCGAAGGTTTTGAAATCTCACCTTGTGATTATGCAGCTCGTGTTCTTGTGTGTTTCGAACCTCCAATTACCAAAACAGAATGTCTAGGATGCTTAGGAAGGTAAATACAAGTGGTAGCTCAACTCAGAAATGCTTGAGGATGGAGAAATCGTGAATTGCCATGGATGCTCAAGGTTGCAACAGTTGCGATTTCCAAGTGTTCTTCCACTGTTAGCTTCAAACAGATCTTCAATTTCACCTGAAGAAGAGGATTAGTGCAACAAGAAGCAGAAAGAATCAAGAATTTCGATCAAAAAGGTGAAAAAAGTGTGAAGAAAATTTGAGAGAATTGAGAGATTTTTGGTAGTGATTTTGAGATTGTGAATGTGGATCTGAACTTTCTGTTATGATTAGGACTATATAGTCCTGTTAATCACACTCCTTAATCATGCTTAGGCAAATTGGAAGGATTAGTGAATGAAGCTCATTATGTCATTTGGCCAAATTTCCCTTTTGCACTTAGAGCCAATGGAACAGTAAATTCTTCTTTGAAGCAAGTCACAAATCATGTTTTGAAGCTAATTGAATTGGTTTGGTGTAAAAATTCCATGTATTTTTGAAAATGACTATTTTTCCCACCAAAAATTAAATGGTTCACTTGAAAAATGACCTTTTTATGTGAAGGTTTTTGATGAAATGTAATTATGCATTATGATAGTACACATCAAATGTGGTTTGCTCAAAAAAGAATCAACCAATTTGGCCTCTCCATTCAAAAGTTATGGCACTTTGAATTTCAACTTTTTCTGAAAATGATTTGATCATAACTTGCCAACCACACATGAGAAATGAGTATTCTTGGACTTTTTGGAAAGGTGAGAGCAAGATCTTCAACTTTCATGTTGGACAAATTTTGATTTGAATCTTGCTTGGACATGTAATTTTGAGGAGAATGGCTTTCCATTTTTGGCAGGTGAAAATTACAAGTCATTGCCATTTTGGGAAACTTTTTGTCTGACCTCCAATCCTTCAATGTTGATCTTTGAAATGCCAAATGAGGCTTATATGGACATGAATGAGACCTTTCCAACCATCTCACACCTTCAAAATCCTGATTAAATGCACAGTTGACCACAGTTGACTTTGCTAGGGTTTTGGTTGACTGAGCCATGTTCTGATGAATTTCAAACCTCTTTCTTTTGAGATCTTGATACCAAATGATATCACAACTCATATGAATCTCTCATGAATGATCATGGTGCCCAAATTCTTCAAGAATGGTCACCATCCACTGCTCAATGAATGATTTGACTGTTTTGACCTAGTTTGCTTCATCTGCAAGAAACAAGGTTAGATGACAATATTTTTGTACTTTTGGGTTAGTAAACAAATGAAAAGCAATGATATACAAATGCAATACATGCTTGGTGATCAAGAACCACACTCACAAGGTAACCCATCCACTAGGAGGCAAGCAAAGGTGCACAATGATCCTTGAGGCAATGATATGATATGATATGATGCCATGAGGGATCTTAGGGCAAAAATTGGGGTCTTACAGATGCCCCTATTTAAGGTCATTCTAGCCGGAGAAGTGAAGTTTAGAAATCTTCATCTCGACGCGGTAGAATGGGCTTAAATAACAGTAATGAGACAAATTTTGGTCCCTAAGAGACCTCATGATGCAAATGTCTGCATGCAGAAGACACAAACTCTGTGGGGAATATGGTTCACACAGACGAAAAGACGATCCATCGGAGTAATTCACTCACCAGGCACAGAGACTCTAACAGGACTCTTATTGGGGATAATAAAAAAAAGAACGCGTGAGCAGGACACGACTTTGATTTGGGGAAAGACAAAACTGACATAACATGCGCAAGACACGACTCTGATTAGGGGATACCAGAAATCAGACTGGAGACCTCACTGAGGAAGCAAAGGACTCACACTGGGGATAAGAATCGATTCCAAAGGGAACACATCCATTGGAATGACTCAAGCTGACCCACAAAATGCACGTACTGGGGAACAACCAATACAGCAACATGAATAGCAATACAAATCCGCCGGGGAAATCTGGAAAAGACTTTCCAGGGGAAGCCAAGGATGAGATGTTACCGGTATAAGGGCAACAAATTCAGGAAGAATGAATATCTAAGACCGGTATAAGGGTGAGAGATATCAATCAATCCAAACATCTGAGAAAGACCTGAAAAAGGTACATCAACTCAGGCAAATCTGACTCCACAGGGGACCAAGGTCATAATAGGGAGCAGAAAGGAGGGAACACCAGGGATACCGAGGTATATAATAGGTGACTGACCGAAACGTGAATTGGTATATATGCCAAAACACTCATCATCCTGAAGGAAGCTAGAAAAGCAGACTTGTTTATAGGATGGATACTCAATTCCACAAGGAATATGAATCTTACTCTGCGGAGAAAACAATCAAAAGATTGATCCAAGAGTGCATGAGACATATTATTCATTACCGTCAGACCGTGAATAATATACTCGAAAAGGAAGAGACACCAGAGATGTCGGGGTATATAATAGGTGACTTACCGAAACGTGAATTGGTATATATGCCAACACACTCATCATCCGAAAGGAGGGCTTAAAAAAGCAAATCGGCTTACAGGATGGACGTTCGAATCCACAACAGGAAAACGAATCTTACTCAACTGGGGACACAAACCCAAAGAGTGCGTGAGATATAATATCCATTACCGGCAGACCGTGGATAAGAATACTCGCATGAGATATATTATCTATTACCGTCAGAATGTAGATAATAAACTCGCATGGTAAGAAACACCAGAGATACCGAAGTATATAATAGGTGATCTACCAAAAACGTGGATTGGTATATATGCCAAAACACTCATCATCCAAAACACAAACTGGTTAAAGGATGGGTATTCGATTCTACAAAGAATACGAATCTTACTCAGCTGGGGAAGATCAACAAAGGATTCCAACTAAAGAGTGAAAGAGATATATTATTCATTACCGGCAGACCGCGAATAATATACTCGAAAAGGGAGAGGCACCAGAGATACCGAAGTATATAATAGGTGACTAACCAAGAAGAGAGGCAATCGATACCAAGCATCCGGGTAAACGAAAGACAACTCAAAGGGATAAATTGCAAGCATCCGGCAATTATCTGAAACAACAAATATTCGACTCCGCAAAAGGGAATAACGAATCTTACTCGACCAGGGAAACACAAAAGGCTTCGACTGAAGAGCGCATGAGATATATTATCCATTACCGTCAAAACGTGGATAACACACTCGCATGGAAGATTATCCACAACCGGTTACTGGGTTAACAAAGGATAAATCGACCGAAAAGAAAGGCATCGGGATACCAAAACTAGGTATATAATGATGACCAATCAAAGAGGGCAACAATCATTACCGAGCAAACGGGTAAATGAAAGGCGATCCGCTGAGAATGAATTGCAAGCATCCGGCAATTATCCACAGGGACTGGCTGGGGATACATTGATAAACAATCAATGATCCAGGGAACAAATCACTAGCAAACGGTGAAAAGACCCACGGGCAACTTCAAAAGGGATAACATTGCGAGCATACGGCAATGATCCAGAAGACAACTTGTTGGGGATAAATTGCTAGCATCCGGCAATTATCCATAAGCAAAGAGGAATATCAACATCGAACACCGAATGAAGATAACCACAAAGAGTAACCATCATCGGTTAGGATGAACAACAAGGTTAACTCTGCAAAGGGAGAAATTAGGGTTTACAACTACCGAATACGGGGTATAATACCACAAACCCGGCCGAGGAAACAAGGGGTTTACCACTACCGACTACTGGGTAGAAACCAACGACTCAGCTGGGATAAAATTGCAAGCATCCGGCAATTATCCAATTGTACCACAAGGCACAAACTCCAATGGGGAGAACAAAACAACATGGGATTTATAACTACCGAATACGGGATAGAATACCAAAAATCTGGCCGAGGAAACAAGAGGTTAACACTACCGACTACTGGGTAGAGGGCCAAAGACTCATCTGGGATAAAATTGTAAGCATCCGGCAATTATCCAATCGTACCATAAGGCACAAACTCCGATAGGGAGAACAATCAACATGGGATTTACAACTACCGAATATAGGGTAGAAGACCACAAACTCCACTGGGGATAGGGTGAATGAAGGCCAAATACTGAGCACTTGTTCAACTTATACCACAGGGAAACGCAAGCTCTGTGTGGGGATAAAAACCACAACAACAGAAAATCCACCATCAACCAGAATGAACCACAAAGGTTACCTCTGCTAGGGGAAAAGATAGGACTTACAACTACCGAATACGGGGTAGTAGCCATACTCTGGTGGGAATACCACAAATTAGGGTTTACATCTACCGAATACTGGGTAGAAGACCAACAACTCCGTGTGGGGATGGGAAACAATCACAAATCCGCACAGGAAACAAAATAGGGTTTATAACAAACCACCAACTGCTGGAGAGCAGGCAAACAGGATTTACGACTACCGACTACTGGGTAGAAGACCAACAACTCTTGCTGAGGAATAAAAGGCATATAACCACAAATTCCGCCAAGAAGCAAGGAACATAGGACTTACAACTACCGGTTACTGGGTAGAGGCCCAACAAAACTCCGCTGGGGATAAATGAATTGATGCCGGTTACTGGGCAAACCATTCATTTCTTCCACAGGGAAGCACAAGAAATAGCTGACACAACGCCGATTCGGGATTGATCCGAAAACACAGACTGAATCAAAACACGTCCTATGAGGATATAACTCAATAGGAAAATCCATCCCAATATATGTGTTGGGAGGAAACGGAAGAAACCGCCATCCACGAGGATATATCTCAGTGGGGAACTGCAGAAGAAGAGACAGACACTTTCTGCTTATGGGCTGACTCTATATGGAGAGATTTAAACACCGACATCTGCTTAGGAAGATCTATAAAGAGATCTATAAAACCCATAGCAGGAGAACAACAATCAAGGGATATATGGCAAAAATGCACTATGAACATCTGAATGTTTTATGAATATGCATGAATATGCGAGATTTATGTTTGATGAATGCTGACAAAACAGACATATCTAACACAACAGGCCCAGGAATCAAACCCCCGGTACTATACTTCCAGGGGAAAAGCCAACTGGAAAGCCAATCTGCTAGAGATCCACATGCTGCAAAGCAAAGATCTGCGGGTACTACAGGGGATACAAAGAGATCAGGATACACTAAATCTCTGAGTGATGGATCAGCAAAACAACCCAAACAGGGTACAGAAAGTCACAATAGGCAAAACTGCCACCAAGACAAATCTGTAGGGGAACAAGAGAATCCTGAGGATATCCGCAGGGGATCCCAGTATCAACTGAGAAACAAGAGTTCATGGCTCAACCCAGAACTGCTGCAAAAGCAACTATAAACAACTCCAGGGAATAACCCACCGCAGGAGAATCATCCAAGTAGAATCTAACTGCACAAGCAACTCTACTGCGGAAAGCTATCAGCTATCCTTTCAGAGAACAAACCACTGAAAGAGAAAGCACCACATAAGTAGATTCTGCAACAAGCCACTCTACTCGGGGAGCATACACATCCGACGGATCACACAAGTAGATTCTGCAATAAGCCACTCTACTGAGGATCAAAAGTAATCAGGAAATCAATCCATCTTTGGGATGCTAGGGCCACCAACCGACCTTTACTGGGAATTGAGATAGCTTCCAACAGGCAGAAACTGCCACAACAACCATTCTGCAGACTAAGCTGGGAAAAATGGAAAGCAACCATGCTGAGGAGAGACACAACAACTCCGCTGGCGACTGCACCGAGGAGAGACTACTGCTGGAAAAAGCGCGAAGTCTTCAACAACATCTCTGAGGAGAGACACAAGACGAGTGAAATCCTCCCCATCCATTGTTGTAAGCATCAAAGCTCCGCCTGAAAAGGCTCTCTTAACAACATATGGACCCTCGTAGTTTGGAGTCCACTTGCCCCTGGAATCGGGCACGAAAGACAAAACTTTCTTGAGCACGAGGTCACCTTCTCGGAACACACGAGGCTTGACCTTCTTATCGAATGCTTTCTTCATTCTCTGCTGATATAACTGACCATGGCACATGGCAGTTAATCGCTTCTCTTCAATCAAATTCAGTTGGTCATAACGACTCTGAATCCATTCAGCATCAGTCAACTTGGCTTCCATCAAGACTCTCATTGATGGGATCTCCACCTCTACTGGGAGAACAGCCTCCATGCCGTAAACAAGAGAAAAAGGGGTTGCCCCTGTTGAAGTGCGGACAGACGTACGATATCCATGCAAAGCAAATGGCAGCATCTCATGCCAATCTTTGTACGTAATTTTCATCTTCTGGATAATCTTCTTGATGTTCTTATTAGCAGCTTCAACAGCCCCATTCATCTTAGGTCTGTAGGGAGAAGAATTATGGTGTGCAATCTTGAATTCAGCGCACAACTCATCCATCATTTATTATTCAGATTAGATCCATTATCAGTAATGATCTTATCTGGCACACCATAACGGCAAATCAGTTGGTTCTTGATAAACTTCACTACCACCTGTCAGGTCACATTCGCATACGAAGCGGCCTCGACCCATTTGGTGAAGTAATCAATTGCTACGAGAATAAACCTGTGTCCGTTGGACGCTTTCGGTTCAATCATGCCGATCATGTCAATTCCCCACATAGAGAAAGGCCATGGTGATGAAATCACATTCAGAAGTGTCGGAGGAATATGAATCTTATCCGCATAAATCTGACATTTGTGGCATCTCTTCACATATTTGCAGCAGTCAGACTCCATTGTCAGCCAATAGTAGCCTGCTCTCAACATCTTTCTAGCCATGGCATGTCCATTGGAATGAGTACCAAATGAACCCTCATGGACCTCAGTCATCAACAGGTTTGCTTCGTGTCTATCCACGCATCTGAGCAAAACCATGTCAAAATTTCTTTTATACAGCACTTCACCACTGAGGTAGAAATTGTCTGACAACCTTCTCAAAGTTTTCCTATCTTTCACAGATGCCCCAGGCGGGTAGACCTGGTTCTGGAGGAAATTCTTGATATCAAAATACTAAGGCTTGTCGTCATTCACTTCTTCGACTGCAAATACGTGAGCTGGTCTATCCAAGCGCATCACGGCAATATTGGGGACTTCGTTCCAATACTTGACAACAATCATGGAAGCAAGCGTAGCAAGAGCATCTGCCATCCGATTATCCTCTCGAGGAATATGATGAAAGTCAACTTCTGTAAAGAAAGTTGAAATCCTTCTTGCATAATCTCTGTACGGAATGAGACTTGGCTGATTCGTTTCCCATTCACCCTTGATCTGATTGACAACTAGGGCCGAATCACCATAAACATCAAGATGTTTGATTCTTAAATCAATGCATTCTTCAAGTCCCATAATACAGGCCTCATACTCAGCCATATTATTCGTGCATTTGAAAGTTAGCCTTGCTGTAAGCGGAATATGCGTGCCATGAGGAGTAATGATTACTGCCCCAATTCCATTTCCATACTGATTTACAGCGCCATCGAACACCATCGTCCATCTGGAACCAGGTTCCGGACCTTCATCAAGTGTAGGCTCATCACAATCTTTCATTTTCAAATACAGAATCTCCTCATCTGGGAGGTCATACTGAACTGACTGTTGATCTTCAATCGGCTGGTGCGCTAAATGGTCAGCCAAGATACTACCTTTAATAGCTTTCTGAGCTCGATACTTAATATCATACTCAGACAACAGCATCTGCCAACGGGCAATCCTCCCAGTTAAAGCAGGTTTCTCGAAGATATACTTGATTGGATCCATTCTGGATATCAACCAAGTTGTGTGATTTATCATGTATTGGCGTAAACGCTTAGCAGCCCAAGCCAAAGCACAACACGTCTTCTCAAGCATAGAGTACCGAGACTCACAATCAGTAAACTTCTTACTGAGGTAGTAAATAGCAAATTCTTTCTTCCCTGATTCATCTTGCTGACCGAGTACACAACCCATCGAGTCTTCAAGAACTGTCAGATACATCATCAGAGGTCTTCCTTCCACAGGCGGAGACAAGATCGGAGGTTCAGACAGATATTCCTTGATACTGTCAAAAGCTTTCTGGCAATCCTTAGTCCAATCATGAGATTGATCTTTCCGAAGGAGCTTGAATATCGGCGCACATGTGGCAGTCATGTGGGATATAAATCTGGAAATATAATTCAAGCGGCCAAGAAAACCTCGGACTTGCTTCTCAGTTTTGGGCGCAGGCATCTCTTGTATTGCTTTGACCTTGGCAGGATCAACTTTAATACCTCTCTCGCTGACCACAAAACCCAACAACTTACCGGAACGGACTCCAAATGTACATTTGTTCGGATTCAGACGAAGTCTAAACTTCCTCAGACGCTGAAAAAGCTTCAACAAATGCTCAATATGCTCAACTTCCGTTCGGGACTTAGCAATCATATCATCAACGTAGACCTCTATCTCCTTGTGCATCATATCATGAAACAAGGTAGTCATAGCTCGTTGATACGTGGCTCCGGCGTTCTTCAAACCGAAGGGCATCACTCGATAACAGAATGTTCCCCAAGGTGTGATGAATGTTGTCTTCTCCATATCTTCGGGTGCCATTTTGATTTGATTATATCCGGAAAATCCGTCCATAAAGGAAAAGACTTTGAATTTAGCTGTATTGTCTACCAACATATCAATGTGTGGTAGAGGAAAATCATCTTTCGGACTAGCCTTATTCAAATCTCTGTAATCAACGCACATACGGACTTTTCCATCCTTCTTAGGAACAGGCACAATATTGGCCACCCATTGAGGATATGTAGAAGTCACCAGAAACCCCGCATTAATTTGCTTCTGAACTTCCTCTTTGATCTTCACTGCCATATCTGGATGAGTTCTTCTGAGCTTCTGCTTCACTGGCACGCACTCAGGCTTCAAAGGCAGGAAATCTTGCACAATATTTGTATCTAGACCCGGCATGTCTTCATACGACCAAGCGAAGATATCGGAATATTCTCGTAGCAAACTGATCAAATCCTTCTTGACAAACTCTTCAAGAAGTGCCCCAATCTTCACCATACGAACACAATCCTCAGACCCCAAGTTGACTGTTTCCAGATCTTCAAGGTGCGGCTGAATGATCTTCTTCTCGTGCTCAAGGAGACGGGAAATCTCATCAGGAATCCCTTCAACATCATCTTCCTCTGCCTCAAATACAGGGGATTCAAAATTGGGAGATGGCGTTGGATCATTATGTTCAATGGGTTTTAAGATCAACCTGCATAATGATTTTGGTTAAGGAAAAACTTTAGAATTTTAACAAGCAAATCATTATGCAGATGAAAAATGTTTGCTTTTATTCTTGTTTTTTTATGGTTTTTTGTGATCACTGATTTCATGCAAAAGCAAAAAGTGAAAACAAAAGGAAAAACAAATGTTTAACAATGCATTAATTGAATGAAAACATCATTGTATATATGCTGCCAACAATGTCATCACTTCTCCTTTTGGCATGGGAGAAGGGTTTTAAACAAAGTGAACAATTACTCTGATCTATGGATGACCGTAGGAACATCTACAGCGACCCAATTGTGGCAGACACCACCAGGTATGACGAAATTGTTCAAGTCCTCCGCATCCTCTTCCAGAATAGCAGCAGCTTCTTCTTCAGGCTGATCATCATGGATGAATCCTCCACTTGTGAAAAGACCTTGCTCATTATACGCCCCAGATGAATAGCCAATGCCAGCCCGGGATCTATTGTCTTCAAGCTCAATCACCTTCCCTAAACCAGCTACTGCACCACACTCAATGGCCAGTTTTGCATCACAGTAGGAAGCGAATGATGGAGACTTCTTCTCAATCGGTTCATCAATAGATAAAGCTTGGAAAGGAGTTCCAACTTCATCCTCTGCGTCAATGTATGAGAAAGAAGACAGATGGCTAACCAGGAGAGCCTTTTCTCCCCCTACCACGACCAGTTTCTTGTTCTTCACAAACTTCAGCTTCTGGTGTAGGGTGGATGTCACGGCGCCTGCCTCGTGAATCCATGGTCTGCCTAAGAGACAGCTATAAGATGGGTGGATATCCATTACCTGGAAGGTAACTTGGAAATCACTTGGTCCGATTTTGATAGGGAGATCAACTTCCCCAATCACGGTCTTGCGCGACCCATCAAAAGCTTTCACAACGACCCCACTCTGCCTCATAGGAGGACCTTGATATGACAATCTAGAGAGTGTGGATTTTGGCAATACATTTAATGATGATCCAGTGTCCACCAGCACGTTGGACATAGCATTTGATTTGCAGTTTAGAGATATGTGTAAAGCCATGTTGTGGTCTCTTCCCTCCTCAGGGAGATCAGCGTCACTAAAACTCAAAGTGTTGCAAGCAGTGATGTTTGCAACTATACTGTCAAACTGCTCAATCGTGACGTCGTGATCAACATACGCCAAATCCAATACTTTTTGCAGAGCCTCCCTATGGGGTTCTGAATGCAACAGCAAGGATAGTATGGAGATTTTGGATGGCGTTTGTAGAAGCTGGTCTACAACATTATGCTCGCTCTTCTTGATGAGCCTCAGCATCTCATCAGATTCTTCATTCGTAATGCCACTCGGGCCAACAGAAGAAGCAGGAGTCCTTTGTACGGAAGAGGAGGGTTTGCCAACATCAAGTGCCGGATTCTGAATATTAACAGTGGTCCCAACCGGACGCTCAGCAGATTCAGAAGCAACAGGGGCTTTAGCAGGTGCAGAGAAAACACGACCACTCCGGGTCAGCCCGCTTACATCAGCAATGTTGGTTACAGTGGTTGAAGGAAAAGGCACTTCGACCCCATCTTGCACAGCAACAGGGTTATATCTGAACGACACAGCTCGGTCAGACGAATAAGGCACGGGGCCTGCAGGTTTAGTCACCAAGGAGGGAGAAGCCTTCGGCTTGCTGCTATCATAGCGAATAACAACAGGCTCGGGTAACTTGAACACGGGGGATATAACATTAACCTCCGGTTCGTCCTCATCGACATTGCGATTCTACAGAATCTCAATGGTTCCTTCGTCTAATAACTCTTGCAATTCTCTGCGGACCTGGTTGCAACCCAAGCGGTTCACCGAACAGATGCGGCATTTGTCGTGGTCATGCTCCATGTGGCTGTACTGACACAGCAAACGATGTAATTCCACCAACGACTGTCGAATATGGCTTACATATTTAACTTTGTATTTCCCAGGGCATCCCTGGACCAAATTCACAGATTTCCCATGCGCGGGCAATGGGTTCTTGGTGACATTTGGGCCTGAATCTTCAAAGCTCAAAATTCCACACCTCATCAGGTCTTGAACCTTAGTCTTGAGTGGATAACAATTTTCAATATTATGGCCCGGAGCTCCGGAGTGATACACACAATGTTGATCTGGTTTATACCACCCTTGTGGGTTTGCAGGAATAGCAGGAGGATCCCTAGGAGTAACCAATTTCCTTTCCAACAAAGAAGGATATAGCTCTGCATATGACATCGGAATCGGATCGAAGCTGATCTTCTTCCTATCATAATTCAAGTTGGCCTGATGGGTTGTGCTTCCACGAGGCTGGTAAGCCTGTTGCTGTGGGCGTTGTTGTTGCTGATATTGAGGCTGTTGATATTGTTGCTGATGCTGAGCCTGCTGATTATCTCTGAATACAAGTTCTATATGAGCCACCTGGTGCTGATGACCGGCACGGCGTGCGGGTTTCCTCTGAACAGGAGGTTTCCTTGATTTGCCATGGGATTGCACAGCATGTGCTTCCCCATCCTTCTTCTTAGCAAATGCCCCATACCGCTTGCTAGAAGAGCCTTCATCTTTCGCCAAACGTCCTTCACGGACACCTTCTTCCAACCTCATCCCCATATTCACCATCTCGGTGAAATCAGAGGGAGCACTAGCGACCATCCGCTCATAATAAAAAGAACTAAGAGTCTTTAAGAAGATCTTAGTCATCTCTTTCTCTTCCAGCGGAGGAGTAATCTGAGCAGCCAGCTCTCGCCACCTCTGGGCGTACTCCTTGAAGGTTTCCTTGTCCTTCTGCGACATAGACCTGAGTTGATCTCGGTCAGGCGCCATATCGACGTTATATTTGTATTGTTTGACGAAGGCTTCGCCAAGGTCGTTGAAGGATCGGATATTAGCACTATCCAAGCTCATATACCATCTGAGCGCGGCGCCAGACAGGCTGTCTTGAAAATAATGAATCAACAGCTGATCATTATCGGTCTGGGTAGACATCTTCCTGGCGTACATGACCAGGTGAGCAAGTGGACAGGTGTTCCCTTTGTACTTCTCAAAGTCAGGCACTTTGAATTTAATCGGTATTTTGACACCGGGAACCAAGCACAACTCGGCAGCAGACTTGCCGAAGAGATCGTTACCTCTAAGGGTCTTCAATTCCTTCCTCAGCTCAAGGAATTGGTCGTTCATAGCGTCCATCATTTCATTAACGTCCGACCCTCAGACGGCTCGGAATGATAGATGGTGTCGTCTACCCTCGGCATGGTATGCACGACAGGAGGAGCAGCAACAGGGACCGGGCTAGATGCCGGCATATGAGCAAAGGTTGGGGCAGGAATATCCGGCATGAAACCTGGAGGCATACCCCAAGGGAACCCGGCTGGCATTGCGTGAGACGCAAAATGAGCACTGGCGGCTGGCACAGACGGAGCTACAATTTCAGAGACAACTGTCCTCTGGACGGGAGTTGCAGGCGGTTGAGCATGCTGATTCTTAGCAGCAAGAAGTTGCTCCATCAAAGCGCCAAGTCTGGCGACCTCTTCTTTCAGTTCTCTGTTCTCTTGCTCTAGCTGATCCATGACTCTTGCAGAATTGGCTCGAGTATAGTACCGGTGAGTCAGCTTGTCTTCAAAATAAATGAAGAACACAGAGTCAGAACTGGAAGACCAGAAATAAGGTACCTGCTTATGCAAAATGATGCATGAAGTGCTTGTGCATATGCTTTGTTTTATTTTCAAGGAACCCTTAGGGTATTATTTGCAATTTTTGAATTTTAAAGCATTTATTATCATTATGGGAAATATCTCATTCAATATAATCGAGACAAAGGAGTACAGCATTTTTGATTCAATTACAAGGAGAAAAGGAAAATAACATCCTATGGATCCCTAACAGCTCGGGATGCTGGAAGACGAGAAACACACAGCTTCTTGATCTCTCTCTCATAGGCAGCTTCCATATCTGCTTTCTCCTTCGCAAGCTGATCATACTTCCTCTTCCAGAATTTGGAAGACTGAGGAAGTAGAGAAGTCCAAGTGTCATTGGGATCGTCGATCACCCGATGCTCGAGAAACTCAATCAGAGCGTCTTTCTCCTTAAGCTGCTGAAGCAATTCCTCTCTTTCACGGATCCAAGCACGTGAAAGGTCTTCTTCTCTCAAGTCCTCTACACGTTGGGTAGGGAGGGTTGAAGGCCCAGCCACATCCAACGGTGTAGGTCTTGGATGGTCGTATGGCATCAAATACATGGCAGCTCTCTGTCTGACCCAGGAAGTATATGGCTCCAAAGCAATACAATTCTTTGGACCCAATTCATTCCTACTCTTCTTGCAGATCTTGCGCCAAGCGCGGACAAATCTGGCTTTCAGGCCTTGGGGATCTTTACCCTCCTGAAAGAATACATCTTCTAACAGAATGTTATGAGGTTTATCCTTTAGGGGGAACCCAAGCTGACGGCGTGCGAGAATGGGATTGTAGCTGATCCCACCACCTGTACCAAGAAGAGGCACATTAGGGAATTCACCACAATAGTCAATGATCTGGACGGTATCATACACGCGATCATACCAAGAGATATCATCATTAGTGAGAGACATGAGTCTCTGAGACCACCGTAGACATCCCTTGTTCTCCTTAAAAGCAAGCGTCTGCGGCAAGTGCGAAATAAACCACTTGTACAGCAAAGGCAGACAACAGACAATAACTCCTCCGCCCTTTGCATTCCTCAGGTGCAAAGAGACATAAGCGTCACCCAACAAAGTCGGAACGGGATTAAGAACCGAGAAGATCCTAATGGCGTTCATGTCCACAAATTTGTCGAAATTAGGAAACAACACCAACCCATAAATGAGCAGCACAAACAAAGCCTCAAAGGCATCCTCACTCATGGCCTTCCCATAGATGGTAGCTTGAGGAACTCGGAAGGAAAACCCTGAATTCCACCTGATCCAGAATAGGAATCCCAATAAGGTGAGAATACTCCTCCAAGGTAGGTAACAACTGGAAATCCAGAAAGGAGAAGCAATGATACAGCGGATCATAAAACTGAGCTAGAGTACTCATCAGTCCCTCATCAACTTGAGTAGTCAACAGAGGCAGAAGCTTCCCATAACGAGCCTTGAAACCCAAGGGATCTAATACATAAGATGTCAGATTCCTTAACTCTTTCACATCAGGCTGTTTAAAGCTGTACTTCTTCGTATGCCTTTTTGGTCTTTCCATGTCTAAAAATTTTGCAAATAAACCCTTTAAGTTCCTTGAAATTTTTTTTTTTTGATGACATGAAGTGCAGATGAATGCATGAATGTATGAATGCAACAATCACACTCAAGGATCAAGCAAAGCACACCAAACAAAGGTCGTGGGAAAGCTCATTGTATCCCTAATATCAATCATCCATTTTGGTGGATTTAGGTTTTCACCTTATCGACACCCAAGTTCCATTGATATTAACGGTACATGAACCGGCTCTAACATCCTTAATATCAATCATCCATTTTGGTAGATTTAGGTTTTACACCTTATCAATACCCAAGTTCCATCGATATTAACGATATTTGAACGACTCCACCACGAATCAAGGGTTTGCTGAGAGTCACGAGCATGGAGTCCTGGTTAAGAACCACCCAAAGGGAGTGTACTAGGGTTTAAACCTGCCAGACATGTTCTACCAGAGGTTCCCATAATCATCGTCCCATCTATCGGATATTATCGGAGGAACGAATACTCGTATTCCAAAAATATTCTCAAGAGAGACTCTTATGAGTGTAGTATCGCGTAACAATCGCATCAGATCTTACATCTGAACGACCTCCGCACTACGTCCTAAAATAGGCCAAGATGGGTTTGGTAAACTAAGGTCCTTGGCTTCTAAGGCACATGATTGAACGAATAATGCCTAACCACAAATGACTTGTGTGACATTATTAATCCAACATGACCTCCACCAAGTGAATGGACTCGCAAGTCAACTGGCTAAGGAATACTCCACACCAGTCAACAAGACTACGCCATTCTCCTATCCTATAGTGCACTCGAGTTCGGGTATAGAACTCATCTCACAGAGATCACCAAAGCAAACAGCAATTGTATATCAAGCAATTCAAACATTACAATCAATACAGTTATCCCAAATTGTACAAAAATATGTCAAATAACACATAAACAGATATCATACAACAAGGGTGAAAAGTAGGCAATACCACCAGGGAAGGTCTGATGTTGTCCCCAGCAGAGTCGCCACTTTTCTGTAGCGGTGTATTCGTCGCTATATGATTTATTGATTAAACCATAAGCAAAGCATACAATGAATCGAGTCGCCACCACACTTTTATTTATCCTAAGGACTGGTTAAAAAGCGAACAAAAACCTAAGAAGTTTTACACGTAGTAAACTAATGAAAAGATCAGAGAATCTGGGTAAGGGGTAAATTACGCAATGGGAAGGTGTTAGGCACCCATCACGTCCTAGGTACTCCTAGGGAGCCCTTTTCACACTTGTTGTATAAAAATGTTTATTTGTTTTGACATATTGTGCAAACATGAATGGGAAAATGAGAAAAGAATGTACAAGTTAGTTATTTTTGTGTTCGAACGGATGAACCCGTTGCCTACGTACCTTCCATCAAAGGTAATGATCAAAACGCCGTAGTTCGGCTAAAATATTTCCAAAAATTAGTGAGTTCAATTTTAAAACACAAGCACTAAGGCTTTTCATTACCAATGGGAGAAAACTCAACCCGAATCAACAATCCACCATGCGAGGACGACTTCAACATACTAGTGAGGGGTTAACCCTATAATAAGTATGGAAGACTTACAATCGACTCACTAAGGATAAGGTAAGATTCACATCAACCACTATGGTAATTAAAACCTACGGCTAATGTATGAAAACATATTAACAATGGACAAAGCCAAAACAATTGAATGGGTGAGGTTAATTGATTATGATTATTCACAAAATATGGTAAAGGTATGATTAAGATTGATTCAAAGAAGTGTTATGAAAAGTGGTTTGAAAAGTCAAGGACTTAGGGTCCAGGTTTCTATTTTGAAAAGACATGAAGATGTTTGCACAACAAGTCAAAAGTTTTTTGAAAGCAAAGTGCGAAAAGGTTTAGGACAAAGAGGGTATGGATGATGGAGGGTAAAACTTCTTAGAAAGGTTCACCTCTTGAGATCATATAGAAGATGATTCAAGTGTGTCCTTAGGAATAGGAAACAATGCAAGTAAAAAATAAAGCAAGGTGATACCGGATGCCATCAATGGTCTTATACCAATCTCACAAACAAAAGCGGATATCGGATACCAATAAATGGATTTACACCAATCTCCTAGAAGCAACAATGATACCGGATGCCATCAATGGTCTTATACCAGTCTCACAAAGCAAAATCGGATATCGGATACCAATAAATGGGTTTACACCAATCTCCTAAAATAAAATAAAACTTGGATGTCGGACGCCAATCTATCTGGACTTATACCAACCTCCAAAGGATGATCATAGGAATACAAATGCCAACAACATGGTCTTACAATTGCATCCTCACATACAACCAACAAACAAGTAAGTGGATGTCAGATGCCAATCTATCTGGGCTTACTCTGATCTCCAACAGATGATCATGGGAGTACAAATGCTAAACAACATGGACTTACAATTGTATCCTCACATACCACAAACAAACAAGAAGCACAAGGCTAAGAGGATATGAGTGACCAAATGAAATGGTCTTACACTCTATCCCTTCCAAATCATAGGAGCAATGGCCAAAGAACATGGTCTTACAATTGTCCTCAATGGGCAAACACAAATGTGTCACAAAGATATGAAATGATGGTCATGCAATAATGAACAATCAATGATGATAAATGCACAAAGGTATGCAAGCAAACATATACATGTGAAGTAATCAATCAAACAAACATTTAGCACACTCTATAACCAAACAACTAGGCTCAATCAAAGGGTTAGACTTAAAAGTCAACTGGAATAGGGTCAATGGTGCTCTTAACCTTGACATTGAGAGCCAAGGTGAAGCAGATGAAAGGATATGAGGGGTGTGCCTCATCACTCTTATCCCTGGTCAGGGAGGGCATTGAATATCAGAAGGTGTGGGAGTTCAGAAAGATGGAACTCTCTCCACAAGTTAGACTCGATAGATCTTGGGCTTTTTACTCACTATGCATCAACACAAGTGGTGTGATCAAGGTGAGTGACTCACAGAATAGTAGGAGATAGGCTACATATCTCTTTTATCTACCAATTGCCTCACATGAGGTCTTTACCTGCTTGGGGACAAAGTTAAACAATCACAAACATCGCCTCTTAAGGAGGACTTCAGACAGTTGCCTGGCTAAATAACAAGCCAGGTCTTCCAGACTACATGGAGACAAGAGAGTCTACCTCAATGCTTAAGCAAAGCAAAGCAATAACAAGTTCTCAAAGGAACTAAAGCGACTATGGTACCTGAAATCAATCAAAGATAATCAGTATCCCAATCACAAAGTCAAAACAGACAAGTTAAGAACCAACAGACAACACAATCAATCACATGTGCAAAGCACAAACTCAAAGCAAATGAGTTAGTATCCTACAAAATAAACCAAGTTAATTCATCACAATCAATTAAACCAAACTCAATCAACTTGAATTAAACTCCTTAAAGCAATTGCTTCTTAACCTGAAAAGTCAAACTCAAACATGAGAAATAAGACCACTAGGACAAGCCTAGGGTCAAAAGGAGGGCAAAAATTCAAAACAGAAAGTAAAAATTAACCAAAACCAAGATTTATCAAATAAGAACAAAGTCTAATGGGTCCAATGTTAAAACTATACACCAAATCCATTTCATACACAAAACATGTCAAACTATATATTTTGGAATCACATTGGAGCAAACAGAATGATCACAATCAAACCAATACCAAAATAGCTCAATAAATTACCAGAAAATTCAAGCTTAAACAGAACACATTCAATGAGCCACATATCAAATTTCATGCTATTTGGACCAGATGAAGTATGGGAATTAAATCATGAAGTCATGGTATGCAAAAATGAGCTCAAACTAGGCCACAAATGATGTATCAACTTTAGGCAAGTGTAAAACAGAAATGACATAAGATAAATGAGTCACTCCAAAGCCAAAATGAAGTTAAACATGTTAAGAATCAATCCACAAAATTTCAGCCTCATATGATAAGGCACGAGAATTTCACAAGGCATGGAAGTTGATCACTCAAGACAAATCCAAAAATGACCAAACAGCAAAATAAAATCCCAATCAAATAGGAAATTGATCAACAAATCCTACAAAAAATCCTGCTCAAACTAGCCATACATAAGAGTCATCATGCAAACGATTAGAGCATTTGGCATTCAATAAGCATGGAAACAAAATTCAAGAAGTTGAACAAAAACTAGTGTGCACACATTGTCACACTCATGAAGATCACATCATATCTCCCAATCCAGAAATGCAAAATTAGAAAACCATATACCAAAATCACCAGGAGTGAGTCTAGATCATGCATATAAAATTTCAAGCATTTCCAATAAGGCATCATTATTTTATGATCAAAATGGTAAAACCTATACACAAAGCATACATGATCAAAGGCCTTAGACAAAATTAAAAATCAACCAAGCACAACTTTTGCTATCATGCCTAAAAACAACTAGAAAGAAATTGGAGATGAATGCAAAAATCCTCACTCAATTTGGATCAAGGATGAATATTCTACGATTTTTTGAAGTTTGATAAGAAAATGAAATAAACATTCAATAATTAAAATGAAATTCAAAGGAGCGAATGGCAGTTTTGTAAATATTGAGGCGCCAGGACAAAACGCTCCGTTTCATTAACGGAGGTGTCGGCGCGTGAGTGGTTAGCGGAAGCGGGAAACACAATTTCAAACTCAAGGCATGGCAATGAAGATCTAGGACGCGTTCTGGAACGAAATTGACCATGTTCATCGCGCGATCTTGGTGTTCATCATCATCATGACTTTTTCTCACAAAAACTATCATGCCATATACCAATCGAAACGTCTCGGCATGTAGATCATTATTCTAACAAGCAATTAACCTAAATCTACTCATGCTTTACGGATCGAGCCAAGAAAGTTTCACACTCAAATGTTCAGATCGAGATATCTCATTCAATACTCAATGAAAAATCATGATTTAAGTTGCAGCATAACCTATGTTCCACGATCTACCTAAACCACATGTTAATTTCAAGAATCGAAGGTTTTGAAATCTCACCTTGTGATTATGCAGCTCGTGTTCTTGTGTGTTTCGAACCTCCAATTACCAAAACAGAATGTCTAGGATGCTTAGGAAGGTAAATACAAGTGGTAGCTCAGCTCAGAAATGCTTGAGGATGGAGAAATCGCGAATTGCCATGGATGCTCAAGGTTGCAACAGTTGCGATTTCCAAGTGTTCTTCCACTGTTAGCTTCAAACAGATCTTCAATTTCACCTGAAGAAGAGGATTAGTGCAACAAGAAGCAGAAAGAATCAAGAATTTCGATCAAAAAGGTGAAAAAAGTGTGAAGAAAATTTGAGAGAATTGAGAGATTTTTGGTAGTGATTTTGAGATTGTGAATGTGGATCTGAACTTTCTGTTATGATTAGGACTATATAGTCCTGTTAATCACACTCCTTAATCATGCTTAAGCAAATTGGAAGGATTAGTGAATGAAGCTCATTATGTCATTTGGCCAAATTGCCCTTTTGCACTTAGAGCCAATGGAACAGTAAATTCTTCTTTGAAGCAAGTCACAAATCATGTTTTGAAGCTAATTGAATTGGTTTGGTGTAAAAATTCCATGTATTTTTGAAAATGACTATTTTTCCCACCAAAAATTAAATGGTTCACTTGAAAAATGACCTTTTTATGTGAAGGTTTTTGATGAAATGTAATGATGCATTATGATAGTACACATCAAATATGGTTTGCTCAAAAAAGAATCAACCAATTTGGCCTCTCCATTCAAAAGTTATGGCACTTTGAATTTCAACTTTTTCTGAAAATGATTTGATCATAACTTGCCAACCACACATGGGAAATGAGTATTCTTGGACGTTTTGGAAAGGTGAGAGCAAGATCTTCAACTTTCATGTTGGACAAATTTTGATTTGAAGCTTGCTTGGACATGTAATTTTGAGGAGAATGACTTTCCATTTTTGGCAGGTGAAAATTACAGGTCATTGCCATTTTGGGAAACTTTTTGTCTGACCTCCAATCCTTCAATGTTGATCTTTGAAATGCCAAATGAGGCTTATATGGACATGAATGAGACCTTTCCAACCATCTCACACCTTCAAAATCCTGATTAAATGCACAGTTGACCACAGTTGACTTTGCTAGGGTTTTGGTTGACTGAGCCATGTTCTGATGAATTTCAAACCTCTTTCTTTTGAGATCTTGATACCAAATGATATCACAACTCATATGAATCTCTCATGAATGATCATGGTGCCCAAATTCTTCAAGAATGGTCACCATCCACTGCTCAATGAATGATTTGACTGTTTTGACCTAGTTTGCTTCATCTGCAAGAAACAAGGTTAGATGACAATATTTTTGTACTTTTGGGTTAGTAAACAAATGAAAAGCAATGATATACAAATGCAATACATGCTTGGTGATCAAGAACCACACTCACAAGGTAACCCATCCACTAGGAGGCAAGTAAAGGTGCACAATGATCCTTGAGGCAATGATATGATATGATATGATGCCATGAGGGATCTTAGGGCAAAAATTGGGGTCTTACAAAATGCAAAAACATATTTTTGGTATTTTGGTTAGTAAAATGATAATATACAAGTATGATACAATCACATAGTGCTTGGTGATCTCTCCAAAAACAAACACAATAAAAGAGGGGTAAGGAGGATGCCAAGGTATGATCCCAATGCTAATGCATATGATGAAATTGCATGAGAGATATTAGGGTCAAAATTGGGGTCTTACAGCTGCCCCTATTTAAGGACATTCTAACTGAGGAGGTGAAGGTTAAAATCTTTGTATCGACTAAGTAGAATGGGATTAAATAACAACGTATAGAAACAAATTTTGGTCTGTAAGAGACCTCATGATGCATATGGTATGAATGTGAAAACAAATTCTCTATGGGGAAATGTTGCCACAAAGGAAAAGAAATCAGAGCGACCGAAAGTCTGCAGAAGCGTAATGCACTCTGTAAGGAAAGCTCACTAGGGAGACCGAGACTCTGAGGGGATAAAAAAGGGTTATGTGTAGGCCAGGCTACGACTTAAAAACTGCTCGGGGACTTAGAGGAATTCCATAAAAATTGGAAAGACTCAGCCAGGGAACAGAAACATCTGCAGGGACACGAGTAAATCAAGAATAAAACTGGTGTACTTGAATCATGTAGGAAAAACGATTTCACTAAGGAAGAAATAAACTTCAACACAGGAGGAGCAAAAATCTATTATCCACTACCTGCTACTGGGTTAGGAAATAATAAAGATCTCACTGGTTAGGATGGACATATCAAGGATGACTCACTGGGAACCTCCAGGAGGGTACCCTCATTACCGGTTACTGGGTAAGAATAACATTGTTGGGGAAAGCTACATAAAATTGGATTTACAACTATCAGTTACAGGGCAGAAAACCAAAGATGAGAATATCTGTCACCGGTTAGGGTGAACATATTAAGGATAAACTCGGAGGAAAGAAAATTTGTCATCGGTTAGGACGAACATATCACGAATAGACTGGTCTTGGGGATGTCAAGGAGGATATCTGTCATCGTTTAAGATGAACCTATCAAGGATAAACCAACTGAGCAAAAAGTAGGAATTACATCTATTGAATGTCGGATAGAATACCATCGAAGAGAAAATCCGTCACCGGTTAGGATGAACATATCAAGGATAAACTCTGGGAGGAGAAATAGGAATTACATCTATCAATTACTGGACAGAATACCACAAGAGAGTATCCGTCACTGGTTAAAGTGAACATATCAAGGATAAACTCTGCAGGGGGAAACTAGGATTTACAACTACCGGTTACTGGGCAGAAGACCACAAAGAGAAGGAAACCTGTCATCGGTTAGGATGAAAATATCAAGGATTAACTTTCTGGGGAACAAAATAGGGATTACAACTACCTTTTTAATGGGTAGAATACCAAAGATGAGAATATCCGTCATCGGTTAGGATGAACATATCAAGGATAGACTCAGATAGGGGAAGAAAATATCAGTCATCGGTTAGGATGAACATATCAAGGATATACTTCCGGGGAAACATTGAAATGAATCCACTAGGGACTATACTAAGGAGAAAAACAAGGGTACTTGTAGCAGGGTTTTCGTTACCTTTAGGTTTATTGACTAAACCAAAAGTCAACATATAATTCGAGTCGCCACAACACTTTTATTTATCCAAAGGAAAGGCTAAAAAGCGAACAAAAGCTAAGTAAGAAGTTTTTCAAATAAACAACTAATAAAAATGTCAGAGATCTAGGTAAGGGGGTTGGTTATGAAATGGGAAGGTTTTACGCACCCAAAACATCCTTAGTACTCTAAGGGAACCTTTTTTTGCAAAAATGTGTTGTAGGTTGGTATTTGTGAAAAGATTTGTGCAAAAGATTGGACGGATGAGAAGAGAATAAATTATATTTACAATTTTTTGTTTGAATGGATGAACCCATTGCCTACGTACCATCACAAACGAGGATCAAAACCTCGTAGTTCGTGGTAAAAATTTCAAAGATTGGTGAATTGGTTTTAATCAAAAGCCTTAAGGTCTTTTGTTATTAAAGGGAGAAAACTCAACCTAAGCCAACGATCCACCATGTGAGGAAGGATTCAACATGCTAGTGAGGGGTTAACCCTATAATAAGCATGGAAGGCTTATAATCCAACACTAAGGCTGAGGTGAGATTTACATCAACCACTATGACAACTCAAACCTATGACAAATGTTTTTGAAAATAGTTTTAACAAATGGCGATTGGAATCACAAAACAACTTGAAATGGGTTATATTTACAAGTTAAATTTATTTACAAAATAAGGTCAAAATTGGATTAAAGTTTATTTATAATGAGTATTTATGAAAATGGTTTTGAAAAAAAAGTCAAAGGCCTAAGGCCTAGGTTTCTAATTTGAAATAAAGTCAAAGTTTTGAAAATGATTTTTGGCTTGGTTAGAAGGGGGAGAGGAGAGAAAGGCTATTCCTAAAGCATACAAAGATAAGAAGGGAGAGATAACCCTTGGAGTTCCTTTTCTTTGAGTCATAGAGATGACTCAAGATGTTCCTTTCCTTTGGATTTAGCACACAAAACAAGCAATCAATAATTTGACTTCAAGCTCCTAGGATCTCCATTTGGCTTGGCTCTTAACTTGGCTACTCAAGGCAATGGTCCTCTTTTTCCAATCTTAAGATGAAATTCCTATCACACCAAAGCACACATTAAAAATCTCACAACATAGTAAAGGGAATAAACAAAGAATGAGTTTGAGGAGAAGTCCTTTGAGGTCAACTTTGAATTTTAGCATTCTAAAGGCATGAGGCCTAGTTGCTCTTCAACATATTTTACATTCTAAAGGCATGAGGCCTAGTTTCTCTTTAACTCCTTTAAGCATGGGTGAATCCTAATTCTAAGTCCTTTCTCCTTTTGTATTTTTGTTCACATCAAAACAAACACAAATAACACAAAATAGCAATATATTTATATACAATAATGGGCTCAAATGAGCAAAATAAAAATGACATAAACATAAAATATGTGCTCAAGTGAGAAAAAATGAAAATCAAGATGAATAATAAGCAAGAAATAAATGACATTAAAAGCAAATGGCAAGAATTTAAAAGCTCAAATTAAACTTAGTAGTTAGTAGAGTTTTGTTAGCTTGTCATAAGACAATGTAGCGTTATGTTAAGCAATCGTAAGTGGATTAATATAGTAGCCACACCTACTGAGGCCGGTCAATAAGAATATAGGCAAATAACACAAGTTAGAGGTCATGACTAGTAAGCCAAGCTCACTAAACTTGCCATGCCAAACCAGAGGGGAAGGGTCTTGTATTGAATTTTGGTCATTTGCTTGACCAAGAAGTAACCTATCTTTGACACAAAATAACTCACTTGATCATGGATCAAGTTGAGTTTGGTTTGGATCAAAGAAGATTAAACTCCTATTTGTCAAGACCAACCTCAAGACTTTAACTCATTGGACATTGAGGGAAAGAAAAGGATGAAGATGAAAAGGAGGGGGGTAAGAAGACAACAACCAATCCCAATTGATCAAGGGATAACTCATCCTTGATCAAATTTATTCATCTATCTAGGTGATGATCCTTAAGCATTCTCAAACCACAAGATCCAATGAATTTGATCAAAGTTGAATCAATTCAACCTTGATCAACACCAAACAGAACAGGAATGAATATAACAAGTCAAGAAGTCAATAATATTTTTTTGGTAATTTTTGAATTAAAAGAAAATACAAATAAAAAACAAACAAACAAAGTTGAACCTCCAATTCAATTCAAAACAACTTCAATAAGTCCAATTAAATTTTCATAGGTTCAACATAGTCAAACAAACTTTGACTAATTTTCTCACAAAGTTTTAAAGTCAGAAAGTAATTAAAATCAATTAAAAACAACCAAAAATAGCATCATATGAATTAAAATCTCAGATAATCTCAGAACAATCAAGAAATTATTGAGACTATTTTTCATTGACTTATCATGATCCATAGATGCTATGAAAATATATTTTTTATTTTTCTAAAGTCAGATAGCATTTTAAAATGAATTAAAATCATTAAAAACCAAATAATTCATTAAAAATATCAAATGTGGTCACAAAAATAATTAAAAATCATAAGATGAAACTAGATTTTTCAAGAAATTTTTTTAAGTTGGTCTCATATTTTCCTTACCTCATATGAATTTTTAATAAATTATTGAAAAGAGAATGAATTAAAAGGAAATAAAGAGAAAATGAAATAAAGCGTAAAAAGTTGAGCCACCGGATCCGTTTCATTAATTGACGTGGCATGTTACACGATCTGGATCTGAGGATGCATGGTGTACTCAAGTCAACAACGAAACACAATGAATTAAAAGAAGTAATTGAAATGGACGCATGAGATTAGATCGTGAGGGAGGGATCCCAAGGCTGGGATCAACACACGTGGTGGTGGTGGTGGAAACCACCATCTTCTCCGATCAACCAAACAGAATCCGGCCAGAATTGCAGGAAAATGAATCTCATCAAAAATGGAAAACAAGGGCATGGAAATGAAGCTCATGTGATATAGACCATCACTGTACCATTAGATTCCTCTCATTCTTCCTATATTGAGAGAAAGATGAAGGAGAAAATCATTGTGTCCACACGGATTGATCTGGAAATGGAAAATTGAATGCACCAAAAGCTTATGAGGACTTCAGAGAACCACAAAAAGACAAGAATACTACATTGAATTGTGAGTTTCAGATCCAAACAGTTTGAGCTTATACCTTCAAAATGGTGAGCTTCTGGCCACGAATTCTTCAAGCTTTTTGCTCCTTTTTGATCTCTGAATGTAGGGAAGATGATTGGCTAAGGAATCTAGCTTTGAAACTCAACTAATGTTGTTGAATTTCAAGCTCGAAAATACTGAAAAATAGTGAGTGATTCGTTTTATGAGGGTTATGGTTTCAGTTCAGCAGCATGTGGGATCTCCAAAAGGTTATGAAATGAAGGAGAGGAAGCCCTTATTTATAGGTGAATGCATCTGATCATCACACTTTGCTCATGTGCATGAGAATTGCAATTTTGAATGCATGGGCCTTTGTGGACGCGTGAGAGGCCCATGAATGGCTAAAGGGACCCGCTGACCTCATATGGAAAGCATGCGGTCATGCACATGGAATGGAAAATGCTTGCATCTTAATTTTTAACATAAAATGTCAAAAATACACATAAATGAAAAGAAATTTGAATCTCCCAAATGGTAGATCCAAATGACTATTATGAGTAATGGTTGGAAAGCTCTTGAAATAAAGAATAAAAGTCATGTGGGGAAAAAAAACCATTTGACATGTGAAAATTGATCAAAACTGGCTTGGAAAGTTCAAGTGTAAAACATGTTCAAATCACTTTGAAAAAGTTAACCAAAAGTAAGCTTGATCAAACCCCTCTGTCCTCATGATACAAGCTTCAAATGAAACAATACCCAACATCAAAGTTGTATATATTTTCAATATAGTAAATTTAGACTCTAAGTTTTCATCATTTGGATTTTCTATGACAATGTTATGGGCATTTGAAGTTGGGTACTTTTTCAAATTCAATGAATTAGGTCCAAGATGACCTGTAATGTTTTGCAATGGCACATGTATTTACGTTAGGATTATGAAATTTTATACAACATAACATTTGAATTATACATCTCAAAATTTCCAATGCCTATGGTCCCACCTCAAAATCATAAATATTGAGAAAGTTATGTGCTTGGCAAGTTGACCCAAAATTAGGGTTTCAACCAAAATGACCTATAATGTTTTGAAATGAATGATGACCTTCCAAGATACAAATGGATTTTTGATGAACATGAAAGTTGTTAACATGGGTCTTAGGAACATGTTCTATTTTGGGGTCGTCTTCATTTGACAAACACATCAAGAGTTATAGCTCATTGAACCTCAGCTTAGTTAGATGACTTGACTGGTCAACTTTTCAAAGTCAACTTCCAATCTTGATGAATAAATGATTGAGGGGACTAAAATAGGCTAATATATGCATAAAATGATAAATTAAAGAACTTCCCTTGATTAAATTTAATCAGAGGTTGAGATTGCTTCATGGGGAAGGCACAGTCAAAGCACAGTGAAATTAGGGTTTCCTTGGGAAACAATCTTCAAGCCATTTGGGTTACCTTGATAAAGATGGAAAATTGAGATACTTGGGAGGCATATATGATGATTAGGAACTTTGTGGACCATTGTCATGCTTTTTCTCATCTTCATCTAGCCATTGCATTGTGTAAGACCCCAATTTTGTCCCTAAGATCCCTCATGGCATCATAGCATATCATTGCAAAGCCTCAAGGATCATTGGGCCCCTTGCTTCCTTCCCTGTGGGTGGGATCTTTATTGAGAGTGGTTCTTGATCACCAAGCATTGCTTGCATTTGAATATCATTGCTTTTCTTTTAATCACTAACCAAAATGTACAAAAAATATGACATCTAACATTTGTCTTGCAGCTTAAGCAATCAACCAGTCAAGGCAATTCAAGTGAATCCTTTGTGCAAGAGATGAAGTTTCCATTGAGATATGGATCATGTGATCATTACATGGAGCTTATATGAGCTATAGGTTCGTTTTGGAACCAATTCCCCAAGTGGTTGAGGCTCAAGTTCATCAGAATATTTTCAGGTCATCTAAGGACCAATGCAGTCAACTGAAAAGTCAACTTTGGGTTTTGAATTGAGAAATTGAGTTTCTTCATCCCATTCATGTCCGAATAATGCTTATTCATCATACCAAAGATCAAGGTTGAAGAATTTGAGGTCAAGTCAAAACTTTCCAAAAATGGAAAGTGACCTATAATTTCAACTTTCCAAAAATGGCAAGTTTTTGGTCCAACTTCAACTCAACTTTCCAACATCAAAGAAGCTTCAAATGAAATTTTGTCCAACATGAAAGTTGAACATCTCTTTCTCCCATTTCCAAAAAGTCCAAGATCATGAGCATCTGATGAATGGTTGAAGAGCTATGATCCAATCATTGCCAAGTGTACATGGAACTTCAAATGGCCATATCTTTTGATTCATAACTCCAAATTTGGTGCCTCTTTTTCTAAAATGCTTCTCATGACATGAAGTTTACAAACCATTCATCACATTGCATGAATTTCCATCATATGATCATTTTCTATTTCAAGTCAATTTTGGAGGGAAAATGGCCAATTCAAAAATGGTGCATCATGGGAACTATTTACCATTGCCAATGTGTTTGAAAAATGATTTTGAGTGACTTCGATCAGCCACATGGTACTGTTCACGTGGAAATAGCCATGCACCCTCCAATTTTCATTATTTGGTCATAACACCTTATCTTGATTAATCACAACTAAACCATGCCTAATTTTGATTAGTATGTGATTAGGACTTCATATATATTCATAACCATAACATAATTTGGGGATTTTTCACCATTTCTAGATCCAAATTCTCTCTCCCTCCAAAGTTTTCTTCTAATCAAAAATTCAAAAATCTTCAAAGAACCTTGCAATTTTATTCCATATTCTTGTTCTCTGGGGTGGATTGAGTGCAAATCAAGATTTGGATTGTTGAATTCGTGTGGAAATCAAGCAATTGAAGCTCAAGAACATTGCCATGGCAGTTGAGATTTGAGCTAGATCTACATAATTTCAAGCCTCAATTTCTTCATCAAACATCATAGCAAGTGTTCTGGAACAAATTTGAAGCTTGCCAAGCCTTGTATCGTGCAATTCCAGAATTTGAACTTCAAGAGGTCCACTTTTTGAATCTCATAATTTTGCAATTCATTGACATGTTCTTGTAGATCTTTCCATGCTGAGTTTACTGATGCTTTTAGAATTGAAAATAGTTCATTATTGAGAGAGATATGCTTGATTAAAGTTTGTTGCATCAAAATGTTTTCTATCGATTCTCCCTATTCATGTGGAATTAATGTGAAATAATGCTTGATCTGTGATCTCCTTGGATTAAGGTTTCGTTTGATATAAAGATTGACAAATTCTGGAAAAAAATTTGAACATGCACTGTTCCTCCACCGTCTTCATGAAGAAGACGGTGGTTTCCGCCTGTAGCGTCCACCTAGCGTCCATTTAGTGTCCGTCTGGTTCTTGATGACGTGCGTAGGGTTTTTGTCCCATTCATTGTCCACATGTGCGTCCATTTGGCTAAGCGATTGGCCAGCATCCTTTTGACCTTGCCACATACGCGTTTGACTGCTGCGTTGGAAGCCAACGCATTAATGAAACGCCAGCGTTTCATGTGTTCAACGCTCATTTTTAAATTGCAACCTGGTTCGATCCCTCCTGAAGCCATTTTTTCAAATTGATGCATCAATTATGCCTTTCCCTCCAAATTTCATGCATTGCTTCCATTTTCATTTCAAATTTTTTGCCAACTTCAAAAATGCATAACAATTTGAAAAATGCTCCAAATAATCCCTGGTTTTTTGGTACTTGTTCATTGAGATGTCCTCTTTTTTATGATGTTAAATTCTGAAGTTGTGCATGGCTGGATTTTGGATTGTGCTAGACTCTTTGATCATGTGTACATTTGTGACCTTGCTTCATTCATCTTATCATAAAATGCTCAATATTGATTCAAATGCTTTGAAATTTTGCATGATGTTTCTTGACATGTTTGTGGATTTAGGTGATTTTATTTGGCATTTTTTGATATTATCTTCACTATTTTTGACACATGTACTTTAGGTGTGACAATTTGTGTCACACATTTGGATGTCTAGCTTGTGCCATTTTATTTCCATGCCAATTGATCTTTGATGCTTCTGATTTTTGGTATGATGATCATGCTTGATGTGTTGAATGTTCATAAAAATTTCTAGAATTGTTTGAATCATTTCTGTTTTAATATGGATTTTTGATTCATGATGATCATTTGTGAGCTTTGAACTTGCCTTTGTCTTCTCTTGCACATGAAATGGATTTGCTCAATGCTTTTGATTTGGTCCTTTTTAGGACATGTTCTTAATTGAATAATGATGCTTTGTGTTGAATATGAGCTTCTGTTTTGGTTTTTTGATTCACTTTTGACCATAGGCTTTGCCCTAGTGGTTTGGACTTACCTTTTGAGCTGTGCATTTCAGGTTCAAGCATAAGTTCCTAATGGATGATGTTGATCTCATGAATTGAGATGCATTTTGTGTTGTTTAACTAATTGTTGATTGTGTTGTAGGTCCTTGGATGGCTAATGCACTTGAATTATTGACTTACCTTGTGTATATTGGTTGTTAACTGTTGTGTGTCTGTTGAGTTTGTCTAAGTACTATATTGACTTGTTTGATTTTCTTACAGGTACTTTAGTAGCTTTAACTCATTATTTGAGTTGCTTTGCTTTGCTTGTGGTTGGCATACCACTTAGGTAAATTCTTGTCTCCATGTAGTCTGGAAGACCTGTCATGTTACTTTGGCAGGCACCTGTCTGAAGTCCTCCTTAAGAGGCCATGTTCTTGTTTGTTTATCTTTGTGCCAAGCAGGTTAAGTCCTCTTAAGAGGCAATTGGCAGATAAAAGGGATGTGAAATCCGTCCCCTGCTATTCAGTTGAGTCTTTCATTATGCTCACACTATGTGTTGATGCTTTTGAATCTAACCCAAGATCTTGTATATAGAGTCATTCGTGTGGAGTAGAGTTCCTCATTCTGGACTCCCACACCTTCATTGATTCAAGCTCACCCAGGCCAGGGTTAAGAGCTATGAGACATACTCCTCATTTCCCATTTCATCTGCTTCACCCTAACTCTCAATGTTAGGGTTAATAGCTCAAAGCACCCATACAGTACTGGCTTGTTTGTTGAGGTTGATATGACCCCTTGACTAAAGCCTAACCTTAATTGAGCCTATTGATTGTGTATAGTGTGTGATAATTGACTGCTTGTTTGCTTATTTGTCCATCTGTGCATAATTGTTTGTGTGTGCCTCTGTGCATTGTTTTCATCTTTGAGCATTAATTGTATATCTGAAATTCTAGTTATCAGACTTTAGATGTCACACGGGTTGTTATGACATCCAATTCTGCACAGACAGGAATTATGCAGAACTTAAACGTAAGTGCAGTAAATAACACAAGTAATTGTTTACCCAGTTCAGTCCAACATGACCTACATCTGGGGGCTACCAAGCCAGGGAGGAAATCCACTATTAGTAGTATCAATTCAAAGCTAAACTCACTCGTTTACAACTTATCACTTAATCCCTACCCAATGCAATTTCAATCTTACACTAAGATCAGAGTTCCTACTCACTCCCCCTCAATCACCTCAGTGATTACTACCTTTAATCAATATTAAAGACAATTTGAAGTCACACTTCAAACAACTCTTGATTGTGCTTCACAACTTTAATCAAGATACACAGCACTCATGCTTAAAAGCTTTGAGCGACACAACACTTACAACTCAATGAACACCCTATGCCACAGTAATCATCTACTTGATAATGGCTTGGCTTACAAGATACGTCTAATACAAGACTCACAAAAATACAGCAGTGAAGTATGATGGACACACAAAATCTTCACGCCTCAAAATCCCCGAAACTGAATGAAGGAACGCCTTCCTTTTATATTGCAGTACCTGGGCTTTTGCACTTGTATTCTCCTGAATTTAAGGTCACGCGAGTTCCCATAAATTCAATATCTAGGTTACTAACAAATAGGCTATTTGTTAGGTTCATTAAATGTAACTTGGTTGTTGATTTCCTGGTTTTTCTCTAAGCTGTTGACTTCCTGAAGAATAGCCTAAGAAAAAGCTGAAACAGAAAACTGAACAACCTACAATATAACATATGCTGTCAGGAATGAATGTCACGACATTCAGCTTGACATCAAGGTCCATATGCTGAGTCTGTTTTTCCAGAAAACAGACTGTACAATTTTGCTGACCTGTACATGATCAAAATGACCATACTACAGTAACAACTTACATTAATAAATGTCAAAGTGTCTAATTTAACATTTACTCATTTGGCCTTAAGTTAGTTCTGTTATTATCTTGAAGAACAGACTAAGTAACATGCTGAAGTATAGCAGAACACCACTCTGTCTATTATTCAGTATATACTGTCCATGATGAATGTCATAACCTCCAGTTTGACATTCACCAGTAGGCCTTATGCCAGGTCTGGTTCTTCCTTGATAACCAGACTGCAAATGAATACTGAGCTCTAACAGAACGCCAACTGTTCTATTCCTCAGTAGCTGCTGAATGTCACAGTGTCCAGTTTGACATTCACTAAATCCTGTATTAGCTAATCCTGCAGTAACTACTCAAGTATGTCATGACATCAGTCAAGACATCAGAGTACAGTTAGATATTCTAACCTACAATGCAGTCACACATCCACACCATGTCATGACATCAGTCAAGACATTAGAATCCAGCTAGTGTTTTACCCTATAATGCAGCCAATTAAACACCTACAATATCATTTCATGATCATTGTTCATACTTTGTGACATTTTTCTTTGTCCATTGAGGAGTCAATTGTAAGTTCAGCTATTGGCATTTGTTTCCTGTGATCTGGTAGGAGTTGGAACTAAGACCATTGATTGGCATTCCATTTCCTTGGAGTCGAGTGTAAGGCCATTTATTGGCAACTTGTTTCCTCTTGCTTATTGCATTTGTTTGTTTATGTGAGGAGTCAGATGTAAGACCATTGATTGGCCATCTGTTTCCTATGATCATGTTTTTTTGTGGAGTCAGGTGTAAGTCCATTGATTGGTTACCTGTTTCCTTGTTTATTTTGTTCTGAGGAGTTAACTGTAAGCCCAGCTATTGGCATGTTGTTTCCTCTGTGTTGTTCAGGAGTTAGGTATAAGACCATTGATTGGCATCCTATTTCCTTTTCTTTGCCCAGGAGTTGGATGTAAGTCCATTTATTGGCAATCCATTTCCATTTGTTTGTTCTGTTTGTAAGCTTGCTTTATTGCCTTATGCTTGTTGCCTATTCCAAAGGAATCACTTGGATCATCTCTATATGATCTCAAGAGGTGAACACCTAAGAAGTTTTGCATCCCTTAACCTTCACCCTTTTGTTACTAAACCTCCATTTGCATGTTAACCAAAACCAGAAAAAAAACCATTGTGCAAACATTTTCACTTGTTTTCAAAACTAGAAACCTAGGCCTTAAGCCTTTGATTTTCAAACTTCATTTTCCTAATACTTCTTCTGAATTGAATTCTAATCATACTTTGACCATATTTTGTGAATAATTCTAATTGGTTAATCCACTCATTCAATTGTTTTGTGGCTTTGTCCATTCTTGATAAGTTTTCATGCATTAGCCATAGATCTCAATTATCTTAGTGGTTGATGTGAATCTCACCTTTTGTCCTTAGTGATTGAATAGTAAGACTTCCATGCTTATTATAGGGCATTGTCCCTCACTAGCATGTTGAAGTTGTTCTCACATGGTGGACTTGTGGTTGTTTAGGTTGAGTTTTCTCCCGTGGATAATGAAAGACCTTAGGGCTTTTGTTTAAAATCAATCCACTTACTTTTTGGAAATCTTTTAGCCGAACTACGAGGTTTTGATCCTGTAAAGGTACGTAGGCAATGGATTTTCCATCCAAACACAAAAATAATAAACTTATACATTATTTTCTCATCCCTTCATTCAATGTTTGCACAATAAAATGTTCATAAACAATGTCTTTTTACAACAAGTTGTGAAAAGGGTTCCTTAGGAGTACCTAGGATGCATTGGGTGCCTAACACCTTCCCTTTGCATAATTACCCCCTTACCCAGAGCTCTGTACCCCTTTTATTAGTTTTCTCTTTGTAAAACTTCTTAGGCTTTTGTTCGCTTTTTAGCCATTCCTTTGGATAAATAAAAGTGCGGTGGCGACTCTATCTTTGTATGCTTTGCTTTTGATTTAGTCAATAAATCATAAAGTAACGAATACACCGCTACACATTGGGCTTAGGAGCCTCCTAGGAGCATTGTGGAGCACATGACCAATTGAGCTTCAAAACAAAAAGAGTTAGTCACATATTTTTGTGCTTTTGGTTAGTAATCAAATAAGAAAAGCAATAACATACAATACAAGCATGCTTGGTGATCTCAAATCACTCAAACAAGTCCCAACCCTAGGGTTAAGGAGCCAAACATGCTATGATCCTTGAGGCAATGCACTTGTGCAATAACATGATGCCATGAGGGATCTTAGGGTCAAAATTAGGGTCTTACAGATGCCCCTATTTAAGGTCATTCTAGTCAGAGATATGAAGGTTAAAATCTTCGTCTCGACGAGATAGAATGAGCTTAAATAATAACAAAGAGACGAATTTTGGTCCCTAAGAGACCTCATGATGCAAATGTATGCATGAAAAATAAAATCTTTGTGGTGAATAATTGCCACAAAGGAAAAGAAATCGGGAGAAACTGAAGATCCATAGGAGTAACACACTCACTAGGGAGACAGAGACTCTGGGGGAAATAAGGTAAAAATGCGTGAGCAGGTCACGACTTGAAAACTTGTTGGGAGACACGAAGGGATTCCACGAAAATAAATCGATGGAAAGACTCGAGTTGACGCAAAGATGCATGTATTGGGGAATATGCCAATACAGCAAAACTATCCACAAGGGATACATCGGATAAAAAATATGGACTCAGACGGGGATGTCCACAAAGGACTCAACTGAAGAAGAAATAACGAGATATTATCAGTTACTGGGTAATAAACTCAAAGAGAGACATGTTATCAAAACACCAGTTACTGGGTGAGAGAACAACACACACATGGAGAAAGAAAATCTAAGACCGGTATAAGGGTGAAAGATATCAATCATCCGAAACATCTGAGGAGGACCCAAAAGGCACATCTCAACTCAGGAAAATCTGACTCCACAGGGGACAAAAAGTCATAATAGGGAGAAGAAGGAAGGAACACCAGTGATACTGGTTACTGGGCATATAATAGGTGACCAACCAGGCGTGAATTGGGAACATATCCAAGACACTCATCATCCGAAAGGAGGGCTAGAAAAAGCAAACTCGACTTACAAGATGGACATTTGATTCCACAAGGAAATACGAATCTTACTCGACTGGGGAAGCAAAAGACTTAGACTAAAGAGCGCATGAGATATATTATCTACTACCGTTATGTGGGTAAAAACGGAGAAAACATACTCGCATGGAAGATTATCCGCAATCGGTTACTGGGTTAATGAAGGATAAAACGACCGAAAAGAAAGGACATTGGGATACCGGTTACTGGGTATAAAATGATGACCAATCAGAAGGAGAAACAATCATTACCAAACAAGGGTAAATAAAAGATGACTCGCTAGGGATAAATTGCCTGTCAAAAGCAATTATCTAAGAGATATATCACCGGTTACTGGGTGGTATACTAAAAAACGAAGGAATATCAACACCGATTACTGGGTAAAGATAACCAACATAGAGGGGATTACATCTACCGGTTACTGAGTAGAAAAACACAGAAGTAGGACTTACAACTACCGGTTACTGGGTAGAAGTCCATAAAATTCGCTGGGGAAAGGATGAACAATTACTGGTTACTGAGCAATTGAACAACTGAACCACATGGAACTGCAGGGGATAACAAGAAAGGAAATAATCTAGGAACAAACTAGAAAGACACAATCAAACAAGACTCAACCCGATGCGGATATAACTCAGGGGAGTAATTCCATCTCGATACACAACTGGGGAGGAAACTGAAACAATAATCATCCACGAGGACATAACTCGGTAGGGAAGAAAGAAGGAAAGATAGACACTTTCTGCCTATGGGGCTGACTCTATATGGAGAGATCAGACACAAACATATGCTTAGGGAAGAACATTTCACCAATAGCATGAGATAACAAGCAAAGATATATGAAACAGAATGCATCATGAATATCTGAATGTTATGATTATGCATGATTTGTGTATAATTAATGCTGACAAACAGACATATCTAACACAAACAAGTCCAAGAATCACGAACAGACACTCGAAAAACGTCTCGACAAGAAGGGCGAAGCCTACTGGAGAAATCAACTTGGGAATAACCCGAGAATGGATGAAAATAAATCATCGGGGATATCAAACCTTATCCCGAAGCTACAACTCGATGAGGATATAAAGGAGATGTATTCAGGAGCAGCGAAAGAAGATAATCAAACAGAGAACTCAACTCTGATGGGGGATTATCTCTGGAATAAGAGTAAACAAGGGAAGACTTTAACCATAGCTAGGGATAGGTAAAGTCAAAGCTTTCAACTGCAGGAGATAACACTCTGCACAATAGAAGTCTTCCAGAACAATCCTAACCTAAGGAAGATGCAGAAAGTTTGTCGGGGAGTTTCCATCAACTCTCTTGGTTTAATAACAATAAGATTTGAAGGAGAAGAAACTCTATTGGGGAAGCTTATTAAGGAATGATGTGAAACTCCATGGGGAACAACCACTAATCAGGTGTACATCAATCAAAACACTCCCTTCAATCTGCCGAAGAGGAAACTCTGCAAAGGGGAATAATATCATTTTGCTCCACTGGGGAAGGAGATAAACATTTTAACCATCAGCTCTAAATGCTAGAAGAAAACTTCAGACTCAAAGGAGATACAAACATCAAATATGATCTGGCAACCCTACTGGGGACAAGCTGTAAATGCTCTTGAGGAAACTACCCTTGCTGGAGAAATTGGAAATGAATCCTTCCTTAACAAGCGACATACTGGGGATACCTCTTTTCAAAATAAATGGAAAGGGAAATAAGCCCTTCATCAATTGAACTAGGCAACTTCCTGCTGAGGAGACAAATTGTTGATTCTAAGTGTTGGCAGCAATTTTGGTAAAACAAAGAGTGTTCACAAGATGTTATGTGTAATGTCTTAACATGAGATATCCTATGTACCTGCTGGAGTTCAAGAACATGTTCATGCAGGATTGTTTCAGAATGCCACATATAATGCCATGGCTTCTGATATTGGATGTACCTGTTGGAGCTTAAATGAAAGACATGTTCATGCAGGATTGTTTCAGATGACATACACAAGGTCATGGCATTTGATATGGTTGTACCTGCTGGAAGTTATAAAAGGAATTATTGGATTATGCAGGATTTTTCAAGGATGTCAGACCCGATGTCACAACATCCTGTACACAGAATATTCAGTGTGAATGTCTGGTGTTTTGTGATTGCACAATTAATGGCAATCTTTGTATGATTGAAGATTTGATTAGCTGGCGCATTCAATCATGGATTACAACCAGATTTACTTATTTTCCAAGGAGATCTAACCAGCTGTTATAAAAAGATTTGATTGGAAAATAGATTTAGGGTTTTCAAGATGTCCAAGCACAACTGGATGCTTCTATAAAAAGGGACTTAGAAAACCTGTTTGAACACACAACCAATACTGAGCGAAATATAGAGAGATAGCTAGGGTTTGTGTCTGTTTAGTCATGAGACTTGTAAGCCATTCAAGTCATCCATTGATGATTGAATTGGACTGATTTGTGGTTGTAATTTGTCACTCTAAAGCTGTTAAGCAAGAGTGTGTGTCTTCTTGATCAAAGTTGTGAAGCAAGATCAAGAGTGTGTCTCCTTGATTGAAACTGTGAAGTAAAATCAAGAGTGTGTAATTGAAAAGCATTTTCTTTTCTCAAGGGATTGTTATTTAAGATCACATGTGTGATTGTAGGGAAGTGAGTGGGTTCTCATATCTAGGAGTGCTTAGGTAGAAATTGCACGGGTAGAGATTAGGTGAGAAAGACTGTAACTTGTTGAAGTGTACGGAGAGTCTTTGAACTAATTCTATTTTAGTGAATTTCCTTCCTGGCTTGGTAGCCCCCAGACGTAGGTGAGTTGCACCGAACTGGGTTAACAATTGCTTGTGTCATTTGCTTTACCATTCTGTATCTTTATCCTATGTGTGTTAACAAATATTAGTGTCGTGACATTACCTTTGACATCTTATATCTGATACCAGAATTTCAATTGGTATCAGAGCAGGCATCCTGCTATGGTTCTGGGTGAGATCTAGGGACAATACTTTCTGGTACAATGGAGAGAGATGGAGGATCTGTTCATAGGCCACCAATTTTGGATGGTTCTAACTATGACTATTGGAAACCTCGAATGTTAGCTTTTCTGAAATCACTTGATAACAAGGCTTGGAAAGTTGTGTTAACAGGTTGGGTGCATCCTGTTATTACTAAAGAAGGAGAAGCCACTACTGAGAAGAAGCCTGAAGAACAATGGTCCAAGGAGGAGGATGATCTTGATCTTGGAAACTCTAAAGCATTGAATGCAATATTCAATGGGATAGACAAGAATATTTTCAGGCTGGTAAACAACTGTGAAGTGGCCAAAGATGCTTGGGAAATTCTCAAGACTACTAATGAAGGCACCTCTAGGGTAAAGATGTCTAGACTTCAGCTGCTCACCTCCAAGTTTGAAAACTTAAGGATGAAAGAAGATGAAAACATTCATGAATTTCACATGAGTATCCTTGAAATTGCTAATGCTTCAGGAGCCTTGGGAGAGAAGATGACAGATGAAAAACTGGTAAGGAAAATACTCAGGTCACTCCCTAAGAGATTTGCAATGAAGGTGATTGCCATAGAAGAGTCTCAGATATTTCCAACATGAGGGTAGATGAGCTAATTGGTTCCCTCCAAACCTTTGAGATGGGATTGAATGATGGTTTTGAACAGAAAACAAAGAGCATGGCCTTTATGTCAAACACAGAAGAGGAAAAGAGTCAGGAGGTTGATGAAGATTTGGTCAATGAAGTAGCAATGCTGGGAAGACAGTTCAATAAACTATTGAAAAAGATGGATGTAAGATCTAATACAAATGTCAAGAACATCTCATCTGACATCAGTGAATCCAACAATGCTGGAAGAAGAGCAAGATCAGATGAGAAGCTCAAAGAGGTACAGTGCTATGAATGTGATGGGCATGGACACATCAGGACTGAAATCAAGGGAACATGTAACCTTTGGAGATGGAGCAAAAGGTGAAATCAAGGGAACAGGTAAGATGGATTGTCTTGGAGTTCCTAAACTTGACAAGGTTCTACTAGTTAAGGGCTTGACTGCAAATCTAATAAGAATCAGTCAACTATGTGATCAAGGTATGAATGTTAACTTCACCAAAACTGAATGTCTAATCTTTGACAAAAATGGTGAAGTGATTATGAAAGGAATCAGGACGAGAGACAACTGCTACATATGGAGCTCTCAAATGGATTATCCCTTAAAGTATTGGATGAGTATAGATGCTCTCAAGAGTGATGAAAAATAAGACTGTGGGAAATATCAGACAAAGATGTCACACCAGAAGCTCAGAAGAGAAAAGGTAATGATGGTGTTAGATGCCCAAAAGTGCTTATTTGAGCTATCAAATGTGGGCACCTTTCACTCTTTTTTGTCGAGAAAGTGTTCGAAACCGCCATTGCTTTTGATGATTTGCAATACAATGTTAAATGATCTTGGCACCTTTAATTTGTGCGTTATTGTGCAGGAATTAGGCATGAATGAATAGAAAATGAAGGCACAAGAAAGTTGGCAAAGGAACCAAGAAAGGAAGCATTCATCAGCATGCTCGCTAGGCGAGTGATGTAGCGAAGTGCTCGCTAGGCGAGCACCCAGCGAGTTGCCAGCGAACATTCCCATAATTTTACAGTAGCAAAATGATCAAACTCGTTGTGGCGAAGGAACTAGCGAACACTCCCAGACTTGGACAAAACCATAGCTAGCACTTACTCGCTAGGCAATCCACTAGCGAGCTTCCAGCGAGAAATTCTAGTAGCAAAACATCAAAACTCGCTGGAGCGAAGGTGGAAGCGTGGTCTTCGCCTAGCGAAGGATACTTCGCCTAGCGAACATATGCAAACAGGACTTGGAAGATTCTTCTGGGCGCAGGTGCCTCAGGTGGCTTATTTTGGGGCTCGCTAGGCGAACCATTCTGCTCGCCTAGCGAGCATGACAACTCAGGAACCAGTACTATAAGTAGCAGGGGCTACTTTTTGGAAAGGACATACTTAGCATTTTTAGATATTTTTCAGCATTTCTTGGGATCATATTTTGTGACCTAGAAACCCATTTCCTCATATTTCTTCATCTCTTAGCAATATTTCACAAAAAGAAGGTGGATTCCCATCCAATCTCGATTCTTCGACTCAGATGTTGATCAACCTTCGACCGAAACTTGTTGGCCAAGCTACCATGAAAATGAGTAGCTAAGTCCTTCGTTTTGTCAAGGTTAGATGTAGATGGTCATATGCTTTGTATGAATATGGGATGATCTTCATTTGTAAACTCTTTGATGATGAATATATGGTGAAAACTTTGTTTTATTGATAACTCTTTGTGTTGGTTTATGATCGAGAGATGTTTTCCAACTTTTAACCTAGGTTTTCATCCAATCTTGTTTGTTAGCTAGAGATAGTAATGAATGACTTTGTTCACTATAAAGTTGTCATTTTGATAGATTGCGTGAGAGATCAACAATGGATCAAAATGGGAAAACCCACAATGTGTGTTAGAGATAAACACATTGGGAGGACTTTGTGAAATAGTTTATCATCTAAAGGAGTTTATGAGTTTTGTTGATCGAACATATGCATGCAAAGTGATCGTCGAACCCTAACTTTGACAATCTTTCTCAAATAGAAAAACAAAACTTCTACCGCAATTTCTTACTCTTTTATGCAAGCTACCGTTACCAAAAACCTAAAACCCCTTGTTACTTTGGGTTAAGAATTTAACAACTGTCGAATGGCGGCGATATCTCACAATCCCTGTGGAGACGATAACAAAAACCCGAAACTCTAAACACTATATTTCAACAAAATGGCGTCGTTGCCGGGGATTGTGAATTGATATTGCGAGCATCGCAATAGTTGCTTAATTTTTTAACTCTTGAATTTTTGACTTGTGCTTGTTAAGTTGTTTGGTTTAGTGTGCAGCTTTCGTTTTATGCGAGGGCAGATTCCTGAGGACCAACTTTGTTTTGATCCCGAGATCGAAAGAACCGCAAGGAGACTGAATAGCAGAACGAGACGAAGGAGGCAACAAGCTAGACAACGACAAGAACAAGGAGAAAGTTCTTCTACACACACCACCACCACCTTTCACACCTATCATGGATCTACCACCACAACCACCGTCCATTTCCACACCATGTGTCAACAGTCCAAGGAATACTGCTCAGTTTGCCAACCACACGGGAAGGCAAGCCGAGATGAAGACGGGAACTCTTAACTTGCTATATGGAAGTCCATTCACCGGAATGGACTATGAAGACCCCTTTGCTTTTCTCACCAAATTTTATGAGATAGCATTGGCGGCCAGAGTTGATTAAGCTCAAGAGCTACCGCTGTTTAAAAGACTATTTCCTCATGCTTTGCTCGGCAAAGCCAAAGATTGGTACTTGGATCAAACACCTGCAGTCATGACGGATTGGAACGTGTTGGAAGAGAAGTTCATTGAAAGATTTTTCTCCCACAACCGGTTCATGGAATCCAAAACGGCTATCTCCGTATTTTCGCAAGGAGCCAACGAATCATTGAATGAGGCATGGGAAAGATTTAAATCCATGCTTCGGAAGTGCAAAGGGCATGGTTTTGACGAATTGACGCAAATCCATATTTTCAAGAATGGCCTTCAACCTAATTGCAAGACTTTGTTAGATGCTGCCTCGGGTGGTTCTTTGTTGTCTAAAAGCGCCGACGAAGCTACGGATATCATTAACCGTATGGCTCTAAATGACCTCCAAAGTCAAAGTAGAGGCAACACTTTGAAGAAACCGGGAGTGCTTGAGCTTGGGACAAACGATGCTATTCATGCCCAAAATAAACTCATTTCTCAACAAGATGAACTCTTAACTCAACAAATAAAAGAGTTGAGAGAGCCTTCAAAAGCTAAACAAATAGCTTGTTATGAGCTTTGCACGGGTGATCATGACACCGGGTTTTGTCCACCTCCCGGGTTCGAAGAAGTGAATTACATGGCGAACCAACGAGACTACCAACCGAGGCAACAACAACAACAACCGTATCAACCACATCCTCAAAATCAACAACAACACTTTCAAGGGAATCAAGGGTTCCAACCGAGGGCTAACTACTACCATAACCAAGGTTATGGGGGTGGTACTTCTAGCCGTCAAAACCCTCCCCAAAATCCTTACCAACCTCAACAACCGCCGGTCGTGACTTCAAAGTTAGAAGAGACATTGACACAATTTATGCAATTGTCGATGGCTAATCAAAAGAGTAACGATGCGGCGATCAAAAATCTCGAACCTCAAGTCAGTCAACTTGCTAAACAACTAGAGGAACAACAACCCGAACCATCTTTTTCGGCGAACATGCAAACAAATCCTAAAGAGCATTATAAAGCGATAACGACGAGAAGTGGAAGGGAGTTGATTAGTGAAAAAAGAGAGGATGAGAAAAATGATGAGGAGAAAAAAATAGAGGATAGTATTGATGGTGAAGTTGGGGAGTGGAGTGAGGAAGAAGTTGAAAAGGATGAAATAAATGGTGAAGTAGAAAATAAAGAAAGTGTGGAAGTAGAAAAAAATAAGAGTGATGAAGTGAAGGTGGAGGGAGTGAAACAGAAAAGAGAGAGGAATTCTAGAGCTTCTAGAGGAAAGGAGGTAGTGAGCGCTACTCCAATCCAAAACCTTTTGTATCCGCATGCTCCATCTAAGAGGGAGAATGAACGACATTACGCCCGGTTCATGGATATATTCAAACAACTGGAAGTGAACATTCCGTTTGCCGAAGCATTGGAGCAAATGCCTAAGTATGCAAAATTCATGAAAGACATACTTACTAAAAAGCGGAGGTACACGGAACCAGAGACAATCTTGCTTGATGCATGATGTAGTGCCATCATTCAAAAAACTCTCCCAAGGAAGGAATCTGATCCGCGCGGAGTCGCTTTACCGGTAACCATTGGAGACACCTACACAGGTAATGGCTTGATTGATTTGGGATCTAGCATCAATTTAATTCCCCTATCCATTGTTAAAAGATTGGGAAATGTTGAGATCAAATCTACAAAGATGACTTTACAACTAGCTGACAAGTCTACCACTTCACCATATGGAGTTGCTCAAGACATGTTAGTGAAGGTTGACAAATTCTTCTTCCTGGTTGATTTCATTGTGATTGATATGGAAGAGGACGACGATGCTCCGCTTATTGTTGGCCGACCATTCATGAAAACCGCACGCATGATGATTGACGTTGACAACTGTTTGATGAAAGTAAGGGTCCAAAATGAAGAGGTAGCCTTCAATATTTTTGAAGTCAAAAAGCATCCTAATGAGAAGCATGATTCTTTCCAAATCGATTCCACCGAGGAGAAACTAGTGGAGGTCGCAAACCAGGTTCATGTTTCAAATCCTTCAGAAAGATCTCTTATCGGAGTATACAAAGTTTCGACCAAAAATAAAGGAAAAGAGATGGAAACATTGTTACATGAATTAGAGTCTTGTGGAGAACTTGTTTATCATGAAGAGACAAGCGAAGGCTTGGATATGATAAAGAAATTTGAGGAGCCAAAACTAGAGCCACATTTGAAGTATGTGTTCCTTGGTGATAACTGTACTAAACCGGTAATAATTAGCAATACTTTGTCCACAAAAGAGGAGAATCAATTGATACGAGTGCTGAAAAAGAAGGAAGTTGTCAAACTAGTAGAGGCCGGGATGGATTGTTCTATCACTGATGGTGAATGGGTGAGTGTTGTGCAAGTAGTTCCGAAAAAGGGTGGTATCAGATTTTATCGACGGTTCATCAAGAACCTCTTGAAGACAACAAAGCCCTTGAGGAAGTTGCTCAACAAAGGCGGATCGTGAAGACCGTCGAACCGTCGAGCTTATCCGACGTTAAACAAGCACTTGTTAGGAGGCACCCCAACATTGTAAGTATTTACAGCTTTCTGTTATGTGGTATTGGTGTTCAATTTGAAGAACCTTGCTGAAATGTGCTTGCATGCTGTTTTGAAAAAACAAAATACTGTCACGCTCGCTAGCTGCTCGCTAGGCGAAGGCAGTAGCGAGCTGATTCGCTAGCTGCTCGCTAGGCGAAGCAGTATCGAGCGCTGCGTGGCAGAAACCCATTTAATTTTCAGCAGGCCACTTATTTGGGCCCAAAAACCATTTTTAAGTGTTGTAGTCTGAACCTCACAAACTCACAATCACTCTCTCACTTTCCATCTCACACAAACCCTAACTGTTACATTGCAAACCCTAACCACCGTTGCATTTCAAATTCAATCGATCTCTCCAATCAGGTTTGTCCTATCTCATTTACTTTATGCTGTCAAGTTGAAATTTCTGAAGTATGAGACATTATGGGTGAATTTGGGTGAGAGGGTATCAGTAGGTTTTGCATGCATGTTTAGGTTTGCATGTATCTTTGAAACGGTGCCTTGCATGATAAATCACTTAGTTTCTAAAATGGGTACCATTAAACTTAGGGTTTTCTGAATTTGGATGGTTAACGAATGAGAACTCAGAATCCCGTATCATTCGCTAGCATCTTCGCTAGGCGAATCAGTGGCGAGCATTCGCTGCCACTTCGCTAGGCGAACCTGTAGCGAAGCTTCGCTGGGTCTTCGCTTAGCGAAGCAGTAGCGACCATGACAGCAGTTGGTTTATCTGTTTTGCGCTCTAATCTGTTTTGTGGTTGTGCTGTTTCCTTTTTATAACTTTACAGATGGCATCCAGGTCGAGCGCTTCGAAAAAGAGAAAGGTTGGGAGCACTTCCCGTATAGTGCCAATTCAATTTGACACCGACAAGTTCGTTGGGACAAAGCAAGCTGCTCGCTATGTGGCATTGGAAAAAAGAAAAATCTTGCCAGATAAAAGGTTTATGATCAACCCCGAAGGCGATTATCGATCATTTGCTGGGTTGATTCATAGTAAGAAATGGGACTGGTTAATCGCTCCACTCGAGAGCTATGACATCGAGATAGTGCGTGAGTTCTATGCGAACGCACTGCCGGATGACGACGAGCCTTTCACGTGGACGAAAAAAGTGTCAGGCCGTCAGGTTTCTTTCGATCGGGATGCTATCAACCGTGTGTTGGGTGAACCGCTCCATATGGGAGCTAATGAGAGGGACACATACCATCGGGATTTGAGGCTACACAGAGACACCGACTCTATTTCTGCAGCCCTGTTATTTGAAGGAAAATCAGTTGAGGTGAACCCGTCTGGGGTCCCTATGAGGTACCATAGGGAGGATATGATTCCCTTGGCTCAGCTGATCCTCATGCTGGTTCTGACCAATATTAAACCCAAGTCTCACACCTCAACCGTGCCGATCCCAGTGGCACACTTGGTCCATTGTATTCTCACTAATATTCAGATCGATGTGGCGAGAATCATTGCTTTAGAGATGAAGTCCGTGGTTGAGAGCGGGCTGAAGTCGGGGGCAAGAGTTAACTGCCCCATTACTTTTCCGTGTCTCATCATGGCTTTGTGCCAACAGTCGAGGGTGAAGCTACCCTTCCGCAGCCAAGTGAGGATTCCGTCGGCTATCGACGATAGATATGTGGCCAAGTATTGCAAGCCAAAGAACTTCAGGAGTAGTGCAGCTGCTGAGAATACCGAGGCTTCTGATGGTCCTGGTGCTTTTGCTCAGGGATTTGATCCTTTCCCGCAGGCTATCTGCAACTATAATTGGGATTGGATGGCGGCGACTCAGCGCGCCATGATTGATATTCACGATTCTATGCAGTTATTACAGTTGCAGGTACGTGACCCTTCCGGAGAGCATCCGATGATGACGCGTGAGCAGTTCTTGCAGCACGCTAGCTGGCCTGTTTTCGGAGAGGTGGCGGGTGCTGGTGCTTCTGGTGCTGATACTTCTGGTGGTGCTGAGGATGGTGATGACGATGATGATGATAGTGAGGATGGTTCCGGTTCTGAGGCCGGTAGTGAAGAGAGTTCAGAGTCCTATGAGGACTAAGTTTTTTTTTTTTCATGTTATGTTTTATTTTATTGTATTATCAGATATGTAGTATTTTGGTTTTGGTTTATGTACTTTTGGGGTGTTTTGTCCCCCATGCACATTTTCAACATTTTGAAGTAATGATTATTGTTTATGTTTTTAAATTATTTTGTTTGGTTTTAATTTCTTTGTTTAATAAATTTTTGGTTATTGAGTGTCAAATTTTTTAGATTGGTTGCTCCTTAAATAAGTATCCAATGAAGGTGCATCCGAGCTTGGATGGCAATGATAAAAATAAACAAGCGAATAATGCTAAGGTACATGGTTACCTCCGGTTAGAATTTTAGAATGCATTAAGAACTTTACTCTTTTTGTAATTGAATATTGTTCTTTTTGAAACATAATTGAGTGAATGTTTCATCTAGGACTTAGAACCACAAATTGTGAGGAAACCTCTATTGTACACTTAAATGCTGGATTCTAATAAACTTTGTTGATTCATTTGATTCATGCTTGGTCTTTAATATTGTGAATTTGTGGAAGCAATTAGAAATGATCAAGGCGTTTGTTTTCTTTCGAGCACAACCAGTTCCAAATACAACTTACCCGTGAGCAGAGAGAGTATTCGTGAACCCCTTTGAGCTTAAACAGTTGAATCTCAGCTTGAAATAAGGCGAGATGTCAAAAATCTTTTTTCTTGAAACCCTGAAATTTTCGGTAATTGTTCTTTTGCCGTAAAAAGTCAAGAGCATTCACTTACGGTGAGTAAGAGATAAGTTGGGGAGAACGAAAATGAGAATCGGTAGGTGCCACAACTCTTGAATAACCGAGCAAGCATTGAAAAATAAAAAAAAATTAGAAAAGAGAAACATATGTTTTGTGAATACGATGTGAAAAGAAAAAAAAATAGAAAAATGAAAATGAATGCTTGCTTGGAAGAAAAATAATGAAAAACAAAATTGAGTTGTGAAATAAGAGTTGTGAGGTTTCAAATGAGAAACAAATGGAACGAAGTTGAGATGTGTGAATAGCTTGTACAGTGAATGTCTCTTTTGCATCGGCAATATCGTTTTCAATGGCCTTAGAAATGACCCTTGTTTGTAAACCTAACCAAGCTACAATCGGAAAAGACCTTAGTGATCTTCGTGCTTCCGCATTTTCATTTATAATTGTTAGACATTGTATGAATTGAATTGTCTTTTGCATTGTTTGTTGGAGAGTGAAATTGTCCCCACGGTTGCAAACGCGTAATTTCTTCAATCCTTATTCGAAGAGGAGAGATAGGGTGATTCATTCAGGATAACATTCTTATGGATTGTTACATGTTTTGCATTGCTATAAAGCTTTAGTTCTTGTGTATTGTGTTATTCTAACCATTGGGAACTTGTGTCTGGTTGATTCGCTTGTGTTTGAGCCGTTTTATCCAATTTCGGAGAAACCTTTTTCTTTAAGCAAATCCTCTTATCCTTCAAGAGGCATACTTTGCTTCAGGGAAGCAAGAATCTAGTTGGGGAGAGTTGTTAGATGCCCAAAAGTGCTTATTTGAGCTATCAAATGTGGGCATCTTTCACTCCTTTTTGTCGAGAAAGTGTTCGAAACCGCCCTTGCTTTTGATGATTTGCAATACAATGTTAAAAGATCTTGGTACCTTTAATTTGTGCGTTATTGTGCATGAATTAGGCATGAAAGAATAGAAAACGAAGGCAAAAGAAATTTGGCAAAGGAAGCAAGAAAGGAAGCATTCATCAGCATGCTCGCTAGGCGAGTGATGTAGCGAAGTGCTCGCTAGGCGAGCACCCAGCGAGCTGTCAGCGAACATTTCCAGAATTTTACAGTAGCAAAACGATCAAACTCGCTGTGGCAAAGGAAGTAGCGAACACTCCCAGACTTGGACAAAACCATAGCTAGCACTTACTCGCTAGGTGAGCCACTAGCGAGCTTCCAGCGAGCAATTCCAGTAGCAAAACATTAAAACTCGCTGGAGCGAGGTGGAAGCGTGGTCTTCGCCTAGCGAACATATGCAAACAGGACTTGGAAGATTCTTCTGGGCGCAGGTGCCTCAGGTGGCTTATTTTGGGGCTCGCTAGGCGAACCATTCTGCTCGCCTAGCGAGCATGACAACTCAGGAACCAGTACTATAAGTAGAAGGGGCTACTTTTTGGAAAGGACACACTTAGCATTTTTAGATATTTTTCAGCATTTCTTGGGATCATATTTTGTGACCTAGAAACCCATTTCCTCATATTTCTTCATCTCTTAGCAATATTTCACAAAAAGAAGGTGGATTCCCATCCAATCTCGATTCTTCGACTCGGATGTTGATCAACCTTCGACCGAAACTTGTTGACCAAGCAACCATAAAAATGAGTAGCTAAGTCCTTCATTTTGTCAAGGTTAGATGTAGATGATCATAAGCTTTGTATGAATATGGGATGATCTTCATTTGTAAACTCTTTGATGATGAATATATGGTGAAAACTTTGTTTTATTGATAACTCTTTGTGTTGGTTTATGGTCGAGAGATGTTTTCCAACTTTTTACCTAGGTTTTCATCCAATCTTGTTTGTTAGCTAGAGATAATAATGAATGATTTTGTTCACTATAAAGTTGAACCAAAAAGTTGTCATTTTGATAGATTGTGTGAGAGATCAACAATGGATCAAAATGGGAAAACTCACAATGTGTGTTAGAGATAAACACATTGGGAGGACTTTATGAAATAGTTTATCATCTAAAGGAGTTTATGAGTTTTGTTGATCGAACATATGCATGCAAAGTAATCGTCGAACCCTAACTTTGACAATCTTTCTCAAATAGAAAAACCAAAACTTTTACCGCAATTTCTTACTCTTTTATGCAAGCTACCATTACCAAAAACCTAAAACCCCTTGTTACTTTGAGTTAAGAATTTAACAACTGTCGAACGGCGGTGATATCTCACAATCCCTGTGGAGATGATAACAAAAACCCGACACTCTAAACACTATATTTCAACAGATGGCTCAAACAACTAAGAGGTTAGATCAAATAGGTAGACATATGACCAGTCATAGGCAGAATGGAACTGTTAGGACTAGGCCACAAGGGACTTTATGTTTATCTCGAAGCAAAAAGGCCAAGAACAATGTGGAGAAGATTGGAATGACACCTACTTCTACACATGTGAAAGGTATAGAAGATGGAAGCAGTTGGGCTCAATTGGGTTGGATGAAACTATTGATGATTGTATATAATGTCACACACAATGTCATGACATTGTATTATGACAACCTGAATGCTGAAACTAGGTCCAAAAATCAGACTCAACACAGATGGACAAAGTACTATTTTTGTTGTTATCACTTCATTAGAAAATTCGTGGAAGACAAATTCAGAGGTCTAAAGCATGGACTGGAACTAGCAGACAGGGTTGCAACGAATTTGGGTGAAATTCAATATGAAGGAGGAAAATTAGGGATTTGGACTCTTGTGAAATTATGGCAATTAAAGTGGAAAAATAAAAGAAATAAAAATGGTGTCTGCCCTTTTAAAATAAAGAGCCACATTAATGATAAATCATTCCCTAGCATTGAAAATAGTATATATTCCTTTAGCACACGCTACCTAAACACAGCAATCTCCATTTCCATTCAACTTCTCAGAGAAGCTCACCTAGGGCAAAGAAACTTTCCTCAAAAGTCCTACAACATGTCTCAACATCCATCATCATCTGGTTCAAAATCCTCTCACAATGCAAAGACTCCCTCCATGGAGTTTGAAGATGAAGACGTGATGGACGTTACTCCACTTTGCATGATACCAGGCGACACCCCAAGTCCCTCCTCCAAGGCTGGAGATAAGCAAGGTAATACCTCTGGTAACTCCTCTCTTCCAAAAGACATGCATTATGCTGATCGTGCCATAAGGAACCTAGTCACTAGGATTCTAAGTGAAGGGCATGAAGTCAAAGGGGTTTCTACCCCTCTGTCCAGAAGGGACCCCTCTCCTGAGGAGGAACCTCATGTTGATAAAGATGATGACTCATCTAGATCAGAAAAGGAAGTTTTTGCTGAAGGGCTATGCTCTCTAGGTAAAACCCTACCTAGCAAGAAACCAAATGTGTCTCAGAAGAAGGTTATTGACCTAGAGGAAGAAAGCTCTGAAGAAGAGGATGATCCTTTGGTTCATCTTGTAAAACCTAGTGTAGCTGAGAAACTGAGAACTAGGAAAGGGAAAAGTGTGGCTAAAATGAGAATAGAGAGAGTGAAAAAGGCTGCTGGTGTAGGACCCTCAAAATCCTGGAGCAAAGTTGAGGTTGGGAAAAGGAAAGAAAGAGACAACTCAGACTCTGATGAGGATGTCGAAGACGATGCCTCAGACTCTGATGAGGATGTCGAAGACATCTCCCCAGCAAAAAGGCAGGCTGTTTTGAAGTCTCCTGGCAAAGCTGCTGTTGTGCACCTTGACAATATCTCCTTTCATTTAGAAGATGGTGCTACAAAATGGAAATTTGTCATTCAGAGGAGAGTAGCCGTTGAAAGAGAGCTTGGTAAAGAGGTTGTAGAGGTAAAGGAAGTAATTGATTTGATCAAAAATGCTGGACTAATGAAGACTGTGGCAGCTCTACCCCAATTTTATGAGGGGTTGGTAAAAGAGTTTGTTGTTAATATCCCTGAGGATATTTATGAAAAAAGCAGCAGAGAGTTCTGCAAGGTGTTTGTAAGGGGAAAATGTGTGAAATTATCACCAAGTATTATCAACAAGTTCCTAGGAAGAGGAACTAATGAAGGAGTGGACCTATAAACCATAGACAATGAGGTCTGTAGGGTTATTACAGCTGGCCAAGTTAAGGAATGGCCTAGTAGGAATCACTTATCAGCTGGGAAGCTCACTGTTAAATATGCCATCTTACACAAGATTGGTTCAGCTAATTGGGTGCCTACTAATCATATCTCTACCATCTCCATTAATCTTGGAAGAATCATTCATGCAATTGGAACAAGGGTTAACTATGATTTTGGCAAGTTTATATTTGATCAAACCATCAGACATGCCTCTACAAATGCTGTGAAGTTACCCATTGCCTTCCCATCCACTATTTGTGGGATTATCTTGAGTCAACACCCAGGCATTCTTAATATAAAGGACATGCCAAGCAGAAGAAAACCCCCTCTATCCATTCATTATAAGTTGTTTGAAGGAAGTCATGTAAATGATGTTGTCATGACATCTGCCAGAAGAGAGCCTGTATCTCAAGGAAGCTTAATTGATCAACTAAAAGATACCTGCAAGGAATTAGAGAATGGTATAAAGGTGGCCAAGGCAAGAAAAGAAGATTTGGAAGTTCTTATTTGTAGCCTGGAAAAAGAGGAAATAGAGAAGGCTGGTAAGGATTCAGATGCAAAAGCACAATCAAGTGAAAGCTCTAACAGCTCTGAAGGCTCTGAAGGTGAAGGTGAAGGTGATACTTCTTCTGATTGATGGTTTCCCCTCCTGTGTGTGGAAGACTGAAGACTGTATGAGGTGTGCTGTGAAGACTGTGAAGCTGTTGTGTCTGTTGTTTTGGGTGATGTTATGCTGCTGCTATATGGAGTTTTTTTTGGAAATTTTGTAATGTGTGGCAGTCCTCATTGATGCCTGTTTTGTAATTTTTAGGGCTCTTAAAGAGTTCCTTGGATTTGTTCATTATCTCAGCTATCACAACTGTGTATAATGATGGTTTGTACTTCCTGAATATTATGTTTTAACATGCTAAATGTTATAACAACTGATCTAACTTTATCTGCTAGGCTAATAGACATTTATTTTGTCTGATTGGTCACCTTTGGTCAATTTTGACTAAAAAGGGGGAGAAGTGTTGATATGGAAGTTGTTGTGGAAGTTGTGAGATGTATATAGCTGGAGGACAGCTATTATTAAAGGAAGTGCACAGGTGTTAAAACAGAATGTTGTTCTGTTTACAGATGTCAAAGAGGATGTCTGACATGGTGCACAGGTGGTGTTGTTGAAGCAGATGTCAGAATGACATTCTGGCTGGTACAGGTGCTGGAGTTACAATAGCTGTTATGTTCATGGAGACTGTTTGCTGTGTGCACAGATTTAGGGAGAGAAGGAGTACCCTTGTGCATTTATGTGTCTTACTAGTTGCATACATAACTATTAATTATGTTTGTGTTGCACAGATTTAGGGGGAGGAAAGGTACCCTTGTGCATGTGTGTATTACTAGTAACTATAAGCTAGTAATTGTGTCGCTTCTGCTGCTGTTTAAACTATTGTTAAGTTGTTTAATTGCTGATAGTTTACCTTGTGAACAAAAAGGTCAGATATATGTTTTAGCCAAAATTTGCAAAAGGGGGAGTTTGTTGATTCTAAGTGTTGGCAGCAATTTTGGTAAAACAAAGAGTATTCACAAGATATTATGTGTGAGGTCTTAACATGAGATATCCTATGTACCTGCTGGAGTTCAAGAACATGTTCATGCGGGATTGTTTCAGAATGCCACATACAATGCCATGGCTTCTGATATTGGATGTACCTGCTGGAGCTTAAATGAAAGACATGTTCATGCAGGATTGTTTCAGATGACATACACAAGGTCATGGCATCTGATATGGTTGTACCTGCTGGAAGTTATAAAAGGAATTATTGCATTATATAGGATTTTTCCAGGATGTCAGACCCGATGTCACGACATCCTGTACATAGAACATTCAGTGTGAATGTCTGGTGTTTTGTGATTGCACAATTAATGGCAATCTTTGTATGATTGAAGATCTGATTAGCTGGCACATTCAATCATGGATTATAACCAGATTTACTTATTTTCCAAGAAGATCTAACCAGCTGTTATGAAAAGATTTGATTGGAAAATAGATTTAGGGTTTTCAAGATGTCCAAGCCCAGCTGGATGCTTCTATAAAAAGGGACTTAGAAAACCTGTTTGAACACATAACCAATACTGAGCGAAATATAGAGAGAGAGCTAGGGTTTGTGTCTGTTTAGTCATGAGACTTGTAAGCCATTCAAGTCATCCATTGATGATTGAATTGGACTGATTTGTGGTTGTAATTTGTCACTCTAAAGCTGTTAAGCAAGAGTGTGTGTCTTCTTGATCAAAGTTGTGAATCAAGATCAAGAAAGTGTTTTCTTGATTGAAACTGTGAAGTAAAATCAAGAGTGTGTAATTGAAAAGTATTTTATTTTCTCAAGGGATTGTTGTTTAAGATCACAGGTGTGATTGTAGGGAAGTGAGTGGGTTCTCATATCTAAGAGTGCTTAGGTAGAAATTGCACGGGTAGAGATTAGATGAGAAAGACTGTAACTTGTTGAAGCGTACGGAGAGTCTTTGAACTAATTCTATTTTAGTGAATTTCCTTCCTGGCTTGGTATCCCCCAGACGTAGGTGAGTTGCACTAAACTGGGTTAACAATTGCTTGTGTCATTTGCTTTACCATTCTGTATCTTTATCCTATGTGTGTTAACAGATATTAGTGTCGTGACATTACCTTCGACATCTTATATCTGATACCAGAATTTCACAAATATCTGGAAAGGTAGCTCTGCAGGGAACACATGCTTACTCCGTTGGAGATTCCTACTCATGCTGGGGAAAAACAACCTTCCTCGTGAGTAGATAGTCGGGATAATGAGACAAGGAATGTTCTCAACTTAAAGAATATCAACTTTTGTCAATCTATAAGGGATTTTAGGTTTGTCCATACAAGGGATGACAACCATACAAATGATAAAAACACAAATGCTAGTGCCTGATATAGAGGGATGCACATCTCTAAAATATCGAGGCAAAAATTGGAAAAGAAGGGATCATTCATAGATCAACCATATACCAATCAAGGATTGCTAAAATTCCGCGGGAGAAACAAGTATGTATACATAAACAAACAACCAGGAATGTATTGGATGAACATCAAAAAATCCTGCTAGGGGAAAGCAATCCATAAGACAGATCAATCCACTACCATCAAGGAGTACTTCTCATACCAGACTCTCTGGAAAGCTGATGAAGAGGATATAAGGAGCAAGAGCGCCAGAATATGAATAAATGTCTTATCCTTTGGTGATCATATTATCCTTGGGAAGGCACTGAGGACATTCCACTTATCCTTTCCGTCATTGTGAATGTTCACTTTGTTTAAAACAGTTTATTCATGAAAACTTTATTTGTTTAAAACATTGATATTCATCAATTAAAACATGCAAACATTTGTTAAACAGGAACAAATAAGAGTGCAAAGAATTGGATAAAGGCTCAAATTTATTTAAGAGAATGGTAGTCCTCAAATGGTGAGACTCCATGGATCTTTACAAATTTGAAATTGGTAATATACATGGAAAAGGGCTACATTGAACATAATGACCGTTTCTCCACCAACTCTAAATCCACTGTATTCAAAACTTCAGTTGATGACGACTAAGCGAGAATCTTTGACAGATGACAGTTGTAGAACAAAGTCTTGTCAGGATGCAGTTACTTGCCAAATCCCTAATTTTTGCCTAGATTTCCCCGGGGTCAGGTACTCAGTCTAGCGGGATATATATTCATTTTCTATGTCTCTAACTTTTTCCTGGACCGCCCTTTCGGGTTTTCAATCCACCGAGACGCTCATTTTTGCCTACGCCGCCATTTGGGTTTTCAACTTAGCGAGCTATTCTGTTTTTATTTTTAGGCGAAGTATTTCTTGACTGCTTCTGAATTTACAGGACGAGTGAAATCCTCCCCATCCATAGTTGTGAGCAACAAAGCACCGCCTGAAAAGGCTCTCTTAATAATGTAGGACCTTCATAGTTTGGAGTCCACTTTCCCCTAGAATCGGGCGCGAACGACAAGATTTTCTTGAGCACGAGGTCACCTTCTCAGAACACACGAGGCTTGACCTTCTTATCAAAGGCTTTCTTCATCCTTTGTTGATATAACTGACCATGGCACATGGCAGTTAATCTCTTCTCTTCAATCAAATTCAGTTGGTCATAACGACTCTGAACCCATTTAGCCTCAGTCAACTTGGCTTCCATCAAGACTCTCATTGATGGGATCTTGACCTCTACGAGGAGCACAATCTCCATGCCATATACAAGGGAGAAACGGGTTTCCCCTGTTGAAGTGAGGACGGATGTACGATAGCCATGTAAAGCAAATGGCAGCATCTCATGCCAATCTTTGTATGTAACAACCATCATCTGAATAATCTTCTTGATGTTCTTGTTAGCATCTTCAACAGCCCCATTCATCTTGGGTCTATAGGGAGAAGAATTATGATGTGCAATCTTGAACTCGCTACACAACTCTTTCATCATCTTATTGTTCAAGTTAGATCCATTATCAATAATGATCTTGTCTGGCATACCATATCGGCATATGAGTTGGTTCTTGATAAACCTCACAACCCCATGCCTGGTCACATTTGCATACGTTGTCGCTTCAACCCACTTGGTGAAGTAATCAATGGCTACGAGAATAAAACGGTGACTGTTTGACGCCTTAGGCTCAACCATGCCAATCATGTCAATTCCCCACATGGAGAAAGGCCATGGTGAGGAAATAACATTCAGAAGTGTCGGGGGAACATGAATCTTGTCCGCATAAATCTAACACTTATGGCATTTCTTTACGTATTTGCAGTAGTCAGACTCCATTGTCAGCCAATAGTAGCCTGCTCTCAACATCTTTTTTGCCATGGCATGCCCATTGGAATGAGTACCAAATGAACCCTCATGGAATTCAGTCATCAACATGTTTGCTTCGTGTCTATCCACGCATCTGAGCATAACCATGTCAACATTTTTCTTATAAAGCACATCACCATTAAGGTAGAAACTGCCAGATAATCTCCTCAACGTCTTCTTATCTTTAACAGATGCCCCAAGAGGGTAAGTATGTCTTTGGAGAAAGCACTTGATATCATAATACCATGGTTTATCATATTTCACCTCCTCAACTGCAAACACGTGAGCTGGTCTATCCAAGCGCATCACGGTAATCTTTGGGACTTTATTCCAATAATTGACAGCAATCATCGAAGCAAGCGTAGCGAAAGCATCCGCCATCCGATTCTCGTCTCGAGGAATATGATGGAAGTCAACTTTAGTAAAGAAAGTTGAAATCCTCCTCGCATAATCTCTATATGGGATGAGGCCAGGTTGATTCGTCTCCCATTCACCCTTAATCTGATTAACAATAAGGGCCGAATCGCCATAAACATCAAAATGTTTGATCCTAAGATCAACACATTCTTCCAAACCCATAATACAGGCCTCATACTCCGCCATATTATTTGTGCATTTGAAAGTTAGCCTTGCTGTAAAAGGAAAATGTGTGCCTTGAGGAGTAATAATCACTGCCCCAATACCATTTCCATACTAATTGACAGCGCCATCGAACACCATGCCCCATCGGGAACTAGGCTCTGGCCCTTCATCAAGCGTAGGCTCATCGTAATATTTCATTTTGAAATACAGAATCTCCTCATCAGGGAAGTCGTATTGCACAGACTGATAATCTTCAATTGGTTGATGCGCTAAATGGTCAGCCAATATACTACCTTTGATAGCTTTTTGATCTCGATACTCAATATCATACTCAGAGAACAGCATCTGCCAACGGGCAATTCTCCCAGTTAAAGCAGGCTTCTCAAAGATATACTTGATCGGATCCATTTTGGATATTAACCAAGTTGTATGATTTAACATATACTGGCGTAAATGCTTAGCAGCCCAAGCCAAACCACAACATGTCTTCTCAAGCATTGAGTACCGAGACTCACAGTCGGTGAACTTCTTACTCAAGTAGTATATTGCATATTCCTTCTTTCCTGATTCATCTTGCTGACCAAGGACACAACCCATGGAATCATCAAGCACAGTCAAGAACATAATCAATGGTCTCCCTTCAACAGGCGGAGACAAAATCGGAGGCTCGGACAAATACTCTTTGATACTGTCAAAGGCCTTTTGGCAATCCTCGGTCCAATCATGATGCTGATCTTTCTGAAGGAGCTTATATATAGTCGCACATGTGGTAGTCATGTGGGATATAAATCTTGAAATATAATTCAAGCGGCCAAGAAAACCTCAGACTTGCTTCTCAGTTTTGGGCGCATGCATCTCTTGTATTTCTTTGACCTTGGCAGGATCAACTTCAATACCCCTCTCGCTGACAATAAAGCCCAATAACTTGCCGGAACGGACTCCAAATGTACACTTGTTCGGATTCAAGCGGAGTTTGTACTTCCTCAAACGCTAGAAAAGCTTCAACAAATATTCTACATGTTCAACTTCCGTTTTCGACTTTGCAATCATATCGTTGACATACACCTATATCTCCTTGTGCATCATATCATGAAACAAGGTAGTCATAGCATGTTGATACATGGCTCCGACGTTCTTCAAATCGAAGGGCATCACTCGATAACAGAATGTTCCCCAAGGTGTGATGAATGTTGTCTTCTCCATATCCTCGGGTGCCATTTTAATCTGATTATAACCGGAAAATCCGTCCATAAATGAAAAGACATTGAATTTAGTCGTATTGTCTACCACCATATCAATGTGTGGTAGATGAAAATCATCTTTTTGGCTAGCTTTATTCAAGTCACGATAATCCACGCACATTCGGACTTTTCCGTCTTTTTTAGGTACAGGCACAATATTGGCCACCCATTGAGGATACGTAGAAGTCACCAGAAACCCCGCATCAATTTGCTTATGAACTTCTTCTTTAATCTTCACTGCCATATCAGGATGAGTTCTTTTGAGCTTTTGCTTCACAGGCACACACTCAGGCTTCAACGGCAAGAAATGTTGCACGATATCAGTATCTAGACAAGGCATGTCTTCATACGACCAGGAAAAGACTTCGACATATTCTCGTAGCAACTCAATCAACCCCTTCTTAACAGAATCTTCGAGGAGTGCCCAAATCCTCACTTCACGAATGCAGTCTTCAGACCCCAAGTTGACTGTTTCCAGATTCTCAAGATGTGGCTGAATGATCTTCTCCTCGTACTCAAGCAAACGGGTAATCTCATCAGGAATCTCTTCAACATCATCTTCTTCTGTCTCAAATATAGGGAACTCAAAGTTGGGAGATGGTGTTGGATCATTATGTTTAGTGGGTTTGATCAACCTGCATAATGATTTTGAGTATAAAAGAGATTTCAGAATTCAATCAAGAAAAATCATAATGCATATGAAAAATTGATTTTATTCTCTTTTTTTAGGGTTTTATGGTGATTACCAATTTCATGCGAAAAGCAAAAAATGAAAAATAATTTGGAAAACAAACATTTAACATGCGATTATTGAATGAATATCATTGTATTAATCAATTATGCCAACAATGTCTTCACTTCTCCCTTTGGCATGGAAGAAGGGTTTTTAAACAGGAATGAACATATTACGTTGACTTATGGATAACTGTTGGAACATCGACAACGACCCAATTATTGCAGATCCCGCCAGGTAGGACAAAGTTTACGAGGTCTTCCTTTTCGTCTTCTTCAATGATATCATCAGCTTTGTGATCTCCATTGGTGTGGATGAAACCTCCACTCTGAAACAGCCCAAGATCATTAGAAGCACCGGAAGAATACCCTATACCAGCCCGACATTTATTATCTTCCATCTTTATCATTTTCCCCAAACCATTAGTTGCACCATGCTCGATGGCCAACTTCACATCATTGTAGGAGACAAACGAAGAAAGTCCTTTACTAGAAGGCTCAGCAATAGATAAGGCTTGGAATGGAGTTCCAACCTCATCCTCAGCATCGATGTAGGAAAAGGAAGATAAATGGCTGACCAAGAGAGCCTTCTCTTCCCTTATCACCACAAACTTCTTTTTCTTGAAGAACTTCAACTTTTGGTGTAGGGTGGATGTCACGGCGCCTGCCTCGTGAATCCATGGTCTACCAAGTAAACAGCTGTGCGACGGATGTATGTCCATAACTTGGAAAGTGATCTGAAAATCACTAGGTCCAATTTTGATCGGGAGGTCTAATTCACCGATCATGGTCTTGCGCGATCCATCAAAAGCTTTTACTACCACTCCACTCTGCCTCTTGGGAGGCCCCTGATATGAAAGTTTAGCGAGAGTGGACTTTGGCAATACATTAAGTGATGACCTTGTGTCCACTAACACATTGGACAAGGCATCATCTTTGCAGTTCATAGAGATATGTAAGGCCAAATTGTGGTCTTTTCCCTCCTCGGGAAGATCATCATCGCAGAAGCTCAAATTGTTGTAGGCAGTTATATTTGCAACAATGCTATCAAACTGTTCAATTGTGACATTGTGATCCACATATGCCACGTCCAGCACCCTTTGCAACGCTTCTCGGTGTGGCTCTGAATTCATCAACAAATATAGGACAGATATATTTGATGGAGTTTGAAGCAACTGCTCCACAATGTTGTACTCGCTCCTCTTGATGAGCCTCAACATCTCATCACCATCCTCTCTCAATATGCCAGACTGTCCAACTAGGATAGGAGTTTTATCAGTTTTGACAACAACAGGGTCAACACCCTTCACAGCAGGAATGGAATAATTTGAAGAAGAAGTCCCCACGAGACCGGCAGAACTAACAACATCCCTCTTCACGACGTTTTCGTGGGATTTCAGCTGAGCCGAGAAAACGCGACCACTACGGGTCACTCCACTAACATTGGATATGCTTACAACAGAGGTTGAGGGCAACGACACCTCTTTCCCATCTTCCAGCATAACAACATTGTAACGGCACAAGACTGCTTTATCTGACACATACGGGACAGGGCCTGCTGGCTTTATCACAAGAGTTGGCACCACCTTCATTTTGATGCCATCATACTTGATGACAACAGGATCAGGAATATTGAACACAGGGGTAATAACATCAACTTCATCCTCATCACTATTTTGAAGTATCTCGATCATCCCTTGGTCTAGCATCTCTTGGATGTCCCTTCTTATCTTGAGGCATCCTCTTTCATTAACAGTGCACACATGGCACCTATCGTGATCGTGCTCATAGTGACTGTGCTCACACAACAGCCTATGCTTTTCCACTAGGGACTGCCTTATATCATTCACATAAAGGACCTTATACTTTCCAGGGCAACCCTGGACAAAGCACACACATGGGAAACCACACTGCATGCGGTGCCTGCCATACAGTTGTGGCGCCAATGTGAGGGTTGTGGCACCCGCCACAGGGCCCATAGTGGCGCCTGCAACCAACACCAAAAGTGGTGTATGACACTACACAATCCTGCACGCGCTGTAAGATCCAAATTTTGACCCTAAGATCCCTCATGTAATTTCCTCCTTACCCCTCTTTCATTGGGTTTGTTCTGGGAGAGATCACCATACACTTTGTGATTGTATCATACTTGTATTTTATCATTTCACTAACCAAAATATCAGAAATATGTCTTTGCATTTGCCTAACTCTTTTGTAGGAAGGGCATGACTTCCATTTGTTCATCAAGTTCACATCTAGGGTTTGAGACCCTCATGAACAAAGAGCATAACCAAAAATTGATCCAATAATGGTTATGAGCATCACATATGAGTCCCAATGTTCTCTACATGTTATATTGATCAAGTTTTCTTCAAGAGTTTGAGGGTGATTTGCCTTGGAAACCCTAGTTTGACTGGGTATCTTAAGTAACTTCTCCAACAAGCTATCTCACCAATTGATCAAATTTCTCAAGGGAAACTTCAAATTTCATCATATTATGCATATATGATCTACCATGAGCCAAGAAAGTCAAGAGAATTGGAAGTTAACAAGTTGGTTGATGGTGGTTGGCCAGATGAATTCATCTTATCAAAACTGGGTCTCCCTAGACCCTATCTCCTACAATTTTCACTATATGAAAATCATTCCAAGATCAAACTTACTCTAAATGACATTCCAAACAACTTTCATGTTAAGACATAGAGCTAGTTTTGCTTGTAAAATCATTTTCTATGTTGAAACGTTATAGGTCATTTTGTCTAAACCCTAATTTGAAAGTAAATTTCCCAAGGCCATAACTTGCTCAATTTTTATGAGATGAAAGATTTCCAAGTTGCAAAATCAAATTAAATTTGTCTAATTCAACTTTTATGTTTTGAGTGGGAGATAATTCAACTTTTTGAGCATGTGATATGAGGTTACATTATAGGTCACTTTTGACCTATACCATTGTTCAAGTGATTTTTCCAAACATCAAAAATGCATAACTCCACCATTTCAAATCCAAATGACATGAAATTGGTGACCATTTTGAAGGTATTTGATATAGATACAACTTTGATGAAGACACTTCTCTCATTTGAAGCTCATATAAAAAGTTAAGTAAGGTGGAATATTGAGACATATGGCTTGACACTTAGAAAATTTTTGATATGTCAAAAATCTCCAAACTTCCACCTCAAATTTCTACAAGTTACACAATCCAAATGGAAAAGTGTTGAACATGAAATTTATTCCTCTCAATCTCACCTTTCCAAAGAGTTCAAATTCATACATTTTGGACAAGGAATGCATAGGCTGCGTATGGCATGAACATGGTGTCATCACTTGGCAAGGATCAAACTTCAAATCAAAATGTACACTTGCCTTGCAATCCAAGATGAATTCAGATCGTCTCACACTCATTTGTGGACTTATGGCAATGATTTTATGGGCCTATGCGCACCCATGCACCCATGCATCATCGATGACCAAATTTGGAAAGTGAATTCAAGTGTGCAAAAAGTAATGGATTCAGCTATAAATAGAGCCTCATATGCTCAACATTTCACACACATTGGCGCCAACTTTGATCCCCTAACTCTAACCCTCACATTGCAAAGGATAAACCTGATAAATTCACTTTAATTTGAGTTTGAATTTCCACTGTTTTGAAATTCAAATCTCCAGGATTCCATAGCCTTTTGAGCATTCAATCCTTCTTCTGCAAGCATTTGGAGTGAGATCAAGCATGAGCAAGAGCAAGATCAGTTGAATCCAGACCTCTATTGAAGGTATTTTCCAGAAATTTTGATCTCTTAGATTCTCTCTAATTCTTGCTCAATTCTACTGATTCTTTGGTTTCTGAAGTCCTACCAAGAAGATTGAGTTGCTTTGAGGCCAAATCGAAGCAACTCAATTCATGTACCTCAAATTTCAACTCCATGTATCTCTCAATATACTTGGAGTTAGAGTGAATTGCGGACAAATTCGAACTCAGTGCCATTTTTACTTTGAAATCATGTCCTTGTTTTTAATGTTGGTGATGGTTAAAGGTGGACCAGTCCGGTGAGGTCCACCAGAGAAGAAGACCGGAGCTACAACTCCGGCCATACGCTGGCATGTCTCACAGCCACATGACCCTCTTGATTTGTTTTAATCTGGAGTGTGCATTTGAATTACCAATGTTATGGCGCGCTGACTAATATCCATCGTGGATAGCGTGTTCTCCACCACTTGATCTGCCACCTCACTTAATGAGGGAGATCAAGTGGTCCATGTTTTTTCTGATATTTTAATTTTCATTTTAATTGCATTATTTTCAATAATTCATATTAAATTCAATATTGATCCAAAATATATGGGACTTTCACCAAAAAAATTCAAATATTTTCCTCTTTCATATTCTGAATTAAAATTATTTTTTGGATCATTATTAATATTTTTCATGAATTAATTGATTTTGCATTTGTTTTTAATTGTTTAAAAATATTTTTAAATGTCCAAAAATTATGAATTTTTTTCTCCAAGGTCCTTTGACCTTGTTTGACCTATGATAAATCTCATGGCCATTTCTTTGGTGTTTTTATGAGATTTTAGGAATTGGACAAACCATATTTAATTTAAATGCACTATTTTAGTATTTTCATTTGAATAAATACCAAATAAATTTGTTGACCAATTTTGATGACTTGTTTATGTTTGACTCTTGTTGTTGGGCCTTGGTCAAGGTTGATTTGACTTTGTCAAATTAATATCATTGGATTTAGGGGATTGATGGAATGTACATTCCATCTCCCAAAATGAACGAATGGTATTAATTTGGTAAAAGTCCTCTTTTGACCAATTTGTGTTTTGATCCATTCCCCTCCCATTTCATCTTATTCCCTTTCTTCATTCATTCATTCCATTTGGCCTATGATATCTCATAATCCTAAGGCTAGTTGATTGAAAAACTGACATGAGTATGAGTGAGATTAGGCCACACCTTTTGCATATTCTTTTTGTGTGTGGTATGTTTCATGAGGATAGTCCATTATATTATGTCTCTAACATGCATTAACCCCAAAATTTTATTGCCTGGTCTCAAATAGTTGTGACTTCTACATAAGTCCAATTACGATTGCTTAACATAGCGCTAAATTTGTGACATAAAAGGCATAAGCATTCTAGTTAGTGAGATTGTAAGTCTCCCCTCTTTCATGGTATTGTGTGGAAAGTTGGCCTTCTTTCCTTCCTATGGAAGATGTTTTGGCTCAAGGATTCATGCTTGTAATAAGTGGGTTGAGTATTCTCCAAAGAATGTCTTAAAATGAAAAGCAAAAGCAAAACAATACTAACTTCTAACCTATTAACTACTAACCTTTAGTTTCAAGCCCTTTACTTTAATGCCAATTAATTTTTGTTTCTATTCATTTGCCATTGTTCATATCATTCTAATTGTTTATGTTAATGCAATTTTCACTTTGTCCATTTGGACCATATTGTGTGATATATTTTGTTTATGTATACTTTGTTTGTTTGTGTGGTCTTTGACCATTAATTTACATAATAACAATAAAAACCCTAAAAGACTTTTGTGTGGATTGTTGGCTTGATCTTGGACAAATGGACTTAGAATCTAGGCAACCTTCCCATGCTAAAGGACTTGGCCAATGCCAACTTGTTGAAGAACAAAGTGCTTGCAATTTGAAACTTCATCTGATACATCATTCAAGATCCTTTTGAGTTCATATGTAACATGATCATTGTGAAGTTGTTATTTTGAACCTATGACTTGTGGAATCCATCTGTTATATGGGCTACTTTGAAGAAGATCATGGAATGGATAAGCTTGGATGTGGCCATCTTTATTTGATGCCTTTCTCTTCAAGATAATATAATTGTGCATTTGTGTGTTGCTTGATTCTAAAAGTCCAAGGGAGTTCTGGGTTTCTATTGACATTCTTGTCTATTGGATTGCTACCCATTTGGTCAGATCTTTTCAACTCTAAACTTTTAATTTTGTACATAGGATAGTATCTTCATATTCTCCCCATTTCTTTGATTTCAAAATCCCTCCTTCCATTTTTCAAAATCTTCTTTTTGTGGAATATTTTTTTTCTAAAACTTTGACCACTTTTTGCAAAAAGATAGAAACTTTGGCCTCATGCCATTGCATTTTCAAACTTCTTTTCTCAAATCAAACTTGTGAATAAACTTAACTATACTTGATCTAAACTTTCAAAAAGCCAAAAATAACTAACTCATTCAAACCATTTTAGGCCTTTGTGCCTTTCAAACTTAAATTTTGTTAAAAGTAATGCATCCACTTTGAAATTTATATCACGAACTACGAGGTTTTGATCCCTCATTTTTATGTTGGTACGTAGGCACAAGTCCGAAGGTCTTGTCAAACACAAAAGTATAATTAATGAATTCTTTTCTCATCCCCTCATTCTATTTGTTTGTAAACATCATTTTTATACTAAATACACATGCACACAAAAAGGGCTCCCTAGGAGTACCTAGGACACTTTGGGTGCCAACACCTTCCCTCTGTGTAACTAACCCCCTTACCTGTAATCTCTGACATTTTATTAGTTTTGATTTGAAAACTTCTTAATTCTGGGTTTTGTTCGTACTTTTTCCCTTTTCCCCTGGAAACAATAAAAGTGCGGTGGCGACTCTTGTTATTTGATGTCTAGATTATCCATAGCTTGATGATAATGAATTTACCGCTACACAAATTAAGTGGTGACTCTGCTAGGGAGTAGTCTCCAGTGGGCTTAGCCTACTTTTTGTGTGTATATATTTGTATATATGTGATGTTTGTATATATGTATGTGTGATATAATCTGCTTGTTGTGTTGGGTGATCTCTGAGTGGTGAGATAAGTTATAACCCTAACTTGAGTGCAATTAAGAGAGGAGGATGGTATAGTCATGTTCGACTTGTGTGGAGTAGTCCTTAACAAGTTGGCTTGAGATCCATCTGCTCAGTGGAGACTCCTTTGGATTTGGAAATGTCACATAAGTATTTGTGGTTAGGCGTTACTATTTCTAATTGGGTCCGAGAAGCTGAGGACTTTAGAACATTTAACCCATCTTGGCCTATTTAGGACGTAGTGCGGAAACTGTTCAAGTGTAGACTTGATAACAGTTGTTACACGATACTACACTCAGACGAGTTTCTCTTGAGAATATTATGGGTCGATGAGTCGGTCATCTTAACTTGTAATACCCGATAGATGGAATTAAGACTCTGGGAACTGTTTAAAACATGATCTACAGGTTTTTATCCTTAGTTCACTCCTTTGGGATGGTTCTTACCCGGACTCCATGCTCGTGACTTACAACAAACCCTTGATTCTTGGTAGATCCAATCAAGTCTTGCCAATATCAATGGAACTTGGGTGTTGATAAGGTGAAAACCATAATCCACCAAAGTGGATGATTGATCTTGACAAAGACTTGATTCATCCCTTGACCTTTGTTTGATTGCCTTGTGTGTGATCCCTTATTTGTGATTGTTGAATTCATGCATTCATGCGCATCATAACATTCATCACACAAAAATTTCAAGGAACTAAGGTATTATTTGCAAATATTTTTAGACCATGGATTGTGGACGAAGGAACACAAAGAAGTATAGTTTCAGATGTCCCGACTTGAAAGAGTTAAGGAAGCTAGCATCTTTTGTATTAGATCCCTTGGACTTCAAACAACGTCATGGGAAGCTTTTGTCCATCTTATTTGCTGATGTGGTTGAAGGACTCTTGAGTGTCTTGGTGCAGTTCTATGATCCTCTCTACCGTTGTTTCTCTTTCCCAGATTTTCAACTTGTGCCCACCTGGGAGGAGTATTCTCATCTTTTGGGGATACCTATTTCTAGTAGAGTGCCTTTTGGTGGATTGGAGGAGATTCCATGATATAGATTATTGTTGAAACTCTTCACTTGAAGAAGTTTGATATAGAGGCTCATTAGGTGAAGAAAGGGGGGTTATTTGGGTTGCCATTTGTTTTCCTCATTGTAGCGGGGTATTCGTTACCATTAGAGATATTGACTAAATCCAAGGTAAATCATACAAGTCGAGTCGCCACCGCACTTCTATTTATCCAAAGGAATGGTTAGAAAGTGAACAAAAACCTAATAGTTTTAACAAAAACTAGTAAAAAAGAAACAGAGATCTGGGTAAGGGGGTTGGTTATGCAATGGGAAGGTGTTAGGCACCCAAAACATCCTAGGTACTCCTAGGGAGCCCTTTTCATACTTTTTGTAAAGGTTGTTGTTTTGTGAAAATTTTGTTTGTACAAACATGATTGAAGAGATGAGAAGAGAATACACAAGTTATTTACAATTTGTGTTTGGATGGATAAACCCATTGCCTACGTACCATCTTATAAAAAGATTAGGATCAAAACCTCGTAGTTCGGGGTAACAATCTCAAAATGAGTTGGTGAATTAATTGGTCCAAAAGCCTTAAGGTCTTTTGTTATCAAAGGGAGAAAACTCAACCAAACCACAAATCTACCATGTGAGGATAGCTTCAACATGCTAGTGAGGGGTTAACCCTATAATAAGCATGGAAGACTCATTGTCCATCACTAAGGATATAGGTGAGTATTACATCTACCAAAAAGATAACTCAAACCTAATAACTAAAGGTTATGGAAAATTTGATTAAGAAAGTGGCCATTGGAACCACAAAAGGAAATTTGAGTGGATTATATTTACCAATTAGAAGTATATACAAACATGGTCAAAGTTGTCTTAAAGATTCAATTCAAAATAAGTGTTATGAAAAGGAAGTTTGAAAACCAAAAGCATAAGGCTTAGGTTTCTAATAGTTGAAAACAAGTGTTAAATGTTTGCACAAAGAGTTTTGGCTTGGGTTAGAGTGGAGAGAAGAAGAAGAAGGGCTAAGTCTTAAGTAAAACAAAAAGGTGAGGGATAAAGAAATAAAACCACAATGGAGTTCCTCTCTTGAGATCATATTGATGATCCAAGTAGTTCCCATCCTTTGGAATAAGCAATCACACTAAAGCATAAGCAATCATCAAATAAGCCTCTTAAGAGATCCTCAATGTATCTTGTGTCTTTCACTTTGGATGAACATGGCAATGGTCCTCCAATTTGAGCTCATAGAATCCCTAGCAGAAAAGCACACACATCAAAAGTTCCATGAAGTAAAGCAAGAATGGACAAGAGTGAGTTTAGAGATTTGGTCCTCCTAATCCATCTTCATCATTAAGATCCTTTTACTCCAACTTTGCATAAGGAAAGTCCTAGAATCTAAGTCCAATTCTCCATTTCTTTGCATAGGGAAAGTCCTAGAAACTAAGTCCATTTCTTTGCCTTTGGTTCACAACAATCAAAACGAAACACAAACACAATAATAATATATACACAATTATGTGCTCAAGTGAGCAAAAGGCAAATGGCATTAACATAAACATGTGCTCAAGTGAGCATAGAGAAAAGCAAATGGATAATATGTGCAAGAATAGTAAATTGCATAAAAGTAAAGAGAAAAAAGTAAATGTTAATTGTCAATAGTTAGTGTTAGTAGTTAGTGTGCCATACGGCAAATTTAGCGCTATGTTAAACAATCGTAATTGGACTTATGTAGAAGTCACAACTATCTGAGGTCGGTCAATAATAATGTAGGCAACAACACAAGTTAGAAGTCTTGATTAGTGAACCAAGTTCCAACAACTTGCCATGCCAAAAAGAAAAAGGGAATTGATCTTGTATTGGTTTAAGCCTTTTGCATGATTTAGAAAACAACTTATCCTTAATGCAAATCCATTCACTTGATCAATTGATCAAGATGAATTAGATTTAAATCAAGGAATATTAAGTCTCCCTAATCAATTCTAACTTATCAACCTTCAACTCATTGATCAAGAAGAAAGAAGAAGAAGAAGAAGAAGAAGAAGATGGATAAGAGAAATGGAAATGGCAAAATTAAAGTGCATTAAATGAAATAACATGTACCAATCCTCATATGTTGACCAATGGCATTGAAAGTCAAAGTCAAACAATCAAAAACAGAAGTGAGATGAAGATTGGAAGTCAAGAAATGAACAAAATATTTTTGGCATTTTTTAAACATTAAAATAAACTTGAATTAAAATAATGGAAAAGGTCAAACTTCAAAATCACTTCAAATCAACCTTGAAAGGTCCAAGTAATTTATCCTAAGTTCGACAAGGTCAAACCAAGTTTGACAAAAAATTTCAGCATTTTTAAAAGTCAGAAACTATTTTTTATCAATTAAAAACGAATAAAAATAACCTAATTGAACTAAAATCTCAAATAAATCTCAAATCAATTTAAAAAATAATGAGAATATTTTTCATAGATCCATCATCATTCAAATAGGTTAGGAAAATATTTTTGTATTTTTTGAATATCAAAAACTATTTAAAATGAATTAAAAATAACCAGAAAAGAGAAAATTCACAAAAAATATCAAATGACAAAATAAAAAATATTGAAAATCAGAAATAGAAACTAGAAATTATTTGGAGACTAATGCAATTGGTCCCATAATTTTTGGATTAAAAACGAGAGAGATATCGATTTTTGAAATAAAATGGAATTAAAGAAAATAAAATGGAAATTAATAAAATCAGAAAAAGCCTGGCGCGTTGGATTCATTTCATTAAATGACTTGGCAGATCCTAGGGCTCTCAGCGCGCGCGTACCGAACACACTAATCAACTGAAGCGCAGGGTGTATTTAAAAAAGTCATAACAACTGAAGGTCCAGATTAGATCTGGAAAAGAGATCACACAGTCCAGATTTGATCTGGAGTTGGGACGGCCACCAGAGCCACCGTCTTCTCCGGTGAGCTTGGATTTTCCGGCCAAAATTGCAGAGATCCAAACCTTAATGAAAATGCACGATCTATACATCTTTGGAAAGCTGGGATGATGTACATCATCCCTGTACCATCCATTTTCACTCTAGATTTCCATGGTGTGAGAAATCAGAGATTGAAAAATTTGATGTTCATCATGAACTCAATGGATTTCAAAAATTGAATGCATAATCATGATGCCTCTATTGAGAGGACTTCAGCCAACACGAGATCTAAGCAAATAGGTCAATGGATGATGAGATTCGAATGAAATACCAATTGAAGAGTAAGCTTGAATTCTGGTAACTTGAGCTCAATTCCTTGCTTGCTTTGCAAAAACAAAAGATCAGTGAGATGAATGATGAAGGTTTAGAAGCTCTATATCTAAGAATTCAACCAGATGAAGTTGAACTTTAGATCTGAAAAATTTGAAGAAAAATGGAAATTGCATCTTTGGTGAGGTTGGGGAATCACTTCAGCAGGGTTTCAGGCGCCTTTAGGTTGATTTTGAATGAAGTTGAACCCTTCTATTTATAGCAAAACAAACTGCAAGCAAGGTGAATTCTCATGTGCATGGAATTTGGATCCTTCATGCATGGGCCTGTACAGGCGCGTGCAAAGCCCAAAAGCTGATGCAAATGCATGCTGAACACAAACCAATTTGAATTGGACGTGTAGTTTGAATGGCAATTGCTTGTATGTCAAGATTTCATGTGCATTCCATAATTATGTCTAAATGTTCAACTCTTCGAAAATACCATTTGCCAAATCCAAATATGGTCATGTGAGTAATGGTTAGAAAGGTCTTGGTGTAAGGAAAAATTGTTATGTTGGGAAAAAATCCATTTGGAATGTGGAAATTTATGAAATTTGAGTTTAAAGTGTGATGTGCAAAACATGTCAAGGCAAAGTTTCCAAATTTGGCCAATGTTCAAGCCCTTCTGTTTTGATGATGCATGCCCCAAATGGAAAAACTTCCAACATCAGAGTTGTAGATCTTTTCAAGACAATTAAAATGGACTTAAATTTTGCATCATTTAGATTTTTGGTGAAAGCGTTATGGGCACTTGAAGTTGGACTTTTTTGCCTTTCAATGCATTTGATCAAAAAGGACCTATAATGTCTTGCATTATAACATGTATTTCCTTTGAGATTTTGAAATTTTGATCAACATAACATTTGAAGTAGACATTTTAAGCTTTCCAATGAATTTGATCCCACCCCAAAATCATAAAAAATGAATGAGTTATGTCCTTGGGAGGTTGACCCAAAATTAGGGTTTCAGTCAAAATGACCTATAATGTATTGGAATTACCGATGGCCTTCCAAGCTTCAAATCAATTTTTGATGAACATGAAAGTTGTTCATATTGTCCTTAAGAACATATTTTCTTTTGGAACCATCTCCATTTGACTAACACATAAAAAGTTAGGTCTCAGTGCATTTCAAAATAATCAGATGAATTGACTGATCAACTTCTCAAGTCCATGACTCATATCTTGATGAATTGATGATTGAGGATACCCAAATAAGTTAAAATATGCATGAAATGATGAATTAAAGAACTTCCCTTGATTGTATTTGATCATGGGCTGAGGTTGCTTCATGAGCAAGGCATTGAGGTGCACAGATGAATTAGGGTTTCTTGAAGAACAAAACCTCAAACCCTTTGACTTGCTTTGATCAAAATGATGAGTTAAGATGCTAGGGAGGCATATTTGATGGATGAGAAATTTGGGAACCATTACCATGCTTGCTTTCGTCTCCTCTTGTCCTTATCACTGCACAAAGGATCCCCTTGAAGCTCTTGACCTGGTGATTGCTTAAGCTACAAACAAAAGATGTTAGTGACATATTTTTGTGCTTTTGGTTAGTATACAAAATAAGAAAAGCAATGATATACAATTCAAGCATGCTTGGTGATCTCAAACCACTCACAAGAGGTCCCACCCAAAGGCAAAGGGAACCAAGATGCTAATGATCCTTGAGGCAATGCAAGTGCAATGTTATGATGCCATGAGGGATCTTAGGGACAAAATTAGGGTCTTACAGATGCCCCTATTTAAGGTCATTCTAGCCGGAGAAGTGAAGGTTAAAATCTTCGTCTCGATGGGGTAGAATGGGCTTAAATAATATCAAAGAGACGAATTTTGGTCCCTAAGAGACATCATGATGCAGATGTATGCATGCAAATGGTAACATTTTGTGGGGATAGGCGTCCACAAAAGAAAAAGAAATCCGGAGAAACTAAAAAATCCAAAGGAGTAATACACTCACTTAGGGAGACAGAGACTATGGGGGAGTAAAGGGTGAAAATGCGTGAGCAGGTCACGACTTGAGACTTGCTGAGAGACACTGAGAGAATCCATGAAATAAATCAATGGAAGGACTCGAGTTGACTCGAAGATGCATGTATTGGGGAATATGCCAATACATCCAAAAAATTATCCGCGACGGATACTTTGGATAAAAAATTCGGACTCAGGTGGGGATGTCCACTAAGGACTCAATTGAGGAAGATCCCAACAGAAATTTCCTGGGGAAGCAACGGGATGAGGTATTACCGGTTACTGGGTAATAAGCTCAAAGAGACGTGTGGTCTGAACACCGGTATAAGGGTGAGAGAACAACACGCTCGGAAAGAATGAATATCTAAGACCAGTATAAGGGTGAGAGATATCAATCGACCAAATCATCTGAGGAAGACCCAAAAGGGTATATCTCAACTCTGGAAAATCTGACTCCACAGGGGACAAAAAGTCATAATAGGGAGCAGAAGGAAGAAACACCAGGGATGCCGGTTACTGGGCATATAATAGGTGACCAATCCAAAGCGTGAATTGGGGAATATTTCCAAAACACTCATCATCCGAAAAGAGGGTAAAAGCAAACTCGATTATGGGATGGACATTCGATTCCAAAACAGGAATACGAATCTTAGTCAACTGGGGAAGGACAAAAGGTTTCGACCAAAGAGTGCATGAGATACATTATCTATTACCGTCAGAACATAGATAATATACTCGCATGGAAGATTATCCACAACCGGTTACTGGGTTAATAAAGGATAAATCGACCGACAAAGAAAGGAATTGGGATACCGAAACTAGGTATATAATGATGACCATCAAAGGGGAGCAACCAACATTACCGACAATCGGTAAATGAACGAGGGCTTGCTGGGGATAAAATTGCCTAATCAGAGCAATTATCCAAGCAAATGAGGGGATATCGACACCGAATATTGAATAATGATAACCGTCAAGGAGGGGATTACATCTACTGGATACTGGGTAGAAAACCACGAAAGAGTAACCATCATCGATTAGGATGAACAAAAAGGTTAACTCTGCAAATGGGAGAAAGTAGGGTTTACAACTACCGGTATAAGGGTAGAAAACCACAGACTCCGCCGGGGATAAGATGAATAATTACTGATTGCTGAGCAATTATTCATTTATTCCACGGGGAAGCACAGGAAATAGTCAAAAAAGGCCAATTTAGGATCAAACCAAAGAGGCAAACTGAATCAAGACTCATCCTAGTGAGGATATAACTCAATAGGGAAACCCATCCCAATATATGTGTTGGGAGGAAGCGAAAACAACCGTCGTCCACGAGGATATAACTCAGTGGGGAATGCGGAAGGAAAGATAAACACTTTCTACTTAATGGACTGACTCTATATTGAGGGATCAGACGCCGACATCTGCTTGGGGAATGCACTACCAACTAGCAGAGAATAACGAACAAAGATATATGGCAAAAATGCAATATGAATATCAGAATGTTTGAAAAGTATATGCACACATGCGTGGTTTATGTATGATAAATGCTGACAAACAAACATTTCTAACTCAAACAGCTTCAAAGAATAAATGCACAAACATCCGGTACTACATCTCAAGAGAGAAAGCCAAGTCCACCGGAGAATATCCAATATGCCGGGGATCAGAGATACCAGGAAACAAAAAAATCTCTGCATGGGATGAATCATCAGTTAATCCGGCTGGGGACAGGAGTTACAAGGGGATCACATCCGCCATATAAGCAAATCTAACAAGGAGTCTATCCGAGGGATAAAGGGATTCTGGGGAATCAACCACCAAGTACCGTACCCACCAAGGAGATCACATCTGCTGAGGAGGAAAGAATCGTTACTCCGCTGAAGGGGAGAGTGGTGAATATCTCATCAAGCACTCCACTCAGTAGGATAAGCCTCGAAAAGGCTCCGGAGGAAGAAAAAACAGTCATGCCAGGAATATGAACAAATGTCTTACCCTGTTGGAGATCATACCATCCTTGGGAGAGCACTGAGAATCTCCTAAATATCCTTTTGTCATTGTGAATGTTCATTTTGTTTAAAAACAAGTTATGAAAAATTCATTTTTTCAAAACAATGATATTTTCTCCATTAAAAGCATGCCAAAACATTTGTTGAATAGAAATAAATAAGAGGGCAAATAATTGGATAAAAGGCTCGAATTTATTTGATGGAATGGTGGTCTGCAAATGGCAAGACTCCATAGATCTTTACAAATTTGAAATTGGTAATATATATTGGAAAAGGGCTTCATTGAACATAATGACCATTTCTCCACCAATTCCGAATTCGATGTATTCGAAGCTTCGGTTGATGACGAATGAGCAAGAATCTTAGACGGATGACAGTTGTAGAACAAAGTCTTGTTAGGATGCAATTACTTGCCAAATCCCTAATTTTTCCTAGATTGCCCCAGGATGAGGTACTCAATCTAGCGGGATACAAATATTCATTTTTTTTATGTCTCTAACTTTTGCCTGGACCGCCCGTTCGGGTTTTCAATCCACCGAGACGCTCATTTTTACCTAAGCCGCCCTTTCGGGTTTTCAACTTAGCGAGCTATTCTGTTTTTATTTCTAGGCAAAGTATTTCTTGACTGCATCTGAATTCATAGGACGAGCGAAATCCTCCCCATCCATAGTTGTCAGTATCAAAGCACCGCCTGAAAAGGCTCTCTTAACAACATATGGACCTTCATAATTTGGAGTCCACTTGCCCCTGGAATCGGGCGCGAAAGACAAGACTTTCTTGAGTACAAGGTCACCTTCTCGGAACACACGAGGCTTGACCTTCTTATCGAAAGCTTTCTTCATTCTTTGTTGATATAATTGACCATGGCACATGGCAGTCAATCTCTTTTCTTCTATCAGATTCAACTGGTCATAACGACTCTGAACCCATTCAGCATCAGTCAACTTGGCTTCCATCAAGACTCTCATTGATGGGATCTCCACCTCTACTGGGAGTACAGCCTCCATGCCATAAACTAGAGAGAAAGGGGTTGCCCCTGTTGAAGTGCGGACAGACGTACGATATCCATGTAAAGCGAATGGAAACATCTCATGCCAATCCTTATACGTGACAACCACCTTCTGGATAATTTTCTTGATATTCTTATTAGCAGCTTCAACAACCCCATTCATCTTGGGTCTATAAGGAGAAGAATTATGATGCACGATCTTGAACTCACTACACAGCTCTTCCATCATTTTGTTCTTCCAGTTATATCCATTATCAGTAATGATCTTATCTGGCACACCATAACGGCATATAACTTGATTCTTGATAAACTTCACGACCACCTGCCTGGTCACGTTTGCATATGATGTCGCTTCAACCCACTTGGTGAAGTAATCAATTTCTATGAGAATAAATCGGTGCCCATTAGACGCTTTTGGCTCTATCATGCCAATCATGTCAATTCCCCACATGGAGAAAGGCCATGGTGACGAAATCAAATTCAAAAGTGTCGGGGGAATATGAATCTTATCCGCATAAATCTGACACTTATGGCATTTCTTCACATATTTTCAACAGTCAGACTCCATTGTCAACCAATAGTAGCCTGCTCTCAACATTTTTCTAGCCATGGCATGTCCATTGGAATGAGTACCAAATGAACCCTCATGGACCTCAGTCATTAACAGGTCTGCTTCGTGTCTATCCACGCATCTGAGCAAAACCATGTCAAAATTCCTCTTATACAGCACATCGCCATTGAGGTAGAAACTACCTGACAATCTCCTCAAAGTCTTCCTATCTTTCACAGATGCCCCAGGCGGGTAAACCTGGTTCTGAAGGAAACACTTGATGTCATGATACCATGGCTTATCATCTTTCACTTCTTCGACCGCGTATAGATGAGCTGGTCTGTCCAAGCGCATCACAGTGATATTGGGGACTTCATTCCAAAGTTTAACCACAATCATCGAAGCAAGTGTACCAAGAGCATCTGCCATCCGATTCTCATCTCGAGGAATATGATGGAAGTCAACCTCAGTAAAGAACGTTGAAATCCTCCTCGCATAATCTCTATATGGAATGAGACCAGGCTGATTCATTTCCCATTCACCCTTAATCTGATTAACAACGAGGGCTGAATCACCATATACATCAAGATGCTTGATCCTTAGATCAATGCATTCCTCCAATCCCATAATACAGGCCTCATACTCAGCCATATTATTCGTGCATTTGAAAGTTAGCCTTGCTGTAAAAGGAATATGTGTGCCCTGAGGAGTAATAATCAATGCCCCAATACCATTTCCATGCTGATTTACAGCGCCATCAAACACCATACTCCATCTGGAACCAGGCTCTGGCCCTTCATCGAGTGTAGGCTCATCGCAATCTTTTATTTTCAAATACAGAATCTCCTCATCTGGGAAGTCATACTGAACTGACTGATAATCCTCGATCGGCTGGTGTGCCAAGTGGTCAGCCAAGATACTACCTTTAATAGCCTTCTGAGCTCGATACTCAATATCATACTCAGATAACAACATCTGCCAACGAGCAATCCTTCCTGTTCAAGCAGGCTTCTCAAATATATATTTGATTGGATCCATTCTAGATATCAACCAAGTCGTATGATTCAACATATACTGGCGTAAGCGCTTAGCAGCCCAAGCCAAAGCACAACATGTTTTCTCAAGCATTGACTATCGAGACTCACAATCAGTGAACTTCTTGCTCAGGTGGTAAATAGCATATTCTTTCTTCCCTGTTTCATCTTGCTGACCAAGGACACAACCCATCGAGTCTTCAAGAACAGTCAGATACATGATTAAAGGTCTTCCTTCCATAGGCGGAGACAGGATCGGTGGTTCAGACAGATACTCTTTAATACTGTCGAAAGCTTTCTGGCAATCCTCGGTCCAATCGTGGGACTGATCTTTCCGGAGGAGCTTGAATATCGGTGCACATGTGGCAGTCATGTGGGATATGAATCTGGAAATGTAATTCAAGCGGCCAAGGAAACCTCAGACTTGCTTCTCAGTTTTGGGCGCAGGCATCTCTTGTATTGCTTTGACCTTTGCAGGATCAACCTCAATACCTCTTTCACTAACAATAAAGCCCAATAAATTTCCAGAACGGACTCCAAATGTACACTTGTTGGGATTCAGACGGAGCTTATACTTCCTCAAATGCTGAAAAAGCTTCAAATAAGTGCTCTACATGTTCAACTTTCGTTATTGACTTAGCAATCATATCGTCAACATACACCTCGATCTCCTTGTGCATCATACCATGAAACAAGGTGGTCATAGCTCGTTGATACGTGGCTCCGACGTTCTTCAAACCGAAGGGCATGACTCGATAACAGAATGTTCCCTAAGGTGTGATGAAAGTTGTCTTCTCCATCTCCTCGGGTGCCATTGTGATCTGATTATATTCGGAAAATCCATCCATAAATGAGAAGACATTGAATTTAGCTGTATTATCTACCAACATATCAATATGTGGTAGAGGAAAATCATCTTTCGGACTAGGTTTATTCAAGTCTCTATAGTCCACACACATCCGGACTTTTCCATCTTTCTTAGGCACGGGCACAATATTGGCCACCCATTGAGGATATGTAGAAGTCACCAGAAACCCTGCATCAACTTGCTTCTGCACTTCCTCTTTGATTTTTACTGCCATATCAGGATGAGTCCTTCTGAGCTTCTACTTCACAGGCACGCACTCCGGCTTCAAGGGTAAGAAATGTTGCACAATATCAGTATCTAGACCTGGCATGTCTTCATATGACCATGCAAAGATATCAACATATTCTCGTAGCAGTTCAATCAACCCCTTCTTAACAGATTCTTCAAGGAGTTCCCCAATCTTTACTTCTCAAACACAATCCTCAGACCCCAAGTTGATTGTTTCTAGATTCTCGAGATGCGGCTGAATGATCTTTTCTTCATGCTCAAGTAGACGGGTAATCTCGCCGGGAATCTCTTCAACATCATCTTCTTCTGCCTCAGATACAGGGAATTCAAAATTGGGAGATGGTGTTGGGTCATTATGTTCAATGGGTTTGATCAACCTGCATAATGATTTTGGATATGAAAAGCTTTAGAATTCAAACAAGGCAAATCATTATGCAGATGAAAAAATTGATTTTATTTTAATTTTTTAAGGTTTTATGTGATCACCAATTTCATGCAAAAAAACGAAAAGGGAAAATAATTGGAAAAACAAACATTTAACATGAATTTATTGAATGAAAATATCATTGTATTTATGCGCCAACAATGTCATCACTCCTCCTTTTGGCAGGGGAGGAGGGTTTTCTAGACACAATGAACATTACTTCGACTTATGGATTACTGTTGGAATATCCACAACGACCCAATTATTGCAGATTCCCCCAGGGATGACGAAGTTGCCAGAATCCTCTTCGTCCTCTTCCAGAATGGCAGCAGCTTCTTCACCTTGATTGGTGTGGCTGAACCCTCCACTCTTGAACATCCCTTACGCGTTGAAAACCTCATATGAATAACCTATGTCAGCCCGAGAGTTGTTGTCTTCTAGCTCAATCATCTTCCCTAAACCAGCAGTTGCACCACACTCAATGGCCAACTTTGCATCTTTATAGGAAGTAAATGAAGGAGCTCTCTTCTCAATAGGCTCAGCAATAGATAAAGCTTGGAAAGGAGTTCCAACTTCATCTTCAGCATCTATATATGAGAAGGAAGACAAGTGGCTAACCAGGAGAGCCTTTTCTCCCCTACCACCACCAGTTTCTTATTCTTCACAAATTTCAGTTTCTGGTGTAGGGTGGATGTCACGGCTCCTGCCTCGTGAATCCATAGTCTGCCTAAGAGACAACTATACGATGGGTGAATGTCCATAACCTGGAAGGTAATCTGGAAATCACTCAGTCTGATTTTGACTGGGAGATCAACTTCCCCAATCACAGTTTTACGCGACCCATCGAAAGCCTTCACAACAATTCCACTCTGCCTCATGGGAGGCCCTTGATATGACAGTTTCAAAAGAGTGGTTTTTGGCAATACGTTCAGTGATGACCCAGTGTCCACCAGCACGTTGGACATGGCGTCGTCTTTGCAATTCATCGAAATATGTAAAGCCATGTTGTGGTCTCTTCCCTCCTCGGGGAGATCGGAGTCACAAAAGCTCAAGTTGTTACTAGCAGTAATGTTTGCAATAATGCTATCGAATTGTTCTATTGTGACATCATGATCTACATATGCCACATCCAAAACCTTCTGCAGAGCCTCTCTATGTGGTTCTGAATTCAAAAGCAATGATAGCACCGATATCTTGGATGGGGTTTGTAGAAGCAGGTCTACAACATTGTACTCACTTCTCTTGATGAGCCTTAGCTTCTCATCACAGTCTTCTTTCACATTGCCACTCGGGCCAACAGAAGTAGGAGTTATCAATGTAGAGGAGGGCTTAACAACAAGTGCCGGATTCGGAGTGCTCACAGCATTCCCAATAGGGCGTTCAACAGAATCAGCAGTAGTTTGGGGCTTGGGAGGTGCTGAAAACACACGACCGCTGCGGGTCAAACCACTAACATCCGCAATGTTAACAACAGAGGAAGATGGTAAGGACACTTCTTTCCCACTTTCTACCGCGACAGCATTGTAGCGATAGGGAATTGCTTTTTCAGAAGAGTATGGTACTGGTCCGACCGGTTTTATGGTTAATGCATGAGAGACCTTCTGCTTGCTACCATCATACTTGATGATAACAGGTTCGGGAATCCAAAACACTGGACAAATTACGTTGACTTCGGGCTCGTCTTCATCAATATTCCTATTCTGAAGGATCTCAATAACTCCTTCGTCCAGCATTTCTTGCACATCTTTGCGCACCTGGCAACAACCTCTCTGGTTGACAGAACAGACTCGGCATCTATCATGGTCATGCTCGTAGTGACTATACTCACATAGCAAATGATGCATCTCGACCAGCGATTGTCGAATATGACTGACATACTTGACTTTGTACTTGCCAGGGCAGCCCTGGACCATGTTGACAGATTTCTCATGCTCGGGCAATGGGTTCTTCTTCAGATTAGGACCTACGTCCTCGAAACACAGAATGCCACACCTCACAAGGTCTTGAACCTTGGTCTTCAAAGGGTAATAATTCTCCACGTCGTGGCCGGGAGCACCAGAGTGGTAAACACAGTGTAACTCGGGCTTATACCACCACTAGGGGTTAGCAGGTATAGCCGGTGGGTCTCTCGGAGTAATCAACTTCCTCTCTATCAAAGAGGGATATAATTCTGCATATGTCATCGGAATAGGATCGAAGGTGACCCTTTTCCTCTCGTAACTCGTGCTGGTTTGATTACTGTTTCGAGGCTGGTAGGCCTGCTGCTGCGGTCGGTGTTGCTGATGTTGATATTGCGGATGTGGTTGTTGATTGTTGTTATGTTGCTGGTACTGTTGATTGTCTCTGAATACAGGTGCTATGTGAGCCACCTGGTGCTGGTTACCGGCGGGACGCACGGTCTTCCTCCTCACAGAGGGTCTTCTTGGTTTCACATGGGAGGTCACAACATGTGCCTCTCCATCTTTCTTCTTTGCAAACGCCCCATAACGCTTGGCAGAAGAGCCTTCTCCTCTGGCCAGACGTCCTTCTCTAACCCCTTCTTCTAGAGGCATCCCCATATTCACCATCTCGGTGAAGTCAGAAGGAGCGCTAGCAATCATCCGCTCATAATAAAAAGAACTTAAGGTCTTTAAAAAGATCTTGGTCATCTCTTTCTCTTCTAGCGGAGGCACGATCTGTGCTGCTACCTCTCGCCACCTCTGGGCGTCCTCTTTAAACATTTCCTTGTCCTTCTGGGACATGGATCTCAATTGATCCCCATCGAGAGCCATATCCACATTGTACTTGTACTGCTTGACGAAGGCCTCGCCAAGATCGTTGAAGAATCGGATGTTCGCACTGTCTAAACCCATGTACCAACGCAAAGCGGTACCGGACAGACTGTCCTGAAAGTAATGGATGAGTAATTGGTCATTATCGGTCTGAGTCGACATTTACCTGGCATACATGACCAGGTGGCTGAGATGACAAGTATTTCCCTTGTATTTTTCAAAGTCAGGGACCTTAAATTTCACCGGGATCTTCACATTGGGAACCAAGCAAAGTTCGGCAGCAGACTTACCGAAAAAATCCTTTCCTCTAAGAGTTTTCAATTCCTTGCGAAGCTCATGAAATTGATCATTCATAGCGTCCATCTTCTCATAGACATCTGGGCCCTCAGACGACTCAGAATGATAGATGGTGTCGTCTACCCTGGGCAAAGTATGCACGACAGGAGGAGGAACAGCAAGGACCGGGCTAGATGCCGGCATAGAAGCAAAGGTGGGAGCAGGACCCTCAGGCATGAAATTAGGAGGCATCCCCCACGGGAATCCAGCTGGCATGGCCGCTGGAGCAAAATGTGCACTGGCTGCAGGCACATTTGAGGAGACAATCTCAGAGATGACTGTCCTCTGGGGAGGAGTTGAAGGTGTCGGAGAAGACTGGCTCTGGGCAGCCAAGAATGATTCCATCAAGGCACTTAATCTGGCCACTTCCTCTTTCAGCTCGCGGTTCTCTTGTCCCAAATGATCCATCAGTCTTGAAATGTTGGCTCTGGTGTAGTACCGGTGAGTCAGCTTGTCTTCAAAATAAATGAAGAACAGAGAGTTAGACCACAGGACAAGAAGTCGGGAACAAAACCTGCTTATGCACATGATGCATGCAATGCTTGTGCATATGATTTGTTTTTTTATTTCAAAGGAACTCTAGGGTTCTATTTGCAAATTTTTGGAAATATTAAACATTTATCACATATGGAAATATCTCATCAAATAATATCGGGAAAAGAAGTACAGCATTGTCAATCATATACAAGAGAAAAGGAAAATAATCATCCTATGGATCCCTAGAAACAATCATCTAAAGCTCGGGACACAGGAAGATAAGATGCTCGAAGTCTCTTCACCTCCCTCTCGTAGGCTGCCTCCATATCCGCCTTCTCCTTGGCGAGTCGATCATACTTCCTCTTCCAAAACTTGGAGGACTGAGGAAGTAGAGAAGTCCATGCATCATCAGGATCATCAATAACCTGATGCTCGAGGAACTCAATCAAAGCATCCTTCTCCTTGATCTGTTGAAGCAACTTTTCCCTTTCACGGATCCAGGCACGTGATCGCTCTTCGTCTCTCATCTCCTCTACTCCTTGGTTAGGGAGGGTTTAAGGCCTAGCCATAACCGAAGGTGTAGGTCTTGGATATTCGTAAGGCATGAGATACTCAGACGCTCGCCTCCTAACCCAAGCAGTGTAAGGTTCCATAGCAACACAATTCTTAGGACCCAACTCATTCCTTCCTTTCCTATGAATCTTGCGCCAAGCGCGGACCATTCTGCTTTTCAAGCCTTTGGGATCTTTACCCTCCTAAAAGAACACACCCTCTAACAAAATATTATTGGGTTTATCCCTTAGGGGGAACCCAAGTTGACGACGTGCTAAAACAGGGTTGTAGTTAATCCCACCACATGTACCAAGAAGAGGTAGATTGGAGAATTCACCACAAGAGTCGATAATCTGCACACCATCATACACACGGTTGTACCAAGAGATATCATCATTAGTGAGAGACATAAGTCTCGTGGACCACCGTAGACATCCCTTGTTCTCCTTGAAGGCGACCGTCTGCGGTAAGTGAGAAATAAACCACTTATACAACAGAGGCAAACAACACACAATGGCGCCACCACCCTTTGCATTCCTCATATGCAAAGAGAAATAGGTATCACCCAACAGAGTCGGAACGGGATTAAGAGTAGAGAAGATCCAAATAGCATTCACATCCACAAACTTGTCGATGTTGGGGAACAATACCAATCCATAGATGAGAAGTACAAATATGGCTTCAAAGGCATCCTCACTCATGGCCTTCCCATACACAGTAGCTTGAGCATTGAGGAACTCAGAAGGGAGACCTTGAATTCCACCTTTGGTAGTCAAATGAGCACCAACCAGAGATTCATATATGTGCAACATATCAGCTATCTCTTGAGAAGTAGGGATACTCTCTAAGCCACTGAACGACAATTGGTCTAGAATAGGTATACCCACAAGGTAGGAATACTCCTCAAGTGTAGGCAAAAGCTGAAAATCCGGAAACGTGAAGCAACGGCACAAGGGATCATAAAACTGCACCAATACACTCATCAACCCTTCATCCACCTGAGTAGTCAGAAGAGGAAGAAGCTTCCCAAAACGAGCTTTGAAACCCAAAGGATCTAATACATAAGATGTCAGATTCCTTCACTCTTTCAAATCTGGTTGCCTGAAGCTGTACTTCTTTGTATTCCTTCTTTGTCTTTCCATGTCTGAAAATTTTGCAAATAAACCCCTTAAGTTCCTTGACAATTTTCTTCATTATTGATGATATGGATGCGAATGAGTGCATGAATGCATGAATGCAACAATCACACTCAAGGATCAAGCAAAGCACACCAAACAAAGGTCATGGGATGGATCATATCACCCTTAATATCAATCATCCATTTTGGTGGATTATGATTTACACCTTACCGACACCCAAGTTCCATTGATATTAAGGATATATGATCGGATCAACCATGAATCAAGGGTTTGTTGCAAGTCACGAGCATGGAGTTTAGGTTAAGAACCACCCCAAAGGGAATGCACTAGGGTTTAACCCTGCCAAACATGTTCTACAAGAGGTTCCCATAGTCATCATCCCATCTTTCGGATATTATCGGAGAAAGGACTACTCGTATTCCAAAAATATTCTCAAGAGAGACTCTTATGAGTGTAGTATCGCGTAACAATCGTATCAAATCTTACACTTGAACGACTTCCGCACTACATCCTAAGAATAGGCCAAGATGGGATTGGTAAACTAAGGTCCTTGGCTTCTAAGGTCTATATTGGAAAGAGTAATGTCTAACCACAACTTACTTGTGTCACATCATTGATCCCAACATGACCTCCACCAAGTGAATGGACTTGCAAGTCAACTTGCTAAGGAATAACTCCACACAAGTCAACAAGACTACGCCATTCTCCTATCCTAAGTGCACTCGAGTCCGGGTATAGAACTCATCTCACAAAGATCACCAAGCATACAAGGAATTAATATCAAGCAATTCAATCATTACATACAATACAGTAATCCTAAATTGCACAAAAATATGTCACAAGACAAATACAATACAACAAGCATGAAAAGTTGGCAAAACCCACTAGGCAAATATCCCCAGTGGAGTCGCCACTTTTCTGTAGTGGGGTATTCGTTACCATTAGAGATATTGACTAAATCTAAGGTAAATCATACAAGTCGAGTCAGCACCGTACTTCTATTTATCCAAAGGAATGGTTAGAAAGCGAACAAAAACCTAATAGTTTTAACAAAAACTAGTAAAAAAGAAATAGAGATCTGGGTAAGGGGGTTGGTTATGCAATGGGAAGGTGTTAGGCACCCAAAACATCCTAGGTACTCCTAGGGAGCCCTTTTCATACTTGTTGTGAAGGTTGTTGTTTTGTGAAAATTTTGTTTGTGCAAACATGATTGAAGAGATGAGAAGAGAATATATAAGTTATTTGTATTTTGTGTTTGGATGGATAAACCCATTGCCTACGTACCATCTTATAAAAAGATTAGGATCAAAACCTCGTAGTTCGGGGTAACAATCTCAAAATGAGTTGGTGAATTGATTGGTCCAAAAGCCTTAAGGTCTTTTATTATCAAAGGGAGAAAACTCAACCAAACCACAAATCCACAAGGTGAGGATAGCTTCAACATGCTAGTGAGGGGTTAACCCTATAATAAGCATGGAAGACTCATTGTCCATCACTAAGGATATAAGTGAGTATTACATCTACCACAAAGATAACTCAAACCTAATAACTAAAGGTTATGGAAAATTTGATTAAGAAAGTGGCCATTGGAACCACAAAAGGAAATTTGAATGGGTTATATTTACCAATTAGAAGTATATACAAACATGGTCAAAGTTGTCTTAAAGATTCAATTCAAAATAAGGGTTATGAAAAGGAAGTTTTAAAATCAAAAGCATAAGGCTTAGGTTTCTAATAGTTGAAAACAAGTGTTAAATGTTTGCACAAAGAGTTTTGGCTTGGGTTAGAGTGGAGAGAAGAATAAGAAGGGCTAAGTCCTAAGTAAAACAAAAAGGTGAGGGATAAAGAAATAAAACCACAATGGAGTTCCTCTCTTGAGATCATATTGATGATCCAAGTAGTTCCCATCCTTTGGAATAAGCAATCACAATAAAGCATACGCAATCATCAAATAAGCCTCTTAAGAGATCCTCAATGTATCTTGTGTCTTTCACTTTGGATGAACATGGCAATGGTCCTCCAATTTGAGCTCATAGAATCCCTAGCACAAAAGCACACACATCAAAAGTTCCATGAAGTAAAGCAAGAATGGACAAGAGTGAGTTTAGAGATTTGGTCCTCCTAATCCATCTTCATCATTAAGATCCTTTTACTCCAACTTTGCATAAGGAAAGTCCTAGAATCTAAGTCCAAATCTCTATTTCTTTGCATAGGGAAAATCCTAGAAACTAAGTCCATTTCTTTGCCTTTGGTTCACAACAATCAAAACAAAACACAAACACAATAATAATATATACACAATTATGTGCTCAAGTGAGCAAAAGGCAAATGGCATTAACATAAACATGTGCTCAAGTGAGCATAGAGAAAAGCAAATGGATAATATGTGCAAGAATAGTAAATTGCATAAAAGTAAAGAGCAAAAAGTAAATGTTAATTGTCAATAGTTAGTGTTAGTAGTTAGTGTGCCATAAGGCAAATTTAGCGCTTTGTTAAGCAATCGTAATTGGACTTATGTAGAAGTCACAACTATGTGAGGCCGGTCAATAATAATGTAGGAAACAACACAAGTTAGAAGTCTTGATTAGTGAACCAAGTTCCAACAACTTGCCATGCCAAAAAGAAAAAGGGAGTTGATCTTGTATTGGTTTAAGCCTTTTGCATGATTTAGAAAACAACATATCCTTAATACAAAGCCATTCACTTGATCAATTGATCAAGATGAATTAGATTTGAATCAAGGAATATTAAGTCTCTCTAATCAATGCTAACTTATCAACCTTCAACTCATTGATCAAGAAGAAAGAAGAAGAAGAAGAAGAAGATGGATAAGAGAAATGGAAATGGCAAAATTAAAGTGCATTAAATGAAATAACATGTACCAATCATCATATGTTGACCAATGGCATTGAAAGTCAAAGTCAAACAATCAAAAACAGAAGTGAGATGAAGATTGGAAGTCAAGAAATGAACAAAATATTTTTGGCATTTTTTAAACATTAAAATAAACTTGAATTAAAATAATGGAAAAGGTCAAACTTCAAAATCACTTCAAATCAACCTTGAAAGGTCCAAGTAATTTATCCTAAGTTCAACAAGGTCAAACCAAGTTTGACAAAAAATTTCAGCATTTTTAAAAGTCAGAAACTAGTTTTTTATCAATTAAAAATGAATAAAAATAACCTAATTGAACTAAAATCTCAAATAAATCTCAAATCAATTTAAAAATTGATGAGAATATTTTTCATAGATCCATCATCATTCAAATAGGTTAGGAAAATATTTTTGTATTTTTTGAATATCAAAAACTATTTAAAATGAATTAAAAATAACCAGAAAAGAGAAAATTCACAAAAAATATCAAATGACAAAATAAAAAATATTAAAAATCAGAAATAGAAACTAGAAATTATTTGGAGACTAATGCAGTTGGTCCAATAATTTTTGGATTAAAAATGAGAGAGATATTGATTTTTGAAATAAAATGGAATTAAAGAAAATAAAATGGAAATTAATAAAATCATAAAAAAGCCTGGCGCGTTGGATTCATTTCATTAAATGTCTTGGCAGATCCAAGGGCTCTCAGCGGGCGCATACCAAACACACTAGTCAACTGAAGCGCAGGGTGTATTTAAAAAAGTCATAACAACTGAAGGTCCAGATTAGATCTGGAAAAGAGATCACACGGTCCATATTTGATCTGGAGTTGGGACGGCCATCGGAGCCACCGTCTTCTCCGGTGAGCTTGGATTTTCCGGCCAAAATTGCAGAGATCCAAACCTTAATTAAAATGCACGATCTATACATCTTTGGAAAGCTGGGATGATATACATCATCCCTGTACCATCCATTTTCACTGTAGATTTCCATGGTGTGAGAAATCAGAGATTGAAAAATCTGGTGTTCATCATGAACTCAATGGATTTCAAAAATTGAATACATAATCATGATGCCTTTATTGAGAGGACTTCAGTCAACACAAGATCTAAGCAAATAGGTCAATGGATGATGAGATTCGAAAGAAATACTAGTTGAAGAGTAAGCTTGAATTCTGGTAACTTGAGCTCAATCCCTTGCTTGCTTTGCCAAAACAGAAGATCAGTGAGATGAATGATGAAGGTTTAGAAGCTCTAGATCTAAGAATTCAACCACATGAAGTTGAATTTTAGATCTGAAAAATTTGAAGAAAAATGGAAATTGCTTCTTTGGTGAGGTTGGGGAATCACTTCAGCAGGGTTTCAGGCGCCTTTAGGTTGATTTTAAATGAAGCTGAACCCTTCTATTTATAGCAAAACAAACTGCAAGCAAGGTGAATTCTCATGTGCATGGGATTTGGATCCTTCATGCATGGGCCTGTACAGGCGTGTGAAAAGCCTAAAAGCTGATGCAAATGCATGTTGAACACAAACCAAGTTGAATTGGACGTGTAGTTTGAATGGCAATTGCTTGTGTATCAAGATTTCATGTGCATTCCATAATTATGCCTAAATGTTCAACTCTTCAAAAATACCATTTGCCAAATTCAAATATGGTCATGTGAATAATGGTTGGAAAGGTATTGATGTAAGGAACAATTGTTATGTTGGGAAAAAATCCATTTGGAATGTGGAAATTTATGAAATTTGAGTTTAAAGTGTGATGTGCAAAACATGTAAAGGCAAAGTTTCCAAATTTTGCCAATGTTCAAGCCCTTCGGTTTTGACGATGCAAGCCCCAAATGGAAAAACATCCAGCATTAAAGTTGTAGATCTTTTCAAGAAAATCAAAATGGACTTAAATTTTGCATCATTTGGAGTTTTGGTGAAAGAGTTATGGGCACTTGAAGTTGGACTTTTTTGCCTTTCAATGCATTTGATCAAAAAGGACCTATAATGTCTTGCATTATGACATGTATTTCCTTTGAGATTTTGAAATTTTTCTCAACATAACATTTGAAGTATACATTTTAAGATTTCCAATGCATTTTATCCCACCCCAAAATCATAAAAAATGAATGAGTTATGTCCTTGGGAGGTTGACACAAAATTAGGGTTTCAGTCAAAATGACCTATAATGTATTGGAATGACCGATGGCCTTCCAAGCTTCAAACCAATTTTTTATGAACATGAAAGTTGTTCATATTGTCCTTAAGAACATTTTTGCTTTTCGAACCATCTCCATTTGACCAACACATAAAAATCTAGGTCTCAGTGCATTTCAAAATAATCAGATGAATTGACTGATCAACTTCTCAAGTCCATGACTCATATCTTGATGAATTGATGATTAAGGATACTCAAATAAGTTCAAATATGCATGAAATGATGAATTAAATAACTTCCCTTGATTGTATTTGATCATGGGCTGAGGTTGCTTCATGAGCAAGGCATTGAGGTGCACAGATGAATTAGGGTTTCTTGAAGAACAAAACCTCAAACCCTTTGACTTGCTTTGATCAAAATGATGAGTTAAGATGCTAGGGAGGAATATTTGATGGATGAGAAATTTGGGAACCATTACCATGCTTGCTTTCATCTCCTCTTGGCCTTATCACTGCACAAAGGATCCCCTTGAAGCTCTTGACCTGGTGATTGCTTAAGCTACAAACAAAAGATGTTAGTGACATATTTTTGTGCTTTTGGTTAGTAAACAAAATAAGAAAAGCAATGATATACAATTCAAGCATGCTTGGTGATCTCAAACCACTCACAAGAGGTCCCACCCAAAGGCAAAGGGAACCAAGATGCTAATGATCCTTGAGGCAATGCAAGTGCAATGTTATGATGCCATGAGGGATCTTAGGGACAAAATTAGGGTCTTACACTCATCAAGGAATCTACTACCTTTGCTCAAGCCGGTAGTGTGGACGCTTTTGAAGCTATATTTGTGTTGCTCATCTATGGATTAGCTTTGTTCCCTAACATTGACGGTTTTTGTTGATGTTAACGCCATTAGACTTTTCTTCATTGGGAATCATGTGCCTACTTTGTTGGGTGATATGTATTTATCTTTGCATCTAAGGAATTCTAAAGATGGTGGAACTATTGTATGTTGTATTCCTCTTCTGTACAAGTGGTTTATTTCGCACTTGCCTCAGACACCTGCTTTTATGGAGAACAAACAATGTCTAAGGTGGTCTCAGAGACTTATGTCTCTCACTAAAGATGATATAGTTTTGTATGATCTGTCTTTGAGCAATTTGGAGATTATTGATAGTTGTGGTGAATTCTCTAATGTGCCTCTCATTGGTAAAGAAGGAGGAATTAACTATAACCCCGCTTTGGCTCGTCGTCAACTTGGGTTCCCCTTGAGAGACAAACCTAATAACATGTTGTTAGAAGGCCGTTTCTGTCAAGAGGGTAAAGATCCCCAACATTTGAAGCAGAAGATTGTGTATTCTTGGCATAATGTGAATAGGAAAGGAAGATCCGAGCTTGGTCCGTGCAATTGTGTAGCTTTGGAAGCTTACACTCTTTGGGTGAAGAAGAGAGCTTTGGAGTTGAAGATGCCTTATCCTTGTGAGAGACCTATGTCTATGGTTGTGCTTGAGCCATTAACTCTCCCTAACAAAGATGTAGAGGAGTTGGAAGACGCGCTCACCAAGATGAAGCAAGAGAATGATATGTGGGAAGAGCATTTTCGTGCTCTGAGCAAGAAGCATGAAGAGTTGCAGTTGGAGTCTAAGGACAAAGATGCACTTATTGAGCTACTTGAAGACCGAGTGACGAAGAGACAGAGAGAGCCAGAGGTTTCATCTTCTAGCATGCCTCATCCTTCTGTTGCTTGGAAGAAGATTATTGATCAACTTGTCCTCGAGAAGACTCAGATGAAGGTTTCTTTTGAGACTGAGATCCATCACATTCGAAGGAAATAGGCGCCTTCAGCTAGATCTTCTAATATTGTTGTTAGGGATCCTTAGGATGACTAGTCTCCTTTTCTCTTGTATCTTTTTATTTTGGTTTCTGAAATTGTACTCAGTGTAGTCCTTCCAATTTATATAAATAAAAAGATATTTTTGGTCATATCAAATTGTTGCAATTTCCATTTAAATATTATATATTTGCGAATGATATAGTAAGTTCCTTGAAAATAAAAATAATCAAGCATTGTATTTCATGCATCATTTGCATAAGCAGGTTTTCGCCAGATGTCTGATTGGTGTTTCTTCTGTGCTTTAGCCAAGCTGACTCACCGGTATAATACCCGAGTCAATCATCTAAAAATAATGGAACATTTGGAGCAAGAGAACAGAGAGCTGAAGGACGAGATCGCCCGCCTTACTGCCATGATGGAGTCAGTTCTTGCTGCTCAAAATCAAGCTTCTCCAACACCTGCGACTCCTCCCGCGAGGACTGTTACTTCAGAGGTGACTACCTCTACCATGCCTGCTGTTGTAGAGGGGTATTCGTTACCTTTAGATTTATTGACTAAATCAAAAGTAAACATACAATTCGAGTCGCCACCGCACTTCTATTTATCCAAAGGAAGGGTTAGAAAGCAAACAAAAACCAAGTAAGAAGTTTTATCAAATCAAAAACTAATAAAAATATCAGAGATCTGGGTAAGGGGGTTGGTTATACAATGGGAAGGTTTTAAGCACCCAAAACATCCTTAGTACTCTAAGGGAGCCCTTTTTGCAAATTGTATTGTAGGTTGGTATTTGTGAAAATATTTGTGCAAACAAGATTGGGGGATGAGAAAAGAATATACAAATTATTTACAATTTTGTTTTTTGAATGGATAAACCCATTGCCTACGTACCATCACAAAAGATAGGATCAAAACCTCGTAGTTCGGGGTAAAAATCTCAAAATATGGGTGAATTGATTTGATCAAAAGCTTTAAGGTCTTTTGTTATCAAAGGAAGAAAATTCAACCTAAACCAACAATCCACCATGTGAGGAGAGCTTCAACATACTAGTGAGGGATCCACCCTATAATAAGTATGGAAGACTTATAGTCCAATCACTAAGGATAAGGTGAGGTTTACATCAACCACTATGATAACTCAAACCTAATGACTAATGTTTATGAAAAAAGGTTTTAACAAAGGTGGCCATTGGAACCACAAAAATAACTTGAAGTGAGTTGTATTTACAAATTAGAAGTATTCGCAAAATGAAGTCAAAGTTGACTTAAGATTTAATTCATAATGAGTATTAATGAAAAGAGTTTTAAAAATCAAAGGCATAATGCCTAGGTTACTAGTTTTGAAAGTAATGTCAATGTTTGCACAAAATGAGTTTGGCTTGGGTTAGAGTGGAGAGAAGAAGAGAAGGGCTAGTCCTAAACAGGCAAAGATGAGAGAAGAGATAAAACCCTTGGAGTTCCTTTCTTGAGATCATAAAGATGATTCAAGATGCTCCTTTCCTTTGGGCTTAGCAATTAACTCAAGCAATCAAACAAATATTCAATCAAGCTCCTAGGATCTCCACTTGGCTTGTCTCTCTTAACTTGGTTATTCATGACAATGGTCCTTCTTACTATCTCAAGTTTGGAATCCCTATCACACAAGAACAAACAATCGAAAAGTTCACAATGCAATAAGAGGAATGGACAAAGAGTGAGTTTAGATTAGGGGTCCTTTCAATTCAACTTCAAGATTAAGCATTCTAAAGGCATGAGGCCTAGTTGCTCTTCAACAAATTTAGCATTCTAAAGGCATGAGGCCTAGTTGCTCTTGAACTCCATTAAGCATAGGTAAGGTCCTAATTCTAAGTCCTTTCTCCTTTTTTGCATTGGGTTCACACAAACAATCACAAAACAAACACAAAGCCACAATATATTTACACAATAATATGCTCAAATGAGCAAAAGGAAAATAGCATAAATATAAAATATGAGCTCAAGTGAGCAAAGGGAAAAGGAAATATGAATAAATGAGCAAGAAATTAAATTGCATTAAAGTAAATTGCAAGAATTAAATGCTTGAATTTAAGTTAGTAATGAGTAGTCAATGTTAGTGTGTCATAAGATAATTTAGCGCTATGTTAAGCAATCGTAAGTGGAATAATATAGTAGTCACATCTATCTGAGGCCGGTCAATAAAACTATAGGCAAGTAAACACAAGTTAGAGACCATGACTAGTAAGTCAAGCTCCTACAACTTGCCATGCCAAAAGAAAAGAAGAAAGACCTTGTATGAATTTCAGGTTTTTTGCTTGACTAAGAAATAACCTATCTTGGACACAAAGAAACTCACTTGATCTTTGATCAAGTTGAGTTTGATTTGGATCAAAGAAGGTTAAGCCTCTCATATGTCAAGGCTAACCACAAATCATTAACTCATTGGTCAAAAGGAAAAGAAGAAGATGAAGAAGAAAATGAAATGGACAAAATGAGAATCCAAATGACATAAATAAAATACAATGATCAAATGTGAATGAAATCAACATCAATCAATGGTAAACAGAACTGAAATGAAGATTAGAAGTCAAGAAAGGTCAAACATATTTTTGGTATTTTTTGGAATTAAAATAATACATAAAATAAAATTAACAAAACATGGTCACTTCAAATTCAATTCAAATAAACTTGGATAAGTCAAATTGAATCATCATAAGTCCAAGGGTGCTGAAGCACGCGCGTACCATGCATCTGAGTCAAGCGCGAAACAAAACGAATTAAAAAAAGTCAATGGAAACAAAGGCCAGGATTAGATCATTTAATCACCATCCAATGGCCCAGGCTCATCCACGTGGGGACGGTGGTGGAAACCACCGTCTTCTCCGGTGAGCCAACTATTTCCGGCCACCAGTTGCAGGTTTTCAAACCTCAACTAAAATACACATGCCTTATATCAAAATGAAGTTGGGGTGATGTACATCACCGCTGTAACCTTGGATTTCTCTCAAGATCTCTATGGAATGAGAAATCTGAGATGGAAAATCCAGGTGCTCGATCTGAAATGCATCAATTCACAAAATCAAAGCCACCATTGGCTTGCCTCTCACACGAGGACTTCAGAAAACCATTTATACACAAGCAAATCACATCATATGAAGAGATATAGATCAAAACAGTTTGAGCATAAACCTTTGAAGTGCAACTTTAAACAGCACGATCCAATCAATCTCTTGCTTCCAAATTGATCTTGAGGTGTGATATGAGTGCAAGGTTAAGGAATAAGTGTTGAAGATCAACTGGTTTTGTTGAAATTCAAACTTGAAATGAGAAATTAAAAATGAGAATTCCTTTGGTATGGTTGGATTTCCAATTCTGCAGAGCTTCAGGATGAATCAAGGATGATAATTGAATGAAGCAAGGCATGTATTTATAGTTGTAGCTGCAAGCAAGCAAGTGTGGAATCCGTGTGCATGATCATTGGGTCCTCCATGCATGGGCATCTACAGGCGCATGTGAGGCCCAAAACCAATTGGAAATGAATGCTGAGCTCATTTGGAGAAGGTTTGGACGTGCAATTGGGACTGTAATGGCTTGTGCATGGAAATTCAATGTGAAATGCATAATTGGGCATAAATGTTCCCCTCTTCGAAAGTCACTCATGGAAAATCCAAACATAGGCATATGACTAATGGTTGGAAAGGTCTTGACATAAGGAACAAAAGATATTTTGGGCAAAAATCCATTTGGAGTTTGGAAAATTGTGAAAACTGATCTTGAAGTTTGAGGTACAAAACATGCCCTTGAAAAATTTATCAAAAGTGACCAACTTCAAGCCCTTCTGTTTCAATGATGAAAGCCTCAAATGGAAAAACCTTCAACATCAAAGTTGTATATCTTTTCAAGATGATAAATATGGACTTACATTTAGCATCATTTGGAATTTTGATGAGAAAGTTATGGGCACTTGAAATTGGACTTTTTCAAGATTCAATGGCTTTGGTCCAAAGTGACCTATAATGTTTTGTATTATCACATGTACTTCTTTTAGGATTATGAAATTTTTTCCAACATAACATTTTAATTAGACATCTCAAACTTTCCAATTCAATTGGTCTCACCTCAAAATCATAAAAAATGAAGGAGTTAGGTCCTTGGGAAGTTGACCCAAAATTAGGGTTTTAGTCAAAATGACCTACAATGTTTTGAAATGAATGATAACCTTCCAAGTTTCAAATGGATTTTTGATGAACATGAAAGTTGTTTATATGGTTTGTAAGAACATTTTTGATCTTGGGGTCATCTTCATTTGACAACAATATCAAAAGTTAGGTCTCAGTGGATTTCAAAATAGTCAGATGATTTGACTGGTCAACTTCTCAAGGCCAAACTTCAAATCTTGATGAATGAATGATTAAGGATACTCAAATAAGCCCATATATGCATACAATAATGAATTAAAGGACTTCCCTTGATTGAATTTGATCATAGGTTGAGGTTGCTTCATGAGCAAGGCACAATCAATGCATAGATGAATTAGGGTTTCCTTGGGAAACAAGCCTCAAGCCCTTTGGTTTATCTTGATCAAATTGGAAAATTGAGATACTTGGGAGACATATATGATGTTTGAGAGCTTTGGGAACCATTGTCATGCTTGCTTTCATCTTCATCTGGCCATTTCAATGAGCATAGGAGCCTCATAGGAGCCTTGGATCACATGACTGCTTATGCTTCAGAACAAAAGATGTTATTGACATATTGTTGTGCTTTTGGTTAGTAAAAAAAATAAGAAAAGCAATAATATACAATTCAAGCATGTTTGGTGGTCTCAAACCAACTCACACAAGTCCCAACCATAGGGTAAGGAACCAAGATGCTATGATCCTTGAGGCAAATGCAATGAACAATGATATGATGCCATGAGGGATCTTAGGGTCAAAATTAGGGTCTTACAACTACTACCGCCCATTTCGCGCCGAATATGCCTGCCGGATTCCCGTGGGGAATTCCGCCCAACTTTGTGCCCGAAGGCTTTGCGCCTACATTTGCTTCCATGTCGGCATCTAGCCCGGTCATGTCCGTGCCACCTCCCATTGTGCACACTTTGCCTCGCGTAGAGGATACCATCTATCATTCCGAGCCGTCTGAGGGTCCGAATGTTTATGAGAAGATGGATGAGATGAAAGATCAGTTTCTTGAGCTGCGCAAGAAATTGAAGACGTTGAGAGGTTAAGATTTGTTTGGAAAGAGTGCTACTGAGTTGTGCTTAGTGCCCAACGTCAAGATCCCAGTGAAGTTCAAAGTGCCTGACTTTGAAAAGTATAAGGGGAACTCTTGTCCGCTCAGCCATCTTGTCATGTATGCCTGCAAGATGTCTACTCAGACCGACAATGATTAATTGCTTATTCACTACTTCCAAGACAGTCTGACTGGTGCTGCACTCTGTTGGTACATGGGGTTGGATAGTGCAAGCATTCTCACTTTCAATGACTTGGGAGAGGCTTTTGTGAAACAATACAAGTATAATGTGGACATGACGCCGGATAGAGACCAGTTGAGGTCTATGTCTCAGAAGGACAAAGAGACATTTAAAGAGTACGCGCAAAGATGGAGGGAGTTGGCTGCCCAGATCACTCCTTCTTTGGAGGATAAAGAAATGACAAAAATCTTCTTGAAAACTCTGAGTTTATTTTATTATGAACGCATGATCGGTAGTGCCCCCAGTGATTTTACTGAAATGGTAAACATGGGGATGAGACTTAAGGAAGGAGTCCGTGACGGACGGTTGTCAAGAGATGAAGCGTCAACAAGCAAGAGATATGGTAGTAACTTTGGTAAGAAGAAGGATAGTGAGACGAACGCAGTAATCAGTGGGAGGCAGAGGAGGCCTCATATCCGAAGGAATCCATCACCCCGTCAACATCATCATCAAGTGTCATCAGTAATTCCGGTATTTTCTAATCAACAAGCAACATCAATTCAAAAACAACAACATCAACGTCAACAACAACAACCGCAACAAAGAACGAACACCTACAACAACAACAATCATCATCAGCAGAACTTTGAGAGGAAGAAGGTCTCTTTTGACCCGATTCCTATGTCTTATGCAGAGCTGTATCCCTCGCTAGTTCTCAAGAACTTAATTCAACCGAGGAACCCATCGCAGATCCCAGAACCACTTCCCTGGTGGTATAAACCTGAGCTCCGTTGTGCTTTTCACCAAGGAGCACCCAGACACGATATTGAAAACTGCTATCCATTGAAGTATTAGGTTCAAAAGCTTATGAAGAGTGGTATGATGTCCTTTAAGGATCGCGCGCCAAATGTGAAAGCAAACCCTTTGCCCGCTCATGGGAACTCTTCAGTGAATATGGTGGAAGGTTGTCCTGGAGAATTCAAGGTTTATGGCGTTCAGTTTATCCGAAGATCCTTGGTGCAGATGCATAAGGATATCTGTACGGTGAGTGACTGTGAACATGACCATGATGGTTGTGTTGTTTGTAGTGTGAACCCAAGAGGGTGTGATGTAGTGAAAAGGGACATCCAACGTCTGATGGATGAAGGCATGATACAAATTGTTCAATCCCGTCATGTAGATGACGACGTTAATGTCGTAGTGTCCGTTTTCGAACAACAAGAGTGGTTGGTAATTTAATACGACAACAACAACAATAATAATTTCAGTCAAAGATCAGTATCGCCATTGGTAATACAGTTAGCAGGCCCAGTCCCGTATTCATCTAATAAGGTTGTATCATACCAGTACAATGCTACAATGATAAAGAATGGTCAAGAGGTCCCGTTACCTATGACTAGTTCAGTAGTGAGCACTGCTGATGTAACGAAGGTGACCCGCAGTGGTCGAGTGTTTGGGCCGGTGTTCCCAGAAAACAAAGAAGAAATGATTGTTGGTAAGAAGGCGGATGTGCCTAATGTAGATCCGGTTGGTTGTTCAAAAGATAAGTCTGGTGAATCCAGCAAATTGAAAGCCAATGAGGATGATGATGTACTCCGATTGATAAAAAGGAACGAGTTTAACGTGGTTGAGCAGCTGCTCCAGACCCCCTCAAAAATCTCAGTGTTGTCTCTGCTTTTGAATTCTGAAGCGTACAGAGAAGAACTACATAGAGTTCTTAAGCAAGCATACATAGAGCATGATGTTACTGTGGATCAGTTTGATCATATCATGGCTAACATCACTTCATGCAATAATCTGAGCTTCTGTGACGAAGAACTCCCTGAGGAGGGAAGAAATCATAACCTGGCTTTGCATATTTCAATGAACAGTAAGGAAAATGCTTTGTCAAACGTGCTTGTTGACACCGGGTCATCGTTGAATATGCTTCAAAAGTCAACTTTGTCAAAGCTATCTTACCAAGGAGCGCCTGTGAGGTATAGTGGTGTAATCGTCAAAGCCTTTGATGGTTCACGCAAGACAGTAATTGGTGAAGTGGACCTTCCAGTCAAGATAGGTTCGAGTGATTTTCAGATTACTTTTCAAGTAATGGATATTCACCTGGCCTACAGTTGTTTATTAGGAAGGCCATTGATTCATGAGGCAGGGGATGTTACCTCCACTCTGCATTAGAAACCGAAATTTGTCAAGAGTGGCAAGCTTGTGATTCTTGGAGGAGAGAAGGCGTTGTTGGTTTGCCATCTATCATCTTTCTCTTATGTTGAAGATGAGGATGAGGTTGGAACTCTGTTGCAAGCCTTGTCTATTGCTGCTGAAAAGAGAGTTGGGGCACCTATGTCCTCGTTGAAAGATGCTAAAAAGATTGTTGAAGAAGGTATTGTTGATCAGTAGGGGCGCATGGTAAAGGTCTCCGACAATAAAGGCATAACCGGTTTGGGGTTCCAGAAAGGCTCATCAACTGTTAGATTTGAAGATATACAACTCAACTTCCGTAGCGGAGGGTTCATTCATGGCAATGAACAACACTTAGCTGTTGTGCTAGAGGTGACGAAGAGGAAGACTGGACCAACTTTGTAATGCATGGAAAGACGTACAACAATTGGACTGTTGTTGATATTCCTGTTACTTTTCATCGATCTAAGTAATTGCTTTTATGTTTTTAAAATCCTTCTCCTATGCCTAAGGGAGAAGTGAACATTCTTTGGGCATTTTCAAATTGATCATCAATAAAATTAATTATATTCATCCACATCTATGATGTTTGTTTTTTACTTTTTGCTTTATTTTGAAAATGGTAATCACAAAAAACATAAATAAATAATATAATTGTCCATCTGCATGATATTTGGTCACAAATTCACTTCTCTAAAATCAAAATATCAAATCATTATGTAGGTTGGTTCCTAACCCCATTGAATATAATAATCCTTCTCCTTCTCCAAATTTTGAATTCCTTGTGTTTGAGGCCGAGGAGGAAAGTGATGTAGAAGTGAGTGATGAATTGACTCGTCTTCTTGAGCAAGATGAAAAGATTATTCATCCGTTTGAAGAGCAGATTGAGCTAGTCAACTTCGGTTCCGAAGATGATATGAAGGAAGTCAAGATTGGGTCTCGACTGTGTCCAGATGTCAAGAAGGGGTTGATTGATCTTCTTCGAGAGTATTCAGATGTGTTTGCTTGGTCCTATCAAGACATGCCTAGTTTGGATACTGAGATTGTGGAGCATAGATTGTCGTTGAAGCCAGAATGCCCGTCAGTCAAGCAGAAGTTGAGAAGAACCCATCTTGATATGGCTGTGAAGATCAAAGAGGAAGTGCAGAAGCATATTGATGCTGGTTTCCTTGTGACTGCTGAGTATCCGCAATGGGTGGCCAATATTGTGCCTGTGCCAAAGAAAGACGAAAAAGTCCGCATGTGTGTCGATTATAGAGATTTGAATAAAGCCAGTCCGAAAGATGATTTCCCTCTGCCACACATTGATATGTTGGTAGACAATACTGTTAAATTCAAAGTCTTTTCGTTTATGGATGGATTTTCTGGATATAATCAGATCAAGATGTCACCTGAAGATATGGGGAAGAACACATTCATTACACCCTGGGGGAAATTCTGTTATAGAGTGATGCCTTTCGGTCTAAAGAATGCTGGTGCGACTTACCAGAGAGCAATGACTACTCTTTTTCATGATATAATGCATAAAGAGATTGAAGTTTATGTCGATGACATGATTGCTAAATCAATTGATGAAGAGGAACATGTTGAGCATTTGTTGAAGCTATTCTAGCGTTGTAGGAAGTATAAACTCCCCTTGAATCCCAATAAGTGTACTTTTGGTGTTCGTTCTGGTAAGTTGTTGGGCTTTATTGTCAGCGAGAATGGTATTGAAGTTGATCCTGTCAAGGTCAAAGCAATACAGGAGATGTTTGCGCCCAAAACTGAGAAGCAAGTCAGAGGCTTTCTCGGCCGCTTGAATTATATTTCCATATTCATTTCCCACATGACTGCCACATGTGCACCTATATTCAAGCTTCTTCGGAAAATATCAGTCTTGTGATTGGACCGAATATTGCCAGAAAGCTTTTGACAGTATTAAAGAATATTTGCTTGAGCCTCCAATTTTGTCTCCCCCTGTTGAAGGAAGACCGTTGATCATGTATTTGACTGTACTTGAAGATAGTATGGGTTGTGTTCTTGGTCAGCAATATGAGACTGGAAAGAAAGAATTTGCAATATACTACCTCAGTAAGAAGTTCACCGACTATGAGACTCGGTATTCAATGCTTGAGAAGACTTGTTGCGCATTGGATTGGGCTGTTAAGCGTCTGCGTCAGTATATGTTGAATCATACCACTTGGTTGATATCCAAAATGGATCCAATCAAGTATATATTTGTAAAGCATGCTTTAACTGGGAGGATTTCCCGTTGGCAGATGTTGTGTTCAGAGTATGATATTGAATACCGATCTCAAAAAGCAATCAAAGGTAGTTGTGAGCAAATTCTTTACTTTGAATAAGTTTTGAATGATAGCAAATTGTGTGATCATTGTCTAATTGTTGGTTGTGCATTATTTCGCATGTTTCAATTGTGTTTTTAGCTTATACTATTGTTTCGTGTCCATACATAAAGATCCACATTGATACAATTCTTTAAAGAACTCATAAAAACTGTTTTGTGTTAGCATGTATCAATACATGTTCTTATGCATCGATACATACACCTGTTTTAAATCACAAAACGGTTTTGCTTCAGTATGTATCGATCCATACGAGCCTTGCATCGATACATAAACTCATTTTAAATCACAAAACATTTTTGCTTCAGTATGTATCGATCCATACAAGCCTTGCATCGATACATAAACTTGTTTTAAATCACAAAACGCTTTGGCTTCAGTATGTATCATTCCATACGATCCTTGTATCGATACATGTTAGTTAAAATGTTCTATGGATCGATACATACGAGCTTTGTATCGATACATGCTTGTATTAATTCTCAAAAATTAATCAAAGCTACAGCATGTATCGATGCATAACCTTTTTGTATCAATACATAATTCTGTTTTGTCTACTAACAGCTTCTGTCTTTCATATATAAGAAGTATTGTGACAGTAGTGCAAGGAACGAATTCTGAGAGGCAAAAACAGTTGAAACACTAATCAAAGGAGTGTGTAGCAGCAATTGTTTTGAGCAGTTAGAAACCTGAAAGAGACTTCATCTTCTTCATCTTCTCAATCTCTTTTCTTCAAAAACATCAACACATAATCATTGTTGTTCTTTGGATTAAAGGACCAACGAGATAACGTTCAGTGGAACGATCAAGGATCTAGCTGAGGTGTTCAGTGGAACGATCGAGGATCTAGCTGAGTTGAAGATTGAAGGGGGTTTCGAGGAAAACCAGACGGTTTGTCCTTCAAGAACTGGAGTGTTCTTGCGGGTTTGTTAGTCACGTTTGCAGAACAGATTCACCCGTAGCGTAGGGTTTGGAAATTGGTTAATTTCACAAACAGGTCGTGGAACCGGTGAATTGTTTGCAATTTCTTGCAGGAAATTCTTGATCGAGCTCAGATCAAGTGAAGCTTTATACAAGAAGAAGATCTTGGGATTTAGAATTCTGTCTGTGTATTGAAACCTTGTATCAACGAATTCGGCATTATTGATAACTACAGTTCTCAATTTCATTTGAAATTGAGAGGGAGACGTACCCACACGCGAGGACGACGTGGGGAACTTCCTTACCAAATCTCTGCGTATCGTATTCTTTCCTTATCTCTTTTTACGTTTTCCAACAGTTTTGTGAATTCAGCTGGTGTTGTGTGGCTGTATTTTTAGTGATACAACAGTGGCAAGAAAACGTCTTTATCTAAACGCCACCACTGTTCATCATTGATCACATACACACCAGGTGTTTGACAAAACTGTCAGCTGAGTTTTATTCATTGGAATCAGAATTTAATGATAAGTGTATTTGATTAGATATGATTCTGGTGTTAATAATCTCTGTCATTCTCATTAAAATCCAGCAACATATTCGCGTGTCCGGTTTTCTAGTAGCGGTTCAGAATAGACAGAAGTCGATTTGGGACTGTAATTTTCCGCCAAGTTTTAACAACTCTGAAAAGATTTTTAAATCTGTTTATTTTCAAGAGGTGATCTATTCACCCCCCCTCTCGATCACTAGCCACACCGTCTAACAAGTGGTATCAGAGCCTGGTTCGCTGGTGTTCTGTGGCTGCCTGTAACGAGATGGATTCTGAACCAAAGGGGGTGTATAATAGAGCGCCGATTTTCAACAGTGAAAATTACGGCTACTGGAAAGACTGCATGCGAGTTCATATAAATTCTGTTGATAGGCTAGTATGGGCTGCCATTGAAAATGGTCCTTTTCAAATTACTATGACCAATGCGGCTGGCGCCATAGTTTCTAAACCAGAAGACGATTGGAATGAGAAAGATGAGAAAAAGTGGTCGTGTGATTGGAGAGCTCAAAATATGTTAATTTCAGCACTTGGTGTTGATGAGTATTATCGGGTATCCCATTGCACGACAGCTAAAGAAATGTGGGATGCTTTAGAAGTTGCCCATGAGGGTACTACTGAAGTAAAACAGTCCCGCATTAACACTCTCAATCAAGAGTTTGAGCTCTTTCGCATGAAACAAGGAGAATCTATCTCCGACATGCAAAAGAGATTTACTCATCTCACTAATCGGTTGAATGCACTAGGAAAACCTGTTTCCAATGAAATTGCTACTAATAAAATTCTGAGGTGTCTTAGCAGGGAATGGCAACCTAAAGTAACAGCTATTAAGGAAGCCAACGATCTAACAAGACTTACGATTACAACTCTGTTTGGAAAGCTGGAAGAACATCAGCAAGCATTAGAAAGTCTTGAAAAGTTTGAGAACAAAAGTAAGAAGGAAAAGGAGAAGAAGAGAGACAAAGAGGGAGAGAAGAAGCCAATAGCTCTTGTGGCCTCTAGCTCTAAGTCCTCACGAAAAGAGCAAAGTGACAATGATTCTAGTAGTGACAAAGATTTGGATGATGAGGAAATGGGACTGTTTGTAAGGAGATATAATAGATTCATTCGAAAGAATGGAGTCAAGCATTCCGATAAAAACCTCATGAAGTTTCGAAGACAATCTACAGATTCAAAACAGGAAGAGAATAGGAAGAGTAGAGGAAAAGGATCTTGTTTTAATTGTGGTAAATCTGGACATTATAAAACAGATTGTCCTATGAAGTATAAGGATCAAAGAAAAGCTCACCAAAAGAGTACAGCAAACAAAGAAGAGCTTACATTGCATGGGAAAGCGACAGTGATTCATCAAGCACACAAAGTTCAAGTGATAGTGATGAAACCGCAAATCTGTGCCTTATGGCTCACACCAAAAATCTGTCCTACCACAAGAAGAAAATCAATGATAAAAAGGTAAAACAAGCCTATTATAATAATATCTCTTCTATGTCGTTTTCTGAACTGAAAATAGCTTTTGAAAAACTACATAACGAAGCTGTAGATGCTTTTAAAAGATTATCTTCCGATAAACAAATTTTTTCATTTCTGGAAGGTAAAGTATATAAAGCTAAAACAGATTTAGAACGGTTAAAAGCTAGTATTGCAGAAAATTCAAAAGATATTGACATTGATGGATGTAGTAAAGTTAGGTATTGTGAAGCTTGTCATATTTGGCAAAAAGAGGTAAACACTCTCAAGGTCAAATTGGAAAAAGCTTTACAACCTAAGGTTACTTATGTCGTTGACTCTAGGTTGTTTAAGAAGTCATTAAATCCACCATATGCAAAATACTCTTTTATTCCAAAGGATTTAATGAACAAGAATAAACAAACACATCATCATGGTTTATGTCATTATTGTTGTCATGCTGGCCATACCATTGAGAAATGCAAGTATAAGAGATTTATTGTTCCTAAAGGTATTTATCAATGGAAGCCAAAAGGAAACCATGTTAGCACTTACCCACTTGGACCCAATGAAAATTGGGTACCAACTTCTCTCTTTTGATATTGTAGGATGAGTGCCTTGCTTCCGTAGATAGAAGATGGTTTCTTGACAGCGGTTGCTCAAGGCACATGACCGGTGACATATCGCTTTTTATAGACTTCAAAGCAAAGAAGAAGGGATATGTTACTTATGGAGACAATAACAAAGGAGCTATACTCGGCAAAGGTAGTGTAGGTAATCCCTCTACCACTACTATTTCTGATGTCTATTTAGTAGAGGGGCTTAAACATAACTTGTTAAGCATAAGTCAATTGTGTGACAAGGGTTATAAAGTTTCTTTCACAAAAACTTGCTGCATAATTGAACATGCTGAACAGAACATTGTGTTTAAGGGAGTAAGAGTAAATAATATCTATATGCTTGACCACTTTGATGTATCTTTAACAAGTACTAAATGTCTAGTCACCTTGAATGATGATTCTTGGCTTTGGCATAGACGTTTAGCGCATGTTAATTTCGATTTGCTTAATAAGGTTGTATCTAAGGATCTAGTAGTCGGTCTTCCAAAAATAAAATTTTCAAAAGACCACATATGTGACGCATGCCAAATGGGAAAGCAAACGAGGGTCTCTTTTAAATCTAAAAATATAATTTCAACTTCGCGACCCCTTGAGCTTCTCCATATGGATCTCTTTGGACCTTCTAGGACAAAGAGCTTAGGTGGAAATTATTATGGTTTTGTAATAGTTGATGACTACTCTAGATTTACTTGGACTATATTCCTTCATAGCAAAGATGAAACTTTTTCTGCTTTTAAGAATTTTGCAAATCTGTCCCAAAACAAAATGAATTCCAAAATAGTTATAATTCGTAGCGATCATGGTGGTGAATTTCAAAACTATCACTTTGAGAAGTAGTGTGACAAGTATGGTATTGAGCATAACTTTTCAGCTCCTCGAACTCCACAACAAAATGGCATTGTGGAGCGTAAAAATCGTGTTTTAGAGGAGTTGGCAAGAACAATGCTAAATGAGGGTGGATTACCAAAATACTTTTGGGCTGATGCTGTTAGCACAACTTGTTATGTTTTAAACAGGATCTTAATTCACCCTATTTTAAATAAAACTCCTTATGAACTTTTAAAAGGAAGAAAGCCAAACTTGTCACATCTTCACGTATTCGGTTGTAAGTGTTTTGTTTTGAATAATGGTAAGGAAAATATTGGGAAGTTTGATGCAAAAGCGGATGAAGGTATCTTTCTTGGATACTCACTATCAAGTAAAGCATATAGAGTATATAATAAGCGTTTACTTACTGTTGAAGAATCTGTCCATGTTTCTTTTGATGAGTCTTATCCGAAAAATGTCGGAAAAGGTATTTCTTTTGATGACGCAGGTGTATCTACAGAAGACATACTCAAGGAAGCTGTTAAGGAAACTGATCAGTCCAAAACAGCTGCCCATGAGAAGGAGGAAGATACTTGTCATGAAGAAGATGAGGAAGAAAAGACAGTTGAAGTGAATGACCTTCCAACAATTTGGAAATCTTCAAAAGACCATCCTATTGACAACATCTTGGGAGATATTTCAAAGGGAGTAATGACTCGTTCTAAGATAAGTAATTTTTGTTCTCACTTCGCTTTTGTTTCACAAGTAGAACCTAAAAATGCCAAAGAGGCCTTGATTGATGAATTTTGGATAATGGCCATGCAAGAAGAGCTTAATCAATTTAAAAGAAATGACGTTTGGGAACTTGTCCCTCGTCCGCGAGATCATCATATCATAGGTACTAAATGGGTTTTTAGAAATAAGCTTGATGAAAACAGAGTGATAACTAGGAAGAAGGCACGTGTAGTAGCACAAGGATATAACCAAGAGGAGGGCATAGACTATGAGGAAACTTATGCTCCAGTTACTCGCCCTGAAGCTATACGTCTCTTGCTTGCCTATGCGTGTTCTAATAATTTTAAGCTTTACCAAATGGACGTAAAGAGTGCGTTTCTAAATGGTGTCATAAATGAAGAGGTATATGTCTCACAACCTCCTGGTTTTAAGAATGCTGAAAATCCAGATTATGTTTACAAATTAAAACGAGCTTTGTATGGTCTTAAACAAGCCCCTCGGGTTTGGTATGAAAGGCTTAGCAAATTTCTAGTTGATCATGGATATTCAAGAGGTAAAGTGGATAATACTCTCTTTATTAAACACAAGGGAAAGCACATTCTTTTAGTTCAAGTTTACATAGACGATATAATTTTTGGTTCAACTAACATACACTTGGTCGAAGAATTTTCTAAGGTAATGCAGGGTGAATTTGAGATGAGTCTTATGGGGGAGCTGAATTACTTCCTAGGACTTCAGATAAAGCAACTTGATGAGGGTACAACAGTATGTCAAACAAAATACTGCAGAGAACTACTCAAGCGCTTTGGAATGAATGACTCAAAATAAATTGACACCCCTATGCCTACCAACGGAAATCTAGATAAAGATGAGCATGGTAAGTGTGTAGATGTCAAAAAGTTCAGAGGTATGATTGGATCTCTTCTGTATCTTTCTGCTTCTAGACCTGACATCATGTTTAGTGTTTGTATGTGTGCACGATATCAATCAAATCCTAAGGAATCACACCTGAAAGTTGTTAAGCGCATATTTAGATATCTTCATGGAACACCTAAATATGAGCTTTGGTATTTCAAAGGAAGTGATTGTAGCTTAGTAGGTTACTCCGATTCTGATTTTGCTGGCTGAAAATCAGATAGGAAAAGCACGAGTGGTACATGTCACTTGTTTTCAAACTCCTTGGTAAGTTGGCATAGCAAAAAGCAGGTATTTGTGGCTTTGTTAACTCCAGAGGCTGAGTACGTTGCAGCCGGTAGTTGTTGCGCTCAGATTTTGTGGCTAAAGCAACAACTACAAGACTTTAACATTCAACTCAAACGTATTCCAATAAAATGTGACAACACTAGTGCCATAAACCTTACTAAAAATCCTGTTTTACACTCACGCACTAAACACATAGAGATTAGACATCACTTTCTTCGCGACCATGTTGAAAAAGAAGACGTTGTATTTGAGCATGTTGATTCTAAAAATCAGCTTGCTGATATATTCACTAAACCTTTGGCAACGGAACCGTTCTTCAACATTCATCGTGAATTAGGGATCTTAGATCTTTCTCAATTGATGTCTTAAGCATGTTTGTTCTTATTTATATTATGCCTCACCTTGGTTGATGAGATTTGTTCTAGATGTCATTTATACCTCACAAGATTACGTCAACAAAGGTAATATCACTCCTTTCTATAATTCTTTTACAACTATGTGATTGTGTATGTTAGAACAAAATTCCTCACTCTCGTTTATGTGAATTTCTTTGCATATATTGTTTGAACATTAAAATCTGATTTGTGAATCATACTTGGGCATAATTATCATGACATACTTCATAATGCATACCATACTGCATAAAATTAATTAAAAATTTGGTGTAGCATCAGTATGTATCGATACGAACATGTATGTATCGATTCATGTCTTTCTCATTTCAAATCTGTCAAAATTGGTTCAGTATGTATCGATTCATCCCTCGTTTGTATCGATACATAGACTCTTTAAAAACAAAAATGCGTGACATGGATCGATCCATGCCCATATGCATCGACACATACTGATTCTTATTTGGATTAAATGCATTTTTTTCTCACTCATGGATCGACACATCAGCAACTCTTATCACATCTCTTCACAAACTTAGTATCAGCAGCTACCATACCTTCCAAAACCTGCGGCTAACCCTAATTTCCTTCATCATCATTCTTTCCAAAACCCTAAATTCATCTTACTTTTCCTCAATCTTTCATCATCATGCCTCCAAGAACCATTCCGGTTAGAGCAAAGGGAAAGAGAAAGGAACCAGTTGGGACTTCTCAGCAGTTACCAGAAATTCCTCCAAATGCCTTAGATCTGCTTCATCCTGCAGTTGCTACTGAGTTTGAGGATTCTTTCAAGATAAGGTTAGTTATGAAACCCCATGTCTTCGATAAACATGATGCTTTTCGTCTGCATCTCAATGATGAGGTTGAACTCCTTAATGCACAAAAACTTGGCTCATTTTTTACTACAAAGGATGATTACCATGAGGATTTTATCCGTGCATTTTATGCTGGCTTACAATCTGGTAGAGGATATATGTTTAAGTGTTCTATCGGTGTCAGAACCTATACTTTTGAAGCTGCTGATTGGGAAACAGTGTTTCAAATTCTGCTTCCGTCGCTAAACTTCAAGACCTGGCATGACCTGCATTTTGACACTGAATTTAACCTGAAGGAGTTTACTCCATCTATCTTGAAACTGGACAGACCGCTGGGTGAGGATGAACACGTCACGTCTGGTATGATTAAGAAAACTCCACGTATTCTTCATTGGATTATCTCGCACATTCTGCATCCAGCAAATAGTGGACATTCTAGGTTAGACAGGGCAAGCATACATCTCCTGTATATTCTGCAAAATAAGGTTCCCTTGAATTGGGCAAACTACTTTGTGAAGCGTTTCTTTGTCGTGCGCAACAGCGCCAAGAATGTTTCTCTTGGTTATGCTTCTCAAATCATGAAAGTTCTTAAGTTCTGGAATGTTGCAATCCCTTTAGTTCCTCTCATAACACCATCTGCTGCTCAAGAGTTTGACTCTTCCACTTTATCGCATATGGGATATCGGTGGGACAGGGAACGTAAATGTTTCTACTTCTTTGAAAGGAAATCCAAAACAAGGATCTATAATTTTGATGTGCCGTCTAAACGAATCCATGTTGCTGAAGACCAACCTGATGAAGAAATGCATGATGTGAACGAAGCAGATGTGCCTCCAGCTGAGGACAATGCTGGTTGGGGTGATTGGGTGCCACAAAGGTGGTCTCCAACCAACTATGTACCTGAACCAACGGTTCCTCCGTTCTCCGGCGGTGCTTCATCTTCAACACCTACTGCGCACCTCACTTAAATGATTCAACAAATGGAGCTTGCCAACAAAGAACGTCATGAAGAGGCACGGTATTGGCATGTACAACAAAGTGAGTGGCATAAGGAGCATCGTGAGTGGCATGACAATCATACACGGATGTACCATAACCAGCACTCTTGGCACACAGACTTGGTTAAATGGCACCAAGTCTTCTACAATGAAATGTCTGGTTTTATGGACGACTGCCGTGCCAATCCCGGTATTATTGACAGATTCAGAAGTGTTGAAGTTCAGGACCGGTTCAGGCACTACACTTTCATGGGCCAAAATCCAGATACAATGCCTCCTCCTCCGCCTCCACCAAGCTTCAGAGATCCTAATAGAGATGATGAGGAGTCCTGTGGTGGCTACAATCCACATTAAACCATCATCATTTTATTTCACTGCATTTCATTGCATGCTGCTTAAGTTTTTTTCTTTTTCAGATTCGTTGCACATTATATGTTTTAGCTTATGTAATTCTTAAACACGTTCTACTAGTTAAAAAATTTTTACTTCTGCTTACTTCCGGTGTTATTGCCCTTATTTGTCATTCTTTGTGAGTGATTCTTTACTTTGTAAGCTTCATTCTGTGTGATTGTTAGCTTATTTATCACTTTTGTTGTGTCCTGCTACATGTTGCCTTGATAAAACTGTTTTTTCTTCTTTTTGATGTTGACAAAGGGGGAGAATTGCAGATGTTGACAGACATGCACAACCTCAGGGGGAGTATCACACATCTTGCTAAAAATTTGCCATCATCAAAAAGGGGGAGTTTGTGAGTAAATTCTTTACTTTGAATAAGTTTTGAATGATAGCAAATTGTGTGATCATTGTCTAATTGTTGGTTGTGCATTATTTCGCATGTTTCAATTGTGTTTTTAGCTTATACTATTGTTTCGTGTCCATACATAAAGATCCACATTGATACAATTCTTTAAAGAACTCATAAAAACTGTTTTGTGTTAGCATGTATCAATACATGTTCTTATGCATCGATACATACACCTGTTTTAAATCACAAAACGTTTTTGCTTCAGTATGTATCGATCCATACGAGCCTTGCATCGATACATCAACTCATTTTAAATCACAAAACGTTTTTGCTTCAGTATGTATCGATCCATACAAGCCTTGCATCGATACATAAATTTGTTTTAAATCACAAAACGCTTTGGCTTCAGTATGTATCGATCCATACAATCCTTGTATCGATACATGTTAGTTAAAATGTTCTATGGATCGATACATACGAGCTTTGTATCGATACATGCTTGTATTAATTCTCAAAAATTAGTCAAAGCTACAACATGTATCGATGCATAACCTCTTTGTATCAATACATAATTCTGTTTTGTCTACTAACAGCTTCTGTCTTTCATATATAAGAAGTATTGTGACAGCAGTGCAAGGAACGAATTCTGAGAGCCAAAAACAGTTGAAACACTAATCAAAGGAGTGTGTAGAAGCAATTGTTTTGAGCAGTTAGAAACCTGAAAGAGACTTCATCTTCTTCATCTTCTCAATCTCTTTTCTTCAAGAACATCAACACATAATCATTGTTGTTCTTTAGATTAAAGGATCAACGAGATAACGTTCAGTGGAACGATCAAGGATCTAGCTGAGGTGTTCAGTGGAACGATCGAGGATCTAGCTGAGTTGAAGATTGAAGGGGGTTTCGAGGAAAAACCAGATGGTTTGTCCTTCAAGAACTGCAGTGTTCTTGCGGGTTTGTTAGTCACGTTTGCATAACAGATTCATCCGCAGCGTAGGGTTTGGAAATTGGTTAATTTCGCAAACAGGTTGTGGAACTGGTGAATTGTTTGCAATTTCTTACAGGAAATTCTTGATCGAGCTCAGATCAAGTGAAGCTTTATACAAGAAGAAGATCTTGGGATTTAGATTTCTGTTTGTGTATTGAAACCTTGTATCAACGAATTCGGCATTATTGATAATTACAGTTCTCAATTTCATTTGAAATTGAGAGGGAGACGTACCCACACGCGAGGACGACGTGGGGAACTTCCTTACCAAATCTCTACGTATCGTATTCTTTCCTTATCTATTTTTACGTTTTCCAACAGTTTTGTGAATTCAGTTGGTGTTGTGTGGCTGTATTTTTAGTGATACAACAGTGGCAAGAAAACGTCTTTATCTAAACGCCACCACTGTTCATCACATACACACCAGGTGTTTGACAAAACTGTCAGCTGAGTTTTATTCATTGGAATCAGAATTTAATGATAAGTGCATTTGGTTAGATAAGATTCCGGTGTTAATAATCTTTGTCATTCTCATTAAAATCCAGCAACATATTCGCGTGTCCGGTTTTCTAGTAGCGGTTCAGAATAGACGGAAGTCGATTCGGGACTGTAATTTTCCGCCAAAAGTTTTAACAACTCTGAAAAGATTTTTAAATCCGTTTATTTTCAAGAGGTGATCTATTCACCCCCGCTCTCTATCACTAGCCACACCGTCTAACAGTAGTATCTTGACTGGCCATTTGGCTCACCAAGCAATTGAATATTACCAGTCAGTGATGTATGATTTTCCTGATGAAGAGATTTTGTACTTGAAAATGAAGGATTGTGATGAACCATTGCTTGAAGAAGGGCCAAAACCTGGTTCCCGTTGGGGCATGATATTTGATGGATTTGTTAATCAATATGGAAATGACATTGGGGCAGTGATTATTACTCCTCAAGGTACGCATCTACCATTTACATCTAGATTGACTTTCAAGTGTACAAACGACATGGTAGAATATAAAGCTTGCATTATGGGGCTTGAAGAGGCCATGAATCTCATAATCAAGTATTTGGATGTCTTCGGTGATTCGGCTTTGGTTGTGAATCAGATCAAAGGAGAATGGGAGACAAATCAACCCGATTTAGTACCATATAAAGATTATGTGAGAAGGATTTCAACTTACTTTACAAAGGTTGAATTTCATCATATCCCTCGAGATGAGAATCGGATGGCAGATGCTCTTGCAACATTGGCGTCAATGATTGTAGTAAAATATTGGAATGAAGTTCCCAATTTATCTGTGATGCGTCTTGATAGGCCAACTCATGTGTTTGTTGTTGAAGAGATTAAAGACGAGAAGTCGTGGTATTACGACATCAAATGTTTCCTCCAAAGCCAGATTTACTCGCCTGGGGCATCTTTGAAAGATAAGAAGACATTGAGAAGATTAGCCAACAATTTCTACTTAAATGGTGATATACTGTACAAGAGAAACTTCGACATGGTTTTGCTCAGATACGTGGATAGACACGAAGCAGACTTGTTGATGACTGAAGTGCATGAAGGTTCCTTTGGTACTCATTCCAATGGACATGCAATGGAGAAGAAGATGTTGCGAGCAGGTTACTATTGGCTGACAATGGAATCTGACTGTTGCAAATTTGTGAAGAAATGCCACAAGTGTCAAATTTATGCTGATAAGATTCATGTTCCTCTGACACTATTGAATGTTATCTCTTCCCCATGGCCCTTCTCCATGTGGGGAATTGATATGATTGGGATGATTGAGCCCAAATCTTCGATGGACATCGTTTCATTTTAGTGGCAATTGACTACTTCACGAAATGGGTTGAAGCGGCATCGTATGCAAATGTGACCAAGCAAGTTGTTGTAAGGTTTATCAAGAATCAGATCATATACCGTTATGGTGTGCCAAGTAAGATCATTACTGATAATGGATCGAACTTGAATAATAATATGGTGGAAGCTCTTTGCAAAGACTTCAAGATTGCACATCATAATTCTTCTCCCTACATACCCAATATGAATGGGGTTGTTGAAGTTACGAATAAGAACATCAAGAAGATTATCCAGAAGATGGTTGTCACATATAAGGATTGGCATGAGATGCTCCCTTTTGCTTTGCATGGGTATCGTACATCCATCCGCACTTCAACTGGGGCAACCCCCTTATCTTTTGTTTATGGTATGGAAGTAGTACTCCTCGTAGAGGTTGAGATTCCTTCATTGTGTGTGCTCATGGAAGCCAAGTTGACTAAAGTTGAATGGTGTCAGACCAGGTTTGATCAGCTGAATTTGATTAAAGAGAAGAGATTGACTGCCATGTGTCATGGTCAGTTGTATCAGCAAAGAATAAAGAAAGCCTTTGATAAGAAGGTCAGACCTCGAGTGTTCAGAGAAGGTGACCTTGTGCTCAAAAAGATTTTGACGTTCAAGCCAAATTCCAGAGGAAAATGGACTCCTAATTATGAAGGCTCATATGTTGTTAAGAGAGCCTTTTCAGGCGATGCTTTGATTCTTACAACTATGGATGGTGAAGAGTTCACTCGTCCTGTGAATGCATATGCAGTCAAGAAATACTTCGCCTAAAAAAAGAAAAGAACAGCTTGCTAAGTTGAAAACCCGAAAGGGCGGCTTAGGAAAAAATGAGCTCTCGATGGATTGAAAACCTAAAAGGGAGATGCAGTCAAAAATTAGAGACATAAAACAGAAAGAATTTCCCGATAAGTTGAGTACCCTACCTTGGGGCAACTTATGCAAAAATTGAGGATTATGGCAAGTAACTGCATTCTGTTGATCTTCTGATTTTGAAGACTTGTTTGAGCACAAGGGTTGACATCAGTTCATCCCTAGCAGCGGTTAAGAGCACAATGGATATCAAGAGTTGGTAGAAGGATTAAGGATCATTTGTATTCAATGTAACCCTTTTTCCATGTAAATTACCATTTTCAACTTTGTAAAAATCTATGGAGTCTTGTCATTTACAGACTACCATTCCATCAAATAAAGTTGAGCTTTTATCCAATTATTTCTACTCTTATTTATTTCAGCCAATAGTTTTAAATTTTTATTATGATCATTTTGAAATAATTTTTCTTAATCTAAATCATTTTTTTTAAAAATATATCAAAGCAAGAATTTTTCAAAGCAATTAAAATGAATATCAACAACATTTCGATGGATAACAAGTCCTTAAGTGTGAAACATCAAAGGTTCTCCAAGTAGTTAATCCTTCGGGTATCCCTAGATGTTTGTGTTGATTCAGTTCCTCGGTGGAGTGTTTGATCCTCAGTGGAATTCCTTTCCTCGTCCCCAGCTGATTTGGTTGATTCAGATACCCTGCGGCATGTTATTTTCCCCGACAGAGTTTCTGCCTTCCCCAACGAAGTTCGTATTCCCTCAGCAGGGTTGATCTTCAGAGATGGTTGATCTTCCCCCTAGTGGATCGCTTTGGTTTCCCCACCAATCTCCATTCAACTTGCTCCCGGTCGAAGTTTCCTTCTGATTTCTGAGTAGTTTTTTTTGTTGAGATTATTCTCTATAGGATTGTCTCCCATTCTTATGGTGTTGACCTAAAATTCCCCACAGATTGGATGTTCTGTCCTCATCAGATATCCTCCTTCCCCAGCTAGGGTTGAGCCTTTGGGATGTTGATCTCTCTGTTCTCCAGCAGTTGTTTCCATATTTTGTGGATTGACCGAGGATTGTACCGGTGGTTCAAATTCTTTGTGACAACTTTGTATCCTTTGTGATCATTTTGTCAGCATAATCATCATATATACATATACATATACATTCATATAATTTCATAGTTTGCATACCCTGCATCCTCATATTTGATTGGTTTGAGATTCTTATTCTCTATTATGACAGTATTTTATCCCCATACCAAATCTGGTGCCTGTCCTCCTTCAATGGTAGAGTGTCAGCCCCTTAAGCAGAAAGACTTTAACCTTTCTCCGTTTCCCCACTGAGTTTGTTTCCTCGTGGATGGTTTTTATTTCAGTTTCCTCTCCAGTGGATTTTCTGGATGGAATTACTCCCCTTGAGTTATGTCCTCATTGGTTTGAGTCTTGATTGAACGTTTTCTTTCTAGCTCTTACCTAGATAGATACTTTGGTCCCCTAAGAGTCTATTACCTAGTAACTGGTAACATTCTTCTTAGTTTGCAGTTTGTTACTTCTTGCCCAATACCCGGCAAAAGTACCCTTATTTTTTCTCCTCAGTAGAGTCCCCAATGGATCTATTCCCCAGGAAGCATATCCTTGATATGTTCATCATAACCGGTGACAGATATCTTTCTTTCCCCTGCCTGAGTCTATCCTTGATATGTTCACTTTAACCAGTGACATATATTCTCATTTTTGGTATTCTACCCAGTAAAAAGGTAGTTGTAATCCCTATTTTGTTCCCTAGAGAGTTAATCCTTGATATGTTCATCTTAACCGATGACGGGTTTTCTTCTCCTTGTGGTCTTCTACCTAGTAACCGGTAGTTATAAATCCTACTTTGTCCCCTCGCAGAGTCTATCCTTGATATGTTTATCCTAACCGGTGACGGATTTTCTCTCCGATGTTCTTCTATCCAGCATTCGATAGATGTAATTCCTACTTTTTGTTTAGTTGGTTATTCCTTGATATGTTCATCTTAACCGATGACGGATATCCTCCTTGACATTCCCAGGCAAGTCTATCCTTGATATATTCATCTTAACCGATGACAGATTTTCTTCCCTGTTGAGTTTATCCTTGATATGTTCATCCTAATCGATGACGGATACTCTCATCTTTGGTCTTCTGCCCAGTAGCTGGGAGTTGTAAATCCTATTTTCTACAGTTTTCCCCAGCAAGGATATTCTTACCCAGTAACCGGTAATGAATACTCCCTCCTGGAATTTCCAAGTGAGTCATCCTTGATATGTTCATCTTAACCAATGACGGATATTCTCTCTATCATATCTTTATTATCTCCTTACCCAGTCACAGGTAGTAGATAATAGATTCCTGCTCCTCCTGTGTTGAAGTTTATCTTCCCTAGTTGAGTTGAGTGTGCATTTCCTTAGTGAAATCATTTTTCCCTTGCATGATTTGAGTACCTCAGTTTTATCCTGACTTACTCATGTCCCCTGCAGATGTTGTTTGTTCCTTGGCTGATTCTATCCATTTTATATGGAATTCCTCGAGTCCCCCATCAGTTTTAAGTCGTAGCCTGGCCTATGCATTGTGCTTCTGCGGATCTTCGGTCTCTCTGATTTCTTTTTCCTTTGAGACAATATTTCCCCACAGAGCATTGATTTTTGCATTCATGTCATATGCATCATGAGGTATCTTAGGGACAAAATTTGTTTCTCTATGTTGTTATTTAAGCCTATTCTACTGAGTCGAGCCGAATATTTTAACCTTCGCCTCCTCAGTTAGAATGTCCTTAAATAGGGGCAACTGTAAGACCCCAATTTTGACCCTAAGATCCCTCGTGTAATTTCATCATAAGCATTAGCATAGGGATCATACCTTGGCATCCTCCTTACCCCTCTTTCATTGGGTTTGTTCTGGGAGAGATCACCAAGCACTATTTGATTGTATCATACTTGTATTTTATCATTTCACTAACCAAAATATCAAAAATATGTCTTTGCATTTGCCTAACTCTATTGTAGGAAGGGCATGATTTCCATTTATTCATCAAGTTCACATCTAGGGTTTGAGACCCTCATGAACAAAGAGCATAACCAAGAATTGATCCAAGAATGGTTATGAGCATCATATATGAGTCCCAATGTTCTCTACATGTTATATTGAGCAAGTTTTCTTCAAGAGTTTGAGGGTGATTTGCCTTGGAAACCCTAGTTTGACTGGGTATTTTGAGTAACTTCTCCAACAAGCTATCTCACAAATTGATCAAATTTCTTAAGGGACACTTCAAATTTCATCATCTTATGCATATATGATCTACCATGAGCCAATAAAGTCAAGAGAATTGGAAGTTAGCAAGTTGGTTGATGGTGGTTGGCCAGATGAATTCATCTGATCAAAACTGGGTCTCCCTAGACCCTTACTCCTACAATTTTCACTATATGAAAATTATTCCAAGATCAAACTTACTCTAAATGACATTCCAAACAACTTTCATGTTGATACCTAGATCTAGTTTTTCTTGTAAAATCATTTTCTATGTTGAAACATTATAGGTCATTTTGTCTAAACCCTAATTTGAAAGTCAACTTCCCAAGGCCATAACTTGCTCAATTTTTATGAGATGAAAGATTTCCAAGTTGTACAATCAAATTCAATATGTCTACTTCAACGTTTATGTTTGTAGTGGAGCTAATTCAACTTTTTTGAGCATGTGATATGAGGTTACATTATAGGTCACTTTTGACCTATACCATTGTTCAAGTGATTTTTCCAAACTTCAAAAATGCATAACTCCATCATTTAAAATCCAAATGACATTAAAAGTTAGGCAAGGTGGAATATTGAGACATATGGCTTGACACTTAGAAAAATTTTGATATGTAAAAAATTTCCAAACTTCCACCTCAAATTTCTCCAAGTTACAAAATCCAAATGGAAAAGTGTTGAACATGAAAGTTATTCCTCTCAATCTCACCTTTCCAAAGAGCTCAAATTCATACATTTTGGACAAGGAATGCATAGGCTGCGCATGGCATGAACGTGGTGTCATCACTTGGCAAGGATCAAACTTCAAATCAAAATGTACACTTGCCTTGCAATCCAAGCTGAATTCAGATCATCTCACATTCATTTGTGGACTTATGGCAATGATTTTATGGGCCTATGTGCGCCCATGCACCCATGCATCATCAATGACAAAATTTGTAAAGTGAATTCAAGTGTGCAAAACGCAATGGATTCAGCTATAAATAAAGCCTCATATGCTCAGCATTTCACACACATTGGCGCTAGCTTTGATCCCCTAACTCTAACCCTCACATTGCAAAGGATAAACCTGAGAAATTCACTTGAGTTTCAGTTTGAATTTCCACTGTTTTGAAATTCAAATCTCCAGGAATCCATAGCCTTTTGAGCATTCAATCCTTCTTCTGCAAGCATTTGGAGTGAGATCAAGCATGAGCAAGAGCAAGATCGTTGAATCTAGACCTCCATTGAAGGTATTTTCCAGAAATTTTGATCTCTTCGATTCTCTCTAATTCTTGCTCAATTCTATTGATTCTTTGGTTGTCTAAAGTCCTACCAATGTAGGCAAGAAGATTGAGTTGCTTTGAGGCCAAATCGAAGCAACTCAATTCATGTACCTCAAATTTCAACTCCATGTATCTCTCAATATACTTGGAGTTAGAGTGAATTGCGGCCAGATTCGAACTCAGTGCCATTTTTACTTTGAAATCATGTTCTTGTTTTTAATTTTGGTGATGGTTGAAGGTGGACCAGTCCGATGAGGTCCACCAGAGAAGAAGACCGGAGCTACAGCTCCGGTCATGCGCTGGCATGTCTCACAACCACATGATCCTCTTGATTTATTTTAATCTGGAGTGTGCATTTGAATTACCAATGTTATGGCGCGTTGACTAATGTCCATCGTGGATAGCGCGTTCTCCACCACTTGATCTGCCACCTCAATTAATGAGGGAGATCAAGTGGTCCACGTTTTTTCTGATATTTTAATTTTCATTTTAATTGCATTATTTTCAATAATTCATATTAAATTCAATATTGATCCAAAAAATATGGGATTTTCACCCAAAAAATTCAAATATTTTCCTCTTTCATATTCTGAATTAAAATTATTTTTTGGATCATTATTAATATTTTTCATGAATTAATTGATTTTGCATTTGTTTTTAATTGTTTAAAAATATTTTTAAATGTCCAAAAATTATGAATTTTTTTCTCCAAGGTCCTTTGACCTTGTTTGACCTATGATAAATCTTATGGCCATTTCTTTGGTGTTTTGATCAGATTTTAGGAATTTGACAAACCATATTTAATTTAAATGCACTATTTTAGTATTTTAATTTGAATAAATGCCAAATAAATTTGTTGACCAATTGTGATGACTTGTTTATGTTTGACTCTTGTTGTTGGGCCTTGGTCAAGGTTTATTTTACTTTGTCAAATTAATATCATTGGATTTAGGGGATTGATGGAATGTACATTCCATATCCCAAAATAAATGGATGATATTAATTTGGTAAAAGTCCTCCTTTGACCAATTTGTGTTTTGATCCATTCCCCTCCCACTTCATCTTATTACCTTTCTTTATTCATTTATTCCATTTGGCCTATGATATCTCATAATCCTAAGGCTAGTTGACTGAAAAATTGACATGAGTATGGATGAGATTAGGCCACACCTTTTGCATATTCTTTTTGTGTGTGGTATGTTTCATGAGCATAGTCCAGTATACTATGTCTCTAACATGCATTAACACCAAAATTTTATTGCCCGGTCTCAAATAGTTGTGACTTCTACATAAGTCCAATTACGATTGCTTAACATAGCGCTAAATTTGTGACATAAAAGGCATAACCATTCTAGTTAGTGAGATTGTAAGTCTCCCATCTTTCATGGTATTGTGTGGAAACTTGGCCTTCTTTCCTTCCTTTGGAATATGTTTTGGCTCAAGGATTCATGCTTGTGATAAGTGGGTTGAGTGTTCTCCAAAGAATGTCTTAAAATGAAAAGCAAAAGCAAAACAATACTAACTTCTAACCTATTAACTACTAACCTTTAATTTCAAGCCCTTTACTTTAATGCCATTTAATTTTTGTTTCTATTCATTTTCCATTGTTCATATCATTCTAATTGTTTATGTTAATGCAATTTTCACTTTGTCCATTTGGACCATATTGTGTGATATATTTTTTTTGTGTATACTTTGTTCGTTTGTGTGGTCTTTGACCATTAATGTACATAATAACAACAAAAACCCTAAAAGACTTTTGTGTGGATTGTTGGCTTGTTCTTGGACAAATGGACTTAGAATCTAGGCAACCTTCCCATGCTAAAGGACTTGGCCAATGCCAACTTGTTGAAGAACCAAGTGCTTGGAATTTGAAACTTCATATGATACATCATTCAAGATCCTTTTGAGTTTATCTGCAACATGATCATTGTGAAGCTGTTATTTTGAACCTATGACTTGTGGAATCCATCTGTTATATGGGCTACTTTGAAGAAGATCATGGAATGGATAAGCTTGGATGTGGCCATCTTTATTTGATGTCTTGCTCTTCAAGATAATATAATTTTGCATTTGTGTGTTGCTTGATTCTAAAAGTCCAAGGAAATTCTGGCTTTCTATTGACATTCTTGTCTATTGGATTGCTACCCATTTGGTCAAATCTTTTCAACTCTAAACTTTTAATTTTGTATATAGGGTAGTCTCTTCATCTTCTCCCCATTCCTTTAATTTCAAAATCTTTCCCTCCATTTTTCAAAATCTTCTTTGTGTGAACTATTTTTGTTCTAAAACTTTGACCATTTTTTGCAAAAAGATAAAAACTTTGGCCTTATGCCATTGTATTTTCAAACTTCTTTTCTCAAATCAAACATGTGAATAAACTTAACTATACTTGATCTAAACTATCAAAAAGCCAAAAATAACTAACTCATTCAAACCATTTTAGGCCTTGTGCCTTTCAAACTTAAATTTTGTTAAAAGTAATGCATCCACTTTGAAATTTGTATCACGAACTACGAGGTTTTGATCCCGCATTTTTATGTTGGTACGTAGGCACAAGTCTGAAGGTCTTGTCAAACACAAAAATATAATTAATGAATTCTTTTCTCATCCCCTCATTTTATTTGTTTGTAAACATCATTTTTGTACCAAATACATATGCACACAAAAAGGGATCCCTAGGAGTACCTAAGACACTTTGGGTGCTAACACCTTCCCTCTGTGTAACCAACCCCCTTACCTGTAATCTCTGACATTTTATTAGTTTTGATTTGAAAACTTCTTACTTTTGGGTTTTGTTCTTACTTTTTCCCTTTCCCTTGGAAACAATAAAAGTGCGGTGGCAACTCTTGTTATTTGATGTCTAGCTTATCCATAACTTGATGATCATGAATTTACCACTACACGCATAGGCTGTGTATTTTGGACCATTCAAATCACCTTTATTGTGATGTTCCTTGCGTTTAGAGAATGCCTTAATGCCATTCAACCACTTTCAAAACTCTTGGACCAAGGCATTGAATATGGTCAATGCTATTTATTTACCAATTAATTTTCCATCCACCTTCACCTCTATATAAACCACCAACATTACCTCAACAAACCACAACTCTCATTTACATATTTCTCTCCTCTCTTGCTCTATTCTCACTATATTACACAAGGAGTGTGAAATCCATTATGGCACAAATGAGGGAATACGAAATAGTGTTCAAAAACGGAGAGCCAGGCGAAATAAAAGAGGAGACGTACCCGTCTCTAAGCACCAGAAAGATTGAATCGACAAGGTACGCCGATGAACACTGTTTATATGTCTTAGGAATTCAAGATAGTGTTAACTATATGCTAGATATTATAAATTTGAATTATTTTCTATCTTTCAAGGACCCTGTCTATGCTCAACTAACATTAGAATTCCTAAGCTCATTAATCTTTAGTCCCACACCCAACACAAACTGCTCTAGTGGGACTATCCAGTTTCGTTTATTTAACGTCGAATACGCCTTTACATTTTCCCAATTAGCGGACCTGCTACATTTTCCCCATGGGAATGGGGTAGTAAGTGAGGTCCCAGATACTGAGGGTTGACAACACGCCTTCCAACCATTTTGGAGGGCAATAACCGGTACAGTAACCCATAGTTTTGAGGGAAACTTAGCCACTTTAATTCAAAACCCGGTTATTCGATATTCCCGCCAAATATTGGCGTGCACCATTTTTGGCTGAGCAAATTCTAACAAGGTGAACGAAAAAGAACTCTTTTATTTGTTCACCACATTTTTGCCACAAAAGGTGAATAGCGTCCCGTTTATGCTATCTCACATGCATGCCATTGTCAATGCAAAGCGAGGCCCGATTACTTTTCGAGGTTTAATAACCTCCATAGCCAGAGTCCTAGGACTCAAAGAAAAATTCTCCAGGATAACCCCGCTCTCGCATCATGCCATTGAGATTGACATGGCAAGGAGCATGAAACTAGTAAAATGAAGGAGTGACGATAGATTTAATTTAATAATTGTTAATAATGTGTTACAAGATTTTATCCTCCCAAATCCAAATCGCATAGATGTGCGCAACCTGGATAATTATTGTTATACTAATGATCCAGTGCCTAACCAAATCCCCGCGCATACTCCTGAGAATGTAACTGCTGGCGGGGACACCGATGAAAATCACATTCCGGAGAAAAATGCTCCCGCTACTGACCCACACACCACACACACACGTCATTTGAAAATGTTGCAGGTACATCTTCCAGTCAAAGACCAAGAAGAAATGTGGTACCAGCCACTCTCGATGAGATCTATGCTGAACTGCTGTGGCGTAGCGAATTAGACGCTCAACGCGACCTACAAATCCAAAACATGGAAGCTCAGCAAACTAAAATGATGCAAATCCTTCACAAATGCAGCATGATCAGCACGACTACGCTTTCAGAACCGAACAGAACATGTCTGGCTTGATCGATGAAATGACAACATTGACAATGCGTGTGGAAGATCTCCAAAACGACACGCCACCTCACCAGCCAGGAAACGGTGGACGTGCACGTACACATTGCAGATGGCGCCAGTAGAAGGATACCCAGGTTCTACCTTTATTTCCTATCTTATGTCGTTGCATTGGGGACAATGCAAGGTTTAAGTATTAGGGAGGAAGCTTTACCGCTTTTATTTATCGCTTTCTAGGTAGATTTAAATTATTATTATTGTTATTTGTTTTTTCTATTTTATAATTTTTATGGTTATTTAAATTTTTGTTAAAGTGTCAGTCGAGTTAAATATCAATGTGTTGTCGAGTCTTTATGCGTGGTTCCCGTTATTTACTGATTCTCCTATTTACTTAAGCCACACAAAATTTTTGCAAAAATCTAGACTTAGAGATACAGTGCATCTTTTGAAAATTATGAACTATAAATCAAACTGGAAAAGCTTTATAAGATCGGTATCGCTTTAACACCTTAAATCTCCCGAGTATAAGATCGATTTGAGTACTTGTCATGCCATAGCCTTAAATTCTATCCTTTAATATTTCCTTAAGTAGTTTATCTAGCAGTCAGCACCATCCTAAGCACACACTACGTAAGAAGTCGATGCAAATAAGTGTATGATTTCAGGCTTAAAAAAAGAAAAGATTACAAAATGTATGAAAAACGTAGTTCCCTCTAAGTTAGGTGATCCTCACCCGGTCATTTAGCCCAACGGTATAACCATCTTCAAATGTTATTTGAGCCAAAGTGCGAAAAAGAAATAAATAAATAATGATGAGATCATAGTCACTAATAGACTATCTTGCTATGAATATGAAAGGATAACGGGCTTAATGTGATTGCGCCAGAATTAAAAAGGATAAAAAGAAGGTTTAGTAAGGTAGGCTTAGGCATGACAACATGATTCAGATTGGTTTGTATAGGAGGGAGACTTATGGTTACAATATTGCGACTATGTGTTCTAACGATACCCTTAGTGTGGAAGTAAGTACCTGTCAATACAATTTGGAACCAAAGTAAAGTTTATAGACTAGAATGAGTATCCGAAGGCAACTGTGTTTTCTACGAGTCTTGATAATATATGCTGCAAATATTTTACAAAACATTTTATGTACGCGGTGTTTTCTTGAGTACAAGGAAAGGTTTAAGTATGGGGGAGTTTGATAACACAAAAATGTATCGTATTTTTGGCTCCATATGCATTGCTTTTTACCCGATTAACACTTATTATTACACAGTATTTTATGTTTATTGCAAGTATTTATTGATTAAAAGGTTTACCACAAGAAAAATGGAAAATAGCAAAAAGGAAAGAAAAAGGCAAGAAAAGAGAAGAAAATGAGGTTTCCAAAGGGATAATGGGCCACCAAAGCAAATGGGATTGTGGAGCCCATTATCCAAAGAGTGTGGCGCCTGCCACATAGGCCCAGGAGGGAGGTGGCGCCCGCCACCAACCCTTGAGAAGTGGAAAACGATTGCTACAAGAGTGGCACTCGCCACTCATCATGAATCTAGGGTTGTGGCAACCGTCACAACCTAGTCTTTCTATTTTTCCTCCACTTTTTTAGCCACGATTTCCACTAATTTTGCTACAAATGAGGAATATGGAAAGGATATAAAAAAAGCTCTCTCAGACTCACACAAAAAGACTTTCTTCTTCCAGTTTTCAGTCTATGCTTAATTTTTATTCAGCACTATTTTTCTGTTAGTTTTTTTTGGCAGTTTTCTTACCATTGTAAAAGTGATAGTTTCTCCACATCGGGGACTATTACAGTTTATTAATTTTTATGCATTTGGGATTCAATTGTAAGGATTATTCATTGCTAAAGCTTGCCGGAATTATTTTAATCGAATATTCAAGATTCAGTTCCAGTTCTTAAATTGCAATCCAGGTTTATTATTGAGTACTATTTTATTTATTTATGCCTTACTGTATATTTAATTCCCCAATTGCCATGTTTATTACCGGATCTATGTTCGGCTAAACCCTTAGGTATCGGTATGTAAAGACCGTCGAAACAACGAGATTCAATAAATAATTGGTGTTAGTTTTTATAAAACTTATATTTCTGATTTTAGTTTCTTAATTTAATCAAACTATTTTTCGTACGAGAGTACAAAACAAACTAAGGTTACGGTCAACAAGAACGAGAGTTTGAGATTTTAACCAGATAGCTGAAACTAGGCATTAATCCTAAACACAGCGAGAGCGCTTTAGGATTAATTACACTTTATTTATATTCAAAAAAAACTTTTAAATTCAAAATGAGACTGCGAGAGCCAAGCATTCTGGTTTAGGAGTATGGTCAGAGTCAATAAAAACGAGAGTGTGAGACTAAGTCCTCTGTATAAATAATTTCTACTAAAGAATATTTTAACCAATAAGATTACACCAACTATCTATCGAATCTCTGAAGTTTGATGTATTATATACCGATATCCCATATCTTTATTCTATTTATGTTATAGTTATTTCTCTTTATCCCTCCAATCATAGAACAATCATTAGCCTTAGATTTACATAGCAAGATTAGACCACGATACGTTCGATTAGTCCTTGTGGGCTCGATAATCTTTAAAACTATGCGATAGGACTGTGCACTTGCAGTCACGATTCATATAGACTTACTAAGTCACGATCACTTTCTTCTGCGCTAGGGTTCTTACTGTGTCTTGATGTTGAAAGATGATCTCTAGATCCTTGGCGAATTTGGACTTCGGGTCCTCAATAGGTTTGATGTGCTTCTTCCGTTGAACCCGCCTGATCAGGAGAATCCTTAACAAGTGTGTCTCTGTCACATTGGACAACTCCTCAAACAAGATATTATGAAGCTTTTATTAATCTGAGGTGAAATCCTTAGGTAAGGGGAGGCAGATCTCAGTAAACTTGATGGAATTAAATAAAGCGCCCCTCTAGGGGGAAGAAAAAGGATGAGAACCATCCCCAATTTCATGATCTCGTCTCCATCTCTAGCATCCATAGTTCTTATTAACTGTCTTCCCCTAGGGGCTTAAGAAGAACCTTCCCCTTACTTGAGAATCTTGGTGGGAGGTTCATCAAAGATAAATCAATCCTTCGTGCGTGATCGGTCACCATTTTCACTATGTTTGGATGCTTATCCGACAAGAAACCAAGGATTTTGGGACACTGTGTACGCATTATGGTACCTTTAAAGTTAATTCTCATTCCCGTAATTTATTTAAGCAATGTTATTAATTGACAGTTTTATTTTGTATTTTCGTGATTTTACGTTTTGGTTTTCATGTTTATACCCTCCAGGTCCACGGAGAAGATCCAACGGACTCAATGCTAGAAATTGGAAAGTTCTGGTGGTCGAAAAAAAGAAGATTTCATAGTTCATGAGGCCTGACATGGCCGTCCGTGTCACTTGACACGGGCCGTGTCGGGAGGAAGGCCAAGAGAGAAAAAGTAATGCACAAGACAATGATCTGACACGTCCGCCGGTGTCAGCTGACATGGCCCGTGTCAACCTGACACTGCCAGTGTCAGCCTGACATGGCCAGTGTCATCCTGACACGGCCAGTGTCATTCTAAAACGCTAATTTTCCAGTTTTCGGGCTTTTTCACCGGGCTTAAGTTACAGAGACGTTTTAGACATTTCCACCTTCTACCAAGGGATTTTCACTATATTAGGAGAGTTTCTACAATAGAAAAGGGGGACCTTGGAAGGAGGCGAACACAAAATTGTCAGCCGATCAAGGATTACAGAGATCAAGGAATTTGGAGAACGAAAGGTTTCATGAGAAGAAGCGATTGAAGATCCAAGTTATCCAATTACTTGTAATGTGTATTTTTATTCTTGAATTTATTTTGAATAATATGGGTAGCTAAACCCCCCAATGCTAGGGGGTGTCCCTAATTTAGAATTGTAATGACTATGAGTTTACAATTGCATTTATAATATTGTTTTTATGGTAATCTTTTGATGTGTTTAATGCTTTCTCTTTCGGAACAATCGAGATTGTTGTATGGTTATCAATAAGGCTGGACCACCATTGATAAGGTTTTCATTAGATTACTCTGCAGTATATATCACCTAGGACTAGGGATACCCTTTATGAATCAGAGCATTCTTGATATAATAAAACTTAACTTCACCCTAATTGCCTATGGACATAGAAATTAGGCTAGAATGATTAAAGGTTTTCTCACCAAGGACTTGGGAGAAAATACCCTTGAGAACTGGTAGTAATTGATATTTGTTGATGTAATAGTGACTCAGAGTTGTTGCAGGGATAAATCATACACCTTCCCTGACATTGTTCCTCTTACCTTACAAACCCTTATTTTTCATTATTATTTTCTTTTGCCTTTATTTTTTATAATTTTGAATTTAAAAACCCCAATTATAATTTTTGTTTAATTGAACGATGAATTGAACTCAATATTAACTTGCAGTCCTTGAGATCGACATTCGGGGAATTTCCCCTTTATTACTATAACAGGCAAAATAGTACACTTGCTATTTTTCTGATCAAGTTTTTTGCGCCGTTGTCGGGGACTGCCAAATATAGAGTTTAATTTAAAGTTCAATTAAAATTTTGTTTCTCTGGAATAAAATTATTTTTCTGTCATTTATATATTTTCATTCACTAATTTGTGTATGCGAGGAGAGCCCTCAATAGGATTTCTTTTTGACGCAGAAATCGAATGAACCCTTTACCGGAGACACAAAAACGCTAGATTGGATTCCAAAGAAGAAGTTCCCTCTGATCACTCAGATTTAGAAAAAGAAACTATAGTTGAAATCCCTCAATAACAAGGGAAAATGAATCGTTGAGCCATGCAACGTTAAACAAAGCGCTTCGTGCGAGGCAAACCACACATTGTCATTTCTATATATAGTTTGTGTTTGCTTGTTATTTTAGGTGTACACAGTGCCTTGCATAAAAGGGCGAAGGTACTCACATGGAAAAAGTTGGAAAATGAGCCGAACAACAACCTAGCATGACCCGTGTCAGGCCTGCAGATTTGAAATTTGTTGGGAAAATTTGTTTTTCGTATGCGCATATCGCACTTTCCACCCCATCCCCCTCAGTATGGAACTATGAGTCACCCTCCTTCTATCTTGTTCTAAAATATTGAGGCCAATGTTTAGTTCAAGTGTGGGGGAGGGTTTACTATGCTGTTTGCTTTTATTTTTGTTTTGTTTTATGTTTTATTTGATTAGGTCCCAATTTTTACCATTTCACATTTGGTTTATTTTTAATATCAGGTATCATGTGTTGCATGTATTTCAGGGTCTTGGTGTACTGTTGGATTAGGTTATGACCATGAGTGGTAGTGGATGAAAGGATCACTCCATTTACGGTTGCTTGTTGTGAAGGATCTTCCCAGAAAGTTGATATTGCTGAAGAAAAGATCGGACACAACTTCTAAAGCTCAACTAACGTAGGCTCCTTGTGTATTCCGAGTTGAGTAAGAAGTCGCATCATACTCGAAGTATTGTGGATGTTGTCAAGCTTTACCTAACATGGTGAGTGCATAAAAAGCCAAACACATTTGTCATCATGAGCGATATTCAGGTATGTCTTTATCACTCTGACTCTGCATAGGTTCTCTGGGAATTTCACTGCATGTATACATACACTGAGGCACGTTGTTTGATTATATCCCTGAGCCTTTCTAGTCATCCCGTTAATGTTATCCTTTGTTAACCCCATTTGAGCCTGTACCCTTTGTTTGTCTAACCACATAAATGTAACCAATGGCCAAAAACACTTCCTTACCCTGTTCGGAGTCAATGTGATGCCACTAAGCTGTGTTAAATTCTAAGTTTGGGGTAAACTCCATAAGTATCAAAAACCAAGGTGAGTACGGAAAAAAAATAAGAAGAAAAACGACCATAAAAAATTGAGAAAATGAAATGTAGTCGATGGTTCGAAAGAAGCACTCACCGAAGAAAGATCACTCAGTTGAAAAAAATAAAATAAAAAAGAATATTAAAGAAAAACTGAGAAATTGAAAAAGAAAAGAATAAAACACAGTGAAAAGAATATTAAGATTGACTTTGAACCCAAAACCACTTGTTTTTCCTTTTGTTTGTATTTACCACACCATAACTCAAGCCCCGTTACAACCCGAAATACCTCAAAAAGTGTGTGTTGTGTGTAGTTGCTATGAAAGGAGAAACTATTCAAACTTATGAGTTGATATTGCATATTCTAAATTGGGAGTGAAAACACTTTAACCCCGAGAGACTTCGTGAGAGTGTGATATAAGCTGACAGGTGAAGCGGTACCTCAATGAGAAAGTGCGGAAGAAAACTCATTAGGAAAAGCAGGAAGTATAAAAGGGAGAGTGAAGGTGTTGGCGAAAGATCTCAACAGTATCATGCTAAGAATACAAATTTTGGAAAGTGACACTTTGTTGTATAGGACATTACTTGGGACAAGCAATGAGTTAAGTTTGGGGTTGTGATCGGTCATCATTTTCACTATGTTTTTGGTGCTTATCCGACAAGAAACCAAGGATTTTGAGACATTGTGTACGCATTATGGTTTTCCTTTGAAGTTAATTCTCATTCCCATAAGTTATTTAAGAAATGTTATTAATTGTTAGTTTTATTGTGTTTTCGTGATTTTACGCTTTGGTTTTTGTGTTTATACCCTCCAGGTCCACGGAGAAGATCCAACAGACTCAATGCGAGAAAGTGGAAAGTTATGGTGGTCGAAAACAAGAAGATTTCACAGTTCAGAAGGCCTGACATGGCCACCCGTGTGACCTGACACGGGCCGTATCAGGAGGAAGGCCAAGAAAGAATAAGTAATGCCGAAGACAGTGGTCTGACACGATCGCTCGTGTCAACTGACACCGCCCGTGTCAGCTGACACAGCCAGTGTCAACCTAACACGACCAGTGTCAGCCCAAAATGCTAATTTTCTATTTTTCAGGCTTTTTCACCGTGCTTAAGTTGCATGGACGTTTTGGAGATTTCCACCTTCTGCCAAGGGATTTTCTTTATATTTCGAGAGTTTCTATAATAGAAAAGGGGATCTTGGAAGGAGGCGAACACAAAATTGTCAGACGATCAAGGATTACAAAGATTAAAGAATTTGGAGAACAGAAGGTTTTCATGAGCGGAAGCGATTGAAGATCCAAGTCATCCAATTACATGTAATGTGTATTTTTATTCTTGAACTTGTTTTGAACAATATGGGTAGCTAAACCCCCCAATGCTAGGGGGTGTCCCTGATTTAGAATTGTAATGACTATGAGTTTACGATTGCATTTATAATATTGTTTTTACGGTAATATTTTGATGTGTTTAATGCTTTCTCTTTCGGATCAATCGAGATTGTTGTATGGTTATCAATAAGGCTGGACCGCCATTGATAAGGTTTTCATTAGATTACTCTACAGTAGATACCACCTAGGACTAGGGATATCCTGTATGAATCAGAGCATTCTTGATATAATAAAGCTTAACTTCACCCTAATTGCCTAAGGACATAGAAATTAGGGTAGAATGATTAAAGGTTTTCTCAGCAAGGATTTGGGAGAAAATACCCTTGAGAACTAGTAATAATTGATATTTGTTGATGCAATAGTGACTCAGAGTTGTTGCAGGGATAAATAATACACCTTCCCTGGCATTGTTCCTCTTACCTTGCAAACCCTTATTTTTCATTATTATTTTATTTTGCCTTTATTTTTTATAATTTTGAATTAACAACCACAATTATAATTTTTGTTTAATTGAACGATGAATTGAACTCAATATTAACTTGCAATCCTTGAGATCGACATTCGGGGAATTTCCCCTTTATTACTATAACAGGAAAAATAGTACACTTGCTATTTTTCTGATCAGTGCACTTTTAGGTGTCCCTTGAATCCTGATCGGATGGGTGGTAGGGAAGGACTGGTCAACTTTCAACCTCCCTTTTTGCCAAGCGTTCCTTTCTCTCAACTAAATGTTATGTTTATTTTTTCCTCTGGCAAATGATATAGAGAAAAGAACTTAGGAAAATATTCAAGGAAATATATCAAACAAAAAGGTTATCCAGTAAAAAACTCTCCTAGAAAATCACCTATCATGCTATAATCTCCTAGATCCAAGGAAATCAAGGTCCATGAGCACATGAACTGGAAGACAAACAATTCCTGAATCACTTTCTGCTCAAAGTGGGTAAGATCATCCGAAGAGATTCCATCTATGATGGCCATGTTGTATCTCTCATCTTTAGAACATGGTTATAGGATCACATCCCCCTCGTATCCCATGCTAGAGAGCCTGCTTTTTTGCCTCAAAGTTGCTATTAGTTCCTCATTAAAAATACAAGTATACAAAGTCCCACACTTTAACACATTTATCACCTTTTCCCATTGACTCTTAATAAGATCCAGGAAAATATGAATGTTATTAACAAAGATCACTGGATCACAAACTATAATATCAAAAGTGTGATTGTCTGTTATGGGCATCCCAGAGAGAAGCCAATGACATGTGGAAAACATACTTGTATCTATATTCAAAGGCTTGGAAGACACACTTTACACTCGAACGGACTCTTGACTGTTTGGAAAATAATTGAGCAGAAAAAGGTTAGAAGAGGAAAACTTATGGTTTTTATAAGGGAAAAATTAGTTGTATGGGAAACCTATCCCCATATGAGTATCATAACAATTACAAGGAAGGGAAAAATCCCCTATATCTGACACACGTGCAAGAAGTGAGGAAAAATTGGCTTCCTAAAGAAATTCATCATCAATTGTATTTAATGCAACACATGATTTTCCTGATTGGAACTTCAATCTCTTTTAGCTGACAAACATTCAATTTCTTTCAGTGGTTGGTGTTTGAATTCACATAGCTGACGCGTCGGTTGCATCACTAACACCTGAGAGAATTCCTTAAGCCCAACCACGCACAAGGTAATGCCTCGTAATTGAAATCCCGCCTAAGGAACTCAATCAAGTATCGCTTGAGAGACTCGACAAGGCTCTTCACGAAGGTTGAAAGATGAGTTAGGGGTTAAAACACTTTGGCCTCTATAAGCCCATGTGCTTGAGGGATTGTGTAGTGGTATAATTTAGAGATATCTTGGGGGTGGGATAATTTAGAGATATCTTGGGGGTGGGGTGAATGGAACACGTTTTGGATTCATCTTTTGTTAATCTCCATTGCATTAGTTCTAGTGCACCCTTTTTTGGTTCGAGCGCCCCTTGTCTAGATATGTAGCCCGAATCTCCAGTTTTCCCGTCCATAATGTGTGATTGTCCATAGAACATATATTCGATCAACAGACATTATATACGAGGTCATGAGACTTAACCATACCTCCTAAATTTCGAGGAATCTACCACTTATATTTGAAGTGGTTGCTAAATTATAAGAAGACTCAATTTAGATTCATAAATTATATATATATATATATATATATATATATATATATATATATATATAATATATATATATTATATATATATATATATATATATTATATATATATATATATATATATATATATATATATTATATATATATATATATATATATATATATATATATATATATAATATATATATATATATTATATATATATATATATATATTATATATATATATATATATATATATATATATATATATATATATATATATATTATATCATTTCATTGAGGGAGACAACCGATAACATATAAAAATAGTCAGATACACTAACTTTTCACCTCACATAAACTATTTCTCAACACCCTAACAATTCAAAAGCTTTAGACACTACTTATCTATTATGGGTTATCAAACTTTTATACCTGTAGGTAAAAAACGATACCCAAATGCAATTTCACCTTACACACATAATATTTCATAATAAAAGCCAAGTTATATAAAAAATTAACCATGACAAACCACCCATGTAGTAATATTTACAATTAAAAATAAACAACCTACTAGAAAATTGGAATATAATATCTTTGAGTCCTATCATAAGAGGCCATTTTCCTTGGTGGGACCATATGGGCCATTTCTAGTTTTGTCATCTTCAATATAGATAAGCACTCAAAACTATGTCATGTAGCTCACTCATGGCCTTAATTAATGGTAGCTTGTTCTTTCAAGTCATAACGAAATTCCAAGAAAGCCACATCCATCTATAATTAATTCAATAAAATCACCTAATATTTTAATTTCCAACTTATATTTATTCTTTTTTTTCTTCCATTTATTATCCTATCCTAGCTTCAAATTACTCTTTTAGATTCAAAATTCACTCTCTTGGAGATGGATCTTGATGAATGGGAATCAGTCTCTGATGATGGCTACTTTGAGATGGAATATTTGTATCCATCACCACCAAGAAAACAAAACCAACTTGTGCCTTTACAAATTCCCTTGGAACTCAAAATTGGTAACACATCAAAGGATGTTTTGTTGAAAGACATAACAAAGAATCAATCTTTTGTAGATGATCAAGAAGAAAATGTGTCGCAAGTTTTCTTTAAGATTAAGGAAAATGAATTTGTTGACATGAAAATTGAGTCACCAAAGTCAAGTAGTAGCAAAGAGATTGTTACTTCACCAAGAATGGTTATTGAGAAAGATGTGTTTGGTAAGAAAGAGGATTCAAGTTGGGAAGAAGAGAACAATAGTGGTTTTAGTTTGTGGAAATGGAGTCTTAGTGGTGTTGGTGCTATTTGTACTTTTGGTGTTGTTGCTGCTTCTATCTGTGTTGTGTATTTTGGAAGCCAACAAAGGAAGAAACTTCAACAAGACAAGAAGATTATGTTCCAAATCTATGCTGATGACAAGGTTAGTAAATTTCTTAGTTTTTCAAATGTTTCTTTTCTTATAATTAAGTTAATCATATAATTAATTTAACACATCAATCGGTTTGCTAATAACTAATTTCATTCCATAAAACCTTATAAACGATTAAAATTATGGAATCTTATTATGATTTAGTATATATCACGATGAAGTATACATCCTTTTGATGATATTTTTTTATGAATCAAAATAATATAAACTGAATCTCAGTCGTAATAGCTAATTATCTTATTATATAAGATTAGTTTTCTCAGATCATGACTGCAAAATTTATTCAAAAATTATGTTCTAGAGAATAAAGTGCTGACTTAGCAAAGATAGAATTTTACTATTTCTTCAAAGTTTTTTTGAAATATTAGACTAAATTTGATGTTAAAGTTGAATTGATTATGAATTATTGTATTTCAACAAACCTATGATTTTGATTTCAGAGGATTAAGCAAGTGGTGCAGCATGCAACAAAATTGAATGAAGCAATTTCCGCAGTAAGAGGAGTTCCTATAACAAGAGCTCACATAACAGTTGGTGGCAACTATGATGTTTTTGATTGAAGCATCAATTAAATGCATAAGTTCATGAAACATTTGAAGTGTCTAATGGGAAACAGTTGCAAAGAATCTAATAATCTAGCTTTAGCATATATTATGTAAATAAGATTATGCACTATGATGTTCCCTTATTACTCTTACTTGTTCTGGATATATAATACATATATTCTATATTGTAAATTAAGTATAAAAAAAACTAGCAGCTAGCTTTATAATTATTATTTGGTTGATAGTTTTGAATTATTAAGTGTTTATAACTTTAATCTTGGTGGTTGGTAAATAGGTTAGGAGAAATCAAGTGTTTATAACTTTAATCTTGGTGGTTGGTAAATAGGTTAGGAGAAATTATAGATGAAAGATTTTCGAACGTGCTGTGATGGTAAAGAGTAAGATATTTCGGATTTTAGAAATGTCAATGATCAACCAAAATCTGATATAGACTTTATGTAAGAAAAAAATTTAAAAAAACTGAATTGGTGCTATTATTTATAGACTAATGTTATTTCTTTAATTCATTTTTAGTTGTGGTTTTAATAGAACTATTAATATTTATTATATTACTTTGAACTATTAATTATTTTACTGTGTTTTTTTTTTCATGGTGTCCTCTTTGGTCCCGATTGTAAGGAGAGTTGGCTTGAATGTTATGGGATCCTCTTAGTCTGAGCATCATCATGCTCATCATGTGATTCATTCGAACTTTTTGTATTTTGGTTCAGGTGCTTTGTTTAGATTTAGTATTGGTCATTCGGATATTTTTTATATTCTTGTTTGATCTGATCTAAAGTGGTGGATTTTTCTTTTATTTCTCTTTTATGGGGAGGATTCTTTTGAGGTAAAAAGGTTGATTCATTTGGAAGAGGTGATGTTTTGGTTAAAGCTAGCAGGGAGTCTATTAGTTTTCAATGATTATAGGATCTTTCAACGTTAAGAGTTACGAGGTCGAGTTAAAAAGGATCATTAGAGATCTTATTAGGGAGCATCATTTAGACTTTTTAGTTGTATAGGAGGTAAAATAAGGTGAAGTTAAGGAGGTTTTGTGCCACTCGCTCTAGATTATACTTTTGTGTTTGGACTTTTACTCCAGTTGTTGATAGTACTTGTGAATTGCTTTCTATTTGGTGTAGTAGAAAAGGGAAGAGTCTTTTTTTCATTTTCTAGTCTCGGTTATCTAGGAGTTAGTATGGAACCGGAGTTCACTCACAACCTTGTTTTGTGGTTAATGTGCACTGCAAATATGTGTTGTCAGATAAAAAGTGATGTGCCCATCTAATCCTAGCTCGCGAGAGCTTTCAAGATGTGTTTGGTGTGTTTTAGTGACTTTAACTTCATTCATATGCCTCATGAGAGAAAGGGTTTGGATGAGGCTTCCCAAGCTAGGGATTGGTGGAGCCCCTTGAGTTTGGTTTGTTTATCGAAATCTTGGGTTCAGTGGATACCCTGTTATTGGGAATGAGATTCACTTGGTTTCACTCCAATGGGGTGGCTATGGGTAGGTTGGATTGCGTCTTGGTTTCGACTGGTTTCGTCTTGGCTTTGATCATTATTCTATTGTGCTCAAGTATGATTCCCAACTCTAAGTCCTGAGACATTTCATAATAATAGTTTTTGGTTGGGTAATGAAAATTTTGATGGTGTGGTTTTGGAGTCTTATGGGTCTATATTTATGGCAAGGTGGATAATGTGTATGTTGTGGGATAAAGTGAAACCTCACAAATCCTCTCTTAAGATTTGGAATAAATGTTCATTTAAAAATGAAAATTTTAAAATTTAGAGTTATGTGGAAACGCTTGAGCCTTGGGAGCTTAAGGTTGAGACCAACATTCTTTCATAGGTTAAGCTGGAAGAGAGGATGAAGGTCTCTCAAAAGCTTTGGGAGTTTCTTTGGTTATGATTCCATGTTAGTTCAATGCGCCAGTGTGGCTCAAGGAAGGGCACCTTAACACCATGTTTTTCATGCTTGTGTAAAGTGGGGGAGACATAGAAATAGTATTCTAGCTCTTCGGGTGGGGGATCGTTGGTTAGATAAGGTGGTTGAGGTTTTTGGGAGCTTTCTAGGTATTTTGAGGATCACTTCTTAACCGAACTTTGATTAGGTCTACCTTGGATGATTTGACCTTTTCAATTCTCTCGTTAAGCAAGGATGTTACATTTTCCGTTAGATTTTTTCCGATGGAAGTGGATGCAGTTGTGGCTGGGATGGAGGGTAATAAGAGTCAGGGACCTGACGGGTTCAATTTTTTATTTTATAAGAATTTTTGGGAGTTAATTAAGGAGGAGGGTGTATATTATGTTAGATCATTTTTTGATAATCAACAAGGAGGGTATTACCTAAGAGTTTGACATTGTTATTTGCGGGCCTCATCTCGAATGTGGATTAACATTTGGAATTGGAGGATTATAGGCTTATCACCCTCCTAGGATCCCTATATAAGTTGGTGGCTAAATTATTGGCCGCTTGGTTAACTAGGGTTATCATGGATATTATTTCTCCAGAGCAGTCAACCTTTCTTAAGGGAAGACAACGAGTTAATTGGGTAGTGGCTCTGAATGAGGTCATTAATTTAGCTAAAAGTTTGAAGGGGGCCTATTTTAGGTGAGGCACCAATTCAAAATCTTTGAACTATTAAGTATATCTTTAGGAGCTTTGATTTTGCATAGGTTTTAAGGGTGACTTTCTCCATGAGTTTTCCTTTTGTTATTAATGTGGATGATTTGTTTTAGAGATGGAAGAAAATTTTCTTCATTACAAAGTGGACACTATTAAGTACTTAGGTCTTCTAGTGGATGCAAATCTGGGGAGGCATGCGACTTGGGAGCCTCTGGTCATGCTTTTCACTAAGAGATTGACTTTGATTAGGAATAGGTTTTCCAGCCTTGTTGGAAGGGTTGTCCTTCTCAACTTGATTTTTAATGCCATCTCAAACTTATTTCTATGTTTCATGAAGATGTCGATCGCAATATGGAGAAATATACTAGGCTTGCAGATGCTATTTCTCTAGGGAGGTGCCAAATGAGGGACGAAGGTTACTGAGGTTAGGTGGGAGAATGTGTGCAAGGTGAAGAAGCATGGTGGTCTACGGGTCAAGGATTTGAGGCATGTCAACTTGGCAATTTTGGGTAAGTGGCATAGGAGGCTTCCAATGGATAACCCTTCTCTGTGGAACGATATTATTGATGTGAGGTATGATTTATCGGTTATTAGGTACCATCTTGGAGGTTGGAAAAATGGGTCTTATGAGAGCTTCTCATTGGTGGAGAGATGTTCCCCTTCTTGGCTCCATGATCAATGACTCGATTGATTGGTTTTCTAATAGTGTCAATAAGGTTGTAGGGAATGGCATGTAAACCCATTTTTTGTTGGATATGTGGAATAATTTGAGCCTGCCTAGTGTATCTTTTGAGATTTAGTTCCTTTTTTTGGTGCAGAAGGCTCGGGAAGTTAGGTGCATGGGGTATTAGATTGGAAATGAGTGGGTTTGGGATTTCAGGTGGAGACGTATCATGTTTGTTTAAGAGGAAGTTCTCCTGGTCTGTTTAGTTGTCTCCCTAGTTGTCATGGTCAAACCACTCCATGTGATCCTTACTAAGATATGAGGATTTTCGATGTGATTTGTATATGATCTTCTTGTTTCATCCACTGAGAGGGGTGAAAGTAGGCCAAATTTGTATATCGATTTTCTCTTGTTTCTTGGGTGTACCGTTAATATTTTATGTTTGTAATTTTACTCATTTTTTAGTAATATATATTGTTATATTTGTCTTTGAAAAATTAGTAAGAGTACTATTTTTTAAACCATCCATAATAGCAAGTGTTTTACATCTTTTACATCAAATTAAATAGGTATTTTTAATGTAGAATGATATTATTGAGTGTTGATAGAGAATGGAGTCTATGAAAGGATAATTTTTCTTTATTCTTGGTCGATTCTACTAAATTAAGTTTATTTAAAATAAATGTTAAAATATAACTATTTATATTTATTAAAGAAAATTATTCAATAATATTTGTTAAAGTGTTGAGGTAGTGGAATTGAATGTTTATTATATTTAATAATTAAAAATCATTAATGACAATTATAAGTAAGATTTATTTAATGGTAAGAGCTTAGTTGATAATGCTTTTAAATTTTATTTTGGATCTAATTTAATTTCACAAAACAGATTTATAACGTAAGGGTTGTTCAAAGTTTACGAATACTATATACATTATATTTATGTGAGACTAAATCAATTCATTTAGTTGGGTCATACACCGAGAAGTCGTGAGTTTAACTTTCATTGTCGATGTGAGAATTACTTTAGTGAATGACCAGTAAATATCTCTACAAACGCTCTCTGAACCTTGAGGCATGCCCTGATCCTAATGAGTCCCCGGTGTTCAACTCACCTAAACTTTTTTTCTAAAAAAAAAATAAAATCAATCCTTTCACATCCAATACATTGAAAAAGTTGAAGACCACAATGAAAACAACCGTTGTAATTAGACTGCTACAAGTATAGACGGAAAAATTGAGATGGACCCACTGAGTCAATCCATTTAACATGTTTTTTTTGGCAGAGTGAGTTGAAATTTTGCAGGGTTAGTGACTAATAATAATGGAATGGATTCATTAGGTCGATCATCTACTAATAATGTTTCCATCCCGCCTTACCCACTAAATAAACAAGGTGATGGCTCGACGGGTTTCCCTGTTGAATTAAAAAAAAAAAAAATCATTTGTTTTACTTATAAGCCACAATTTATTTTTGATTTTTTTCTTCAAAGAGTAGAGAAAAAGGTCCATAACTTTAGTTCCAAGAATTTAACATCATCTCTCTCATAATGTATTATTTTGTGAATCATAAACTTTTTATTTTAGACTTATTATAGGATAATAAATGTCAAATGTAAATACGTGAACGATAATATTTTATTTTTAATGAATTATGTATTGACATATGTGTAACGGTTCTATAAGGGGCGAAACAAAGGCAAGAGATATGACATCTCACTGTAGCATCTTTCAGGTTACCTATTTTTTAGATCAAGCCCCGTTTATTGAATATGTTGCATTCCTCTAAGATAGGTCACCTGATGTGGAAAAGTGGGGAGATGGTGTGTCCCTATTCCGTAATGATAAAGAAGAATTCCTATGAGAGTTAGTCGCGCTCTCCAAAATAACAGTGGATTAATGGTCCATTCCCACATTCTCTTTATAACAATTGCTACTTCCAATGGACCTACGATCCAGTCTTAAGCACCACCATAAATATCTCAATCCTAAAGTTCAATGGGAGAATCTGATATTCACGAAACAACACATACATAGAGTTTCTCACTTCCCTAAGTGAGCTAGCTCTCAATCCAACAACAAATCTAAAATTTCTTACCATCCTTAATTATTATGGGTTGTCATGTATTTCAATTTTAACAAGTACAAACTCATTTAGTCACATATTTTAATATTTTGGTGTTTGTAATTTGTCTTTATATTTATTTTATTTTTATATTATCTATATTATTTTTGTGAATAGTTTTTTTGAAAAAACATTAATGGGTCCATCGGTCGGTTTATCACAAAAAGAGACGCAATGAAAATTTCAACTTAATATCTCTAATTAACTCGCTCCTTCTCTAGATTATTGACCGAATAGATTGACTTTTTAATACCATTCCTACTAACTAGAGAGTACTTTTTAAGAAAAATAATTACATAAAATATTAGATTAATTATCGTAAAGATTTGTTTGCATTCACTTTATCCATATTCATTGAATTAAGATCAAACAATTTGAATTTAAATATCTTTTCAATTACATTAACATAACAATATTAAATTTAAAGTTTGTAGAGTTGAATCTTTATCAAACAATTGTGAATGTGTCAAATGTATAAATATGGCAAAATTTGAATGTGAAAAACAAGAATCCAAAACATTAGTAGTAAAATTGAACCTTCCATCTACATCTAAAGTTGCCAATTGTCAATTGTTACTTCTTTCTTTTCATTACGTTTCTAAGGAAAATGGAATCTAGCCTATGTTTGGCCAATCAGTCACCTACTAAGAGTTATTCACTCACAAGTTACTTGTGATATTTTAGATAATTTTAGTGATTAATTAAAAAAGAATGTGATTTTGTTGTTAGTGCAAAATTCAACATGATTAATCAATTCATCCTACCAAAATAGAATACAATCTATCTAGAAAATGAAATTTATTGAGACGTGACCCAATTGGGAGTTTGGACAATGACTTGGACGGATTAAAACATCACACGATGTTTCATAGTCAAATCAATGATGTAGTGAGTTATAGTGTAGTGGTGAGTTTTCATTAAAAATGAAAATGATGTTTCGAATTCAAATAGTTGGAATTGGAATCCACCATCTGTCTCATAAATTAGGGGCTGCCTAAGATTCCAATAATCTTATGATACAAAAGTAGTATAATCACAATAACAACAGCAAAAAAGGTTAGCACTACATGGTCCCAAAAAAAAATAAGGTTAAAATTTTTGAAAATATAATATTTTAAAGTTTTGGATGGAGATATATTAATAATAATTTATAAGTAAAATTAATTTTAAGTGCAAATTCACTTCAAGTAAGTTAAATGTAAAAAATAATATAATATTCAATAATTGAATGTTGGGTATCATATTTAATCAAACATTAATAGTGTGTTTGGATAAAATATTTAACACAAAATGAAATGTTTTGGAAGAATTTAAAATGATTTTGACAAAATTTAGTGTTTGGATAATATTCTGGATTAGAACTACAAATGCTCGATGAGAAAATGAAGCAATGCTCGGTTACGGTGGGCTTGAGCTTTTGGTGCAGTGAAGACAGGGATCATATGCAAAGTTAACACTCTAACGCCTAAGTCAGTGAGAAAATAATGAGTAATGTATGAGTGAGGGAGGATTTGAATTCCTGAGAGTGGTGTGCTCTCTCTTTTATAATGGGAGTGGTTAAAACCATCTACGAGGATTGTGGTGTGTAGTGCAAACTGTCGTTTGATGAAAATAGTGGGTGATTCCTTAAGGGTGGGTTACTTGCATTAGATGAGAACAGAGGAACACTTATTCCTCGAGCTTGCTTCTTTCTCTTCGCCTATGAGCCTTCTATCATGTGCCTAGTGAACGACCTAGAAGAGTTTCCCTCATGTCCTTGTCCCTGCTTTGCATGACAAAGGTTCATTATATACGTCTTAGGCCAATTGGTTATTTTGAGGATGTGGATGGCCTTGATAGGACATCATAGTCATTAGGAACATGTGCATTAAGTTTTTTTCTTGTAATAAGCAATGTTTCGCAGGGAATGTCAAATGTGTGTCCTTATGCTAATGCATGGTGTTTCCTCTTCCTTAGGGTACTCAAGTACTAGGAACGATCTTCGATGAAATCTTGATAGTTGGTAGTGTATCTCGCACTTCCCAACATAGTACTTATGAGAAGTGATATTTTCCAATAAATGAATGACTTTTAGTACTTTGAGAAGTGATATTTTCCAATAAATGAATGAAATATTTATTTTATTCCAACATTTCCCTTTCCTTTGAATCCAAGCAAACCTCTTAATTAAGTGATGATCATTTCAATCCCCCCCCCCCCCCCCCCCCCCCCCCCCCCGTAATAACCATGAATCTCAAATAAAGTGATGATCCTCCATCACAAGTAATACGGGAAATAAACCCGAATAATTACCAAATAATATACACCTCAAAAATCCACTTAAATCGATTAAATCTATTATCACTGAACCTTTGGCCTAAATTTGTTACCATATGCAAATGTCGAAGACTGCATGATCAAAATAGAAAAAAGTATGCAAATGAACAAAACCAAAAGTCAAGCGAATTGAATAAAAAAAGTAGGGAAAAATTTGGAGTATGACAGACTTAAAAAGAGAAATACCAACAAGGATCAAATGAATATGATCATGAAATTTGGTACAATTTAGTAGCTGATGCGATTACAATTAAATGGAAAGAATAGTACAATCACACAATTGAATTGAGATAACATACAAATTAAAAATATGCAATGAGACAATAATCGATTATAAAACATCAAAACACAAATTGATATTTAAAGCACATAAATGATACCAAATGATATTATTTGCTTTCAGTCTCTCCATTTTTTATGTTTGGAAAATATGTGAGATTATTATTGATGAATTAATCCAAAGTGATGTTTGGAATTTTGATGGAACATGGTCAATCTGATAACTCTCATACAATACTTCCTTTCAGTCGTAAAAGTTATAAAACCCCCTACATTAAACAATTAATGCGCGTAAATATCGAGAATATTTCAGCTACTTCTCCCCCTTTATCAAATATAAAAAAAGGAGAGAATCGGATAAAAAAACGTACACAAAAATCCAAGCTACCGTAAAATCCAATACTCAAGATGTCATACTTAGTGAATCACAAACACAAACCATAAAAATTGCATATAAGAGATAACAAAAATACGCAATTTGAAAAAGGTAACAAGATAAAGATAGAAATAAAATTAATATTAGAGATACCAAAATAACATGAATTAAAACCATAACATTCACATGGTATAACAATCAAAATATAATCAACAGATCACAACATAGTTGTCTAAACCAAAATAACATAATTATAACTGAAAATGCTAAGTGACATGAGATGTATGAAATATGATATCATGAAAGATCATCAGAAAAGAAATTTGAAGAAGGAGGAGGAGGTGCAACAGTAGTGTTTTCCAGAACTGGAATGCTTAATGCAACAGTGTCATGGTGAAAGATGAAGTTGTTACTACCGAGATAGTCAACCCAACTCTACAATGCTTCAATCTAAGTAACGAGGCATCCTTCTGAATCTTTAATCTCTTCCTTTACATCATCCCTCAAATCAGTCTTTAGCCTCAATCTAGTCTTCTCACTAACATGGGCAAGCACATTAATGTGTGTCATGATGCGATCTTCCATGACCTGATTATCTATAAGCAATTCCTAAGCATGTCATTGAACTCAGACAAAATGTACCAGAACGTTCGCACGATCGAACACACAACGGAGTCGCCATCGAATTTTATTTATCCCAAAATAGGGAAGGAAAAATATCGATAAAACCCAAGGGGGAACAGAGAAACAGGTAAGGAAGTCATTTATGTAAGGGGAAGATATTAGCACCATTTACATCCATGGTACTCCATGGGAACCATTTTGAATGCTCTTACTTGAATGGGTGTTGCTATATTCATGTACCTGCAAAATAGAAAATGAGTTGGGAAAAGAGTGCTCGAGGAGGATTGGGGCCCTCATTCCTACGTATTCTCATATTGCAATGAGAAAGTCAAAGCCTCGTAGTTCTTGGAACTAGAGAGAGAAAGGGGGAAAAGAAAATAAAAGTGCTCACAAAGGATTCACATCATCGTGCCTACTTATCCTTATAGTGCAATAAGGAAGTCAGAGCTATATAGTTCAGAGGACAAAGACTGAAAGAAAGATAAACTGGGGGTGGTGTTTAAACTAAAACGAAAGGCTTACCAAAGCATTGGGACTGACATGGTAAGGAAGGAAAAACAGTAACTTGTCAAAGCACTAGGACTGACATGATAAGGATCTTACCAAAGCACTAGAACTAATCTGGTAAGGCAATGATGTTTAAACCAAAAGAGGGAGGGGGTTAACCATAAAGGTGTGTCCCAAAAGGAAGGGGATTAACCATAAAGGTGTGTCCCAAAAGAGAAGAAAGGGGTTTAATCATAGAGGTGTGTCTCTGTTAAAGTTGATCAGTATCTTATCTACTTTGATGTGTTTGATCTTTCAACCCTATAATCTCCTCAAACCGTTTGTCAAGTTTTGTTTGGTGTTGAGGTCAAGAAACTTCCAACTGCTTAGTACGGATTTTTTATTCTTTCAACTTCTTCTTGTGAGTCTCTAACTTTTCTCGAAGCTTCTTAAGTTGGTCTTGGCAACTGATCTCCATCTTGCATGCTTGATATTAGGCATCTACGAGTTGTTTCTTCTTGATGAATAAACTGTCAATAATCCCTTTTAAGGTGTCACCTAATTTCCTCCTTTTGAACTGCTCCTCTTGGGCTTCCTCCACTTCTTGGGACGTCATTTATCTCTTTTGGTTAAGGTTAAGCTCCAAGTCTTTTTTCTCCCTTGTAATCCTACCAAGATTAGATTGGAGATCAGCATTCTCTTTCTACAAGCTCTTGATAGTCTCCTTGAGTCTCCCAAGCTCTTGATAGTCTCCTTGAGATCAGCATTCTCTTTCTACAAGCTCTTGATACTCTTGGACGATTGATTTGAACTTTAAGTACATTCCTTGAATATTTTGTAGTTGGTTGAAACTTTGGAGAATCATTCCCAATAGTCATAAAATTGCCTTCATTTTCTTTTTACAATGACCTTGGAAGACTAGGTCACTAGAAGATGCTTTTTTTTCTTCTCCTTTTCTCAAAAGAAAATTCAGCATATTGTAGTGTGAATGCATGACCTTCAAATTAGGATCAATCCGGAACAACCTTTAAGAAACAGTGTCACAAACATACTGCATATATCTCAGCAAAAAATTTAGTCCAATCTTGGATGAATCGGGACTTAGAGAATATCTTAAATACAATTAATGCCTTAAAGAATATTCTAGTAAGGTTTTACTTTGAATCAATCTATGTAATTCATTTCAATGAATAATCAAACAAAAGTAAATCAATTTATTTTCATTGGAATTCATTGAATTGCACAAGCTTCCAAAACGTTTGAAAAAACTCGTCTAGGATCAAAGGAACCATATCCTCAACTTTTGAAGTCGCTAGACTTTGATCAAAAACCAGGCTCTGATACCAACAATTGGGTGATAATATGGATACAGCAATGTCTAAAAGGGGGGTTTTAATAGACCCGAATTCCATTTAGACAATTTAAAAAACTTCCTAGGTCCTTGCTTTGCCTACATGCACTCCTTAATGGAGGATTTCGTTGGAACATAATCACAATCTTCCATTATTTTGATAAAATGTTTACCACATTTTGATTACAAAGAACTATCGCATGATAATTCCCTCTGATGATGGAGACACTAAACTGCTAACAGATCCCTAAAGATCTAGATCCAATAACCTTGTTATCCATAATAACATGCTCTAAGTATTTGTGTGTGGCGATCCCACCGATTTCTTGTCTGATCGACTACCATTAACTGAGCGTATATTGGACAACTCCCAACTGTGTCTACAAGAAATCTTTCTCTAACGGCGCCAAAGAAGGATAAGGTCTTACTCCTCCTTACAGACCATTGATACTTGATCTTGCCAAATTCTTCCTTGGAGTATAATGGAAACTCTCATATTGATATATAACAAGCCAATGCCAAACTACACTCAAGAAATGATACTTGCACATGTTACAATAAAAAACACCTACACACAAAAACATTATATACCCTAATGTACCACTAGTCTCCCTTACACTTAATCTTTAGAGGATGGTCCATAAATAAGGAAAAAGACTAAGGGTGAAGATGGTGAAAATTGCCAGATAATCTCAACAACCACTGACATTATGAGTTATTCGTCAAGTAATTCATTTTTGATGAATGATGAACACACACACTAGGTTCAATCAAGTTTCTAGATGAGTTGGTCTTGGTCCTTGATTGTTATCAAGAGCTTGATCAGTTTTCAACAAGATTGATCAACTCATTCTTCAAATCGCACAAGAACAACAACCAAATTGCACACAAAAAGATGCAACAAAAAGGGTAAAGATTTGAAATGGATTCACTATCAAGGTTTGGTGTTTTTGAGAAGAAGAAGAAGATAGAAATATGGTGTAAAGATGAACACACTAAGAAGAGAAGATAAAAATCACAATTTTTATCTCTATGGATCACCATAGGTTTCCCAGAATTGTTACTTTCACCATAAGAAACAATCATTTAAGTAAGTGATAAAAAAAATTGGACTTTTTGAGGTTTGATTCGAATCAAGAAGGATTTGTGATTCGAATCAATCTAGACAGCCCTAAAAGGGGTGTTTTTTAAAGCTAGTGATTTGAATCATTATTTGCATTTGATTCGAATTAAATGAGGTTATAATTTGAATCATGTTTAAATTTTTATCTAAATCATTTGATCATGAAAGGTGCTCCAATTTTCAACAGGTGAGTGATTCGAATCAAATATAACACATGATTTAAATCAAATACCATATCATCCAAATTCAAATGTTCTAACTTGTGATTCAAGCTACTAACGTGGAAATGACAAAATAGAAATTTTCATAGGCCCAAAAAGAGAAATGCCAACAAGTATCAAATGAATATAATCATGAAATGTAGAGGATTCTCAGTAGTAGCTGAAGTGATTACAATCAAATAAAAAGAATAGTACAATCACATAGATAAATTGAGATTACATATAAATTACAAATACGTAATGAGACAATAATCGAATTGTAAAACATCAAAACACAAATTGATACTTAAGGCACACAAATGGTTCCAAATGATACTATGTACTTTCAAATATCTCATGTTTTGATTTTTTTTGTATGATATAGGACTAGATAGTTTTGATTATGTTTCTTAATAATTTTTTTATTAAATCTATTATTTCATATTTATGTCTATGTGCATAATATGATTTCTAAGTCAAAGATTGAAGATGATCATGTGAGTATTTGTTGAAACTGTTTCAGCATTTGAGAAAGTTTAAACTCCACTTGAATCATAATAAGTGTACTTTTGGTGTCCATTCAGGGAAGTTGTTGGGTTTCTTTGTCAGCCAGAAAGGTATTGAAGTATATCCTAATAAAGTCAGATTTATTCAAGAGATGCCTACACCAAATACTGAAAAGCAAGTCATAGGATTCCTAGGGCGCCTGAATTACATATCCAGGTTTATATCTCACATGACTGCCACATGTGGGATAATCTTCAAACTTCTCCATAAAGATCAAGGTTGTGTTTGGATAGAAGACTGCCAGAAAGCTTTTGACAACATCAAAGAGTATTTTCTTGAACCTCATATCTTGTCTCCTCCAGTGGAAGAAAGACCTTTGATCATGTACTTAACTGTGTTAGAAGAGTTCATGGGTTGTGTACTTGGACAACAAGATGAAACTAGTAGAAATGAGCATTTCATCTACTATCTGAGTAAGAAGTTCACATAATGTGAGTCTCGGTATTCCATGGTTGAGAAGACATGGTGTGATTTAGCCTGGGCTGCCAAACGTCTACGCCAATATATGATTAATCATACCATTTGGTTGATATCCAAAACGGATCCAACCAAGTATATTTTTGAAAAGCCTACTTTGACTGGGAAGATTGTTCGCTGGCAGATGTTATTATCTGAATATGATATTGAGTACCATACTCAAAAGAAGATTAAAGGAAGTATTATTGCATATCATTTGGCTTATCAGCCAATTGATGATTACCAATCCATAGGTTCGACTTCCCTAATGAAGATTTTATGTACTTAAAAGCTAAAGATTATGATGAACCATTACTTGAAGAAGGACCAGAGCCTGGATTCTGATGGGGTTTAGTATTTAATGGAGCTCTAAATGCTTATGCTAATGGAATTAGGGAAATCATCATTACTCCTCAGGGTTCTCATATCCCTTTCATTGGAAGATTCATGTTTGATTGTACGACAACATGGCAGAATATGAAGCTTGTATCATGGGTCTTGAAGAACCCATTGATTTGAGAATCAAAGTTCTTGATGTATATGGAGATTCAGTTTTAGTGGTTAATCATATTAAAGGAGAATGGGAGACTCGTCATCCTAGCTTGATTCCTTGCAAAAATTATGCAAGGAGGTTTTTGGCTTTCTTCAACAAAGTTGAGTTTCATCATATACCTCATGAAGAAAAACAGACTCATATGCTTTGGCTACTTTGTCTTCTACGTATAAAGTAAATCGTTGGAATGACGCGTCTAGTATCGGAATTATGTGCCTTGATAGGTCTGCTCATGTGTTTGCGTCAAAAGAAGTCATAGATGATAAGCCTTGGTATCATGATTTCAAGTGTTTCCTCCAAAGTCAAGAGTACCCACTTAGGGCATCTAGCAAAGATAAGAAGTCTTGGAGAAGATTGGCTGGAAACTTCTTTCAGAATGAAGATGTGTTGTACAAGAGAAACTTTGACATGGTCTTACTTAGATGCGTGGTTAGACACGAAGTAGACATGTTAATGCAAGAAGTTCATGAAGGATCCTTTGGTACTCATGTCAATGGACATGCAATGGCTAAAAAGATGTTAGGGGCAGGTTACTATTGGTTGACAATGGAATCTGATTGTTGTAAATATGTGAATAAGTGCCATAAATGTCAGATTTATATTGATAAGATTTACATGTCGTCGACTCTACTCAATGTTATTTCATCCCCGTGGCCTTTCACTATCTGGGGAATTGACATGATCGGTATGATTGAACCCAGGGCTTCGAACGAACATTTTTTCATTCTGGTAGCTATTGATTACTTCACCAAATAGGTTAAAGCAGCATCTTATGCTAATGTGACCAAGCAGGTTATGGTTACATTTATCAAGAAACAGATTATTTACCGATATGGTATTCCAAGTAAGATCATCATGGATATTGGGTCGAACTTGAATAATAAGATGATGAAAGAGCTTTGTGACGAATTCAAGATTGAACATCATAACTTTACTTTTTATAGACCTAAGATGAATAGGGTTGTTGAAGTTTCAAATAAGAATATTAATAAGATTATCCAGAAAATGGTTGTGACATATAAGGATTGGCATGAGATGCTCCCTTTTTCTTTGCATGGGTATCGTACATCCGTATGCACTTCAACAGGGGAAACACCTTTCTATCTTATGTATGGCATGGAAGCAGTGCTCCTCGTAGAGGTTGAGATCCTATTAATATGAGTCTTGATGGAATCAAAATTGTCTGAGGCTGAATGGTGTTAAAGCAGATATGATTAGTAGAATTTGACTGAAGAGAAAAGGATGACAACTTTGTGTCATGGCCAATTATATCAAAAGAGAATGAAGAAAGCATTTGATGAGAAGGTTATACCCCACGTATACAAAGAAGGTGACCTCGTGCTCAAGAAGATCTTGTCTTTCAACATTGATTCTAGCGGCATATAGACTCCTAATTGTGAAGGCTCATATGTTGTTAAGCGAGCCTTCTTTGGCGGTGCAATGACTCTTACAACTATGGATGGTGAGGAGCTTCATCGTCCTATGAATGTCGATGCAGTCAAGAAATACCTCTCATAGAAAAATAAAAGAATAGCTCGCTAAATTGAAAACCCAAAAGGGTGGCTTAGGCAAAAATGAGCGTCTCGGTGGACTGAAAACCCGAAAGGACGGTCCAGGAAAAAATTAGAGACATAAACATAAAATAATCATCCCGATAGATTGAACTCGACAATTTAGGAAAAAGTTAGAGATTATGGAAAGTAACTACGTCATGCTAGATTTGATCATTTGAAGCGACAATGCCTATCAAAGTTTCTCGTTCAGTCATCCTCGGCCGAAGTTCTTAGCATAGCGGAATTCAAAGTTGTTAGGGAGAATATTGGTCATTGTATTTCAATGTAAACCTTTCCATGTATTTAACATTTTTTTCAACTTTGTAATGATCCATGGGGTCACACCATTTGCAGACTACCATTCTATCAATATAATTTGAGCCTTTTGCCCGTTTGTTTTTTGTTCTTATCTTGAAGAGCGAAACTCAGTATTTTCCCAAGACAAGATTTTTCTTATGGATGTATCTAGAAATATCAGTTTCCCCAGCATGAGATTTGCGGGAATGGTAGAATATCCATTGAAGTTCCCAACAGGTCTTCATAATAGAGTTTATTCGGATGTTTCTTATCCTCTATAAAAATTTCCTCATAATAGAGTTCGTGCTTTTAGAAGACTAAGTTCTGGGTCTCCAAGCAGTTCCTCTTTATCTATCCAAAAGGATTTAAGCCTTGTATCAAGATTTAGCTCATTTGATGGCTTATGATCATTTCTTGCAGGATTTTTCTTCAGCTAAATCCCTAGCAAGATCTCCAGTAGCATCTCCACCTTGTTGAGATTAGCCGAGTATCCGGTTGCACTGTGTTATTGATCTAACCCTTTAGTGCCTATTTTGTCAGCACATTCACGCACATATTCATATGCATATTCATGGCATCATGATGTTTATCTATGCATCTTGCATCTCTTGGTACATTCCCCGCTCTCTGATGTTTTCCTCCCTATTGAATGTGTGCATCCTCTCTCCAATAAAGTATCGACCTTAGGCTTATGCTTTCTAATTTGTCACGGAGTTTGATCCTCGTGGAAGGTTTTGTTTCAGTTTTCCTTTCCAGTTCATTATCTAGATGGAGTTAATCCCCAGTTGAGTATATTTCCTCATCGGGATTGTAAGACCCTAATTTTGTCCCTAAGATCCCTCATGGCATCATAACATTGCATTTGCATTGCCTCAAGGATCATAAGCATCTTGGTTCCCTTTACCTTTGGGTGGGACCTCTTGTGAGTGGTTTGAGATCACCAAGCATGCTTGAATTGTATATTATTTCTTTTCTTATTTTGTTTACTAACCAAAAGCACAAAAATATGTCACTAACATTTCTTGCTTGTAGCTTGAGCAATCACAAGGTCAAGAGCTTCAAGGAGATCCTTTGTGCAGAGATATGGCCAAGTGAAGATGATAGCAAACATGGTAATGGTTCCCAAAGCTCGCATCCATCAAATATGCCTCCCTAGCATCTCAATTCATCATTTTGATCAAAGCAAGTCAAAGGGTTCGAGGTTTGTTCCCCAAGGAAACCCTAGTTCATCTGATCATCCACAATGCCTTGCTCTTGAAGCAACCTCAGCCCATGATCAAATACAATCAAGGGAAGTTTCTTTAATTCATCATTTCATGCATATTTGAACATATTTGAGTGTCCTCAATCATCAATTCATCAAGATATGAGTCATGGACTTGAGAAGTTGATCAGTCAATTCATCTGACTATTTTGAAGTGCACTAAGACCTAACTTTTTATGTGTTAGTCAAATGGAGATGATCCCAAAAGCAAAAATGTTATTCAGGACAATATTAACAACTTTCATGTTCATCAAAAATTGATTTTAAGCTTGGAAGGTCATCTCCCATTCCAATACATTATAGGTCATTTTGACTGAAACCCTATTTTTGGGTCAACTTCCCAAGAACATAACTCATCCATTTTTTATGATTTTTGAGGTGGGATCAAATGCATTGGAAAGCTTAAGATTTCTACTTCAAATGTTATGTTGAACAAAATTTCAAATTCTCAAAGGAAATACATGTGATAATGCAAAACATTATAGGTCACTTTGGACCAAATGCATTGAAAGGCAAAAAAGTCCAACTTCAAGTGCCCATAACTCTTTCATCAAAAATCCAAATTATGCAAACTTTAAGTCAATTCTGATTTTCTTGAAAAGACCTACAACTTTGATGTTGAAGGTTTTTTCATTTGAAGTTTGCATCATCAAAACAGAGGGACTTGAACATTGGCCAAATTTGAAACCTTGCCTTTGCATGTTTTGCACATTACACTTTAAACTCAAAATTCACTCATTTCCACACTTCAAATGGATTTTTTCCCAACATAACATTTGTTCCTTACATCAAGACCTTTCCAACCATTACTCACATGCTCATGTTTGGATTTGGCAAATGGCATTTTCAAAGAAGAGAAGTTTTAGGCATAATTGTGCATAACATGTTGGAACTCATTACACAAGCTTGTGCATTGCCAACTACACGTCCATTTCAACTCAATTATACTTCAGATTGCATTTGGCATTGGATTTAGGCCTTCTACATGATCATGCAAGCCCATGCAATGAATATCCTCTTGCCATGCACACGGGTTTGATCACACTTGCCTTGCCTCTCCTTCTATAAATAGAGACACCATTCCATTCAATTTTCATCCATGAATCAACTTGAAATGCTGCTGAACTGAAAACCAAACCTCTCACCAAAGGAACTATTTCATTTTCACTCAAATTTCTCAGATCTGAAATTCAACTAAATTCGGTTGAATTTCTAGATCTAAAGTTCCTAGACCTTCATCCTATAGTCCATTGTACTTCTGTTTGGCCAAAGGAAGCAAGGAAGCAAGCTCAGATCACCACAATTCAAAGGTTCTCTTCAACTGGTTTTTTCTTCGAAACTCACTATTCTTTGATCTATTTGCTTGGCTATTGTGTTGTCTGAAGTCCTCTCCATAGAGGCATCATTGTTGTGTATTCAATTTTCAAAATCTAACAAGTTCATGATGAACACCATCAAGTTTCAACCTCTGATTTCTCTCACTATGGAGATCTAGAGTAGAAATGGATGGTACAGGGGTGATGTACATCACCCCAGCTTTAATTTGGTACCTAGATCGTGGATTTTGGTTGAGTTTGGAGGACCTGCAACTCTGGCCGGAGCTTGAGTGCTCGCCGGAGAAGACGGTGGCGCTGGCCACCGTCTACCATGCCAGATTCAATCTTGATCGTTGGATGCACATCCCACGTTTTAATCTCAGCCATGCGTTTTGTTTACTTTCAATAATGCCATGTGTTTCGCTGATGACTTTGGTATACCATGGAAGCGCGCATGTGGAGCCTCTAATCAGCCACGTCAATTAATGAGGCTTGATCAAACGCTCCTGGTTTTTTTGATTTTTCTAATTTCTGTTTTAATTTCTTTTATTTCCTTTATTTTCAAAAATTCATATCTTCTTCATTTTAAATCCAAAAAATATGGGACCAATTGCATTCTTCTCCAAATAATTTCTAGTTTCTAATTTTCATTTTTAATATTTTTTATTTTGTCATTTGATATTTTTTGTAAATTTTCTCTTTTCTGGTTATTTTTAATTCATTTTAAATAGTTTTTGATATTAAAAAAATACAAAAATATTTTCCTAACCTATTTGAATGATGATGGATCTATGAAAAATATTCTCATCGATTTTTAAATTGATTTGAGATTTATTTGAGATTTTAGTTCAATTAGGTTATTTTTATTCCTTTTTAATTGATTAAAAATAGTTTCTGACTTTTAAAAATGCTGAAATTTTTTGTCAAACCTTGTTTGACCTTGTTGAACTTGGGATAAATCACTTGGACCTTTCAAGGTTGATTTGAAGTGATTTTGAAGTTTGACATTTCTTTTATTTTTAATTCAAGTTTATTTTAATATTAAAATGCCAAAAATATTTTGCTTATTGTTTGACCTCCAATCTTCATCCCATTGCTGGTTTCTCATTATTTGACTTTGACTCTCAATGTCATTTGGTCAACACACATGGATTGGTACATTTTATTTCTTCTTAATGCACTTTATTCTTTCCTTTTCCATTATCCATTATTCATCTCCTTCTTCTTCTTCTTTCTTTTTGATCAATGAGTTAAAGGTTGATAAGTTAGCATTGATTAGGGAGACTTAATCTTCCTTGATTCAAATCTAATTCATCTTGATCAATTGATCAAGTGAATGGCTTTGCATTAAGGATAGGTTGTTTCCTAAATCATGCAAAAGACTTAAACCAATACAAGATCAATTCTCTTTTTCTTTTTGGCATGGCAAGTTGTTGGAACTTGGTTCACTAATCAAGACTTCTAACTTGTGTTGTTGCCTACATTATTATTGACCGGCCTCAGATAGTTGTGACTTCTACATAAGTCCAATTACGATTGCTTAACATAGCGCTAAATTTGCCTTATGGCACACTAACTACTAACACTAATCATTAACCATTAACATTTACTTTTTGCACTTTACTTTTATGCAATTTACTATTCTTGCATATATTATCCATTTGCTTTTTCCTTTGCTCACTTGAGCACATGTTTATGTTAATGCAATTTGCCTTTTGCTCACTTGAGCACATAATTGTGTATATACTATTGTGTTTGTGTTTTGTTTGATTGTTGTGGGCCAAATGCAAAATGGACAAAAGGACTTATACTTTAGGACCTTCCCTATGCAAAATGGAGTAAAAGAGCAACTAGGCCTCATGCCTTTAGAGTGCTATAAATGTCAAAGAGCAAATAGGCCTCATGCCTTTAGAATGCTTAAAGCTTGAAGATGAACATTGAAAGGACCATATTCTAAACTCCCTCTTGTCCATTCTTTGATTGTTGATAGAACCTTTTGATATGTGTGTTTCTTTGTGCTAGGGATTTCCACTTGAGCCAAATTGAGGAACCATTACCATGAGCTCCTAAGAGGGAGAGATCCAAGATACCTTGAGGAACTTTTCCAAGAGCTTTATTTGATTGTTGATTGCTTGAGTTTATGCTTATGTGATTGCTTATTCCAAAGGATGAGAGCTACTTGGATCATCCATATGATCTCGAGAGAGGAACTCCATTTATGGTTTTGCTTCTTGTCCCTTACCTCTTGTATGCTTAGGACCTTAGCCCTTCTTCTTCTTCTTCTCTCCACTCTAACCCAAGCCAAAGTTTTTGTGCAAATATTTAACACTTGTTTTCAACATTAGAAACCTAAGCCTTATGCTTTTGATTTTCAAACTCTCTTTTCATAATACTTATTTTGAATTGAATTTCTAAGTCAACTTTGACCATTTTTGTACATACTTTTCATTGGTAAATATAACCCATTCAAATGTCTTTTGTGGTTTCAGTGGCCACTCTCTTAATCAAAACTTTTTCATAACCTTTAGCTATTAGGTTTGAGTTATCCTTGTGGTAGATGTAATACTCACCTATATCCTTAGTGATGGACAATGAGTCTTCCATGCTTATTATAGGGTTAACCCCTCACTAGCATATTGAAGCTATCCTCACATGGTGGATTTGTGGTTTTAGGTTGAGTTTTCTCCCTTGGATAACAAAAGACCTTAAGACTTTTGGACCAATCAATTCACCAACTCATTTTGAAATTTTTACCCCAAACTATGAGGTTTTGATCCTAATCTTTTTTAAAGATGGTACGTAGGCAATGGGTTTATCCATCCAAACACAAATGTAAATAAACTTGTATATTCTCTCCTCATCTCTCCAATCATGTTTGCACAAACAATTTTTCACAAAAAACAACAACCTTACAACAAGTATGAAAAGGGCTCTCTAGGAGTACCTAGGATGTTTTGGGTGCCTAACACCTTCCCATTGCATAACCAACCCCCTTACCCAGATCTCTGACTCTCTTTTACTAGTTTTTGATTTGATAAAACTTTTAGGTTTTTGTTCGCTTTCTAACCATTCCTTTGGATAAATAGAAGTGCGGTGGCAACTCGACTTGTATGATTTACCTTGGATTTAGTCAATATTTCTAATGGTAACGAATATCCCGCTACAGAAAAGTGGCGACTCTGCTGGGGACCATACCCTAGTGGGTTTTGCCTACTTTTCATTTTTGTTGTATTGTTGTGTATATTGTTTTGTGATATATTTTTGTGCAATTTGGGATTACTGTATTGTATGTAATGATTGAATTGCTTGAATATTAATTCCTTGTATGCTTGGTGATCTTTGTGAGATGAGTTCTATACCCGGACTCGAGTGCACTTAGGATAGGAGAATGGTAGTCTTGTTGACTTGTGTGGAGTTATTCCTTTGCAAGTTGACTTGCAAGCCCATTCACTTGGTGGAGGTCATGTTGGGATCAATAATGTCACACAAGTAGTTGTTGTTAGACATTACTCTTTCTAATATAGACCTTAGAAGCCAAGGACCTTAGTTTACCAAGCCTATCTTGGCATATTCTTAGGATGTAGTGCGAAATTCGTTCAAGTGTAAGATTTGATACGATTGTTACATGATACTACACTCATAAGAGTCTCTCTTGAGAATATTTTTGGAATATGAGTAGTCGTTTCTCCGATAATATCCGAAAGATGGGATGATGACTATGGGAACCTCTTGTAGAACATGTTTGGCAGGTTTAAACCCTAGTACACTCCCTTTGTGTGATTCTTAACCGAGACTCCATGCTCGTGACTCGCAATAAACCCTTGATTCGTGGTTGATCCGTTCATGTGTCCTTAATATCAATGGAACTTGGGTGTTGATAAGATGTAAATCACAATCCACCAAAATGGATGATTGATATTAAGGATAACATGATCCATCCCATGACCTTTGTTTGGTGTGATTTGCTTGATCCTTGAGTGTGATTGTTGCATTCATCCATTCATGCATCCATTTGCATCCATATCAACAATAATGAAGAAAATTTTCAAGGAATTTAAGAGGTCTATTTGTAAATTTTCAGACATGGAAAGACAAAGAAGGAATACAAAGAAGTACAGTTTCAGACAACCAGATTTGAAGGAGTTAAGGAATTTGACATCCTATGTATTAGATCCCTTGGGTTTCAAGGCTCATTTTGGGAAGCTTCTTCCTGTTCTGACTACTCAGGTAGATGAAGGGTTGATGAGTGTATTGGTGCAGTTTTATGATCCTTTGTACCATTGCTTCACATTTCCGGATTTTCAGCTTTTGCCCACGCTCGAGGAGTATGCCTATCTTGTGGGTATACCAATTCTAGACCAGTTGCCGTTCAGTGGCTTGGAGAGTATTCCTACTTCTCAAGAGATAGCTGACATGTTGCATATAGATGAATTTCTGGTTGGTGCTCATATGACTACCAAAGGTGGAATTCAAGGTCTCCCTTCTGAGTTCCTCATTACTCAAGCTACCATGTATGGGAAGGCCATGAGTGAGGATGCCTTTGAGGCCATATTTGTACTTCTCATCTATGGGTTAATATTGTTCCCCAACATCGACAAGTTTGTGGATGTGAACGCTATTAAGATTTTCTCTACTCTTAATCCCGTTCTGACTCTGTTGGGTGACACTTATTTTTCTTTGCATATGAGGAATGCAAAGGGTGGTGGCGCCATTGTGTGTTGTTTGCCTCTGTTGTATAAGTGGTTTATTTCTCACTTACCGCAGACGGTCGCTTTCAAAGAGAACAAGGAATGTCTACGGTGGTCCACGAGGCTTATGTCTCTCATTAATGATGATATCTCTTGGTACAATCGTGTGTATGATGGTGTGCAGATTATCGACTCTTGTGGTGAATTCTCCAATGTACCTCTTCTTGGTACACGTGGTGGGATTAACTACAACCTTGTTTTAGCACGTCGTCAGCTTGGGTTCCCCCTAAAGGATAAACCCAATAACATTCTGTTAGAGGGTGTGTTCTTTCAGAAGGGTAAAGATCCCCAAGGCTTGAAAGCTAGGATGGTCCACGCTTGGCGCAAGATTCATAAAAAAAAAGGAAGGAATGAGTTGGGACCTAAGAATTGTGTCGCTTTGGAGCCTTACACTGCTTGGGTTAGGAAGAGAGCGTTTGAGTATCTCATGCCGTACGAGTATCCGAGACCTACACCTTTGGTTGTGGTTGGGCCTTCAACCCTCCCTGACCAAGGAGTAGAGGAGTTGAGAGACGAAGATCGTTCACGTGCCTGGATCCGCGAACGAGAAGAGTTGCTTCAGCAGATCAAGGAAAAGGATGCTTTGATTGAGTTCCTCGAGCATCAGGTTATTGATGATCCTAATGATGCATGGACTTCTCTACTTCCTCAGTCTTCCAAGTTCTGGAAGAGGAAGTACGATCGACTCGCCAAGGAGAAGGCAGATATGGAGGCAGCCTATGAGGAAGTGGTGAAGAGGCTTCGTGCATCTTATCTTCCTGTGTCCCGAGCTTTAGATGATTGTTTCTAGGGATCCATAGGATGATTATTTTCCTTTTCTCCTGTATATGGTTACCAATGTTTTGATGTAAAACTATTTTCCAGATATTAGTGACAAGATACTTTCATATATGATAAATACTTCCAAATATTTGCAAATAGAACTCTGAAATTCCTCTGAAATAAAAACAAATCATATGCACAAACATTGCATGCATCATGTGCACAAGCAGGTTTTGTTCCCAGCTTCTTGTCCTTTGGTCTAACTCTGTGTTCTTCATTTATTTTGAAGACAAGCTGACTCACCGGTACTATACCAGAGCCAATTCTTCAAGACTGATGGATCATCTAGAACAAGAGAACCGCGAGTTGAAGGAAGAAGTAGCCAGGTTGACTGCCTTGATGGAGTCATTCTTGGCCGCTCAGAGCCAATCTTCTCCAACGCCATCAACTCCTCCCCAGAGGACGGTCATTTCTGAGATCGTGACTTCTAATATGCCTGCTGCAACGACTCATTTTGCGCCATCTATGCCAGTTGGGTTCCCTTGGGGAATGCCCCCCAACTTTGTACCAGAGGGTTTCGCCCCTACTCTTGCTTCTCTGCCGGCATCTAGCCCGGTCCTTTCAGTGCCACCGCCCGTTGTGCACACGTTACCAAGGGTCGAAGATACCATCTACCACTTTGAGCCATCTGAGGGCCCAGGCGTTTATGAAAAGATGGATGATATGAAGGACCAATTCCTTGAGCTTCGCAAGGAACTGAAAACTTTGGGGGGGAAAGACCTCTTTGGTAAAAGTGCTGCTGAGTTGTGCCTTGTGCCCAACGTGAAGATCCCTATTAAATTCAAAGTACCTGACTTTGAGAAGTATAAGGGAAACACATGCCCACTCAGCCATCTTGTGATGTATGCTCGCAAGATGTCGACACAAACTGATAATGACCAACTGCTCATCCATTATTTCCAGGACAGTCTGTCCGGTGCCGCTCTCCGGTGGTACATGGGTTTGGAGAGTTCGAACATCTGATCTTTCAACGATCTTGGCGAGGCCTTCGTCAAGCAATATAAATATAATGTGGATATGGCTCCTGATAAGGACCAGTTGAGGGCAATGTCGCAAAAGGATAAAGAGACCTTCAAAGAGTACGCCCAGAGATGGCGCAAATTGGCAGCTCAGATAGTGCCTCCCCTTGAGGAGAAAGAGATGATCAAGATCTTCTTGAAGACCTTGAGCTCGTTTTATTACGAGAGGATGATAGCCAGCGCTCCCTCAGATTTCACCGAGATGGTAAATATGGGGATGAGATTGGAAGAAGGGGTCCGTGAAGGATGCTTAACTCGAGACGAAGGCTCTTCGGCAAAAAGATATGGAAGCTTTGCGAAGAAGAAGGAGGGAGAGGCACATGTCGTGTCTTCCCATGTCAAAAGAAGACCCTCTGTGAAGAGGAAGATTGCTCGCCCAGTCAACAATCAGCATCAGGTGGCTCATATAGCACCCGTTTTCAGTGAAGCTCAACATTATCAGCAACCGCAAACTCAGCAATATCAACAACAACAGCGTCCACAACAGCAGGCCTACCAGCCTCAAAATAACAACAACAATGCCAGCACCATCTATGAGAGGAAGAGGGTCCCCTTTGATCCAATTCCGATGACTTATGTTGAACTCTACCTGTCGCTGATCGATAGAAAGTTGATCACTCCGCGAGACCCTCCCGCTGTACCTGCTAATCCCCAGTGGTGGTACAAGCCTGAGCTTCATTGTGTGTATCATTCCGGTGCTCCCGGACACGATGTGGAGAATTGTTATCCCTTGAAGACCAAGGTGCAAGACCTTATGAGAAGCGGGATTTTATTTTTCGAGGATGTCGGTCCAAACGTAAAGAAGAACCCATTGCCCGAGCATGGGAAGTCTGTTACTATGGTCCAGGGCTGCCCTGGCAAGTACAAGGTGAAATATGTCAGTCATATCCGACAATCGCTGGTTGAGATGCATAGATTGATGTGTGACTATAGCCATTATGAGCATGATCACGACAGATGTAGAGTCTGTTCCGTCAATCAGAGAGGATGTCGCCAGGTGCGCAAAGATGTGCAAGAGATGTTGGACGAAGGAGTCATTGAGATCCTTCAGAATAGAAATGTTGACGAAGATGAGCTCGAAGTCAATGTAATTTCCCCGGTGTTCCGGATACCTGAGCCTGTTGTCATTAAGTATTATGGTAGCTAGCAGAAGGCTTCTCCTTCTCTCGTCATCAAACCAGCCGAACCTGTACCGTACTCCTCTGAGAAAGCGGTTCCCTATCGCTACAACGCTGTGGCAGTGGAAAATGGGAAAGAGGTGTTCCTGCCTTCTTCATCTGTTGTTAACATTGCCGATGTCAGTGGGTTGACCCGCAGTGGTCGTGTATTTTCAGCACCGTCAAAGCCTCAAGCTGATGTTCGAGGAACTGTTGATGCTGATTTTGTTGAGCGCCCGATTGGGAATGCCGTGAGCACTCCGAATTCGGCACTTGTTGTTAAGCCCTCCTCTACGTTAAGAACTCCTGCTTCTGCCGGCCCAAGTGGCAATGCGAAAGAAGACTGTGATGATATGCTGAAGCTCATTAAAAGGAGCGAGTACAACGTTGTAGACAAGCTTCTACAAACGCCATCCAAAATATATGTGTTGTCATTGCTTTTGAATTCATAACCACACCGAGAGGCTCTGCAGAAGGTTTTGGATGTGGCGTACGTGGATCACGATGTCACGATAGAATAATTTGATAGCATTGTTGCAAACATTACCGCTTGTAACAACTTGAGTTTTTGTGACTCTGATCTCCCCGAGGAGGGAAGAGACCACAACTTGGCTTTACATATATCTATGGGTTGCAAAGATGATGTCATGTCCAATGTTCTGGTGGACACTGGGTCATCATTAAACGTATTGCCAAAATCCACTCTTGTGAAGCTGTCATATCAAGGGCCTCCCATGAGGCAGAGTGGAGTAGTTATGAAGGCTTTCGATGGGTCTCGCAAAACTGTGATTGGCGAGGTTGATCTCCCAGTCAAAATCGGACCAAGTGATTTCCAGATTATCTTCCAGGTTATGAATATTCACCCATCGTATAGATGTCTGTTGGGCAGACCATGAATTCACGAGGCAGGCACCGTGACATCCACCCTACACCAGAAATTAAAATTTGTAAAGAATAAGAAGTTGGTGGTGGTAGGGGGAGAAAAGCCTCTTCTGGTTAGTCATTTGTCTTCCTTCTCTTATATAGATGTTGAGGATGAAGTTGGAACTCCGTTCCAAGCTTTATCTATTACTGATCCTATTAAGAAGGGAACTTCTTCATTTGCTTCCTACAAATATGTAAAGTTGGCCATTGAGCATGGTGCAACTGCTGGTTTGGGGCAAATGATTGAGTTAAAAGACAATAAGTCTCGGGCTGGCATAGGTTATTCTTCTAGGGTTTCCAATATGCAAGGGTTGTTCAAGAATGGAGGTTTCATCCACACCAATCAAGACGAGGAGGCTGCTGCCATTTTGGAAGAGGACGAAGAGGATTTTGGCAATTTCGTCATCCCTGGGGGGATCTGCAATAATTGGGTCGCTGTGGATATTCCAACAGTTATCCATAAGTCAGAGTAATGTTCATTGTGTTTAAAAACCCTTCTCCCGTGTCAAAAGGAAAAGTGATGACATTGTTGGCGCATAAATTCAATGATATTCTCATTCAATAGATTCATGTTAAATGTTTGTTTTTCCAATTGTTTTCCCTTTTCGCTTTTGCATGAAATTGGTGATCACATAAAACCCTAAAAATAGAATAAAATCAATCTTTTCATCTGCATAATGATTTGCCTTGTTTGAATTCTAAAAGCTCTTTATATCCAAAAACATTATGCAGGTTGATCAAACCCATTGAACATAATGATCCAACACCATCTCCCAACTTTGAATTCCCTGTATTTGAGGCGGAAGAAGATAATGTTGAAGAGATTCCTTACGAGATTACCCGTCTACTTGAGCATGAAGAGAAGATCATTCAGCCGCATCTTGAGAATCTAGAAACAGTCAACTTGGGGTCTGAAGATTGTGTGCGAGAAGTGAAGATTGGGGCACTCCTGGAAGAGTCTGTTAAGAAGGGGTTGATTGAGCTGCTACGAGAATATGTTGACGTCTTTGCCTGGTCATATGAAGACATACCTGGTCTAGATACTGATATTGTGCAACATTTCCTACCTTTAAAGCCTGAGTGCGTGCCTGTGAAGCAGAAGCTCAGAAGAACTCATCCTGATATGGCAGTAAAGATCAAAGAGGAAGTTCAAAAGCCAATTGATGAGGGGTTTCTGGTGACTTCTACGTATCCTCAGTGGGTGGCCAATATTGTGCCCGTGCCTAAGAAAGATGGAAAAGTCCAGATGTGTGTGGACTATAGAGACTTGAATAAGGCTAGTCCGAAAGATGATTTCCCTCTACCGCACATTGATATGTTGGTAGATGATACAACTAAATTTAATGTCTTCTCATTTATGGATGGATTTTCCGGATATAATCAGATTAAAATGGAACCCGAGGATATGGAGAAGATAACATTCATCACACCTTGGGGAACATTCTGTTATCGAGTGATGCCCTTCGGTTTGAAGAACGCCGGAGTCACGTATCAACGAGCTATGACCACCTTGTTTCATGATATGATGCATAAGGAGATCGAGGTATATGTTGATGATATGATTGCTAAGTCGAGAACGGAAGTTGAACATGTAGAGCACCTGTTGAAGCTTTTTCAACGTTTGAGAAAGTATCAGCTTCGTCTGAATCCGAACAAGTGCATATTTGGAGTCTGTTCCGGTAAGTTATTGGGCTTTATTATCAGTGAAAGAGGTATTGAGGTTGATCCTGCAAAGGTCAAAGCAATAGAATAGATGCCTGCACCCAGAACTGAGAAGCAAGTCTGAGGTTTTCTTGGCCGCTTGAATTACATTTCCAGATTCATATCCCACATGACTGCCACATGTGCACCGATATTCAAGCTCCTCCGGAAAGATCAGTCTCATGATTGGACTGAGGATTGCCAGAAAGCTTTTGACAGTACTAAAGAGTATCTGTCCGAGCCTCCGATTCTGTCTTCGCATGTGGAAGGGATATAGCAACTCAAATTTGCACCCCCCCATTTGTACATTCATTTCATTGTTTAGGTCACTAACATCACACTAACATTACATTGTCATTGCATAGTACATTGCATCATTGCATTTCATCAGTCAAAACTGGTTAGGAGGATTCATCTGTGCAAGAGAGCAAGGGTTTTTCCATGAGATAAAGGCCCTATGGTTGTTCTAGAGAGCTTGTGTGAACCCAAGATTCATTTTGATGCAATTTGGCCAAGTGTTGAAGGCTCAAAGTCCACAGTGCAGTTTCAAGTCATCTGAGGCCCATAAAAGTCAACTGCAAGTCAACTAAGGGCTAGGAGATAGAGAAATGGTTTGAGACACTTCATTCATGTCTAAAAGAGGTTTATTCAACATGTCAAACATCTACATTGAAGATTTTGAAGCCAGATCAAAAGTTTCCAAAAATGGAAAGTGACCTGTAATTGAAAGTTTCCAAAAATGGCAAGTTTTTGGACCAACTTCAACTCAACTTTCCAACATCAAAGAAGCTTCAAATTAAATTTTGTCCAACATGAAAGTTGAAGATCTCTCTCTCTCATTTCCAAAAAGTCCAAGATCATGAGCATCTGATGAATGGTCAAAGAGTTATGATCAAATCATGGCAAAGTGTGCTTGAAACTTCAAATGGCCATATCTTTTGAACCAAAACTCAAAATTTGGTGCCACTTTTTCTAAAATGTTTCTCATGTCATGAAGCTTCCAAATCAATCATCATATTACATAAAATGTTATCACATGATCATTTGCATATCCATGCCCATTTTGGAGGGAAATTGCAAATTTTAAAAATGGTGCATTACATGAACTTTTTACCATTGCCAATGTGTTTTAAAGATGATTTTAAGTGCATTTGAGCTGGTAAGGGTTACTGTTCATGTGTGCATGCTTCACATATCCTCCAATTTGTCATTTTTTCCATGCACCTTATCATGATTAATTTTAACTAAACCATGCCTAATTTGGATTAAGAGTGGATTAGTGAAGCATATATAATGATAATCATAACAGATTTGAAGAGGAATCTGGATCTAGATCTCACAATTTTCTCTCCCTCCAAAATTCTCTCATAATCAAATTTCAAATTTCTTCAACATAGCAACTGGTTTTTATTGAAGATTCTTGATCAGTGAGTGTGATTGAGTGTGAATCCAGCATTTGTTTGAAGAATTGGAGCCATAATCGAGCAGTTGAAGTTCAAGAACATTGCCATGGAAGTTGTTTGGTGAGCTAGATCTACACGTTTCCAAGCTTCAAATTCTTCATCAATCATCATAACAAGTATTTTGTAGCTGATTTGGACCATTACAAGTGTTGAATCGTGTGAATCCATAACCTGCTCTTCAAGAGGTGAGTTTTTCGACCCTCATAATCCTCAAATCTATATACATATTTGTGTAGATCTTTTAACACTGATGATTCTGAGCTAAAAATCACATGAAATGATGCATTATTGAGTGAATTATGTGTGTTTGAAGTTTTGCATTCAAAAATGTTTTGCATCGATTCTCTTTGATCTTGATGAATTGAGCTTAGATTTTAGTTGATATGTGTTCTCCATTGAAAGAGCTTCATGATGATATAAGATTTTTAGAATTCTGGAAAATTCTGGAAATTTGGCTTTGAATGTTCATACTGTTCATCTTCATCTTCGTGAGGAAGATGAAGATCTTCATCGTAGCGACGGCCTAGCGTCCACCTTGCGTCCACTCTGGTTCGCTAGGGTTTTTGCCCAAAACGGCATCGTTTCATTGCCTGGCGCGCTCATTCAAATTTGTACACGGTTCGAATCCTGCTGGCTCCACTTTTTTCAAATGTTTAGATCAATTACCATTTCCCTCCTTATTTTTCATACATATGATCATGGTGGATTCCAAATATTTTGCCAACTTCAAAAATCCATAACAAATTGAAAAATGACTCAAATAATTCCAAATTTTTTGTAGCATGATCCTCTATTTGTCTAGTTTTTTATGATGATGAATTTTGCAGTTGTGCATGGCTGGATTTTGAATGGTGTTAGACTCTTTGATCATATGTGCTTTTGTGACCTTGCCTTGTTCTTTCTATTGTGAAATGCTTGATATTGATCCAAATTGCTTGAAATTTTGTATGATGTTTCTTGACATGTTGATGGACCTTTGAGGCTTGGTTTGGTATTTTTCTCATTTACCATTTCTGTTTTACACACATGTTCGTATGGTGTGACAATTTGTGTCACACATTTGGTTGTTCAACCTGTGCAATTTAATTTCCATGCCAATTGATCTTTGATGCTTCTGATTTTTTGTATGATGATTGTTTTGGATGTGTTGAATGTTCATAATTTTTTCCAGAATTATTTAAATCATTTCTATTTTGATTTGGAATTTTCATTCATAATGATCAAATGTGAGCTTTGAAATTGTCTTTGACTTCTCTTGCACATGAAATGCTTTGCTTGATGGTTTTGCTTTGGTCCTTGTTAGGACATGTTAATATGTGTTTAAAGTTGCATTGTATTGAATTTCAGCTCCTGTTTTGAATTTTTTCTTCACCTTTGACCCTAGGCTTTGACCTAGTGGTATGTACTTACATGTGAGCTTTGAATTTCAGGATCAAGCACTTAATCTCCATGGTTGATGATGCTTCATCATTTAAATGTTGATATTTGTTATTGATTGCTAACATTTGCTGTTTTGTAGGTTGATGATAACTCACTTGAGTTTGCCTTATGGTTTATTTGTTGTACATTGGGATTGTCTGTTTGATATTGACTGTTGTCTGTTTGTCTGAATTCTGTACTGATTGGTTTAGTTGTTTCCACAGGTACCTAAGTTGCTTTAAGTTCATTTGAACTTTGCTTTGCTTTGCTAGTGGTTGGCATACCACTTAGGTATAATTCCTTGATCTTCATGTAGTCTGGAAGACCTGTCATGTTACTTTGGAAGGCACCTGTCTGAAGCCCTCCTTAAGAGGCCATGTTTTTGTTTGTTTAAATTTTGTGCCAAGCAGGTTAAGTCCTCTTAAGAGGCAATTGGCAGATAAAAGGGATGTGCAATCCATCCCCTGCTATTCAGTTGTGTCATTCACTTTGCTCACACCATGTGTTGATGCACTTTGAATAAAAACCCAAAATCTTGTCCATAGAGTCAGTCATTTGTGGAGAAGAGTTCCTTCATTCTGAACTCCCACACTTTCATTGTTTCAAGCTCTCCCAGGCCAGGGATAAGAGCTGTGAGGTCTAACCCTCATCTCCATTTCATCTGCTTCACCCTAACTCTCAATGTTAGGGTTAAGAGCTAAAAACACCCCTTTCCGGTTGGCTTGTTTGTCGAGGTTGATTTGACCCCTTGACTAAAGCCTAGCCTTGTATGAGCCACTTGTTTGCATATAGTGTGTGTGCTTGCTCTCTTGTGCTTGTGTTTGCTTATGTGCTATTTAGGCTAGCTTGCTTCCTGTGCAAGTTAGGATTAGAGACCTCAACATAGGGATCGTATGCATGACAACTTCTAGGCTCGAGTCGTAGTCTCCCTAGTAGCTTGTTATCTCCCTAGTCTCTGGTTAGGATAGAAGTTCTTTCCCTGTTAAGGGGAACTACGTCGCCCTGATCCTCATACCAGATGAGGTACGTAGGCAGGAGATGAGCTGATCTCTCCGGGCGCTTTTTTTCTTTTTCACCCCTTTGTGTGTGTTTGGAGTCTGACGTAAGTCCAACGATTGGCAGTTGGTTTCCTGTGTCTTGTTTGTTTGTTTGGAGTCTGACATAAGTCCAGCGATTGGCCGTTGGTTTCCCGTGTCTTATTTGTTTGTTTGGAGTCTGACGTAAGTCCAGCGATTGGCAATCGGTTTCCTGTGTGAGTTTTTGGTTTGGAGTATGACGTAAGTCCAGTGATTGGCAGTCGGTTTCCTGTTGTGTGTTTTGTTTGGCATGCGTTAGCCGAGCTACGAGTGCTCTGATTCTTCTTTGGTTAGAAAAGATACGTATGCATAGGATGCGACATCCTAGCGAGCACGTTCCATTTTTCCGCCGAACTACGTTGACTCTGATGTTTGTGTCTGACAAACTACGTAGGACCAAGATGCGACATCCTGTCGAGTTACCTTCTTCCGTCTTTCATCTGTGTTTCTTTTCTAGTGTGTAGTGTTTGAGCAGTTATTTAGCAACCTTTCTTCTACTCTTCTGAGTGTGGATCCCGTCGAGTACGACGGATGCGTAGGGGTGTTAATACCTTCCCTTCGCATAACCGACTCCTGATCCTATCGATCTCTGGTCGCGAGACCATTCCTTTCCAGGTTTACTTCGAGCGTTTCCTTTCCCTCCTTTGGGATAAATAATGCACGGTGGCGGCTCTGTGTCTTTTTCCCGCCGGTTTTTCGCGTAATGCGACAAGGGAGACCATTGATTATGTACTTGACCGTTCTTGAAGACTCAATGGGTTGTGTCCTTGGTCAGCAAGACGAATCAGGGAAGAAAGAGTATGTTATTTACTATTTGAGCAAGAAGTTCACTGATTGTGAGTCTCGATACTCAATGCTTGAGAAAACATGTTGTGCTTTGGCTTGGGCTGCTAAGTGCCTACGCCAGTATATGTTAAATCATACAACTTGGTTGATATCTAGGATGGATCCAATCAAGTATATCTTCGAGAAGCCTGCTTTAGCAGGGGGGATTGCCCGTTGGCAGATGTTGTTATCTGAGTATGATATTGAGTATCGAGCTCAGAAGGCTATTAAAGGTAGTATTTTGGCTGACCACTTGGCACATCAGCCGATTGAGGATTATCAGTCAGTTCATTATGAATTCCCAGATGAGGAGATTCCGTATTTGAAAATGAAAGATTGTGATGAGCCTACGCTTGATGAAGGGCCAGAACCTGGTTCCCGTTGGAGCATGGTATTTGATGACGCTGTAAATCAATATGGAAATGGTATTGGGGAAGTAATTATTACTCCTCAGGGCACACATTTTCCTTTTACAGCAAGGCTAACTTTCAAATGCACATATAATATGGCTGAGTATGAGGCATGTATTATGGGGTTGGAGGAGTGCATTGATCTAAGGATCAAGCATCTTGATGTTTATGGTGATTCGGCCCTCGTTGTTAATCAGATTAAGGGTGAATGGGAAACGAATCAACCCGGCCTCATTCCATATAGAGATTATGCGAGGAGGATTTCAACGTTCTTTACTGAGGTTGACTTCCATCATATTCCTCGGGATGAGAATCGGATGGCAGATGCACTTGCTACACTTGCTTCGATGATTGTGGTGAGACTCTGGAATGAAGTTCCCAATATCATTGTGATGCGCTTGGATAAACCAGCTCATGTATTTGCAGTAGAAGAAGTAAAAGATGATAAGCCATGGTATTATGACATCAAGCATTTCCTGAAAGGGTTGTTTATCCTGCGTTTCTCTTGACCTTACCCTGGCCTAGATAACACCCGTGAGTGGGGAGGGAATGATCATTACAGGTACCGTTGGTGACTTGATCTGTTGGTGACTCTTGGTTCCTGTTGGTGACTTGGTTCTGAAGAATGGGTTTCAGATGACTTTGGGTTCCAGATGACTTGATTTGTGCTCTCCGGTTCCGAATTCAGGCCGAAGCTCTGAACCCGTGCTCCGTGATACACATCCAACCAGTCGTGTTTGCATCATTTGCATCATAGCATGTTTATTTTCAAAAAAATAATGCAATAAAAAAAAAAGAAATCAAAAAAAGAAAAGAGAAAAGAAAAAAGCTAATCTCCTCATGCATATCATTTCTCAGGTTCATTCAGGAGTCTTTACTGTGAAAGATGGCAGCCGTTCCAGAGTTGAAGAGGAAGACTTGCACCTACAGTTTTCACCGTGAGCCATTGACATCTTTGATAGAGTTGAGCAATCTTGTGACCGGCGGTAATCAGAAGGTGTTTGTTGATCAGTATGGGGATATGTTGACACTGTTGAAGATGGTGGTAGATCCAGTACCGTTGCAGACTCTCCTACAGTTCTATGACCCAGAGCTCCGTTGTTTCACTTTCCAGGATTATCAGTTAGCGCCTACTCTTGAAGAGTATTCCATTCTGATGAATGTCCCGATCAAGTACCAGGTGCCTTTCCTGGATGTGCCAAAGGAGGTGGATTTCAGGGTTGTTGCTAAGGCTCTTTATTTGAGCATCAAGGAAGTGAGTGACAGTTGGAAGTCAAGTGGTGATGTTGTGGGTTGGCCTTTGAAGTTCCTGGTGAGGATGGCTAAGGAGGAAGCAAAGAAAGGAAATTGGGAAGCTTTCAATGCTCAGTTGGCTATCATGATCTATGGAGTTGTGTTGTTCCCGAGTATGCCTAATTTTGTGGATCTTGCTGCTATCACTATTTTCATTGGAGGAAACCCGATTCCTACCTTGTTGGCTGACACTTATTATGCTATACACAGCAGGCATGGTAAGGGTGGAGCTATCAGATGTTGTCTCCCTTTATTACTCAGATGGTTCTTGTCCTTTCTGCCAACCAGTGGACCTTTTGTGGGTACTCAGAGCACTCATAAGTGGACTCAGAGGATCATGTCTCTCACATCCTATGATATCAGGTGGCAAGCTTACAGGTTGAATGTGCGTAATGTCATTATGAGTTGTGGAGAGTTTCGTAATGTGCCACTCATAGGGACTAAGGGTTGCATCAATTACAACCTGGTTCTTTCTCTTCGTCAGTTGGGGTTTGTCATGAATGGAAGACCACTAGATGCTGAGATAGCTAAGAGTGTGTATTTTGAGAAGCGGAGTGACCCTACTAGATTGGAGAAAGTGGGAAGAGCTTGGAAGACTATTGGTGTCAAGGATGGAGCTGTGTTAGGGAAGAAGTTTGCTATTGCTATGCCTGCCTACCTTGATTGGGTCAAGGAGAGAGTTGAGACTTTGTTGTTACCCTATGATAGGATGGAGCCATTGCAAGAGCAACCACCTGTGATCCTTTCTGAGAATGTGCCTGCTGAGCATTACAAGCAAGCCTTAATGGAGAATCGTCGGTTGAAAGAGAAGGAACTACCCAGATGGAGCTTTACAAAGCCAAAGCTGATAAATTGAACTTGGCTCATCAACTCAAAGGCATGCAAGGTGAGGATGCTAGCAGATTGAAGAGCAAGAAGAGGTCCTATGAGGAGATAGAGACATTGTTGAATGAAGAACACCATGAGTGCTTGAGGTTGCAGAAAGCTGAAGCTAATTACCAGAAGAAGATATGAGACTTGGAAGAGCAGCTTAGGGACAAAGACATTCAATTGAAGAAGGAGGTAGACCTAAGACATGCATTAGAGAGCCAGCTTGGAGGAGAAGTTGTGGAGCTCAGAAGACAACTGAAGGAGAAGCTCACTCCTCTGCCCGAGTGTTTAGAATGTGACCTGTTGATAGACCAGTGCCAGTATCTGAAGACTCTCATTCCTGGAGGACATCTTTCTTAGCTTGTCTTTGCTGTTCATTTTGAGAATCACTTCCAGGATTGTTGGATGGGGTTCATTGTTGTATTCTGATCATTTGGATCTTTGCTTGAATAATGTTGTATGATCCTTGTTGCTCATATCTATAGATGAGATTGTTGATGTTTCACCTTGTGCTCATTGTCCTGTGTAGTTCGCTTCTTTGTTGTTCATATTGCAGGTTGCCATTTCTTGAAAGATGAATTAGGCTCTTGAATGCCTGAGAAATGAACATATCATATGCATCATACGCATCATAAGCATCATACACATATCATCTTGCATTACAGGTGTTCTTGAACGAGACTTCTCACTCTGGTTCCTGTCTTAGGCAGGATTGCTGATCGACGACCGCACCGCTACGCTACGAGACTGAATCAACAGAGGAATATGGATCAAGTTCAGGCAGAGTTAGCAGAGATGAGGGCTAACATGGCCTAATTCATGACCATGATGCAAGGGGTCGTTCAAGGGCAAGAGGAGCTGCGTGCCTTAGCCCAGAGACAGGAAGTTGTGATTCCACCTGCCAGTCGTGCTTCACCAGTGGGTGTCCCTGTGAGTGACAACGTTGCTGCTGCTACTATTCCCGTCAATGATTATGTTGTGGGTGATGAGTTGAGGGGTATCAGAATCAATGGACAACCTCTTGCTGCAGAGACTGTTAATGTTAGAGCAACCCGTGCTCCAGTGTGCCATCCTGCTCCGCTGGTTGATAGGCAGGAAGATATGTTCACCCTGCTCAGTGATGAAGACGATGTGGGAAGAATGGAAGAGAGGGACAGAAAAGTTGATGCCCTAGCTGAAAAAGTCTGTGCTATGGAATGTCAGAACTCTTTGGGGTTTGATGTAACGAATTTGGGTTTGGTGGATGGACTGAGAATTCCCTACAAATTCAAGGCGCCATCCTTTGACAAATATAATGGCACTTCTTGTCCTCGCACTCACGTGCAGGCTTATTACAGAAAAATCTCTGCATACACTGACGACGAGAAGATGTGGATGTACTTTTTCCAGGACAACTTGTCTGGAGCTTCCTTGGACTGGTACATGGAGCTGAAGAGGGAATCCATTAGAAGTTGGAGGGATTTTGGTGAAGCCTTCTTGAGGCAATATAAGCACAACATGGATATGGCTCCGAGCCGAACTCAGTTACAGAACTTGTGTCAGAAGTCTGGCGAAAGCTTCAAGGAGTACGCCCAGAGATGGCGTGAATTAGCTGCAAGGGTGCAACCTCCTATGCTGGAGAGGGAGTTGACCGATATGTTCATCGGGACTTTGCAAGGTGTGTTTATGGACCGTATGGGGAGTTGCCCGTTCGGTAGCTTTTCTGACGTTGTTATCTGTGGAGAGAGGACAGAGAGCCTTATTAAAGCATGGAAGATTCAGGACGCTGGTTCCTCGTCTTCCAGTTCAAAGAAGCCATTTTCTGGGGCACCTCGCAGGAGGGAAGGTGAGACTAATGTTGTGTATCATAGAAGAAATATGAGCAGAGGGCAATACCATCAGATTGCTGTTGTGACCATCCCAGCACCCCAATCTCAACCTCAGCAACAACAACAAAGTGCTCCACAACAACACCAACAACAACAGCAACGCCCATTTCAACCAAGGCTAAGGACACCCGAGCGTCATTTTGATCCGCTACCAATGACGTATGCTGAGTTGCTTCCCGAACTGCTCAGATTGAAATTCGTCGAGCTTCACACCATGGCTCCGTTGACAAGAATTCCTGCTGGGTATGATGCCAACGTCCATTGTGATTTTCACTCCGGTGCGCCAGGACACCATATTGAAAACTGTCGGGCTTTCCATCATAAGGTCCAGGATTTGATTGACGCCAAAATAATTAACTTTGCACCTGTGCCTAATGTTGTGAACAACCCTATGCCTCAGCATGGTGGGCCCAGGGTGAATAATGTGGAAGATGGAGAAGTTGTGGATCTGATGGTTAATGAGGTTCAGACATCATTGCTTTTCGTGAAAGAGCGTCTGCTAAAAGGGGGAGTGTTCCCGGGCTGTGATGAGGGTTGTTCAGACTGTGAGGATTCAGAGAATGGTTGTGAAAAGTTGAGAAGGGGTATCCAGGGTCTGATTGATGAAGGTTGCCTGCAGTTTACTCGGGCTGTAAAAGATCGTGGAATGATGTCAACTGTCACCATTTATTTCAAACCGTCCGAGGGTCCTGGACGTGCCCCAAAAAATGTTAATGCACCCACAACCGTTGGTACTCCTGTTACCATATATGCTCCAGTAACTGTTGGTGCTCCCACTACTATTGTTGCTTCTGATAGAAGATCTGTTGAGAATAGTAGAGCAGTGCCGTGGAGATATGATAATGCTTACCGCAACGACAGAAGGGCAGAATGTCAAATCAGACCAGTAAATCAGGCTCTAGTGACCATTGGTGTGCCAATCAAAGCTCCAGTAATTGTTGGTCCGGTTGTGGACAATGTAGGGGGACCAGGAGGTTTCACTAGAAGTGGTCGTCTGTTTGCACCGCAGACTCTGAGAGATAACAATGCTGAGGCTCTTGCCAAAGCAAAGGGTAAGCAAGTTGTTGTTGAGGAAGAAGGACCTGTGCAGAAGGAGGTGCCTGAAGGATCTTTTGAGAAAGATGTGGAGGAGTTTATGAAGATTATTAAGAAGAGTGACTACAAGATTGTAGATCAGCTGAATCAAACTCCGTCCAAAATTTCTATCCTTTCTCTGTTGTTGTGCTCTGAGGCACACCGTAATGCCTTGCTGAAAATGTTGAATCTGGCTTACGTGCCTCAAGAGATTTCTATCAACCAATTGGAGGGTGTTATTGCTAATGTGAGCACGAGGCATGGTTTGGGGTTCACGGACCTGGATCTGACACCTGAAGGTCGCAACCATAACAAAGCTCTGCATATCACCATGGAGTGTAAAGGCGCCGTATTGTCGCATGTGTTGGTGGATACTGGCTCCTCGTTGAATGTGTTGCCCAAGAAGACTTTGAGCAAGATTGATGTTGAAGGGGTTGTCCTCACTCCAAGCGATCTCATTGTTCGTGCTTTTGATGGATCCAAACGGTCTGTTTTTGGTGAAGTCACTTTGCCAGTGAAGATTGGCCCGGAGGTATTTGATATTATCTTCTATGTGATGGATATTCAACCAACATATAGTTGCTTATTGGGGTGTCCCTGGATACATGGGGCTGGAGCAGTGTCATCAACTCTCCATCAGAAGCTGAAGTATGTATGGAATGGTCAGATTGTAACTGTGTGCGGCGAGGAGGACATTCTTGTGAGTCATTTATCCTCTTTCAAGTATGTGGAGGTGGATGGCGAGATCCATGAAACTCTGTGCCAAGCATTCGAGACCATTGACATTGAGAGGGTGGCTTTTGCTGAGCAGAAGAAGCCAAGTGCCTCAATTGCGTCATACAAGCAGGCTGTGGAGGTTGTCAATTCTGGCAAGACAGAAGGCTGGGGCAAGATGGTTGATTTGCCCGTAAAAGAAGACAAATTTGGTATTGGCTATCAACCTCTGCAGGCAGAGCAGGGTGTTCAAGATCAGAAGGGGCCGAGTACCTTCACCAGCGCTGGGTTGATCAACCATGGTGACGTCTTTGCAGCCAGTAGTGAAGATGGTGACAGTGACTATGATATGGACAACTGGGTGCGCCCGTGTGCTCCAGGGGAGTCGATCAACAATTGGACGGCCGAAGAAATGGTCCAAGTTACTCTTCAAACAGAGTAATTTTCTTTTGTTTTTCATTTTGCACAAAACCCTACGTTCTGCCCAAGGCGTAGTGGTTCATTGTAGGGCCTCATCATGTTTTTAATGATATCATTAATAAAGGACGTTTTGCAAACAATTTTGTGCTCACTGTCTTTCTGTTCTTATTTTTTCACTTTAAAAACAATAAAAATGGCAATGTTTTGGTTTTTGTGACTTTCTTGAACTCTTTTTTCTAAAATAAAGCATTAAACATGCATAATCGATCTTACGGACTCCACTATAAACAGTTCTGTTATGGCTCAGTATGATTTCAATAATCCCATCTACCAAGCTGAAGAGGAGAGTGAGGAAGATTGTGAACTCCCTAAAGAACTGGTCAGATTATTGAAGCAGGAGGAAAGGATCATCCAACCTCATCAGGAGGAGTTGGAGATTATTAATCTTGGTACTGAGGACGCCAGAAGAGAGATCAAGATCGGGGCTGCTTTGAAGGAAGATGTCAAGAGAGGGCTGATTGAAATGTTGAGAGAATATGTGGAGATATTCTCCTGGTCGTATCAAGATATGCCTGGGTTGGATACAGACATTGTGGTGCACAGGCTACCTCTCAGAGAAGACTGTCCTTCGGTAAAGCAGAAGCTTCGCAGAACTAGTCCTGATATGGCGGTCAAGATCAAAGAAGAGGTTCAGAAGCAGTTGGATGCGGGTTTCCTGGCAGTGACCAATTATCCCCCGTGGGTGGCCAACATCGTTCCCGTGCCGAAGAAGGATGGCAAAGTCAGAATGTGTGTCGATTACCTGGATTTAAACAGAGCCAGTCCGAAAGATGACTTCCCATTACCTCACATTGATGTATTGGTTGATAACACTGCTCAATCCTCGGTTTTCTCTTTCATGGACGGTTTCTCTGGCTATAATCAGATCAAGATGGAGCCAGAAGACATGGAAAAGACGACATTCATTACACCTTGGGGCATGTTCTGCTATAAGGTGATGCCATTTGGGCTGAAGAATGCCGGTGCTACCTATCAGAGGGCTATGACGACTCTCTTTCATGACATGATGCACAAAGAAATTGAAGTGTACGTGGATGATATGATTGCGAAGTCTCAGACAGAAGAGGAGCACCTGGTAAATCTGCAGAAGTTGTTTGAAAGGTTGAGAAAATTCAAACTGGGGCTGAATCCAAACAAGTGTACGTTTGGGGTGAGATCCGGGAAGCTGTTGGGTTTCATTGTCAGTGAGAAGGGGATTGAGGTTGATCCAGCAAAGGTAAAAGCTATTCAAGAAATGCCTGAACCAAGAACGGAAAAGCAAGTCTGTGGGTTTTTAGGGAGATTGAACTACATTGCACGGTTTGTATCTCACCTAACTGCCACGTGTGAACCGATATTCAAATTGCTAAGAAAAAATCAAGCAATCAGGTGGAATGATGACTGTCAAAAAGCTTTTGATAAGATAAAAGAGTATTTGCAGAAACCTCCAATCCTTATACCTCCAGTTCCTGGAAGGCCTCTGATAATGTACCTTTCAGTGACTGAGAACTCGATGGGGTGTGTAGTGGGACAGCATGACGAGTCTGGTCGAAAAGAGCATGCCATATACTACCTTAGCAAAAAGTTTACCGACTGTGAAATAAGATATTCGCAGCTCGAGAAAACTTGTTGTGCTTTGGCATGGGTTGCTCGCCGACTGAGGCAGTATATGTTGAACCATACTACCTTGTTGATTTCTAAGATGGATCCAGTGAAGTACATCTTTGAGAAGCCGGCTCTCACCGGACGAGTGGCTCGTTGGCAGATGATTTTAACAGAATATGATATCCAGTATACATCGCAGAAGGCCATCAAAGGTAGTATTCTGTCGGACTACCTCGCCGAGCAACCAATCGATGACTATCAGCCGATGATGTTTGAATTCCCTGATGAAGACATCATGTATTTAAAGATGAAAGATTGTGAAGAGCCTCTTGTCGAGGAAGGACCGGATCCTGATGACAAGTGGACGCTGATGTTTGATGGGGATGTTAATGTGAATGGTAACGGTGTTGGGGCAGTGCTTATTAATCCTAAAGGTGCACACATACCTTTTTCTTCCAGATTGACTTTTGACGTAACCAACAACGAGGCTGAGTACGAGGCTTATATCATGGGGATTGAGGAAGCCATCGATCTAAGAATCAAAACTCTGGATATTTATGGAGATTCCGCTCTAGTGATTAACCAGGTCAATGGAGATTGGAATACTCATCAGCCGCATTTGATTCCTTACAGAGATTACACCAGAAGGATCTTGACTTTCTTCAAGACAGTGAAGCTGTATCATGTCCCCCGAGATGAAAATCAGATGGCTGATGCCCTGGCTACTTTGTCTTCTATGATCAAAGTTCATTGGTGGAATCATGTGCCACATGTTGCGGTGAATCGACTCAAGAGGCCTGCGTATGTGTTTGCAGCCGAGTCTGTTGTTGATGAGAAGCCATGGTACTATGATATCAAGAACTTCCTCAAGAGTCAGGAGTATCCTGAAGGAGCGTTGAAGAATGACAAGAAAACCCTGAGAAGGCTAGCTGGAAGCTTTTATTTGAATCAGGATGACGTGTTGTACAAGAGGAACTTTGACATGGTTCTACTCAGATGCGTGGATAGACACGAAGCAGACATGTTGATGCAAGAAGTACATGAGGGATCTTTCGGTACCCATGCTGGTGGTCATGCAATGTCCAAGAAGTTGTTGAGAGCCGGTTATTATTGGATGACTATGGAATCCGATTGTTTCAAATACGCTCGGAAATGCCATAAATGTCAGATCTATGCTGATAAAGTGCATGTACCACCAAGCCCTCTGAATGTCATGAATTCGCCTTGGCCATTCGCGATGTGGGGCATCGATATAATCGGGAAGATTGAGCCCACTGCTTCTAATGAACATTGCTTCATCCTGGCTGCGATTGACTACTTCACCAAGTGGGTGGAAACAGCTTCCTATGCCAACGTTACCAAGCAAGTGGTTGCCCGATTCATTAAGAAGGAAATCATTTGTCGTTATGGGGTTCCTGAGAGAATCATTACTGATAATGGTTCGAATCTCAATAACAAGATGATGAAAGAGCTTTGTAAAGATTTCAAGATTGAACATCACAATTCTTCTCCTTACAGACCAAAGATGAATGGTGATGTAGAGGCGGCAAACAAGAACATTAAGAAGATTGTGCAGAAGATGGTCGTGACGTACAAGGATTGGCATGAGATGCTGCCTTTCGCTTTGCATGGGTACCGTACCTCAGTACGTACGTCGATCGGGGCAACCCCTTACTCCCTTGTGTATGGTATGGAAGATGTCCTACCTGTTGAAGTGGAGATTCCCTCTCTGAGAGTCCTGCTGGATGTCAAGCTGTACGAAGCTGAATGGATCCGAACAAGGTTTAATGAGTTGAGCCTTATCGAAGAGAGACGGTTAGCGGTTGTGTGCCATGGGCAGTTGTATCAGAGAAGGATGAAGAAAGCCTTTGATCAGAAAGTGCATCCTCGAAGCTATCAGACATGTGATTTAGTTTTGAAGAGGATCCTTCCTCCCGGTACAGATAACAGGGGCAAATGGACTCCGAATTACGAAGGTCCATATGTTGTTAAAAAGGTTTTCTCTGGTGGAGCCTTGATGCTTACAACTATGGATGGCGAAGATTTTCCGTCCCCTGTTAACTCAGATGTAGTCAAAAAATACTTCGCATAAATTGACCCGCTGGACGAAAAGAATAAAAGAGTCCAGGAAAAAAAGGGCATCCCGGCGAACCGAAAAAAAAAAAAAAAAAGGTTCGGGCAAAAGTTAGGGATAAAAAAATAAAAAGAATATGTACACCCGGTAATTCGAAAACCCGCAAGGGCGGCTTAGGCAAAAATGGGTATCCTGGTGGATTGAAAACCTGAAAGGGCGATCCAGGCAAAAGAGGGATTAAAGCGAAGACTACAGTCTGAGTTATCTGTACTCCATCGCGCTTCAGTGTCTACCATCTTGAAGGATAGGATCGGTCCAATCATTCTTCTCAGAAAGTAAGGAATTTGGGGGAAAATTGAGGATCTGTGAGTCATAACAGAATTGGAAATAGTGGATGCCGTGTTCACATTGCCATTAGGATAGATTTTTCCTTTTGTGCGCAATTACCTCTTCCTAGGAATTGCTTCCTGATGTATTTGCCTTTTCAGGCCCATTTTCGATCAATAAAAGTCGTTATTCAGTTAAATTGCTCTCTTGTTTTTATGTTACTGTTTTGTTCGCAAAAAACGTCCGAATTTTTGATAAACATTGCATATAAAAACATGAAGGTTAGACAGTAACGGGCAGAAAGATAAAACATTTGAAAATCATTTTGAATGTTGAGTACACTTGGGTGTATCTTGTCCATACAATCCCCTGGGGCATGTATGTCTTGTTGTTTTGCAGGTTATCATCTTTGATTGTTGGCTAGAGGAGATAAGCCACGGTTTGTTCATAGATGTTTCAACGTTGTCCGGTGGTGTGAAAAGTTGGGTTGTCTAAAGCAAGTTCAGGACTTGTCTCCCCAGCGCCTTCGGGATCAGGGATTCCTCAGCAGAATTAAGGATGTTTCCCCAGCAGGCTTGAAAGTTGATTCTTCCCCCAGCTAGTCTGAAGACTGTTAGTCCCCACTGAGTCTGAAGGTTGTCATATCCCCACCAGAAGCAGACCATTGTTCAACGTCTGTATGGCATATTTGTAACGGTGGCTCCTGACAGCATTCAGGATTGGTAATCCCCAGAGAGGGTTATTTCCTCACCCATCAGTGAAAGGAAAGCTTGACACCCCAGTGTAGTCTCCGGCAAGTGCTTGGCCTTGTCCTGACATATGTAGATGTCATCCTTACAGTACCAGTAGGTGTCGTGTTGGTCCCCGTGTGGGTCTTGTGTTGGTGTCCGTAGACATCATCTTTCGATGTTCGTCACATCCTCCCTTCTATGCCCATTCATCCGTTGATGTCTGGACGAGTCTTTCCTAGTCGTCCTTTGACGTCTAGTCGTGGTTTCTTTCTCCCATTCATCCGTTGATGTCTGGTCGAGTCTTTCCTAGTTGTCCTTTGGCGTCTAGTCGTGGTTCCTCTTTCTCCCATTCATCAGTTGATGTCTGGTCAAGTCTTTCCTAGTCGTCCGTTGACGTCTAGTCATGGTTTCTTTCTCCCATTCATCCGTTGATGTCTGGTCGAGTCTTTCCTAGTCGTCCGTTAACGTCTAGTCGTGGTTTCTTTCTCCCATTCATTGGTTGATGTCTGTTCGAGTCTTTCCTAGTCGTCCGTTGGCGTCTAGTCGTGGTTCCTCTTTGTCCCATTCATCCGTTGATGTCTGGTCGAGTCTTGCCTAGTTGTCCTTTGGCGTCTAGTCGTGGTTCCTCTTTCTCCCATTCATCCGTTGATGTCTGGTCGAGTCTTTCCTAGTCGTCCGTTGACGTCTAGTTGTGGTTCCTCTTTCTCCCATTCATCCGTTGGTGTCTGGTCGAGCCTTTCCTAGTTGTCCTTTGGCGTCTAGTCGTGATTTCTCTTCCCTTTCATCATCTTTCGATGTCTGGTCGTGGTTCCTTTTTCCGATAAAAAATAAAAATCCCCAGTGGAGTCGTTGGTAAACGTCTTGTCTGGTCCAGTGATAAATATCAGATCCCAGTTGAAGTTGCCATTGGTGAACTTTCTTTTCTTTGATTCATCCATCGCAGAGTGCAAATTTCTACGGTTCTTTGGTATTTAATTCCTGTGTACCTTGAAGGTTTGATAGCCGTTGCTCTCATCCGTTCAGGTTCCCAGTTGATTGAATAGGGGCAGCTGTAGCACCTCAAATTTGCACCCCCCATTTGTACATTCATTTCATTGTTTAGGTCACTAACATCACACTAACATTACATTGTCATTGCATAGTACATTGCATCATTGCATTTCATCAGTCAAAACTGGTTAGGAGGATTCATCTGTGCAAGAGAGCAAGGGTTTTTCCATGAGATAAAGGCCCTATGGTTGTTCTAGAGAGCTTGTGTGAACCCAAGATTCATTTTGATGCAATTTGGCCAAGTGTTGAAGGCTCAAAGTCCACAGTGCAGTTTCAAGTCATCTGAGGCCCATAAAAGTCAACTGCAAGTCAACTAAGGGCTAGGAGATAGAGAAATGGTTTGAGACACTTCATTCATGTCTAAAAGAGGTTTATTCAACATGTCAAACATCTACATTGAAGATTTTGAAGCCAGATCAAAAGTTTCCAAAAATGGAAAGTGACCTGTAATTGAAAGTTTCCAAAAATGGCAAGTTTTTGGACCAACTTCAACTCAACTTTCCAACATCAAATAAGCTTCAAATTAAATTTTGTCCAACATGAAAGTTGAAGATCTATCTCTCTCGTTTCCAAAAAGTCCAAGATCATGACCATCTGATGAATGTTCAAAGAGTTATGATCAAATCATGGCAAAGTGTGCTTGAAACTTCAAATGGCCATATCTTTTGAACCAAAACTCCAAATTTGGTGCCTCTTTTTCTAAAATGTTTCTCATGTCATGAAGTTTCCAAATCAATCATCACATTACATAAAATGTTATCACATGATCATTTGCATATCCATGCCCATTTTGGAGGGAAATTGCAAAATTTAAAAATGGTGCATTACATGAACTTTTTACCATTGCCAATGTGTTTTAAAGATGATTTTAAGTGCATTTGAGCTGGTAAAGGTTACTGTTCACGTGTGCATGCTTCACACACCCTCCAATTTGTCATTTTTTGCCATGCACCTTATCTTGATTAATTTTAACTAAACCATGCCTAATTTGGATTAAGAGTGGAGTAGTGAAGCATATATATTGTTATCATAACATATTTGAAGAGGATTCTGGATCTAGATCTCACAATTTTCTCTCCCTCCAAAATTTTCTCATAATCAAATTTCAAATTTCTTCAACATAGCAACTGGTTTTTATTGAAGATTCTTGATCAGTGAGTGTGATTGAGTGTGAATCCAGCATTTGTTTGAAGAATTGGAGCCATAATCGAGCAGTTGAAGTTCAAGAACATTGCCATGGAAATTGTTTGGTGAGCTAGATCTACACGTTTCCAAGCTTCAAATTCTTCATCAATCATCATAACAAGTATTTTGTAGCTGATTTGGACCATTACAAGTGTTGAATCGTGTGAATCCATAAGCTGCTCTTCAAGAGGTGAGTTTTTCGACCCTCATAATCCTCAAATCTATGTACATATTTGTGTAGATCTTTTAACACTGATGATTCTGAGCTAAAAATCACATGAAATGATGCATTATTGAGTGAATTATGTGTGTTTGAAGTTTTGCATTCAAAAATGTTTTGCATCGATTCTCTTTGATCTTGATGAATTGAGCTTAGATTTTAGTTGATATGTGTTCTCCATTGAAAGAGCTTCATGATGATATAAGATTTTTAGAATTCTGGAAAATTCTGGAAATTTGGCTTTGAATGTCATACTGTTCATCTTCATCTTCGTGAGGAAGATGAAGATCTTCATCGTAGCGACGGCCTAGCATCCACCTTACGTCCACTCTGGTTCGCTAGGGTTTTTGCCCAAAACGGCATCGTTTCATTGCCTGGCGCGCTCATTCAAATTTGTACACGGTTCGAATCCTGCTGGCTCCACTTTTTTCAAATGTTTTCATCAATTACCATTTCCCTCCTTATTTTTCATACATATGATCATGGTGGATTCCAAATATTTTGCCAACTTCAAAAATCCCTAAAAAAATGAAAAATGACTCAAATAATTCCAAATTTTTTGTAGCATGATCCTCTGTTTGTCTAGTTTTTTATGATGATGAATTTTGAAGTTGTGCATGGCTGGATTTTGAATGGTGTTAGACTCTTTGATAATATGTGCTTTTGTGACCTTGCCTTGTTCTTTCTATTGTGAAATGCTTGATATTGATCCAAATTGCTTGAAATTTTGTATGATGTTTCTTGATATGTTGATGGACCTTTGAGGCTTGGTTTGGTATTTTTCTCATTTACCATTTCTGTTTTACACACATGTTCGTATGGTGTGACAATTTGTGTCACACATTTGGTTGTTCAACTTGTGCAATTTAATTCCATGCCAATTGATCTTTGATGCTTCTGATTTTTTGTATGATGATTGTTTTGGATGTGTTGAATGTTCATAATTTTTTCCAGAATTATTTGAATCATTTATGTTTTGATTTGGAATTTTCATTCATAATGATCAAATGTGAGCTTTGAAATTGTCTTTGACTTCTCTTGCACATGAAATGCTTTGCTTGATGGTTTTGCTTTGGTCCTTTTTAGGACATGTTAATATGTGTTTGAAGTTGCATTGTATTGAATTTCAGCTCCTGTTTTGAATTTTTTCTTCACCTTTGACCCTAGGCTTTGACCTAGTGGTATGTACTTACATGTGAGCTTTGAATTTCAGGATCAAGCACTTAATCTCCATGGTTGATGATGCTTCATCATTTAAATGTTGATATTTGCTATTGATTGCTAACATTTGCTGTTTTGTAGGTCGATGATAACTCACTTGAGATTGTCTATTGATTGCTATTGTTGATATTGAATGATTGCTATTGATGATTGCTATTGTTGTACATTGGGATTGTCTGTTTGATATTGAATGTTGTCTGTTTCTCTGAATTCTGTACTGATTGGTTTAGTTGTTTCCATAGGTACCTGTCGCAACCTGAAAAATACAGTGCGCGAAAAAACAACCGGCGAAAGAAAATGACAGAAGAGTCGCCACCGTGCGTTATTCATCCCAAAGGAGGGAAAGGAAACACTCGAAGTAAACCTGAAAAAGGAAAGGACAAGACGGGGTCTTGCAACCAAATCTTGGGTTCGGGAGTCGATTATGCGAAGGGAAGGTATTAGCACCCCTACGCATCCGTAGTACTCTACGGGATCCACTTTTGTAGTTCTTGTCTAAAGGGTGTGGGTTTATCTAATGTGTTATTTACTAAAAAAAGGGGTTAAATGAAAATGACTCGCGCGGATGTCGCATCCACTGCATACGTATCTCATCTGAATATGAGAATCAGAGTCTTCGTAGCTCGGCTGACCTATGGGTTGGGTACTTGTGCTCGCTAAGACATCGCGTCTTATGCCTACGTATCTCATCTGGAATGAGAATCAGAGCAAGCCGTAGTTCGGCTAACTATGGGGTTATGGATTGGGTTTTGGACGAACGACGTCACTACGCAATCTACCGGATGCTCGACCTTTGGAGACTTACTCGCCTGTAGTAGAAGGAGTTAACGTGTTGCTTTGGGTTTTAGGGTTTGGGATGCTCAAGGGCAAAAAGGCAGTCCTTGACGAAGGAACCGCGCTACCTGCAGGGATACGAACACATACAAAACTAACATGTATAAAGTAAATGTGCCAACAAGGGGCTCAGAAGTAAATAAACAAAAGAAAACAAATGCCTCCTATCGAGGTCTTCCAGCTAAGAAAGCGATAAAATGCGGAAAAGAGGTAAAAGTACCACACGGATAAAGATCCAAAGTAACAGCAATTAAAGGAGTAAGAAACCCAGGGATCTCCCAAGCTAATGCCATCAAAGAAATGTCAGTCAGTACAGGTAATCGGAATGAACCTCCAGGGGGTATCCCACAAATAAAGTGGGAAAACCATGCAAACCATCTCTGCAAGAGTCTGTGAGTCCTCACAAAAACTCAACAAAAGGGTTAGTGAAACACGATAAGCATTTTTTTCATGGATAACAGTATGGTTTCAGAAACCTCAAACCCTGTGGCATACATTTCAGAAATCATGTGATTAAACATTTAAGGCATAGGTTTCACCCATTCATGCATAATTAAACCCGTGGGCAAAAACATAATGAAATTCATCCATCATACCTCATACATTCAGATGATCCAAATTAAGAGCATAAAATAATGGGAATGAGGCAAACCTGATGGGAGAGACCGGTTGAAATCAAATGGCACGGTTGGGTTTGCAAGGCAATGTTAGGGTTTGCGTGAGATGAAAGTGTGTGAGTCAGATTGAATTTTTCAGAGCTGCCTGGGGGTTGCTCTGAGTTCTCTGTCAGGTTTCTCTCCAGGTTTTGTCAAGGGTTTTGTTTCAAGGAAACCTCAGAGTATTTTGCTTCTCTTCCTTTTTCTCAAGTGAAGCCTTGGTATTTATAGACTGAATTTCATGGTTTTGTGGGCTCAAATGAGAGAGACCCAAGTCCAAAATTTTTTGTTATATTTTATTTATTATTTTTTTATTATTTTTTTTATTTATTTATTTTTGTAAAAAATTATTATTATTATTATTTTTTTTGTAAAAAGTTTCTTGGATCTAATTCTGATTGACATGATGAAATGCAATATGAAATGCTAAATGAATGCATGAATGAGGAGGGCAAATTTTGGGGTGTTACAGCTGCCCCTATTCAATCATCAGCTAACCCGAGTAGGATGAAAGCGAACAGCTTATCAGACAAACGGGGTGAGCTGTGATTGAATACCAAAGACAGACCGAAAATTTGCGCTCCGAGAACACCACAAAAACGCGGAAATACACCGCGCTGTTTCTTCCGATCCTCTGGCTGGATCTGAATCAGTCTTCTGGCTTAATCTGGAATTTCAATCCTCTGGCTGAACCTATACTCAATTTAGTCCTCTGGTTGGATATTAATTTTGATCCTCGGGCTGGATACAATTTTGATCTTCTGGCTAGATCTTCTTCGATCTTCTGGCTAGATCTCCTTCGTTTCGATTCTCTGGCTGAATCTACTTCGATCTTCTGGCTAGATCTGAATTGTTGCGATTTTCGATCTTCTGGCTAGATCTTCTTTGTTTCGACTCTCTGGCTGAATCTACTTCGATCTTCTGGCTAGATCTGGATTGTTTTGATGATAAATTCCCATCATTAGGATCCCGCATCTGAGGCATGCGCTGGTTGACCCTCTTTTGAAATCTACACCCAACCTTCATATTAGATATGCAGCTTCGAGAATATTCAACTTTTGGGCTTCGTACATATTCTTCGGGCTAGAACATGTTGTAACGACTCCTCAATTAGACTTGGGCTTGCTGGGGAAATAAAGCTTGTAGGCGACTTCACTGGGGAATCTTCAAATTGAGCCTTAGGCTGGCTTACTGGAACACGATTCTCAGGCTGAATCTTCGAAATGACCCTCAGGCTGGATCACTGGAACACGATTCTCAGGCTGAATCTTCGAAATGACCCTCAGGCTGGATCACTGGAACACGATTCTCAGGCTGAATCTTCAAAATGAACCTCAGGCCAGATCACTGGAAAATGATTCTCAGGCTGAATCTTCGAAATGACCCTCAGGCTGGATCACTGGAAAACGATTCTCAGGCTGAATCTTCGAAATGACCCTCAGGCTGGATCACTCACGCTTGATCCTCTGGCTGGATCTCATGACCTTGGTTGTAGAGTAATTCTTCAGTCTGCTTGGAAGAACCTGTTTATCAGCTTATGTGTATGCTTGATATGATATGCATGCAAATGCAAATGTTATGCATGATGTAAAAAGAAATCTGCTTGGGGAAGCAAACTCCGGTAGGGAACAGATCGTTGTATCAATCCTTGAATGCTCTGTGGGGAATGATCCGTCTGCCGGAACCAATGAGCCACCAAAAATAAATTGGCTGCTTGAAAAGTTGACCTTGCGGGGGGAGTATCAACTATGGAAACTTTGTTCGGCGAGGCTCTGTGAGGAGAGTCTGTGGGGAAAACACTTCCTGGGGAAATGTCGTAGGAAACGACCTTTGCTGGGGATATGAACTTGCTAATCGCCCTCAAGCTGGGGATTAACAAATCTGTTAAAAATAATCTGTTGGGGAATGAGATGAACACTGGGAACACCACCCTCTCATCTGTTGGTTATGCAACCACTCCGCTGTTGCTAGGAAGATACAGTCTGACACTGTCAACTCCGCTGGGGATATATAGTCTGGATACTGTCAACTCTGCTGGAGAACATGCTCTGCTGAGGAGAGACTTTGTCAACCGCTTGGGGATGAGGATTCATGACTTGGCATCCGATTCCTGTGACCTGCAACCAAAAATACACGTATGCCTCGGGGGAATTACTCGGTTTGAATTCACCGTCCGGGATTAAGCACATTCAAAGCAATTTTAAATGTTTTCCTGTGCAAATCATCTGCAAAAGCCACCATTATGTTCATATGCAATATGTTTTATCAAAAATTCGGACATTTTTGCAAACAAACTGATAAATGAAAAATAAAGAGGCTCTTTAACTGAATTATTCGACTCTTACTGGGGAGAAAATTTGTGCCAGGAATAGGCGAGGGTATCAGGAAGTTGATCCCTGAAAAGAGGTGATCGCTATAAAAAGAGAACTATCCTAATGGCAATGGGGATACGGGGTCCCACCGAGTTTCGACTCTGCTATGGCTCGTATGTCCTCAAGACGCTCTCCTCATCTTGCTTTCTGAAGTGGATGATTAGTCGATCTTTAACCTTCGAAGATTGCCGGATTGAATGAAACGGTGATATAACACTGATGAACTCAGATCACAGTCATTCGCTTATTCCCTAACTTTTGCCTGGATCGCCCCCTTTTCGGGTTTTCAATCCACCGGGATACCCATTTTTGCCTGAGCCGCCCTTTTGGGTTTTCGACTCACCGGGTGTACTCTTTTTTTATATCCCTAGTTTTTGCCCGAACCTCTTTATTCTTCTTTTTTTTGGTTCGTCGGGATGCCCTTTTTTTGCCTGGACTATTCTTTTTATCGTCCAGCGGGTCTATTTTATGCGAAGTATTTTTTTTAACTGCGTCTAAGTTAATAGGGGACGGGAATTCTTCGCCATCCATGGTTGTTAGCATCAAAGCTCCGCCATAGAAAATCCTTTTAATCACGTACGGACCCTCATAGTTCGGTGTCCATTTGCCCCTGTGATCTGTGTTGGGAGGAAGAAATCTTTTGAGTACCAATTCACCGACTTGATACCCCCGAGGGCGCACTTTCTGACCAAATGCTTTCGTCATTCGTCTCTGACCGAGATACGTCAATTCTGGGTACGTAGTTCCAGCACCATTTCCCGTTGGTTTGATTGATGACCAAAGCTGAATCCCTGTATACATCCAGGGTATTAATCTGTATATTGACGGCTTCCTCAAGTCTTAGGATACAAGCTTCGTATTCGGCTTCATTGTTGGTGCAGGGAAAAGTTATTCTGGCACCAAATGGCATATGAACCCCCTTCCGGTGTGATCAACACTACACCAACTCCGCGACCATTGACGTGGACCGCTCCATCAAACATCATAACCCATTTGGATTCAGGGTCAGGCCCCTCCTCCGGGAGTGGTTCCTCTCAATCTTTCGATTTGAGAAACATGATGTCCTCATCAGGAAAGTCAAACCTCATAGGTTGGTAATCATCAATCGGTTGCTCTGCAAGATAGTCTGACAAGACACTTCCCTTGATGGCTTTTTGTGAAGTGTATTGGATGTCATACTCTGTCAGTATCATTTGTCACCTAGTAACCTTTCCGGTAAGTGCTGAATTTTCAAAAATATACTTGTCTGGATCCATTTTTGATATCAATAGAGTCGTGTGAGTCAACATATACTGTCTTAGTCGGCGAGCAGCCCATGCCAAAGCGCGGCAAGTTTTCTCGAGCAATGAGTATCTTTGTTCACAGTCGGTAAACTTTTGCTAAGGTAGTATATTGCATGCTCTTTTCGACCTGACTCGTCATGCTAACCGAGCACACAACCCATTGACCTTTCTAACACAGTCAAGTACATGATCAACGATCTTTCCTCTCGGCCTGTAGACTTGCCCCGATCTTGATCTCTTTCTTGTCGTCCTCGGTACCAATGTTGACGGTCTCAATCACTTCCTGATAAGGTGTAATAGCTCGGTCCTCGTGTTTCAACAATCTGGCTAACCCTTCAGGCAATTCACAATCTTCCTCAACCCCTTCTTCGGCTTAATAGATAGGATTGTCGAAGTCATACTTGGCCATAGCAGTGTCGTTAGTAGTGAGATCCGGGTGGTCAGCTCTGCATGATGGAGGATCATGCTTTACCTTAGAATGAGAGATTTTTTCTTTTCGGAAAGAAAGAAAAAACGAAAAAAGAAACATTGCCATTTTTTTTTGTAAAAGTAGAAAAAACTGAAAGAAAGAGAACACAAAATTGTTTGCAAAAGCCGTCCTTTATTGATGATAAAAATAATTGTGAAATGTAACTAAATGGATGGCCCTACAAATGAGCCGTTACACCTTGGGCAAAGTGTAAGACTTTATTATGCATGTAATAAAGGAAAACAATAAAAATCACTCTTTCAGTAGAGTTACCCGGACGGTTTTTTCAGACGACCAATTGTCGAGCTTTTCTCCCGGGACACACGGGCGAATCCAGCTATCTAAGTCACAGTCGCTGTCAGCCTTGTCTTCATCTGCAACATTGACGATGTGGGGAGAAACCAAACCCCCGCTGGAGAGAGTACCGGTTTCATTCTTCTGAGATCCCGGAGCATACCCCAATCCAAACTTGTCTTCTTTGATGACTGGCTCCACAAATTTGCCCCAGCCTTGGGCATTACCAGCTTTAACCACTTCGACAGCTTGCTTGTATGAAGAGATAGAAGTCTCGACCTTCTCAAACTCAGGTGAAAAGACAGCTTCAGGCGCGACCTCATTGATGTTTATGGCTTCAAAGCCCTGACACAACATCTCGTGCATCTCGCCGTCCATCTCTACATACTTAAATGTAGATAGGTGGCTAACAAAAATATCCTCTTCACCACAGACAGTGACGACCTGACCTTCTAGTTCATATTTGAGCTTCTGGTGGAGGGTAGAAGTAATAGCACCGACAACATGAATCCAAGGCCGACCTAGCAGACAGCTGTAGGCAGGCTGGATATCCATCACATAAAAGGTGCTCTTGAACACCTGCGGTCCAATCTTAACTGGCAACTCAACTTCGCCAAAGATATCTCTCTTAAAGCCATCAAAAGCCCTCACAACTAAGTTACTTGGCCTCAGGATGGTGTCATCGCAATCCAACTTCATTAAGGCTTTCTTTGGAAGAACATTCAGAGAAGAGCCTGTATCGACCAAAACATGGGAAAGCATCACCCCTTTGCACTCCATTGTGATATGCAAGGCTTTGTTGTGATTCCTGCCCTCAGATGTCAGGTCATTATCGGTGAAACCTAGCCCCCGGCTAGCGTTTACATTGGAAACTACCGACTCCAGCTAGTTAACAGTTATCTCCGGTGGAACATAGGCCATATTTAGTACTTTCAACAAGGCTGCTCTGTGCGCCTCAGAGCACAACAATAGTGACAGAATGGAGATCTTTGAGGGTGTCTGATTTAGCTGGTCGACTACCTTGTAGTCACTTTTCTTGATAATCCTCATAAACTCATCCACTTCCTTCTCGAATACGGTCTTAGGAGGATCTTCCTCAGTAGTAACCTCTTCGGCGGCCATCTGTTTCCCTTTAGCCTTGGCAGCTGCCTCGGCTTCAGTATTCGCGCGTAATGTTGATGGTGCAAATAGGCGTCCACTGCGAGTGAAGCCACCAACCCCTCCAACATTATCTACAGCGAAGCTACCAATGTCAATGTCTTCTTCGTTAACTTTCTGCCCCTGGCAGTAGATATCAGCCCCATAGTGCCACGGGATAGCATTGTCTTTCTCATACGGAACGGGTCCTAGTATTGTGATGGTGATCGGACCAACCAAAGTCGGTTGAGGGCTGTCAGAGTAAATTGCAACTGGTGTTGAACTTTCGATGTTCACCGCTGCTGGTTCTGTACTTTCTGGGAAATATATTGTTGTCGGAGCGAGTCTCTCGGGAACATATATTTCTTCAGGAGTGAAGTAAAACGTCACCGTCGATACATCATTCTTCACTGGACGGTCCTGATCGAACTGAAGACAACTTCATCTATCAGTTGCTGAATACCCCTTCTCAAACTGTCACATCCGTTTTCGGCAGCTTGACAATTTCTGCATTCTTCCCCACATCCCAGGAAAATCTGTCCTTTCAGAAGTCGGTCTTTAACCACCGATAGCGAAGTCTTCACCTTAGTCACATCAGAAACCAAATTCAAAGTTCCCCCACTATCAATAGCATTAATCCTCTGCCCGCCGTGAGCCGGCATCGGGTTCTGGATAACATTAGGCACCGGAGCAAAATTGATAGCCTGGGCATCTCTCAAATCTTGTACCTTTAACTGGAGAGCCTTGCAATTATCTGTAGTATGGCCAGGTGCGTTGGAGTGAAAAGCACATCTGGCGTTGACATCATAACCTCTAGGCAAATTATTGGGATCGATTGGTGGGGCTAGAGTTCTCAACGTAACCAGATTCATGTCAATCAACTTGGGAAGTAATACAGAATAAGGCATTGGGATTGGCTCAATGACCCGGTCCACCTGCCTTGGACGCTGTTGATAGGGTTTCTGCTGACCCGGATTACCTCCTTGTTGTTGATTGTTGTACCTGGGTTGTTGTTGCGGATGATATTGCGGTTGAGGAACAGGTGTTGGAATAGTGACCGCGGCCACTTGATCTTGATAATAATTAGGGCGTCCTCTACCCCTGCCTCTGCCGGCATACACAACGCTTGCCTCGCCTTCTTTTCTTCGCTGACCGTTACCAGCAAACGGTCTCTTGGGACCTGATGAGTTGGAAGCACTATTGTCTTGAATTCGGCCCATCTTCAACAGACTCTCGATTCTTTCTCCAGCAATTACTATCTCTGCAAAGCTGATTGACGGGCAAGCAGCCAATCTCTCAATATAATTGCCTTGAAGAGTGTTCATGAACATGTCCGCCATCTCCCTTTCAGACATAGGGGGTTGGACGGACGCAGCAATCTGTCTCCAACGCTGAGCATACTCTCTAAAGGTTTCCTTGGCAGTCTGAAACATACCTTGCAACAAGGTCCGATTTGGAGCCATGTCCAAGTTGTATTGATATTGCTTGACAAAAGCCTCTGCCAAGTCTTTCCAGCTCTTGATGGTAGTACGAGACAAATGAGAATACCATTCACAGAAGCTCCAGTTAGACTGTCTTCAAAATAGTACATCCACAGCTTTTCATCTTCCGTGTGAGCTCCCAACCTTCCCATATAAGATTGGAGATGAGTGCGTGGGCAAGAAGCCCCATTGTATTTCTCAAAAGTAGGGGGTTTGAACTTGTGAGGAATCCTTACTCCCTGAACCAGACCAAGATTTGTGACATCAAAGCCTAAGGAATTTTGAGACTCCAAATATTTGAGCTTCTCAGCAAGCTCATCCATACGGCGAGTGGTCTCGAGGGCCTCGTCATGCAAAGAAAATTGATCATACTGATAATCTTCAATAACGGGGCGCCCGTTAATCCGAATTCCTTGATTCACATTGTACCTTCCGCCAATACCATTTCCAACATTCCCTGTGTTGCCAACATTACCCGGGTTTCCATCAGCATTTGCGTTACCTGCGTTACCAGTGTTCACAGGGTTATCAGCGTTCCCAGGGTTACCAGGGTTTCCCTCAGCATTTGGTATCTCCACCTCCGGATCGGGTCTCGGTTGCTCAACCAATTCCCTCAGCTTTTCCTGGCCTTCTGCCATACCAGTCATCAATGTCATGAACTGATCCATCCTTTCACGCATATCATCTTTCTGTACTTGGTTCATCGCTAGCTGTGGACGATTTTCCTTTGTCGGGTACCTGTGGACTCGCTTGGGACCAATAACTGCCTGATTCAGGGAACAAACATTAGACACTGCGGTGACACCTGCAAAACAGACAAGGGTTAATATGCATGGTATGCGATGCATTGCTTGTTCAGTTTTAAGGCACCCCCGTTTTGAAAGGGAATACCCTGCAAATGAATAAGCATGAGATGTTGGATGCAAATATGCAGATGATGTTATGCAATGCAAAGGCATGTCAATCAGAATTGATGGATCCGCTTGAACATCTGTCAAGTTGCACTGCCTGGAGAGAAATTCACTGAGGAATATAATACAAGACCAAAACTCTGCTCTAGAAAACCGGGTTGGTTGGAGGTTAAGATTTCCTGAATTTAGCCCGCCCCTCACTGGTAGGTTCTAAGAACAGAAGTTCGTCAGCTTCAACCCTTCAGTCGCGAATAATACGTTTACCACTGAAGGTTTGGTATTATTACGGGACAAAAGACCTCCATTGACTCCCCTCAACAGGACATCCTAATAGCAAGTTCCCAGTCTCGGGATCCTCGGATTGAGCAGCGAGAATGCGCCCACCAGAGCTAACATAATCACGTCTCGGAGGAGAGGCCTCGACTGAGTTCTCGGGAAATGGTCACCAGAGTCGACGATTTCTAGAGGAGCATCCTGCCGTTACGGAACACCCGTAAGACATAATATATCCAAAAGAAACCTCGTCTGGGTGTGGTTCTTCACGAACGACTTAACGTAACAACACGCCACGCAAGCCTCATGATTATCCACTCTAAAACTTGTGTGTACACTCAAGCCTGGGTAATGGGCTTATCTCTCATAGAACACCCCATCCCAACAAACAAACAAACAAATATAACAAACGCATGCAAGCAGGTAAGCAAATAAATGTACAAAAGCATGAACACCCAATAAACAAGAAATCACACAAGCTAGGAGGGACTCGCTTAGGGAAGATGGACCAGCAAGAGGTCAACTTCTTTCAATCCCCAGCAAAGTCGCCAGCTGTCGTAACCTGAAAAATACAGTGCGCGAAAAAACAACCGGCGAAAGAAAATGACAGAAGAGTCGCCACCGTGCGTTATTGATCCCAAAGGAGGGAAAGGAAACGCTCGAAGTAAACCTGAAAAAGGAAAGGACAAGACGGGGTCTTGCAACCAAATCTTGGGTTCGGGAGTCGGTTATGCGAAGGGAAGGTATTAGCACCCCTACGCATCCGTAGTACTCTACGGGATCCACTTTTGTAGTTCTTGTCTAAAGGGTGTGGGTTTATCTAATGTGTTATTTACTAAAAAAAGGGGTTAAATGAAAATGACTCGCGCGGATGTCGCATCCACTGCATACGTATCTCATCTGAATATGAGAATCAGAGTCTTCGTAGCTCGGCTGACCTATGGGTTGGGTAATTGTGCTCGCTAAGACATCGCGTCTTATGCCTACGTATCTCATCTGGAATGAGAATCAGAGCAAGTCGTAGTTCGGCTAACTATGGGGTTATGGATTGGGTTTTGGACGAACGACGTCACTACGCAATCTACCGGATGCTCGACCTTTGGAGACTTACACGCCTGTAGTAGAAGGAGTTAACGTGTTGCTTTGGGTTTTAGGATTTGGGATGCTCAAGGGCAAAAGGGCAGTCCTTGACGAAGGAACCGCGCTACCTGCAGGGATACGAACACATACAAAACAAACATGTATAAAGTAAATGTGCCAACAAGGGGCTCAGAAGTAAATAAACAAAAGAAAACAAATGCCTCCTATCGAGGTCTTCCAGCTAAGAAAGCGATAAAATGAGGAAAAGAGGTAAAAGTACCACACGGATAAAGATCCGAAGTAACAGCAATTAAAGGAGTAAGAAACCCAGGGATCTCCCAAGCTAATGCCGTCAAAGAAAGGTGAGTCAATACAGGTAATCGGAATGAACCTCCAGGGGGTATCCCACAAATAAAGTGGGAAAACCATGCAAACCATCTCTGCAAGAGTCTGTGAGTCCTCACAAAAACTCAACAAAAGGGTTAGTGAAACACGATAAGCATTTTTTTCATGGATAACAGTATGGTTTCAGAAACCTCAAACCCTGTGGCATACATTTCAGAAATCATGTGATTAAACATTCAAGGCATAGGTTTCACCCATTCATGCATAATTAAACCCGTGGGCAAAAACATAATGAAATTCATCCATCATACCTCACACATTCAGATGGTCCAAATTAAGAGCATAAAATCATGGGAATGAGGCAAACCTGATGGGAGAGACCGGTTGAAATCAAATGGCACGGCTGGGTTTGCAAGGCAATGTTAGGGTTTGCGTGAGATGAAAGTGTGTGAGTCAGATTGAATTTTTCAGAGCTGCCTGGGGGTTGCTCTGAGTTCTCTGTCAGGTTTCTCTCCAGGTTTTGTCAAGGGTTTTGTTTCAAGGAAACCTCAGAGTATTTTGCTTCTCTTCCTTTTTCTCAAGTGAAGCCTTGGTATTTATAGACTGAATTTCATGGTTTTGTGGGCTCAAATGAGAGAGACCCAAGTCCAAAAATTTTTGTTATATTTTATTTATTATTTTTTTATTATTATTTTTATTTATTTATTTATTTTTGTAAAAAAATTATTATTATTATTTTATTTTGTTTTGTAAAAAGTTTTTTGGATCTAATTCTAATTGACATGATGAAATGCAATATGAAATGCTAAATGAATGCATGAATGAGGAGGGCAAATTTTGGGGTGTTACAGTACCTAAGTTGCTTTAAGTTCATTCGAACTTTGCTTTGCTTTGCTAGTGGTTGGCATACCACTTAGGTATAATTCCTTGATCTTCATGTAGTCTGGAAGACCTGTCATGTTACTTTGGCAGGCACATGTCTGAAGCCCTCCTTAAGAGGCCATGTTTTTGTTTGTTTAAATTTTGTGCCAAGCAGGTTAAGTCCTCTTAAGAGGCAATTGGCAGATAAAAGGGATGTGCAATTCATCCCCTGCTATTCAGTTGTGTCATTCACTTTGCTCACACCATGTGTTGATGCACTTTGAATAAAAACCCAAAATCTTGTCCATAGAGTCAGTCATTTGTGGAGAAGAGTTCCTTCATTCTGAACTCCCACACTTTCATTGTTTCAAGCTCTCCCAGGCCAGGGATAAGAGCTGTGAGGTCTAACCCTCATCTCCATTTCATTTGCTTCACCCTAACTCTCAATGTTAGGGTTAAGAGCTAAAAACACCTCTTTCCAGTTGGCTTGTTTGTCGAGGTTGATTTGACCCCTTGACTAAAGCCTAGCCTTGTATGAGCCACTTGTTTGCATATAGTGTGTGTGCTTGCTCTCTTGTGCTTGTGTTTGCTTATGTGCTATTTAGGCTAGCTTGCTTCCTGTGCAAGTTAGGATTAGAGACCTCAACATAGGGATCGTATGCATGACAACTTCTAGGCTCAAGTCGTAGTCTCCCTAGTACCTTTTGCATGTTATAATTTTGTCAGTTATAAAATAAGGTAAACCTGTAATGCTGTAACAGATGATGTTCAAATCAATGTTGAGACATCATGCTGATAACTATGGAAGAAAACAACAGAAGTGAGTGCTAGGTTTGATTTCTGTTGAGTCCTTCTTCCTGAAGCACAAAACCAGGGGTTCATACATTCTAGAGTGACATAGAATGAGATGTAGTGACATCTGTGAACCTGTGCATATTAGTACAGTGGTTAATAACTATCTTGCTGTATTAGTTACAATGTTAGATCAGATGTCATAACATCTGAATTCTGACTACACCAGAATTTCAATTGGTATCAGAGCAGGCATCCTGTTCTGCTTCTGGATGAGATCCATGGGTGATACTTTCTGGTATCTTGCAAGGAGTTATGTTAGTACTGATGCTGGAACCTGAGAAAGGTTCTGTAACTTCCCTGAATGGTCCCTCGAAGTAGGTGGATGGACTGTTCATGACAGGAATGGTGTGTACCTGTCTCTGGAGGGTGGCAATTGGCCTGTGTGTGGGACAGCTGTGCCAGTATTGAATCACATTCAAACTTGGTATGGTCTTGGAGGCTGATCTGGTGAAGTGTGTGTTCATAGGTTGAGTTGTATTATGATTTCCGCTGCATAATACCTGGCAAAACTCAAACTCTGATGTTGTTTCCCCTCATGTGGATGAAAGGCTGCTGTATTCAAGATCTCATCATAATCTACTGAAGATGTCAAAGATACTTGAGTCCCCTCAAGTCCACTCATCATGACGTTCTCACTTCAGGATAGTAAGAATCACTTAATCACTGATTCTTTTACTCTCTTGAGTAGGGTGTATGAAGACCTTGAAGACCTTCAAGGAAGGTTTGTTCCAAGGAGGTGGAACTAATGTTCTATGCGTTGTTAGAACATGTTATTCAACAAGTATGCAACTACTGGTTGAAGAGCAGATGTTTTTAGGTATCAAACAAAGGGATACTTCTGTTTGGAACCTACTCCTGACCTGGAAGAGGAGACATCTGTGTGTGCTAAGTTGACAAGGGTAGGGTCAACTGTGTGTGAGCTCAAGAAGGTCACCTTTAGAAGTCTGATCTCTAGAAGTTGAGCTGGTTGAGATGTGACTTGTGCAATCTCCTGCTGTTTGGCATATTCCTGTTGATTGATCAGGGTTGGATAGCTGTTCCCTGAAGTACTATGTTGTGTTGGAAGACAAGTCTCCTGGATGTTAGTAGTCAATAATGGGATAACCTGATTGCTATACCATTTAAGAGGATTGGAACCATGAATCTTGTTATTCAAACACCACGTTTCAGAAGTGGCAGTTCTTTCGAGGAGTGAGAATATGAAGATTCAGAGGTTAGTTGAGGTAGTATGCTCTGGCAATGCATATTTACCATTGACTGGTGCTGTTTTGTACCACTAGTACTTATGGTCAGTTGGAGTCTGATTGGTGTGATTGGAGTATGTATAGGTATAACTCATAGAGTTAGTTGCCACTGGTAGGGATGGTGTATGTCAGGTTGAGACATTTATATACAATGCATGGTTATTGGTGTGGAGTTTCCATGATTGTTAAGTTGAGGGGGAGTTTTGGTTAACCTCCTCACGTTTGGTCAGCCTAGGGTCTGGTTGGCTGTTAACCTGTGTCACATGGGTTCTGGTGGTTGTGTGACACATTTGCAAGGAAGAATTCATCTCTCTCATTCCTAAGGGTGAATTTAATCTGGGAAGACATTCAAAATTGTCTAGGTGCTTGCAAGCAGAAGATGTTGACACAAGAAGAGTACTTTCAAAGTATTCTTATGGTGGAAGCATCTGAAAGGAAAATTGGGAAAGGATTTAAGATCAATGTCTGCTTGTGCCAAGTACAAGTGTGTAATTGATTATCCTTGGAGCTCAAGATAACGGATGTTCTTAAAGATGTTGGAACATCACTTCTTCAAGACCCTGTGCAGAATCACAGGAAGGATAGTACATTGGCTTATGATCTATCTCTTTGGTGGCAGCAAAAGCATATGATCTCTGAAATGGTTTCCTGGCAAGAAACATGTTCAGCCTTGGCATGTACAAGAAGAAGAAGACATCATAGTCTTGATGGTGGTTACTTGGATCAATTTATTTCTGATCTAGGTAAGGAAGTGCATTAGCTTATGCACACTGTGGAGTCAAGAACAAGTGGCAGCAATCTTGACATCATGGAAACAGCCTTGCCCTAGGATGTGAAATCCTTGGTAGAGCTGAAGGGTTAGTGTCTAACTGGTCCTTCTGAAGACTCATACATCAGAGTGTTTGATGTCTTTGGAGAAGAAGCAGGGATTCATCAAGGTGTGAGCTTGGATGACTTAACTGCAAATCTACAGGATGGAGGTTGTTTGCTCAAACTTGGTTCCACAATCAAGTCTATGAGAACATTGAACTCTTGTTCTGTGAAGGGAGGAAGTTCTTTCAAGTGGCAGAAGAAGGAGCTGAATTCAACAGCTGGATGTCAAGCACAATGTTGTGACATTCGGTTCTGCATCAGATTCTTAGTTGGTGAAGTGGCACATCAACTTGAGATAGAAAGGTCTACAGGGCTGTAGATTGGATACTTCAAAAACTTGAAGTTCTAGTCTCACTTGGAAGGTCAGAATATCTTTGGGAGAAGTCTGATAAACTTGGGGAGGTCAAAAAGCAGCATTTGACCTTTTCATGTGAGAATTCATGAAGGAGGTAATCAACCAGTGGCATTTGGTCTATCTCAGGAGTGAGTTCGAAGAATCAAGATAATCCATATGGCAGCTGATTATTCTTGAGGAAAGTCTGAGACAAATTACTTTTGAGCAGAAAAGTAGTAAGTTGAAGACTAAAGGAGGTGTTTTCTATTCATCCCTTGGAGCTTGTGGTAGGAGTTCTGAGCTATCTATGGAAGATTATCTCTTGTAATGGGATGAAAATGTATATGTCCCAAGGTATGTCTGGGTTCTTCTTGATCAACCCGGTGACTCAGTGATATCTGAAGACTATCAGATGGTGTGCCTTGTCCTGTTATGAAGGATGTCCCAGCTGATGTTAGAACATCTTGTGAAGTGGTCTTCTGTTCTGGTTAGAAGAGAGATTGACACAGAGTGTGAATGTGTTCAGCTAAGAGGGTTGAACAGAGGGTGTGCTCTTGAAGACATGAAGATGTATCTTATGTTTTCCATTCATCAAGTGGTCTGGAGTCTCTTTGAATCAGGAAGTATGTGAAGGTCCAACTTTGGGATGTTGGATATGCCCATGTGTGATCTCCAAGCTTCAAGAGGAGAATGGGTTGTTCATGACAGGGGGAGTTCTGTCCTTGCACTGCAAGTAATCATCAAGCTTGTGGTCTATGTGTTCTCAGATAACAAGGTTTGGAAACCTGTTAGATAGTGGGATAACAAGGTATGTGTCAAGGCTGAGTGAGCAGAAGAATGTCTGACCGGATGTCATGACAATATGGAAGCATATGCCAGTAGGACATTCTGGCTGGTACAGGTGCTGGAGTTACAGCAGCTGTTATTTGATGAATGCACAGATTTAGGGGGAGAAGAAGTACCCTTGTGCATGTGTGTATTACTAGTAGCCATAACTAGTAATTGTTTTTGCTCCTGACTAAACTACTATTATGTGGTTTAAACTGCTGATAGTTTGCCTTGTTAACAAAAAGGACAGAGTATTCACAAGATGTCTTAACATAAGATATCTTATGTGCCTGCTGGAGTTCAAGGAAGTGTTCATGCAGGAGTGGATCAAGATGTCAGACTCAAAGTCTTGGAATCTGATATGGCTGTACCTACTGTAAAGCAAAAGTGGGTGATCACTTGATCGAAGCTGTGAAGCAAGATCAAGTGGATGTGAACTTGGTTGAAACTATGAAGTAAAACCAAGTCTGGAACTCTGTCAGTGTGCTCTGGCTATGTTGCTGGCTTTGGCAACATTTTTGACAAAAAGGGGGAGTAATAACCACCAATACCCCTGACAAACAGAGTGGGTCTCTACAACAGACTCTCATGACAGATCTGAAGATTCCCCCCTGCAGCTGATGTTGAAGTTTAGGTGCAACTTCTAATATGTGTGTGCTGCTATGTGAAGTTTTTATTTAACTTCCATGTGTGTGAGTGTGCTGCCACTCTGAGTGTATTAGCTAGTATTATTCCGCTGCTATGAACTCTGTTATGGGGATCAAAGTGTTTTAGCCAAAAATTTGCCAAAGGGGGAGTTTGTAGGTGTTTAATTGGCTGCATTGTATGGTAAAACACAAATGTCGTGACTGATGTCATGACATGTATATGTAACTACATTGTAGTTACTGCAGGACTAGCTAACACAGGATTATTGAATGCTGTGACATTCATACCTGTCAACAGATACTAAGGAACAGAAGCTCTGTTAGAACTTAGTATTCATTTGCAGTCTGGTTATCAAGGAAGAACCAGACCTGGCATAAGGCCTACTGACTGAATGTCAAACTGGATGTTGTGACATTCATCATTGACAGCAGCTACTGAAGATTAGGCAGAGTGGTGTTCTGCTATACTTCAGCATGTAACTTAGTTTGTTCTTCAAGAGAATAACAGAACTAACTTAAGGCCAAATGTGTAAATGTTAAGTTGGACACTTTGACATTTATTAATGTAAGCTGTTACTGTAGTATGGTCATTTTGATCATGTACAGGTCAGCAAAATTGTACAGTCTGTTTTCTGGAAAAACAGACTCAGCATATGGACCTTGATGTCAAGCTAAATGTCGTGACATTCATGCCTGACAGCATATGCTAAATTGTAGGTTGTGCAGTTTTCTGTTTCAGCTTTTTCTTGGGCTATTCTTCAGGAAGTCAACAGCTTAGAGAAAATCCAGGAAACCAACAACCAAGCTACAATTAAGGAACCTAACAAATAGCATATTTGTTAGCACACTAATATGTGGAAATTAGTTAGAATCCTATGTGGCATTATTTGTGGAGGTCTTGAGATATTTTAGTAACTAAATGTGGAGATATTTTAGGAACTAAATATGGAGATATTTTAGGAACTAAATATGGAGATATTTTAGGAACTAAAGGATTGAAGACCTTGTTTGTAGCAGAAAGTTTCTGCTGATGTTGTAACAGCAAAGGAGAAGTTTGCTGCGATTTCTGAAGGCCCAAA